>NC_137500.1:8627500-9297500 GCF_041902795.1 Electrophorus electricus | reverse complement strand
AATTCAGAAGTGCAGATCAACTATGTCTCACCAGTAACAGCTCAGGATGAACATATAGCTGGGAGTGTGGGTTTTTGTAATAGAAACACACTTGCCTTTGTATGATAGAGGTATTGCATTTAATGTGATCCTGCATGTTTCTTCAGTTTCCTTAATATAATATTCTGGGCCAAAAAGGGGTAAGCTAGTGTTAAACTGTTTAAGTTTATTACAGTAATATAAGCTTGCTTACTACCTAACAGAGTGAAGAAACAAAGTTATGTCATGTATAGAGTAGTTGGTTACATAAAAGCAGACTTGTGTATATAGCAAAATAAATGTCATATTTTTAAAATATGGGGCATTTTATTTCACCTTTGACAACCGTTTTTTTTAACTATTTGACTGAGAAATTGCATTGTGATGTCTACAGGACATAATGTGCTACTGAAGACTACGTTTCTGTTGCTATCATGCCTGGGCCCTTAAAAGGGCTGTGTAATGGGACTTCTGTGAAGCTACTGAAGGATAGGGACAGTCTATAAGATGGTGACAGGGAGCAGACTGAAAGGAGCCAATTAAAAATGGTAACAAAGTAGGGCCATTGTATGATTATATGCCTGTTAACTGTGTGTCTTATGTACTAAATATCAATGTAGGAAAAGGTTACAAGTAGTCGTGTACTTATATTTCGAGCATGGCAAACTGCTAGAAATGTAGAAGTTATGACCTGATTGTCAGTTAGTGTACTGGAGAGGGAGGTGCAGTATGCTTTCAGGTACAGATTCACTAGATTTTGTAGTATTTTGCACAGCAAGAGAAGAATTTTGTCTCAAGGCGAATATATGTTCATAGTGTACAGCCTAGGTTTTTTAAAGAAGTAAAATTAAATGACTAATAAACTGCTTTTACAAGTACTTTTGCTGTTTATTACATTCTAACCATTACTAGAATACAGTTGCAATGATGACACTAAATGACCTAAATGACATTTCAGTTCTTATTATAATTAATTAGAATTAATATATCTCAGTGTACAGTGGGAAGTTGGTGGAGGTCTTGGTAAGTATGAACTAAGAAGAACATTTATTTTTTAATGTGTAACATTAGGGTGTTATTTTTGGTCATTTGAAAATATTTTCATGGATATGACAGCAACTAAAGTATTTATTTACATTTTCTTTTTTTTTTAAAGTTTTTGGGGAGTGCTTAACTTTTCTTTACAATAATATATGCATGTGTTCACACTAAAAGTACAAAGCAGTTCAGAGATTTTTCAGGGATAAAAGCATAATTTATTTAATGGGATGATTAAAAAGCAGTCATTTCTCTGTGTTACCCTCTTTTAAAAATGAACTGGTTAAACACACTCACCAGCCACTTTATTGGGAATAATTGTATGCTTCACCTCTACACCTGCTCAATTATATAATTTTCCAGTCAGCCAATTATGTGGCAGCCTTGAACTGTATAAAATCGTGTAGCCATGGATCAAGACATTCACTTAACATTCCAGTCAAACATCAGAATAGGAAAAATGACTACTGAAAGTCATGTGAATTTCAATTCACTTACCCATTTCTAATAATCATAGTTTTTTACCTGACTCAATCAGATAATCTTTTTTTCTGTATGAAGAGGTAAGGGCCTTGCCACAGTAAACAATGTGTACTTGGATTATCATTTTGCCTCTTTTGGTCAGTTATACAATGCATTTGATCTGTACCATTCCAACTTTTTTCATTATGTTCAGATCTGTAATTGTTAAAAAAGTATAATCTCCACCAACCCCCTTGATTCTGCACACTTGGTGTCTAAGTTTGTATCAATCACCACCTCTTACTTTACTGTGTCCCCTGGGCACCTTAAAGCAGCAGGGGAGAAGGAGCTTGCGTTTGGGCTCTCTGAGGAACTCTGGGAGAAGGATCTTGGGGTTGGATTCTCTGAGGAACTCTGGAAATAGGCCTTGCAGGGGTTCATACACATTCTATTAATGCCAGGATTAAACTTAAAACTTTGCAGTTCCATAGGTTGTATTACTCCAAGCTTTATTAAATCTATCCATCAGTTTCTTGACTCTGTGATATGTTTGGTTGTATGGTTCTGAGGGGACCTTTTGACATATGTTTTGTGTCCTAAATTGTGCAGTTTCTGGGAGGATATCTTCTGTTGGTACTCTAGGGCATATGGCATGATGATTGATCCAGATATTTAATTTGCCCTTCTTGGCTGCTCCCCTGCCACTTTTTTCCATCTTTGATGAAAATATGTTTGGCATGGTTGTGGTTGTTTATAAACATTTGGGGCTCTTACCCTAATCTTGTCAGCTCCACTCCACTCTCTATAGTTATTTGCAGTATATGTCATTTTTCATTTCCTTATTTATTCATTCATATTCAGTCACCACTAATTCACTGCTATTTTATTTAGAAGGAATGTTTTTATCCCCAGTCAAAGGTTTTAGCACAAATATGCTGACTTTATAGTCTAGCTTGTTTTGTGGAGTTTGATCTTTATTTATTTTTATTTTTTTTTGTGGATGGGTAAGATGAGCTGAGGTTGGATAAAAACCACAGAGTCTGGGTTTTTTCAATTTTTCTTGTTAGAATTAGACATTTTTGCTTTTCTTCACCATGTTTCTGTTAGCTATATAATACTGGTGTGACATAAAATTGGACAAATAACATATGGGAAAAAAGAATGCTAAAAAATGTGATATGAGTGACTTTGACCATGGCATGATTTTGCTGACTGATAGGCTGGTTTGAGTGGAAACTGCTCCTATCCCGGTTTTTAGACCCAACAGCCTATAATGTTTGCATAGAATGGTGTGGGAAAAGAAACTCCAGTGAGCGACAGTTCTGCTGGTGGAAATGCCTTGTCAATGAGTGAGACTGGAGAAGAATTGCCAAAGTGGTTCAAGCTGACTAGATGGCTACGGTAACAACAATAACTGTGAGCAAATAAAACATGTCAGAATGTATAACACATCACGCCTTTAGGCAGATGGGCTAAAACAGCTGAAGACCACATTGTGTTCCACTCCTGTAAACAAAAACAGGGATTTGAGGCTACAGTGTTCATAAGATAACTGAAATTGGACAGTTGAAGACTGAAAGACATTGTCTGGTCTGATGAATCTTGATTTCTAGTATGACGTACAGATAGTAGTATCAGAATTTGGCATGAACAATCTGAATCCTCAGACCCAATGGCACAAATAATTGAGGCTGTTCTGAGAGCAAATGGGGGCCCCAACCAGTATTAGTATGGTGTTCCTACTAAAGTGGCCCTCGATACTGCATATGTTCTGTTTATCATTATGTCCAATAGAGGGAGCTACAGCCTATGGCTTTATATATAATTGATTACCACTGGCTCATGGCTGAATTTAAGATCTCAACAAACACTTTACAAGAGCTTCATGCCCACACCACAATTAATAGCTTTTCTCTCCCTGTCATGATCATTCTTACAGATGCTATGCTATGGCAATTGTCACTACTGGCAAGTGAAGCTCCAAGTCCATTCCTAAAAATTCATGTTTCTGACAATAATAAATATCACATTAGCCTGTCCCATCATCTTCTGCTGTCAGTAGGCAGCTCTGTAACTGATCCACTTGTGTATCTTGCGTTCTGAAAAATTCCAAGTTCTGATTGGAGCATGCTGCTTCTCTTTGGTTATAACATTCAAATATGAATTTAACATGCAACCAAAGTTGAGAATAGTGAAATGAATGTTTTCACACAAGATGAAAATTGTTGGGTCATGGATGGAGCCAAGCTTTGATGTGACACCTTAAGTACTTAGAGTCAGCAAGCTCAGTTTCATATCTGTAATCATAAAATATATTATGAGTATCATTTTGTTATTTAAAATGATAAACTTCTTGTTTTATTGATTTATAGTGACCATTCAGTCTAGATAGTTTCACTCCTAGCATACCTTACACCATATAGATTAAAATGGAGAAGGCAAAGGTATAAACAGGCTGGTGAAACAAACTTTAATATTTGCCAGATCATACACACACACACACACACACACACACACACACACACACACCATGCTACTGAAAAGCAGCACTCTTTACAATATTGGAATCCCACAAAATGTGAAAAGTAATTTTCCATTATGCTGCTACAACAAAGTAGAATACTACTACTATGATATCACAAGTTAATTATGCCTTCTTTGAATGTTGAGAGAAAAAAGGCCAGTGAGCTCTTTGATGAACCTGCAATAAGTATCACCTGGAAGTGTACACCTGCACACTTCGCAATCAGTATAAACTCTCTCCTATTCATCCTCTGAGCTGGAAAACACATAGGTTTTTTTTTTCCTTAATATTTTATATGTATTTGTGAAATAATTTTTTTATAGTTTTATGTAGTAACATTAATATTAAATTAATAAGGAAGTAGTTATATTGTCTCTGTCTCTGTATGTGTTCTCTCTGAATCTTTTCTTTGTACTCTCTGTGTAGTTGACCAGATGTAGCAAAGCTGTGTCTTAATAAGCTTGTGTAGATTTTAAAGACTGATACTCAATGCACCAGGACATTAGAGGACATACAGAGTGGACTGTTTAGTATACTAGGGTTGGGTACAGGCGGCTGGTCTTGCTTCAGACTAGGTCAGACAAGATAGCTTTCACTTTGCTGCTAAACCTCTGTGCTAACACAAACACTGCTCTAAGATTAATTTTCTGCATGTGTAATCAAGCTAAAGATGTTTCAGTTGTTCCCATAAAGCTAAGCTGCTTAATATTTTGTTTCTAATCTCTCTAGACTAAACTGGAAAAAAAATAACAAATGGAGGTTCAGCTGTGTTTGTGAGTGGGAAAGATACGTAATTCACATCAGTGAGAGTATAGTAGTCCAACTCTGCAAGTTAGAAGTTGATTGTGTACTGTAATACAAAAATTTAATCTGATCTGGGTCTGTTATTTGGTGATTTTCCTTAACCATAGCCAGTAGCTCTTTATGAATTGTGCTGGCAAAGATAAAATGAAGGACTGAAAGATTAGCCTGCTTTTAAATATTAGAAAACAATTTGATTGCCTAATTCCTTAAGATTTTCCTCAAATGTTTTCATATATATCCTTTAGAAATGAATGCAGACTTCACTGTTGTGCTATGGTTTCCATTACTGGCATGGCTAATAGCCCTCTCTCTAAATCTGCAGCTATAAGTTAAGGGCTTTGGGACAAGTGGTGGACACACTGAGAATTTTTCTGAGCTGCTGGAAATAGGTAGTGAAGTTGATAAATGTTCATTAATCTGGAACAGTTGCCCTGTTTCCATTTTTAGGCATTAGAAATATATAAATCCCTTGCAAAATGCATATGAGATATCAATCCTAACACCAATCACATCTTCTCTAAGGGTCCATCTCTTGGTTTCAGATTAAACCATAATGACAAAATTTACAGGTATCAGTACTTATACTTTAGTTCTTATAACACTTAAACACTTCTGTGTTTCAAAAGCTTAGAAGTGCGCAGAATGCTTCCTGTTGACTTTCATTAGATATTAGCTGATCTGGCACTCTTCATAACTTGAATTGGCTGTTTTAAAAATGATAAAATGAAACATAATAATAATAATAATAATAATAAACTTTATTTTTATTGCAATTCCTTAAACATATTACAAAATGCTTTACAGAAAAGAGAATGAATAATTATAAAGCATATTATATTCTCATTATTACTCATCAATTATTACACTACCTCAAGATAGATGTCAACCTTTAAGTGACCTTCTGTCATGATAGAAATAAACAGGGTTTGATGTTGTCATCTATGGAAACCAGTCACTCTATAAGATAACACGATGATTTAAAACATAGAACATAGTAGCAACAGGTAAATATCTGCTATGTTTTCATTAGCAAAACAAACGTGGCCAAGGAGCAAGATTTGGGATCATGAAGAAATATATGTGGAGGATAAGATAACCCATTAACTCACAACCACTTCAAGCTCCACAGCGAGCTCTGAACTCCTGAAGTGCTAGATTCCCACTCCTTTTGCTTGGACTATATATTAGTTATATGTTTACTTGTGTGTTTAATAATCACAGTGCTGCACATTAAGTTCTATTTTAGTGTTATGAACATAGACATAACCACAATTGCCAACCATGATCATGAGCCCTTATCTATGCAAGTGCTGTAATAGTCCTTATTAGTTTTTTGGCAGATCTAGCCTAATCTGCTTTTTCTTTGTTTTCTTTTAAAGGCCTGCCACTTTACAAACACCCAGTTTTGTAAACAGTGGAGCATTCAATTCATTCATCTCACCCTGAAGTGTTTTATTGGTGCTGTAAATGTTAATGTGGCTGCAGTGCTGGTGAAATATCGGAGCCCAGTGTAGAGGACAGTGATCACCCAGAGGATGGCATAATGCCAGCGCAGTAAATCTGCAAAACCAAGGACCCATGGTGCTCATAGCTGGACACTGAACAGAAGCTTGACACTCTTCATCAGTTAGGCACTCTTCATCACTTGACAATCTTCATCACTTGATACTCTTTGTCAATTACATCTGTTTTTAGTGCATTCATTTTTTGACACTGACTGATGTTTTCATTGAATCACACTGAATGTATTTTGAAAACATAGGTTTGTATTTTCAAAAAATGTAAGTAATAATTTTGGTCTCACTTTTTTCGAATGAACCTATTTTTAAAACGCACACATGCTCACATTTTGCCTTTAGTTTGATGATGCTTTTTCGTTTCGTGTTTCTGAAATGGCAGCCGTCTTGTTCCCTATTCCCCATCCCTGCTACCTTCTTTCCAATGTCCTCATATCTCCTCCCACTACCACTAACTGATAAGGGTACTCTGTGTAAAGCTCCTGTTGGATTGTACAAGGGCCTTACATCAGATCATGGAATTCCAGCTTTTCATGCCATGGTGGGATTCTGTACAAACATGTTTGACTACTGGAGAAGACACAGTAAACAGGTTACTGCCATTGTACATAAAAATACTGGCGACACTTTATGCCTCAAAATCTGTTCACCATGAATCAGTCGAGATACAACAATTCAGCATTAAAACATTGCACTACTGTACATAGAACTTTCTGCCCATTTTGCATGTCTTATCTTTCATATAGTATCAAACTTCCATAATCAATTACAAGATATTTATTCACAATCGATTGTGATGAATTAGTTTGTTGCATAATGTGGAAGCCTAAATTATATTTTGTCATGGATTAACTGAGCTGGATATGGATATGCTGGATATGCTTTCCTTTGACAATGCCGTTACTGCCACCGGCTGCCAATGCAACATGACATCACATAAGTATAATACGACCCAGATGGTGGAATGTGTCTCACTATCAGACTGTAGTCGCTGGTTTACGTCAGGCATGAGCAGAGCGCTTTCCCCCTTGTATTTATCGGTCTATCACCGTCCCCTCCGAGTCTCTATGCCCCTCCCACTTCTCAATGAAGTGTGTGGACTCCAATACGCGCAATGAGCGCACACGTCACCCTACGGTGATTATCAGGGGAAAAAGGCATAGATTTCTGTCCTCAGCATCGCTGCACGGTAGACGTATAACCGAAGCGTACTGCCAAGTAAACCGGACCTTGGCGCTGTAAAAATGCTGCCGATAAAGCCATTGGAAAGCTGACGACATCCGCTGCCTTTGACTATTTCTTGCGTTTTAAGACACGTCTAGCAAAAACGTTTTTGATTTATATGTAGTGTGCCTTCTGCATCCGAAGAGTTGAGCGGGAGCGCGGAGACTTAGACAGCAATCAATTACAAAGGTAAGAGGAAATGTAGGCCGATTAGGCGACAGCTGGGGACGTATTCAACGCAAAGCAAAGGGGAGCAGCAGAAATAGGCACTCCGTTGGTTGGGTCATAGGAATTGGGAAGTTCTTGGAGGTGGTCTGTTTTCTGTCAACCCAAATTGTGTCTTGTTTTTTTTCCTGTCTGGTTTGACGTGACGCTCGTATTATGACTGGGATCTTTATGTTCAGGGGAAAGGCATGGGTTTGGTAGATCAGGTTTGCCCTTTTCTTTTGTTTTGCGGAAATTGAGCTCCTCCATCGAACTGGCTGGAGGCATCTTGTTCTTGTGACAGCATTGCGTTTTTTGAAACGTAGTCGCTTTCTCAACGCAGTGACCTAGACACACAATTTCAAATATTACATGTAAATGCAACAATATCTTGTAGCAGTATTACTTTGCGAAGCATGTTCTCACCTTCATAAATGTATTGAGAAGAATTAAAAGCATCAGTGTGACTCATACTAAACAAGCAAACATAGGTCGTAATCTATATGACGCATTACTACTTGTTTTTGTTTTTTTGAACAGACGGCTTCCTTGTTTCACATAACCTACAGTCGGTATAAATGAAACAGCATAAGGTTTTAATTCACGCAGTTTCGTTGCTCCTCCGCACGCACAGTCGTGCTGTTCTTTCATTGAGCTGTGACGTGTATTAAAATTGCTGTCAGGTTGAACTGGCAGAGAGATCCAGTGAAAGCCAAGCAGTAAGAGGCAGGAAGCTGCACGCCTTCCTAATGCATTCCCAAGATGTGCGTAGTAAAGACGGTATAGATGATTCGATTCCAAATCAAAAGAACGAGAGCATTAGTGGGTTCGTATGGCATTCTGGCAGGGAAAGCACTAGGGATTTTTACTGGCTGTAGATGCGTTGTTCTGATCAGTTTTAGGGGAGTAATTGGTAGGTGTTTGGTGGATGCTAGACACCTCCGCTGACCTTCGAGCTGCAGTAGCCTTCTCGTGCACATTTTGTCATGAAGGACCCAGGGCCGCGCTTAGTGCTAATGTATTCTTTGTGTGCACGATCATGCAGCTTGTGTCGCAAATGTGGAGACAGACGGGGATATGGTCAGACTCGGTATGAAATGAAACATGGTGAAATCGATTGCTAGGAATATGTAGGTGAACTCAGTCAACGAGTTCCATTCGAGTTAATCACTTAAATCATGAAATCACTGGCGATTCTTCAAAGCATATTTGTTGTCCATACACTCCTATAGGGGCATTCATATTCAAGGCAATATGTAATCCTTTCTAATGTCTTTTATCTTACAGAAGTTTATTAAGACTCATGGCTATCATCACAATGTTCTTGAGGTAGTGCACCTTACCTTACTGTACTGTATTCACCAATCCAGGTTACATAATATGTTACTCATGTATATTACTGCACTGCAGTAATCTGTGTTAACACACTACCTAGTACCTTAACATTCCTAAACATAGTCCCTAAAATAGCCATAGTTCTTATGGTGCCTTACTGTCCAGGGCTGGGTTTCCCAAAAGCATTGCAACACAAAGATCATTGTTAAATGGTAGCACAAATATCACAATGAACACTTTCTCTCTCATTTAAGATCATCTTATCACCACAATGCTTCTGGGAAACTGTGTCCAGTACTGTTATTTGTAACATATTATTATGACTGTGTACACTCCTGTGATGTTTACAGTCTTTGTGACTGTTTACAATGTATGTAAACTGCCAAGGACAGTGAGAAAGCTTTCATTATGCTGTACCAGTGGTTTATCTGGATTAATATTATGAGGAAAAGCAAGATGTTTCATTACCTATACAGGCATGGTTACTTCTCTGTGCTGTACATTACTGAAAACTGCCTGTTTGAGATCTGTACATGAGGTAAACCCTCATCAGTGACAACAGATTATCAGGCCATTGTAAGAGAATGTCTGGACCTTACAGTTGGTACAGAAGAACAGTGAACTCAAACTAGCACAGTTCTGCTGGGACAACGCAACCTAAATCTTGGAAATAAAGCTAAATGCTAATATGAATATAGGAATGGTTTTAGAAGTCAGTCAGCAGTGATTGTAGCCATGGGGTTTAGGGAACCCCAAGAGTGAATGCGAATACAGGAGCCTTGGGTGTCTCTGTCTCTCCTACTGCCCTGAACCAGCCAATCGGGCAGCTGCATGAACACATGACACTGATGAGGGTTGTTCTCCTCTGCGTATGTAGAAGCACAGCTTGGCCTGTTGCCATGGCCAGTGTTTTGAAAGGACAGGACATGTGTCCTTTGTGCTGAGGGAGTCGTGTAGCTGCCGGCATCCCATATTAACTATTGATTTATGGGGAGAGAGTCCTACTTTAGGAGCTATATGACTAAATTGCTGCTATGCTGACATAAAAATCACTCAAACCAGAAGATGCTGGTTAATATGTGGCTGCATCTACATTGTCACATCTTGTTGTCGCTTACACAGTGGTTTCTCATGTGGGTTTTGTCTCAGTGTATGCTGAGAGAGTGATTTTCCTTGGACTCCTTCACCAGCCTTGTCTCTGTGGTAAAACCCATGCAGGCCCGTGGTCATACTGATGTGATGGTCAGATTGCTTGTTTGGTAAGTAGAGTAGGGTGGAATTTACAGGATAAACAAAAAAGAAAAAAATTCATGAGTGTCAGTGGGTGATTAGCAACATGTTATTAGGGTTGCTGATCTAACCAATAATCCCCAAGAAGTGGGATGGTTTTGTGAGGGAAAAAATGCTGCAGTTCCTGTCAGAATGTCTTCATCAGACATGCTGAGTCATTCAGTCTGTACAGCCAGTATTGAACTAAATACTTACAGTATTGAACTAAATACTTACAGCATTCATTTAAGCTGGACACAAATAAACACTGTGAGTGTTAAACACTGAGCACATTATTGTGTATCACAGCTGGTTTAGATGAGAGTGCATCAATGAATCAGACTTAGTACAGTGCATTACTCTCCATGTCAGCCATCTATACTTGTTTTGTTTTTTTTATGCAGCAGTCAGTGCTTGTCAACCGAACTGCCTTTACATCCATTGTCCACTTTTATCTATAATTAGGCATCCATGTAAAATGGAATTAGACCTGAAGTCTAATTAAATGTTGTGTAGGATTTCAGAGGTCATCAAGGACTGTCTAGCCAGACACGTCTTTCATGTGTGTGAGAGACTGCTGCTGAATCTGCCTTATTTTTGGAGCTTGATTATGTCCTTGTTTAAGCAAGTTCCAGTCACCAGGTCTGTCTGAGATGCAATGATTTATTTCGTAAATTGATGGATCAGCACATTGTTGCCAGTCTAACTCTATCTAACTTATAATTATACAGTAATCTGTCTGTTGAGTCATAATTAGGATTGAACTTGTTATACCCATGACTCATGCTTCTGCTAGGTTTTGGTTTGTATGTTTGCCATGTTGTCTGTCCAAATGTCTGTCTGATGATCTGTTTCTCACTCCGCCTGGTTTAAGTGCTGATGAGCCCCCACCTTCATCCTTTTTATATTCTCTCTCATTCTCTCTCTTCTCTCTTTCCTCTTAATATATTTGGTCACTCTTTTAGTTGAGGACATTTATGTGTAAAATTGATTTAGAAAATCACTGCAGGCACCCATCTTTTTGCTCGGCCAGTTGGCCGTTTTTTTGTCTGCAGGTTTCTGCTGTCACACACTTTGTCTTTGCCTTTGTTTGGAGGTTTTCAGTTTGGCATTGGGCACTATGACCATCTCTTCTTGTGTAGTGGGCTGTTTGTGAGAAATTAGATAACATGACCTTATTTATTTTTGCTTGAATACCGTTAAGTGATTGGTTTATTGAAATTTCACTAATTCTGCTCAGGTTAAAGGATAGTTAATCAGGTTAGCGCTCTCTTTCTATGTCTCTCACTCTCTCACACACACACAAGCATGCTGGACAGAGAGGGTGCTCACACGGGCAGACAGGGCGGGGTTGCTGTCTCCTTCTCTCCTCCACTGCAGTGCTTTCCTCTCTGTTCGAGCCCATCCAAGGCTGGTCACAGCTGGGGTCAGTCCACTCTCCAAGCTCTAGAATTCTGCCCTGCCACTGCCTTCCTGGACTCAGTTATTCTGTCTGTTCAAGTGAAATCAGGCTGTGAAAACAGGAGTTCTTTTAACTGCTCAATTCAGATGCAGTTGATGTCACAGCAGATGTGTTAAAGTAAATTCTTGTCATGTAACGCTAGTTCACTTGGTAGTTAAAATGCAGATTTTACAATATGAACCTTTAATTTGTTATACATCATTGAATACACCAGTACTGGAAATATGAGTTGGTCAAGACTTCTCAAATCACCTCTTAGACGTATGTGTGCAGTTGACATCAAGCTGTTCTATGGATTGTAGGTGACAACAGTATGTGCTATAGGTAGTACTTGACATCAGTGTGTGCTATGTACTGCTTAATAGGGTAGCTGCAAGTGTGGTAGAGGATGATTGGACACTAAAGTGCAAGTTACTAGCTACATAAAAACATAAGTTAATTTACCTAGTTGCATCTTATTTGTTGCATCAAGCGAAATTAAGGTTTTCTCTTAAAAATGTACATAAGTTGAAGTGAGCGGCACATGTCAATGAGTGGACGGGGCCTGTCACGGGGTCCTGTAAGCCAGGCCTGCCTGACAGCCTTTTGCTTGCATGGCTGTTGTGTCATGTGTACATATGAGCTACTGGTTTCACCACAGCCATTTCCTTTTTCTCTAGTTGCCCTTTTTCCACTCTGGCTCTGAAACACAGTAGTATCTGCAGATCCTAGAGCTGTGCGTTTGTGTATGAGTGCGTGCACATGAGTGCAGTGCTAGTGCACTAGTCAGCTCTAGCAGCAGGGCTTGAGGCTGGGTTTAATGTTCTACAAAGATACTATCGCAGCTATACAATTAAAACAACAATTGCTATATTTCTATGTAGTTTAATGTGTCCTGTTCTTTTTAGTACGTCTCTATAGTTTAATATGTCCTGTTCTTTTCAGCACTCCCTGTTCTTTTTAAAGATCCTCCTACACATGACAACACAATTCAAATGCAAGTGAACCATGTTAAAAGAGAAAAAGAAATCTTTGCCTTTTTATAGTTCAGATGCAAGTGCATTAAAGCCTCTATGACTTCTGCTTCTCTCTCTCTCTCTCTCTCTCTCTCTCTCTCTCTCTCTCTCTCTCTCTCTCTCTCTCTCTCTCTCTTTCTCTCTCTCTCTCTCTCTCTCTCTCTCTCTCATTTCATTTTGTATATGTCTCTATTCCCAATTTCTCTGATCTTTCTCTGATCCCACTTTCTCCAGTGGAACCTGCAGCTTTTTGGACAAAGGTGTGACACGGCAGTTATGCAGTTTTCTTTCAACACATACTTCATTAATGTGTACACAGCCTTCTCTTTTACACTCTCTGTCTGTCTGTCTCTCTCTCTCTCTCTCTCTCTCTCTCTCTCTCTCACATGCAAGTGTACACTCACTGTTCTCTACTCCTCTCTGTCTCTGTTTTACACCCACTTCCCGACCCCATGTCTTTCCTGTGTTCACATGTGCTACTCACGCACTGAGACCAAGCATGTCATTAAGGGTCACTGTAATAAGTTGCTGCATTGCCTGTGTCGAGTGGGGAAGGAGTTCTTTGAAGATCCTTCAAAGGATCTTCTGCTGCAGATGTGTGTAGACAGGCCTTCAGCACGGAACACCTGCTTTCCGTTCCTGCTCCTGAGGCTTACAGAAGTGGACAACTGTTCTTCTATGGTTTAAGGATTAGGCCAGATATCTTTATTAAGCTGCCTGATATGAGCCAAATGGCATGTTTTAATTTTACAGTGAATAGTGTGTGTTGATTACCTCCAGGGCTTCTGCATTAGTTTGGTTAAACAGAAAGGCAGTCTGTACACTGCATGCCAGAGACTTGTCACAATACTCAAAGAACCCTTATTATAATACTGCTGTAACAAGCACTGTGTCAGCAATTTACAATTCACAATTTCCTGTCATAGTTTATTGTCCTTGTGCAGTCAAGCAGGGGATTTGTTTTGGTCTGTCATGTCCATTCCTGCTGTGTGTGGTTAAATAAAAAAGTGTAAAACAAAACTACATGCTTTATTTAAAAAGGACCATGAGTGAATGTAGTCATTCCAGCTCCATGTTAATGCAACCCCCCACCCCCCACCCCCTTGCAATGAGGGGTTTGAATAGAGGAAGAGATATGGGGGCACATTTGACTGCAGGAGGGAAGGAGAAGGTACCGTTGCGCTGGAGTTGGGTAGATGATTTGGTTATGCAGATATGCTCCATATTGCCCTTGTTTTTCGGTATTATCTGAGGAGCCCAAACCGGAAACGTCATAGGACTCGGTGTCAAGTACCCTGCGTGTGTGTTTGTGCGTGATTCAACATGTGTGCCCAGTCGGGATGTCAGAGTGGACTGAATGAAGCATGGTTGCATTGGCTTGACAGCTATTTGAAGCCTCTGAGCAAAGCTCATTGTGGAATTAGAGGGAAAAAAACAGTTGCAAAGTGGGATGGTATAAGTGGATTTCACAAAGTGGGATGAAACATGGACAGCGTGTGTGTGTGTATGTGTGTGTGTGTGTGTGTGTGTGTGTGTGTGTGTGTGTGTGTGTGTGTGTGTATTAGTTTGTCCAGCATCTGTATTAGAGTGGGTGTCTGATCATTTGGAATGGTGTGTGTGTTCGTTCTCCACAGAAAATTAGATAAGATGGAAATCTTTAGTAGATATCCAAAATCTGGCAAATTTTGTGTCTGGGTTATATACAGCAAGTAAGGGTCTTCTTTTAGCTAAGAAATAGAGTTGGACATTCACTTTTTTATGACTTTCAGTTCATATAGTCTTTGAGGGCGTTTTCACACTTGGACCATTTCAGCATCTGAAATAGACTCAGGACTGCTGAGTCATGGTTTCTTCTGCCTATTTGAACACAGCAAACTCAGACCCCTCTAAATGGCCCTAAAATGAATGGAAGGTGTCAGTTTGGTTCATTTGTGGTTTCATTTCGCGGCCTGCTTGTGAAAACAAAATGGCCCAGGTCCGCTTCATATTTTGTTTCACACTCGAGGCTTTCCGTAACCAGATACAATTTTCACAGATTAAAAACAACTTGTGAAACAAGTTTGGAATTGTGTGGTCTTAGGAGGAGACTTTTGGATATCTGGAAAGAGGACCACATTAAACATCAGCTCTTTGCAACATACAAAAAGGATTTTCTATTGTTTTTTGAAAAAACAGGACACAACAGAACAGCTCTGCAGTGCCACGTGAAAGTGAAGAAAATGAGACAAATGTACATGAACACGTGACAACCCGAGCACACGTGACAACCCGAGCACATGGAGAGTCTGCTGATACTAAGTGTTACTCTTGTCCTCTTGCCAGATTTGTAAGGTGTATATGGCTGTGTTTGTTTGTGTGTGTGTGTGTGTGTGTGTGTGTGTGTGTGTGTGTGTGTGTTTGTTTGTGTGTGTTTGTGTGTGTGTGTGTGTGTGTGTGTGTGTGTTTGTGTGTGTGTACACGATTTAGTGTGTGCTTGTGTAGCAGGATGTTTGTGTGTGAACCCAGTGTAGGGTCTATGTGACACAAAATGAGAACGTGGCTCCCTGCCAAAGTACAAACAAAAAAACAATATACCTCCATAACAGTTTATTATTTAATATCTCCAACAGTGGGACTGGCCAAAATAACAAACAAGGACTTATCTAACAAAATAACCTGAAGTGTCACCTACCCCCACCAACATAGGGAATAGTGGATGATGGCAAACATGGTGTGCACACCTAACACTACTTAGGACTGCTGGCTGACTATTCTCATCAGAGCATTAATGCTGACATGGTAGTGTCTTGTAGAGCTGGTAAGGATAAGGATAAAATAGATTGTTTGCGCATGATTTCACTGTTGGTGAGAGTCATTACGGTTACTCCCACTAAGTGGCAGAATGGGAGACTAACAGAATAGACTAATGGTAATGGTAAGGTTTCTGGAGCACAGTGGCGCTTCTGGGGTTTTTGCATATGTTGGTGTCACTGTTGGTGTTCATGGTGCTCTGCCACCCACAAATGCCCAGCCATCCTCTGTGAGACAGTAGCTTAGGTGGGTAGCACAAAATGTGCATGACAGAAGACAGTCTCTATATTTACACCTACAGTCTCTGTATTTACACCTACAAAGTGCTTCGAATAAAGTGGTGTTTAAAGTGACTGGAAATGTATTTATATTTGCAGAGTAATAGAATGCAATGGTGCAGGTGAGCTTCAGAAAGGTCAAGGCCCGGTTAATGTCCCACGTAAATGCTCCAGGTATCCCTCGGAGGTGCCGCTCTGTTATCTTCAAGCCTCCAGGTCCAAACAGTCACTGACTTTTACATGCTCTCAGTGACAGACTGGACATACTGCACAACTCAAACGCATCCATGCCTGTTCTCCTTAATACAGGTCTGGAGAGCCGCTCAGCTTGCTGGATTTAGATGTGCAGTGTTGTCATATGAAATCATCGTAAATTAAGAGAGAGAATAATTGTGGTCACACAAGCACAAGTATATTGTGTTCATTTATGACCAATAAGGTAATGTATAAAGGTGATGGTCTGTGTCTGTGTCCGTGTGTTTGTGTGCGGGGGTGTGTCTGTGTTTACAGCTTCCAGGGCCTCCACCCATTCAGCTGGAGAATTTTGCACTTAGGCCACAGCCATTTGACCTAATGGTCTGCGTGCGTGCGTGCGTGCATGTGCGAGAGTAAGAGAACCCTAATAGTTGTGTCCTTAATGGCTAAATGGAGTGTGCGTAACTGAAGACACTGATGATTTCTGAGGCATTCGCCCTCCTCACTTCTCCTCCATTCATCTTCTGGATCATGGCCTGTCAGTCAAAGGTCAAAGCTTCATAGTAAGCAAGTGAACATTTAAGCCCATTATTAGAGGCATATGCTTCTGATTGTGTGGAATTTATGTGGGTGTTTTACTGGTCTTGATGTAGTGAACTTTGATGTAGCTTGTCCATTGCTAGATACCTTGTGGCAGTAGTGACACTGCTGCTGAATGGTTTTTGTTGTTTTATGTTAATCATTTCTGGATACTGATATATTTAAAGAATTGGACAGGCAGGTGTCTTCAGCATTTTTTATGGCTGGTCAGTAAGTAAGGATTGAAATACCTCTTAGCACAATGTGGACAGATAAGAGCCTACTTCTTCTGATTGCTTGATGATTGCTGAACATAGACCCACTAGGCTGAGCCACACTGAATGGCAGTTGAGCGCATGGGGGAATCACATAGCTCTATGGCAAGCCCTAGTTTTCACATCAACAGAAGGTTCAGATATTCCATCACAATCCATGAACACACACTAAGTAGTGTATTCATAGACACCTTTCATGCTTCTCATCTCAAGACAAGCAGCACACAGACCAAATTTAGTGCCTTCCTTTCTGACCAATCACAAACAAGAAGAATAATAGTGAAGCACAATAGTATTGGTTTTTTTGCTGAATATAATGTTACACATTATACCACTTAATCCACACTCACAATAAAATATAGGCGTTTGACACTGCCTTTTAAGGGTGGTTTCCTTTGTGGGTTTGCCACCTGTAACACAATGTTTATTTAAAAGGGTTTCTTTTATTATTGTGTTTTCCACTGACCTGTGCAGCACACTCCACACACAATCCTTCCTTCTCTTCTCTGGCATAGATTTGAGGGACTTTCAAATATAGCTCACATTATTCGTTTACTCTGTGTCCAAGCCAAGCCATCTCTCTCTCCAAACAGAGCAGTGGATCATCCTTTGCTTCTGCAGGGAGGGAGAGGGAGAGAGAGAGTGAGATAAGCTACAACTAAGTTTGAAAACTGCGGTATTGTTCCATCTTGCATGACAATGTGATCATTCAATAGTGTGTGGTCCTTCCTCATGTGGACACATCTGGGCTCCGTATTGTAACAGGGGGATTTACAATGGCCTGTGCTCTCTACACAGAGAATCAGGACTCGTATGCCGGGGCTCCATGTAGACCCTCGCCATAGTCAAGGCTGTGGTTTGCCTGTTTGGGTAATGTTTCAATGCAGGCCCTCTGGGGCCCCTTCACTGGGTCACTGCTGTGAAATTGGGCCACAGTTCAATCTGACCAGCTCTCAGTCAGGATATACCGTGCTCTGTTTGAAACAAAGATTTGTTTTCCTCTCTCACTCAGTCTCTTAGGCAGTTTCTCTCGGATGATGTTTCTAGGATAACAGGTTTAGCCGCACATGCTAACAAAACAGCATATGGAAGAGTGCGGCTTCACTCTTGCCTGTGGGTTCCCTTCTGGTAAGGGGGGGATTGATGTCCTTGCTGACCAGGTCTGTCATAGTTTGTTGTAAAGTTCCCCATAGCTGGAGAGGAATGGAGGAGCCTGCAATCGAATCGCAGATCATGCCTCCTGCTTGGAGAGGCTTCAGCATGCCCTAGTCTCCAATCCAGTAAGGATGAGACAGCGAAACTGTTAACATGGGAGTATGATGGATGGCCTGTTTTAAGCTTAGCAGTCTGGTTTCAGATTCCCATGTATACGACCCCCTCAGCTATGTCTCCGAATAGACAGTTTAAGAAGTGAGATAGGATATGTTAATACCTAAACCATACTGTGAAGTCTACCACAGTCTGCATTATTGCCGAAAAATTTCTTTATTATTATTTATTTATTATAAACAAATTGAATAGCACCATTGGGTTGGACACAATGAGAGTAGTGGTGAATTTTTTTAGGGGATGAAAATGGGAGAGATGATAGTCTGTTATTGTGTGTGAAAAATGTCAGTAACCACTGGCTAGTGCTGGCTTGCTCAGACTCCTGAGACACATTTTGGAGTGGGTAGGATTTATCAGCCAGGGACTTCTGGGCCATGCATGGGTGCTTCCTTACATCCTGACAAAGCCAGCCAGAGCCCTAACCACAGCAGCAGAAGCCCCTGAAGCAGGCTGCCACTTTGGCGACCATCTTCAGCAAACACTGATTGTCAGGGGCAGAGGCGTTGTTCTGGGGTTTTGAAACCGGAGGTGAGGTTTCATCTTTGGATTTCTTCAGACACCATCTACTTCCTTTTTCTTTCTGGCCATGGCTTCTTATACGCAGCTTTGATGATAACCCAGAGCTGCTGGCTTGTCTGAGTGCCAGCATGTTACTGTGGGTTTTGGCATGTGCTGTAAGTGGACCACATCTATGGTCTTCATACCATAAACGTACACACAACACAGCTGGAGGTTTTATCTGCTGCGTGTCCACTTCAGTCATTGAAGTCTTTTTTAATGTCTCTAACAAAGCATGTCTTCATGATGGTAAATTTACAACACGCCTGTTTTGTCTTAAGTTCTCTCCCACCTTCTAAAGTTAATATTAAAGAAGCATTCACCTTTTTTACCTCATCACCTGTTGTTTACCAGTTGTTCATAGGGTTTTAAAACCATTTTTAAGAACATTCACCAGCACATAAATGAAATGTGGTACCTGTTTGTTAATTAATTTTGGGAAAAGATTTGTTGTTTAATTTCCTCTTCCTCTGTCTATCCACTTCTGTTATCTAAATGTCAGATGTCAGTGAATTCTTATGTATACGAATATGGCCCCTGACCACTTCTGTGCTGCAAATAATCTGTTTCTGTGTGTCCATGGATGAAAAATTTCCTTGTGGGGCAATAGTTCAAACTACACTGTAAGTTATTTCTTAAATTTGAGAAATAAAATTTTAGAAGATGTCTGTGTTCATGTATAAACACACTTCTACATTGCTTACTCAATTACATCATTCTGTCCAACAGTCTTGAACCATTAAATGGTTTCTCACTTTTATTAAGGGCCAGTTTTCACCTTCATGTTTGAGTTGAAATCAACTGGACAGTTCTGCACTACTGCTTTAAATATTTCATTCTATCTCAGACCTGTTATTAGATTTACTCTGCTTTCATCTCAATAAATGGTGATCAGCAGCCTTTTATGCACAATTTGGGGTTTTTTTTCAAAATAAAGCACACTAATCTCTTCTGTATTCTAATAAAAATGTTTCTAAATTCAGGAAGAGTGTTTTGGGCATTCATATGTGGTGTGGTTCCTCTTTGACAGAGTAACTCCTTTTTAAGAGTAACTACAAAATTAACCATCCACATAATGGATTGACTGCTGCTTCAGAGGCTGGTTTTCCTTACTCTGTGATATAGATTCCTAAGGCTGCCTATGTGACTGTGCATTGAAATAATTTATTTTGAATTGAAAATTATTTAGGTAGTTATCCACAAATATATTCATTGTGACACTTGTGTTTCAGTTACATTAAAGGTCTCCATTCACAGTATAATCTCTACTCTCAAAGCTAGGGTTAGTTACTAGACCAAGTAAAACCCTTCCATATGCAATATGTCATAGATGTTTCTGAGTTGTGTCTGTTATGACAAATATGAAAGCTGTCCACTCAAGAACCCAGAAAAAAAACATTCAGCCTGTAGTTAGTTTGGTGAGCATACTGTCTGTGTATGAGATATAACGTGTGTGAGAATGTAGAAACAGGCTAGCGTTTGAAGGCACGCAGCTTAGGGTATGTGATATCATAACTCAGCTGTCAGTGGAGTGCTATGATACTCTTTCTCCTGCCATATGCTGGTGTTGCTGTTGGCAGACGCAGAGTGGAGACATTGTAGCCCATTGTTCCTGCATCCTCCCCATTGTCTTCATTCTCGGCTCTGTGAAATGACGTGAAATTGAGAGCGGTTCGTCAAAATCGCATCTGTCCAATGGTGGAATGACTAAATAAATAAATAAATAGATAGATAAATAGATAAATAAATAAATAAATAAAAAGAAAATAAAAATACATTTAAAAAAAAGAAGAAGCCACAATAGTTTGTTAGGCTGTACTAATGACTGAATTGCTGAACTGCTTCTCTGCAATGTCTGGCTTAGATGGAAGACCATTTGTTGAATTTCTCAGAAGTCTGAGCTCCATGTAGCTTTTAGGAACATCCCAATGAACATAATAATGATAGTGAATCCAAGAGCAGCACTCTTGGCATTGATGGTAGACTGTGTTTTAATACTGAATTACTGTGCCATCAAGTCCTTGGCACGCTCCCACAGTCAACATACCAACATATTACATTTACAGACTTTCTAAAGCTAAGACATATTCAGTACCCCATTGCTCTTATTTTAAACTTACCTTGATGCGTCCAGCTAGGGGTCAAGCTAGGAACCAGAGACATAATGAGTACCATGGCTTTTTTATAAATTGAATTGCATGCTAAATGAGTCAGCACTTTGGTTTCATGCTCTGTTATTTGGTTTGACCGTGGGCATCATTCATTAGAGTGGAGAAGGCTGTTTGTGTGGCTGTAGTCACAGTCACAGTATGCCCAGGTGCTCTTTAGCTTCAGCTGCTCATGTCAAGCTTAGCCAGATGAAATCAGTTTCCCCATGAGAGTGGCTGACTGCTTTTCCAGTAAGTGCTCTTTGATGATCTCACAATGTCCTGTAATCATTGATCCATCAGTTGCTTGCGGTGTCTCTTTCGGGGCACTGATTTATGAGTATGCGATAGGTTTTTGGTTAAATGATGCTTAAGGTAATGTTCATTTGAGCTCTTTTTTCCCCTGCATGGTGGTGTAAGTAGGCTTTAAAATTGGTGTTTTATTGTTTAACAAGTGAAGAATATATGGATACCACATGTAGTTCTGATTATAATGGTATGTTCTCTTTCTGTCTAAAATCTTTGTCTTGGTATTTTTGTCCCTTGCCACCAATGCTATCCCCATCTGACTCACTCTCTCTCGCTCTCTCTCTTTCTGTGATCACATTTCAGGAAACAACAACCGCCTCTTCCCTCCCCTTTTCCTCTACCCCCTCTCGCTGTCCCAGCTGCCCAAACCACATGCGCAAACCTCCGCTTGCATCTGCACCCAGTGTTTAGAGGACTGTGTTCTAGAGGGACACAATGAGAGACAGAGGAAGGAAAAGAGCTCTTTAGAAGACTTTAGGAGCCACTTTATGTTTCTGCTTGAAGCTTGAATATGAACACTTCACTATTCCAAGGCATTCCCTTTCCTGGGTCTTTACTGAGGTGTTAAACCGAGGCAAGTATATGACAGTGGGCTGCTGTATGATGCTGAGTTTTTTGGAGACATCGTCTTTCAGCCATCGTCATTCAGATCCTGGCAGTCAAGACCAGCGTCCCCCTGCAGAGCTGACCAGGCCTTGGATCCTACTGACTGCTGACAGCCAAGCAGGGGCACTGTGGAATTTGTGTGCCTGCGTCTTTCCCGAGCTCTGGAATGTTTAGCTGCTCAGAGTGCTGTTTCCCAGAACAGACGATAACTGAAGCCGAGAGCTGTCCCTAGCCGGCAGCAGAGGAAGCGTGTAGCCCCGTCCTGTCAGGCCACAGCCGCACACCCTTAGCCTGCTGTTGATAAGGCTGTTGTTCTTTGTTGCAGAAGACCTCTCCCACTAAAGCGCTCCCTTTAACCACTTCTGGAGGGATTTAGTTTGAGGTTGTGGTTCTTGTCCATGCCTGTAGTAACCCTTCAGGTCAAGGGGTAAGTCATTGCATGTTGAACTTTGCCTAACAGCTGATTAAGTGGCATATAATAGTGTGACTCGATCTTGGAAGTTCAGAATGGCTCTGCATCTGAGGTTGAAGCTGGAGCCCCTGTTCTGCTGGGGGACCAGCGCCAGACTGTTCAGACTGCTCAGGCTCGGAACAGCCTAATAAGGTTAAAGCTGAAAAGCTTGGCCATTTGTATTTGGAAAAAAAAAAGCAGACATACATTTTTCTGTGTCAAGAACATCATCTGCTGAAGCCAGTGGCCGAGGGAAGACCCTCTGACACACTCCCAGAGCCGGTGGAATGCTGGAACTAAATGTTTATTGCTGTGAGAGGGGTGCGAACACAGTTCAGAGACCATCTGTTGACTTTGCGGAGTGGAGAGGTTCAGTAGCCCACACTGTGCTATTATTGTTATTATCAGCATATTTCAGATGTGTTAGAAACAGTGAACACTTTAAAGAGGTGCATTACTGATGTGTTACAAACAGTGGTGAATTTCTTTGGTTCGTGGTGCTGAGTATAAGGAAACCCATATTTGTATTTCTCAGCTTATCAATGTGTCTTGTATCATTGGAAATCTAAAGCTCTATAAAGCATCCAGTTATACAAATAATGTTCTGTATATATACAAATAATTCATAATTGCTCAGTTACAAAAGCACTGCAAGTTAAAAATGTTCTACCAACTACCTATTAAGGATATAATGATATAAATGTAGTATTAAAAAAAAGAAAATTCATTCAAAAAGGTCAGTATTTAGCAGGATATCTTTAATACTCCCCCGGTCTGCTGCCAGGGCCTCTCATATCTTTTGGAAGGTTCATATGGGGCAGATCAGGTTTTTGTGCTGTTTATAGCTCAATTACACGTTTGTATTGTAATATCACATTTTGTGCAAAAGGATATCATTCTTCGTAGTCATTTGCATTTTGAGCTTGCAGAATTAAATTAAATTCAAATTGCATGCTAATGAGTCAGCACCTTCGCTTCATGCTCTGTTATTTGGTTTGACCATGGGCATCATTCATCACAGGGAAGAAGGCTGTTTGTGTGGCTGTAGTCACAGTCACAGTATGCCCAGGTGCTCTTTAAAACAGAACGTACAGGGTCAGGCAGCAGTACCTGTATGATGAATGTTTGTATGATAAACTAGGATAGTACTGCCTAGGATAAAATGATGCATCTGTTAATCATATTTTGCCTATACAATTACACATTTTTTAAATTTCTTTTTCATTTTTACATATTTTGTAGTATTGTTTTGTGGAAATAAGTATAAAACACCTAGAATACAACTGATAACTAGGTAGAATAAGCAACGAAAAAGATAAAAGAAGATGATGAGTAATCTAGAAAGACAGTATAAAGACATGTTCTGTTTGCCTACTGAGTATAATTAAACCACACAGGCTACTTTCTGAATGGTGGGTTTAGTTCTAAGATGTTGTTAGTAAATGATCAGATCATGTGAGGGAGCTAGAACATTAAAAAATATAGCTCAATGCAGTAAGCTCTATGTGAAGCTAAGATGCCAATTTCTAGCGTATAGAAATTAATTACAGGTCCAGTCTGCAGTTAGCTTTGGCATATACTGAAATAAATAGCAAAAATACTCCCTGGAGCAGGCTATCTAGTTGGCTTTTCACTAAACCAGTGGACCCTATTTGAGCTGGTAATTTAAACACACAGCTTTCAAACTGTGATCCTCAACTGTGAAACTATACAATACTAATATAACTAACTAATATTTAATTGGATTGCTGAGAGCAACTCACTACAAAAAAGTTTTGCAGTTCATGTTACCATGTCTGTACGTGTTTAGAAGCATCTCGTGGTTTGGCAATAACCAGAACCATGACTTAGGCCATAATGTAAAGGAGGAATGCTGACTAAGCGTGACCACATCTTCCAAATGGCCAAAAGAAAAGCATTTTTGATGTCCAGCGACAAAATTACTCTAAATAAATAGCTATAATAATTTTTTTTCTCCAGTTTTCAGTGGAGGGACAGATGATTCTTATAGGTGGGCAGAGCCCGTCCCTGCCCACCCGCAGACACACCCCTGGTTTGACTAACTAAAAATAAAATGATTTTGTTATGTCTGACCTTCAGAGTGGGCGGGGAAAGCTTGCTAAATGGCATCATTGTTGCCTTGTTGCAGAATCTAAGCAGACACATTTCTGCATGAGTGATACAGTACTGCAGGCGTGACACTATCACTGTGATGCAGTGATACAGTTGTTCTTAATCTTAATGAGGCTCAAGACATTCCTGCTTCTTCTTTCTTTTTGTGTGGAAAGCACATGGATAGTAGCTGTGATGGCTGGTTTTTACAGATAAATGATTTTCCATCTATCACTGGTGCACTTATTCGTAACTATAAATAGGAAAAGCAGATGTCTACATATCAGGATCATTCTCTAATATCAGAAACTCCTCATTCAAACAGATTGTATTGGCCTGAAGTACCTGACTGAGAATGCGTTATGATAATTCAGCTGTTTTCTTATTTGCACTCAGCTAAAGTTTTAATTAACTTTCCGAAGTCTTTGAAATGCGAACATCCTTATAGTTTGTAAGGACATGTGTGAGCCTTTTTATAAATTAGCCTTATTTTTTTGTTGTTGCTGTTGGTGGTTGTCATTGTTGTGCTCTTAGATCACTGCTTATTCAGTTTCCAGCATCATTATGATAAATCATGTGTTTACTGCTTGTGAAGCACATGTCTTTCATCTGCTGACCAATGTGATTGTCATTTGCCATTATTTTCAGAGATTTGCATAGACTGAATGCTGCAGTAAAGCAAGTGAAAATATCCATTTACTCCAATGACTCCCTCCAGTCCACTTAATTAACACCAAATGTTAAAAATGGCCTGTAAAATCCTAGATTAGGTACAGAGAAAGTCTCATCATAAGTCTCACATGGCCTGGAGGAACCATGAGAGAAGTGACTCCAGCTGACATGCCTAGGTTTCCACAGCGTAAAGCCTGATGGTGGAAATGGAGCTATAATCTCTTAATGATTTCTTGTCCCATTTTAGCTTCTAGGTGCAACTCCTATTTTCCCCCTCTGAACATACCCTTAAAAAGTCCATCTATGTTCTCCTGTCAGAGGCTTTGATCTTTTCAGCAGCAGACTCCCCCACACCCACAATGTGCCTGGGGCGCTTTGACACTCTCTTAATTGCGTAACCAAACAAACTAACAAAGCCTCCCAGTCTCCACCCTTCCTGACCACCCTACATGCGGTTGTGGGTTAAAGCTCTTTCACAGTAATCTGAACCTCTGCTTAGCAGCTCTTGTACGTGGTCACCATTGTCTGCTCAGTGGCAATGGCAGGGTTGGGCTTCGTCCGTACATGTGCCACTGACCGGAGAGACACTGATTGTTTCTTTAAAGAGCTTTGTAGGCTACTGCGCCCAGACCAGTTGGCTGGTTCAGGAGCAGGCTGAGATGTTCATTCCTGTCAGGGTCCGAGCTGGCATTCCCCTGCGGCACACTAGCTTGACCTTTGGCCTGACACGAATCATTATCTCTAGCTGCTCGGGAAAGCTCTTATTGTTTTAGTTTTGATCTCTCAATCTAGTGGGACATAGTCATGTGGAGGATGTCCAAGTGCAGTAGAAGCCTGTTCGAAGCCCAGGTGGAGCTCTAAGGCACATTAAAACATGACCTGAGGAACACAAACAGCACAGGCTTGTGTTGGGTGAAAAGGGAGATGACTGTTTGCGGATCAGTGTTCTTAAAACCTCTTGTTGGGTTTTCTTATGCCTAGTTTTCTTTATTGTGCAGCAAACTCCAAGGTTGTTGTTGTTGTTGTTGTTGTAACAGATGTAACCACTGAAGTCTGAATTATCTGTTTGGTTCCTGAATATGTCTACATAATTTGTTGCAGTCTGATAAACCATGCCAGTGCATACAGAGAACTATATAAGATAAAGAACCTGAAGTTGGTAAGTCATGGAGTTTATGTGTGCTTGCTTGAAAACAGCAGCAGATTGATTGATTGATTTATTTATTTATTTATTTTAGATGGTGTGATAATTATACCTAATAGCTTCATTAGAACCAAAGACTCTTCAGTTAAACTCTTTTTGCTTCACATACTAACATGAAATTGCTGCACTAGCTCAAAGCAAACTTGCTATTATAAACATATTGTATACATCAGTGCCATGGTAACAGTCATAACTGTCATAACCTTGAGAAGATATAACAAAAAATCGTGAAGAAACTCTGTTTTTAACTGTGTGCGTGTGCA
Source organism: Electrophorus electricus (assembly GCF_041902795.1). NCBI lineage: Eukaryota > Metazoa > Chordata > Actinopteri > Gymnotiformes > Gymnotidae > Electrophorus > Electrophorus electricus. The sequence goes on along the minus strand of NC_137500.1, from coordinate 9,270,880 downwards.
TGTGTGTGTTTGTGTGAATGTGAGAGAGAGAGAGAGAGAGAGACAGATTGGTAACTGTGGAATTTTGCTTTTTAATCGGTTTAGTTGTCTGCAGGCTCAGGGCTTGGACGTTTCCTCCTGCCTGTCAACAGCAATAGTGAACACTTTGCATGCTCTTTCCTGAGTGTATTCCTTTTTTGTACTTTGTGACAGCTTGCCACTCAAACAAAGGGCAGGGTGACACCTCACCCTACTCCCTGTGCTTTCGGAGAGTGGGCCAGACTTCCACTGTCCAGAGTGCACACGTTCCAGCTTGGTTTTGATGCTCCTCTGGTATCCTGCAACTTCTAAAGAGTCATGCCACATATCAGCCTCTCCAGTGGCAAAATGCATGCTTTAATTTAGAGCCAGAAATATGTGAGGACAACTAGTACATCAGAGTTAAGCAAATAACACAGACACAGAGAGGTTCACTGGAATGCTGCAGTCTATGGAATATGCTCACCCAAGGCTATTCATTCACTTCTTTGTTCTATCTTTTTTCTGTCGCTGCATTCTTCCTTAATCAAAGAAGCATGTCAGTTGGCATGAAGTTATTATGAATATTGATAAAACACAGAGCAGAAATTCTAACAACACTGACATGTATGCCACAAGAGTAGCAAAAATATGGCTAATACAAGGTCTATGTTCTCCACTGTCTCTTGTCTCTGCTGTAATACAGTATTTGTAGCACAGGAAGACCCTGGTGCTCCAGACAGACACACAGACAATAGAGAGGCCGAGTGGATTTGTTTTGAATAGCTCTGACTGTGTCTGGCTGCTTCACACCTGGGAGAGCTGGAGCCAGGCCAGTTGACACAAGAGGTATTCGCACAGAAGGATGCAAATATTAACAGAACTGAAGCACTCGCTCAGAAGGATGCAAATAGAAATGTAGAAAACAAACAGAACAAGTAGGAGATCTGAATGGGAGAGAAAATGCAAGGGATTAGTAGACATGAAATGCTTCATTTTGTGCTTTCAGATTTCATAGAAAATGGACTTGTAAGTTGTAATTGTTGTTTTAAACATTGTCATTTGCTAAATGCATGGTATCGCCCTCACTGGAACATAATCGTTTTCACATTGCATCACCAAAACGAAACTGTAAAGTTTCAGCTAGTAGAATCTAAGGTGAGAGTTTAGATTATTGAATCTAGAGGATATCTGGCCCAACATCCTGTGTACAAGGTCAGGTTTCACACTGGAGCAGCAGTTCAGAAAACTTTCCCAACACGTGGACTGTACTTTTAGTGGTGTGAAGTTTAGAGCAGAGAGCCAGCCTCTCTCTGAATGGTCTGCACCCTGTCTCTTACTGTGGCACTAATAACGGCTTCTGTCTGGAAAAACTAGACTCTGCTGTAAGTTAACTGTTGTAAAGATGGATTTCATTTTGATCTGCAGCAAAGTCATTGGGTTGTTGTAAACCTTCCAGATGATCTCAAGATCACATACAGCAGGCATGTTTGTTTTTTTTTCTCTCAGGTTCCTGTCTGTTAAGGGCTCAGATTACAGTGTAATTTGATATAATTATAGCACATTGTATAATAGTTGTATTGGTATGAATATAGCTGTTGTAAGGGAAAGCCTAACCCTCTGTTGAACAGGATGTAGTGGTCTTCAGTTTATGAATGGTGATCTCCAGGCTCAACACTAACAGGAAGTATCTGAATGAAAGAATTGTCATTAAGAGAGCCATTTCTCTGTAGGAGATGGCAGCTGTTGATCTCGGTAGCGGGATGTGTAGGCCCAGAGTGGCTTCGAAAACGCAGCCCACAGCCCACAGTGCATCTGGCTGTGTGCTCTGCTGCCGTTCCAGCTCTCTCTTCAGCTTGTTCCCCACTCTGCATCCATTCTAATTAGCCTTTCATTATGCTTAATCCCAAACTGTTTGTTTTGAATGGCAGACAGGGCGGTTTGCGAAGTCATGGAGTGGATGGGCTGAGGGCACAGCGGTCTGGGCAGGTCTTCTTACTTCATGTGCATTTACGGCAATTTTGCAAAAGCTTTTATTTTACGGCGAAAGCTTTTATATCAAAAGCTTTTATATTAATGCTCTCTTAATGTCCCTGTGTCTCTCCCTCCCTGTCACTCTCTGCAGCTGGAATGTCTTGACTCCACCCCCTGATCCGCGTGTCGGAGGTGCGGCCGGCACCGATGGGAGCTGCTGCTCCATCATGAGTTGCCATGACGCTGGTGGGCGTCGGCGCTTCGAGGACTCGGAGTTCACCTTGCGTGTGTACCCCGGCGCCCTATCCGAGGGCACCATTTACTGCCCGGTGTCGGCACGCAAGGTTACCTCGGCTGCCGAGGTCATCGAGCAGGTGATCGAGCGCCTGCGGCTGGACCGCGCGCGCCTTTATGTGCTGGCCGAGGTGAAGGAGTTCGGCGGAGAGGAATGGATTCTGAACCCGGGAGACTGCCCCGTGCAGCGCATGCTCCTGTGGCCCCGCATGGCGCTGGAGAACCGGCTCGCTGGTGATGACTACCGCTTCCTGCTGCGCGAGAAGAACGTGGATGGCTCCATTCACTATGGCAGTCTGCAGATGTGGCTGCGCGTGACCGAGGAGCGGCGGCGCCTAGTGGAGCGGGGCCTTCTCCCACAGCCACCGGCCGGCCACCCCCCTGCCGACCTCTGTGCCCTGGCAGAGCTCAGCGAGCGGACCCTGCTGGAGAACCTGCGTGGGCGCTTCCGGCAGGAGAAGATCTACACATACGCCGGCGGCATTCTCATTGTCGTCAACCCCTTCAAGTTCCTGCCCATCTACAACCCCAAGTACGTCAAGATGTATGACAACCACCAGCTGGGGAAGCTGGAGCCGCATATCTACGCCGTGGCCGATGTGGCCTATCACGCCATGCTGCAGCGCCGCCAGAATCAGTGCATCGTCATCTCCGGCGAGAGCGGATCGGGCAAGACCCAGAGCACCAACTTCCTCATCCACCACCTTACAGCGCTCAGCCAGAAGGGCTTTGCCAGCGGCGTGGAGCAGATCATTGTGGGCGCTGGACCAGTGCTGGAGGTAAGAGTATGTGGATGACGAGACACTTGCACAGGTGCTTGGCTAGGCGGACCAACCTACGAGAGGAATGATATAGAATACCACAGTAGCAGTAGTAAATAATCAAGATTAAATTAATGTACTGTGATTGTGACCCAAGGAAGTACTGTAATTGTGAACCAAGGGTTAATCATGGTGTACATGGTGTATTGTCTTTGGTAACAGTCTCAGTAACAGGATGTACTGTCTGTACTGTGACTTTAATTGGTCATCATGCCAAGTGCAGCAAGGGCAATTTTTGGAAATTTGCCTGAAATGTACCGATCAGTGAAAAACTTTGCTTTCATTCCTCCTCATAACTATTTTGTCTTGTTGTCTGCTTTACAGAGTGGCTAGTTCAGCTCTTTTAGTGATGATAAGAGATTTATCAGAATTGCTATGATTGTGGTGCTTTGTCATGCTGTCAAATGACACTTAGTCAGGAATTGTCCATATAAGTCCATATGCGAAAGCCCAGCACTCAGACGCAGCTGTGTCAGTGGGAACTAATGAAGGCCTTTGGGCCAACGGAAACACCCTGCTCTGAGACTGCAGACGGATTCAACCCCATGTTTTTTTGGGGGGGGAGGAAGAAAGGAAAAAAAAAGAAACAAACAGCCAGATTCACAACATGCTGAATTCCCAGCATAGTTCAGCCAGGATCCGTGACAGCCAGTCCCCATTTCAGCGCAACGGGATTGGCTGTTAGCACAGGCTCCATGTTTGTCTCATTGGTCGGGAATCTCTGTTGCTAGTGTGAAATATTCTCAATTGTGTGTATCAGTGAGACAGTGGCACAGGGCTTGTTCACTGTCACTGGTGTGTGTGCGCGTGTGTGCGTGCGTGCGTGTATGTGCGTGTGCGTGTGTGCGTGCGTGCGTGTGTGTGTGTGTGTGTGTCTGTGACCCTGCATTACTTATAAATATAGCCAGAGATGCTATTACTGATGAGGGTACATGGAAGAACCCAGTGCCACTAATACATATTCATGGAAAAAATATTGAGCCCCTACAATGTTCCAGGCAGCCTGTTGTGTGCTAATTGAATAAGAAGTAAAATCACTGACTCTAGCTGCAGCTTTAATAATAAAGTATCTATAAAGCACTCAAGAACTTCGTTTTGTAATGTCACTCTGTAAACTTTGAAGCTTTGAACATGTGCATGTGTACGTGGATAATAGCAGATGGTTTCACACATACCAGACAGACATAGTAATTAGAGCCTGAGGTTTGCCGCTAGCTAGAGGTATTTGGAGGCCTGGCCAGTCACTGGGGACACATAAGAGTAGAACAGAGTCGAGTGGCTGTTCTCAGAGAAGCGGGGACCCATCCAGTTGAATAAAACAGAGCTGGGTGGCTGTTCTGAGAGAAGCGGGGACACATCCAGAACGAGTGAAATGGGGTTCTCTGTTCTGAGAGAAGCGGGGTTATGATGCAGGGCAGCATGGAGAAGTTGCACAGGACGTCCTCACAGCTTTGGAGTCCCAGAGCCATCTATCAGCTGAAGTAGGGGTGTGTGAGTTTGCCTGTAGTACATGGGTGTGTAGGTGCAATGTGTGTGTGCATTAGGGTTGTTACAGTGTCACGGTTTCATAATTAGTCGCAGTGTATGATTGGACGGTTCCTTCACTGTCGACTTTTTCAAAACACCAATTAAAATATATTTGTGTCTGTTTCCGAGTACTTGTTCATTTCTTTATTGAGCTTTACGTACACTGGTGGTTCCCATCCCTCTCATGTCCAAGGACCTCCCAAAGTACAGAGTCGAGTTTGTCCCGTGTCCACTGGATTCCCCCTGACTCACATTACAGTCCCTGTTTCTCTGCACAAGGACACAGAGTGCATGGAGAATGTTTTGGTCGAGTAGTCCCCTATGTAAACATGTTACACTGCTGCTTTGTCTAGGATGTTTTCAGCTTTAGCATGCATGCTGCCTGTCTAAAGCACGGAAGAACATGGCCATAACTGAACTAAACAGTCTATTTTTGGCTCAGAATTAACAAAGTTAGCTGCACAGAGCTGTTCTTTTATCTTTTTTTCTTTTTTCCAGTATTTATCATATCTTATAAAGATGTGATAAATACTGACAGTGTAAATAAATTTTTGATGAAATTCTTTGAAAAATACATTATAAAATGTATGATTAAGTATGTTTTATACATAAAACACATACATAAAACGTACATAAAAAATGTATGTTTTTTAATATGATTTGACCACCCAAAATTCTTCAAGCTCCCAGTTTGAAAGCCAGCCACTGCCTAACCTCTGACCCACACATATCTCAGAGGAGTACTAAATAATTAAAAGCTGCCATTAGCCCAAGTCAAATGACAGCAATAAGGAGCTTGGTGACCTGCTCCTCTCATGGCCTGACTTGAACTGTTGCCCATCAGCTTTTTGGTCTTTTGGTTTTGTTTCACACATATGAGGATCTACAAAGTTATTGTTATAAAAGGCATGTTTTCAACTTGCCAATTAATACCACGATACAATAAAACTGTACTTTACACTAGGTCAGAATACAGTAAAATAAAATGTGTGTGTGTGTGTGTGTGTGTGTGTGTGTGTGTGTGTGTGTGAGAGAGAGAGAGTGGTGGTGGGGGGGGGGCTAGAATAGAGAATCATAACAAATGATATTTCTGTCTGCAAACCAAACAGTGCTCTCTGAACACAAACAGAGCACTCCTTGATTCCAACTGTGTGGCACACAAATCGTTTTAAACTGACTGAGGGATTCAAGAAGTGCAGTACCAGAGTGAAGCTGGAAGAGCCACCAGCAATTCTGTTTTTATTGGGTTGACTAATAGTGTTGTCTTACAACCTAGTACTATTTATGTACCAAATCTTAGCCTCTTTCAGTGTTGCCTTCCTTGCAGAAATGCACAGGCATGCACACGGATGCACGCACGCACGCACACTTACACACAGGGACACACACACTTCGTTTCTCAGTGGAGCACTTTTCACAGTGTGGCCTGTGTTTGTTTCATCAGCCTCACACCCTTTCCTTCCCTCTCTCCAACACACTCTCTCCCCATGCACTTCACTTCAGACTACCATACCATTTGCATTCATACTGATCAGTGGAGTCCAGCTCACATTATTAATCACAGAAAGGTAAAAGGACAAATGCCCCTCATTCATTCATATGCTGAGTCTGCTGTTTATTACCATTCATTCATATGCTGAGTTGTCTCTTTATCACATCTGCCTGTGTAATAGTATGTTACGCCCTCTTTGGCCTTCGATGCATCATCACTTCACCTAGTCCTGGATTTGAAAGGCGTAGCAGTGACCCTGTGATGGAGACCGTCACTCAGGAAGGTTAAGTGTGTGCTCTGCTTTGCCAGAGAGCTTGCTCTTCAGTCTGTTGCTCAGGTCATGCATTTTCCCCCTGCAGGACCTGGGTTTGAGAGCTGGTTGTGCTTGTTGCCCTCAGCCTTCACCTCAGGCTAGTGTGCAGATGACTGCAGAAGGCCACCCCTTTTCCCCATCATCCCTGAGTTTCCTGATAAGAATGCTTTCTTAATCTTCTTGTCCTCCTGGTACCTGATGACACCTTCAGATGTTGTACCTCTTCTTAAACAAAGTCCATTTTGCATTTTGGGAAAAGCAGCATTTGTGGTAAAGACCTGGAAATTGTTCAAAAAAACAGCCAAGTGGAAGATGTCAAAACCAGTATGCCTTTTGCCATCAAGTCATCTTCGTGACATGTCATCTTCTGGTTACTGAGGTCATGCCAAAACTGGATTGACTTATTGCTATAAGCACTGCTCTGCCTGATTTATATTACACACTGCAGTCATATGTTGCAGAACTTGTTAGAATGTGGAATTTGTATGAATATGAGAGAAAAGAGTAGTTGGAATATATAAATAAACCTAATAAACAGGTTACTCAGTTCTCTCTCACTTATTTTATCTCCTTTTCTCTTACCCCCTCACCCCGCCCATCCCCAACCACGGCTCTCACAGTCCCTTTCTCTCACTCTGTCACTGGCTCTCACTGGCTCTCTCTCTCACTCTTTCACTGGCTCTCACAGTCCCTTTCTCCCACTCTGTCACTGGCTCTCTCTCTCACTCTTTCACTGGCTCTCACAGTCCCTTTCTCCCACTCTGTCACTGGCTCTCACTGGCTCTCTCTCTCACTCTTTCACTGGCTCTCACAGTCCCTTTCTCTCACTTATTCACTGGCTCTCACAGTCCCTTTCTCTCTCATTCTGTCACTGGCTCTCAATGTCACGCGCTCTCTCTCTCACTGTCACTGCCTCTCACTGTCCTTCTCTCTCACTGTCACTGCCTCTCACTGGCTCTCTCTCTCAATGGCACTCTGTCACTGCCTGTCACTGGCTCTCTCTCACTGTCACTGGCTCTCTCTCACTGTCACTGGCTCTCTCTCACTGTCACTAGCTCTCTCAGTTTCACTCTCACTGGCTCTCACAGTCCCTCTCTCTCACTCTGTCACTGGCTCTCACTCTTTTGTTCATATTCACTCTCTCTCAGTAAGCTGTTTGCTCCTTCATATATAAGTTGTTTTGGAAATGCATGTGTACACACACACACACACACACACACACACACATACACACACACTTACTTCTTCTGCTAACATCAACATTACATCATCTGTGGTGTGCCATCTAACTGGCAATTTAGGCTGATTTAATTCCAGTAACCATTAGTTTCTATAAACGTCCTCTAATACCCGCCTTTGTGGCAGTAATAACTCTAATATGTAACATGATCTTAGCTTAGCTACTTGACTGGTCAGCTATATTTCTGTGTGGGAGCTATTAGGGAGCTGAAGTGAATGCTCCTTCACCTGCCTTTAAAGAATTGGAGAAGCTGCTTTTTTTTGCCAGATGACTAATTTTAAGATAAGCTTTAAGCTTCTCCTTACCAAGAGTTTTGGTTGGTTGACAGCCAGACATGTATTCATATATTCTTGTCACAAAATTGCCAGGAAATGCCCTCAGTGTTTTATTGACATCTAGCTCTTTTGCCTCCATAAGATGTCATATCACATCATATTTTGCTGTGTAGAGGGATGTGTGCATTAGCCGAGGCTGACGGTGAGATTCTGGAGCCGGACTCTGGCGTACCTTCACGTCTCTCTGCCTGGTGAACGAGAGCAAGTATGCCTCAGCCTGACTGCGGCAGGGGGCTCCAGTGCTCCGTGCTCAGTTACCTCAGGCTCTTACCTCTGGCCACAAGCAAAAGAGTGAGCAGAGGCTTTAAGAAGCTCACTGTGTGGGACATATGCTAGACTCCAACAAAGCCAGACTTTTACAGAGGTGCTGGCCTCACTGCTATAGCTTTAAGGTTGTGTCATAGGCCAGTTACAGTTGCTTGAGCCCCTCACATCTCTCATCAATCTCATGGTGAGAGATTCTTTGACAGCATTGGCACAATGAATCAATATGTTTTGTTTGTTTTATCTGTCCATAAATCTATTTCAGAAATATTGTTATAGCTGTCTTAATCCTCGTATAGTAATAGTGCATTGAATTGCTTGATCCTTGTCCTAATGAAAACCCTGGATGTTACTTAGTATGAAATATCACCATACTATACACTTTATACCTATAGAGCATTGTATACAGATTACCCAGCATTCCACAGGCACTTGCATAGTACCATGGTATTTGTAGTCAGTAGGCTTGCAGTACAGTGGCTCTAGCAAACAAGGCAGAGGCTTGGCATCACTCCATCTCTTATTCTGCTGCGTCCTCACTTTTGTGGTTTATTTCCACATCAAGATAAGCAGCAGACACAAGGATGTGGGGGAGTGCAGCCTGTAACCACTGGCCGCATGCAGCCCCCAGCCCCAGCAGATGGCCACTCTGGTCCCTGAGCCCTCTGTGACAGAGCAGTCTGTAGGCGTTCAGATGGATGGCTTTAGGTGTGTAGGTGTTAGGAGGTATATGTTATGTGGATATGGGGGGTATATGAAGTGATAGGATTTGTCAAACTGCTGTGTGGAGGAGAGGAATGCCTGCGTGCGTGCGTGTGTGTGTGTGCGTGTGCGCTTGCGTGTGTGTGTGTGTGCATGCGTGCATTTGTCCAGGACCTCAGGCAGTGTCCCAATTCTATGACCATCCAGGAAACCAATAAAGGCATGAGGGTGTATGCAGAACGCTCTCACGATTCCAAATCATGGAGGCTCAGGTGCGTCACTAAAGGTTTAGGCCAAATGGAATGTAATTATTGTGTGGGGATGAATCTTCTCAGCCAATCATATTGCTCATCTCATAGCTGTTAAACAGCTGCCCTGAGAAAAATAGAGAACCATGGGAACAGCTCACCTCAAAAGCACCACCAAAAAGGCCTCAGGGCAGAGAAGACTGAGGAGGTTCTATGTGTTAATGTATTTCATGACTGAATAACAGCCAAACAAGTTGGAAAGACCATTTGTAGTTAAAATGTGTGTGTGAGTCAGCAAAAGTCAATGGAAAGAGCATATCTGAACTGGAGGGTTTTCATAAAGCTCTAAAAATCCCATAGATCGTCAGGTTTGACTACTGTGTTTCCACTACCCTGATCACCTTCTACTGTACATTACGAAAGGCTAGAGCTAGTCATGAGTCATTACATATAACCCTCCCCTTAATTAGGTTCCAGAGCTATATCATAACCGATGTCAATCATATAACTGTTAGCATCATATCCATTTACTGCCATGCATTATTGTGCTGTGCACTTCCCAGCACAGTATTGAATTATTGTATTGAAGATTTGTGCTCATTTTAGATGTTGTGCTGGGCCGAGGCCGTGAACCAGGGTTAGGCCATGTACAGGAAATGAGTCCTCACCTCATGCTCAGTTACGTGAATAACCCATTTTGTTGTGCCAACCTTCACCCCTTTGCGCAGTGCACATGTTTCAAGGTCACGAAGATGCCAGTATGTTGAAGCACAGTGTGCGACAGACACAGCCCTCAGTATGAAGAGAGAAACCAAGGGCCCGTTTACGTCAAGGGGTTATGAATTATGTGGCTTTACACAAACCTCTGTGTGTGTGTGGGTGTGTGTGTGGGTGTGTGTGTGTGTGTGTGCGCGCACGTACGCGCTTCTCTCCATAACAGCTTGTCAGTATAACAAATTGTCAATGCTCCTTAGCATCAGCTCCCCTCCTGGTGCTCTAATAACCTATAGGAGCTCCCCGTTCCTTTCCTGTATAGGTAGTCAAATCCCATAAGTCATCTGAAAGCTCTCTACTGTGCAGGAAAAGGCTGAGCCTGTAAGATATGTCACTGTTGGTTGAGATCAAAACTCCACTGAGAGTTTACTGGAGGTTGAACTGTATTATGAATATTATTAATATATTGTGTTCCCATTTCTGCACCACTTGACTTTGTCTCCAGTTCTGCACTTTGTTTCATTTTTTATTTTTTGGTTTGTTTGCTAATGCGATACTTATAAAGCGTTTGCCACCTCTTTCCTTGGGACTGTAATCTGCTGATGTCTCTGGCCATCAGGCTGGTTAATCTATGTTTACCCACATTGTTCTCCCTCAGCTATGACATCTGCTCTGTGTTACTCTCTCTAAGGAAATGAACGACATAGTAGACATCTGGCCAGTGTTCACATCTGGCCAATATTCACAACTGTCCAGTGATGACATCTGGCCATTTTGTTCTCATCTGTTCCTAGTGTTCTCAAGAAAAAGGCACTGAGCTTTGTCTCTTTGGCATCTAAACCTGAACATCATTTTTCTTTTTCTTACTTCTCATCCATCCATTAGCTTTGCTGTATGTCTGCGAAGGTCAGTCATGCGATCTCAGGAGAGCATGTCATTGTCGTTTTAGCTCCACTGAGCCCTTGGCAACTCTGCATGATTCCCTTAAGAAAAATGTTGCATTTTGTGTGTAAGGCAGTAAGAGACACAACCGTTAATTTGGTGTGTCAATAAGGGCCCCCCTCCTCTTGAAGAAAGCAAGGTCAGTCTTCTCCAGTAAACCAATGTGCTGAATTTACTTTGAAACCGATGTAGCCACTCTGACATGTAGCACACACACACCGCAGTGGGTTGCAGCGTCACCCCAGAGACCGCCTCAGGCTCAGCTCTGACTGCCCCAGAGACGCAGTGAAAACAAGTGGAGAGATATCATCACTTTCATCTTTAGTCTGTAATGGAACCAAACTATAATTACTGTTGCCTAATAACTCAACTGATCTAGTTTACATAAGCTGAGTCTGTTGTCAACACCTGAGCCCCCTAGGCCCTGGGATCTTTTCCACAGTTGCCAGTCATTCCCTATCCAGTCATGCCAGTCATTCCCCATCTCTGTAAGGTTTTGCCTTGTGACAGTCACAGACACATATTATACAAACAGTCTACAGTGTTAGTCAGCGTTAGAGTCTCTACCACATTGTACTCTTGTAGCCATTTCTCTGGTCAGTACATTAGGGCGCTTTACAGCATTCTGCAGGTCTATGTGTTGCTGGGTAGAAGCATCATGTTTGGAGGACTTAGTATCATGTCAAAATGGCTCATAGTTTTACTTTGTAGAGTCATCATGGTCCTTCAAAGCTTCCATAAATATTCAAAGATGATCCTTGGTGCCAAAATCACAAATGACAGCAATAGTTCCTGATGATGGTGGTGTTTCTTGGGAAGGAACTGATTACGCTTATGATCTTTCGCCCTTATTTCTGGTTGCCTGTCACTGTACAGGTAACAGTCAGTGAGATTCACTCTATTTTAACATTGCTAATGATGCTTTGTTAGGTAGTAGCAGGCTAGCTCTCGGCCCATGTCGTGTATTCGGGTGTGTGACTGCTTCTGTCTGAAACAGAGATGCTGCCATTCTGAACACTTACTACATCACAGTTCGACTGCTGCCATCCATGTGGTCCCCAGGGGTCCCTGTCAAAGTTTGTTAATGATCGTGCTGTTGAACAGGACCGTGACTAACTCTCCTAGCTTGAGGGGGTAGGCAAACGGAAAAAGCCCTGAGTGAATTGAAATCGCATTTAGAGGTGACAGATCAATGTTTCACACATTAGGAGCAAACACACACCACACACGCACACATGCGCGCACACACACATACACGCACATATCCACATCAAAATGTACCTCCATTTCTTGCAAAATTTCCTTATACACACTCCTTTGCTTGTTTTGGGCTCTCTGTCCCACATGCGCTGATGAACAGCCAGAATGCAAGATTCCTGTTTGCTTGCTTACTGCACTCCAGGTGAAGCAGATCCGTCTACGGTAGCGCAGAGGCGAGACCCAGCCCGTCTCCTCCCGGGGTTGGTCCTGCAGACAGAGGCAGAAGGTTGACGTTACCTTAGTCATGCTCTTTAATCCAGCTCATTTGAACTGTAGAGGCTATGGTGAAAGCCTCAGTAATTCCTTTGATGGTTTATAGCCCTGAGCCATCATCCTCTGCAGTAATGATGATACATATAACATGGTAATGTAGCGTGACATACAGGGGGCGTTGGGTTGGGAGGTGCTTTGGCCTCGCCTGTAATGTAAGACGGGGTCTCTCGCTGTCGTTAACACTACCACCATCGTACACTGCTCATCAAAGCGGTTTGCTGGGTTGGATTTTTGGTGCGCATTTCTCTTTTGTTTGTCATCTCTCTCTGTCTTCCCTTGTGTCTCGTATGGAGCTTCGCTGTTCGGATGTGTGTGTAAGAATGCAGGCATGCTTTCTTCTTTTTTGTTCTTTTGATTCTGTTTCCCTCTCTCGCGCTCTGTATGTCTCCTTCTGTCTTTCCCTCGCTCTCTCTCTCTTACCCTGTCTCTGTGTTTGTCTCCTTCTCTTTGTCTCTCTCTCACCCTCTGTCTTTCATCTCACTCCGAGCCATGAGCAGTGCCACAAGGGGCTTGGGGAGAAAAGGATCCACTTTCAGCACTGAGAGAGAGGAAATTAGATCAGAATTTTAAATGTGCTCGTAAATTGCACTGATAGTGTGTCATCTTCAACTTCAAAGCCTTGACCGCTTCTGCAGTGGGCCACACACGAGCACACCCAAATTCGCACACACAAAGACGCTTGTGCTCACACACACACACACACGTTCACAGACTAAAAGGTGCCATCTGAGGCTGTAATGGTGGTTAATGACACAAGAGACCAAATCAGCTCTGTGTCCAGAGGAGTGAGCCAGCCTGTGCCCAGCATGACAAGCTGCTGGTCACGTGCAGAGGTGGACTGTCCCGTCTAAGGGGTCGTCTCCTTCCCTCAGCAAAAAATGATTCCTGGCTGATGTCTGGCTCGTTTTTTCCTTCCCTTAGTGCATGTGTTCCTGTTCCAGAGGGGTTAGGGTGAGGAGCAGAAGCCAGAGTCTTGGCTGAAACAAGCCCTTCGGAATTTGCTGGTTTAAAACGAGCTTGGCTTCTTTCCCCTTTTTCCTTCTGTCTGTTATTGTGTAATGGCTTTCTGTATAAACCCATTCCTAGATTCTGGAATCTTTTGTATGCTTTTAACACATTACTTAAGGCATGTTGCACAAATATTGATCTCTCCTTACTGACCTCAGCTAAATGCTGATTACAGATTCGTAATGGTCATGTGAACTGTGCACTCAGGGTTAGTTCTAAGCTGGTGCTCTGGAACTGGACAGCCCTGTGGGACTTGCAGGGATTCTACTTGAGGCAGGAATGAGTCACTTTGGTCATAAGCGTTCAGGATCGTCGGCTGGCCAGCGAGTGACATACGCTGGCCAGCAAGTGACATACGCACTCCAGTGCAGATCTGTGTGATTTACGGCAAGAGAGTGTCCAGAGAGCTTTCCCAGCAGCAGCTCTTTTCTGCAGAAAGCCCAGACCTCTGCAGAAAGCCCAGACCTCTGCAGAAAGCCCAGACCTCTGCAGAAAGCCCAGACCTCTGCAGAAAGCCCAGGCATCAGTTTCAGCTGTGTGCATGTTGGCAATTGTGCTTGTGCGGATGAGTCTAGAAAAGGTGAAAAGGTAAAAAGTAAAAAGAATCTGTTGGACATGTGTGTGTGTATGTGTGTGTGTGTGTGTGGGAGGTGGGGGGGGGTTGAATATAAACACTCAGACATGTTCTGGCTGCTGTACCCTCAACCAATATGTGGGATTTATCCTGGTGATGAGTACCGTCACATTGTTTGGCAATGTATTGCAGCCCTAGCTGTTGTAATTAGATTCTCATTTGCTCTTTTGCCTGGTGTGAATCAGCCTCACATGCTTCCAGCAGAGTCTGTACACAAACACACACACACACACACACACACACCTAAGCTTTAACTGCCTCACTTGCATATCACCTAGCAATCTGTTAGCAGTTCATAAATTCTTTAGTTGATCAGTTTGCTCCAGATCTTTGCATATGCGTGTGATGTGTGGGTCAAATTTAAAGCGCTTTTTGTCTCCAGTGTTAACACTTGCATGCCATGATAAGCAACTCAGTGTAGGTGGCTTTTAATGGTAAATAGCTCAAACCCCTGTAAAACCGCACAGTAAGTTGATAAGAAAATGCATACTGCAGTTGTATGTGTGTGTCATCAGAGAAAGGCAGCTCTCCAGATGAAACATTAATCAAGTACCTCAGCTCACAGTACATGAGGTAGCTGAGCAATGAGGTTGTGCCAGATCTTCTAAATATCATTAAAGGGGATTTTCATAAACATCTTACTTGTAGCATCTTTGCACAAAACGTCTTAGTTTAGAGAAGAAGCAGTCTCATATAAGTGCTCCATTAACGCCAACATTTGTGGAAAGATGAAGATACACTTATCTTAACTACTTGGCACTGTGTAACAAGTGAGACAGAGGAGAGAGAGAGAACGTGTGTGTATGTGTGCTATGTTTTACTGTGTGTGTGTGTGTGTGTGTGTGTGTGTGTGTGTGTGTGTGTTGGCCAGGTGCCACAAGTCTGAGAGCTTCTTGGGTTTCAAAATGAAAGCTGCAATCTCAGCTCTTCTGTAGCAGCCTACCCCTCCCACATGTTAGCCTAGTGCTAATGCTAGCTGCTTGTGGTCCCTCAGCCCCCATGCCACAGTCAAAACTTTCAGTACTCTGCTTTTCATTAGGTGAAAGTCTGGATATTGTGTAACCTTTTCTCTGCCTGTGTGTGTGTGTGTGTCTGGTGGGGTGGGAGTGGATGGGGTGGGGGTGGGTCTGTGTGGGTATGAGTGTGTGGGTATGTGTTTGTGACTGTTTGTGGATGTGTTTGTGTGCATGTATGCTTAGTGGGTTGTACAAATCTGTTTTATTTCAGGCTCTGTTGACATGAGACATTGAAATGGTGCCAAAATCCAAACATTTTACCATGAAGCCTTCCCTTACCCAATGTTATCCGTGTGTGTGTGTGTGTGGGTGGGTATGTGTGTGTGTGGGTGGGTATGTGTGTGGGTGGATATGTGTGTGGGTGGGTGTGTGTGTGGGTGGGTATGTGTGTGTGTGGGTGTGTGTGTGTGTGGGTGGGTGTGTGGGTGTGTGTGTGTGTGGGTGGGTATGTGTGTGAGTGGGTGTGTGTGGGTGTGTGTGTGTGCGTGTGTGTGTGTGTGGGTGGGTGTGTGGGTGTGTGGGTGGGTGTGTGTGTGTGTGGGTGTGTGGGTATGTGTGTGGGTGGGTGTGTGTGTGGGTGTGTGTGTGTGTGGGGGGGGGAGTGTGGGAGGGTAGCTATGGCTGCTGGTGATGCACATTAGAGTTACATTAGAGTTACATTAGAGTTACATTAGAGTTGTGCTGGCATTCTGTGATCTGCCATGTTCCTGCAGCTCTCTGCTGGTCTTTGTTGTTATGGATTGTGCTGCCCAACAGTACAGTGTAGCTATTTAAATTCCAGTGCTTCTGTAAGTTCTCCTCTCTCTCGTTCTCTAACTTTCCCGTTCTGTCTGTTTCGCTCTTTTTTTTTCCAGCACTACCTTATTGGCATGAATGTTTTACAAAAAAATGGGAGAACAAGGATAAGAAATTATAACTATTCATGGAAAAAGGGAAAATTCATTATTTGATTTAAATTTCACTGTTGTAGAAAAATTCCTAATCATCCCAGTGACATCCCAGTTACTGTTTTTTTCACTGTAATTTGATCTCATTACGTTCCAGTGTTTCTGGTTAGGTCCTGGTATTTGTTTATTTTTATCAAGACACCTTCACTAAACCTCCCCTTATCATGCTTTCTTCTCCCCACCTATCTCATGTCGAGGCTGCTAAACCATTTTCAAGCTTGTACCACAACCCTCCTGTTTATCATCATTGGCTTCAGTACCTTCCACAGCTATTCACACTCATCACTTAGCCACTCCCAGAAGCCACTCCATCCTCACTGCAGCTTACTGCCCACGGGTTCCCACTCTAACACCCAGGAGCTGGACAACATGCTGAACACGTTTATAACACACAGGACGAGCTGACGTTCTTCAAGTGT
This sequence comes from Electrophorus electricus, assembly GCF_041902795.1. NCBI lineage: Eukaryota > Metazoa > Chordata > Actinopteri > Gymnotiformes > Gymnotidae > Electrophorus > Electrophorus electricus. Next base: position 9,254,460 of record NC_137500.1, on the reverse strand, counting down.
ACTACAGGCAAGACAACCTCAGCTTCCTCACGTGTACTACAGGCAGGAGGAACCGAGCTTCCTCACATGCGCGCTGATCACCGGCTCTCCATGTTTCCTGCTGCCTGTAGAGATGTTGCTGCACAGGTGCCTTAGCTCCAGTGGACGTTTGGCACAAAACCTGCAACTTCCTGAATGTTCCTCTGCCGTTCCCTCGTCCTAGATGCAAGCTGACTAAGTGCAGCAGACGGATCCTGGCAATTCGCACAAACCTGGTGGGATGCTAATGGAACAGCTAGAGACTGCGGGAGGGGAGAAGGCAGAGGACAGATTTGTGGAGGTGTTAGAGATTCCAAGCAGTTCAGCATCAGGCGGCCAACTGTCTGAGCCCTGTTTTTCCGCCTGAGCCTTTTTTTTTTTTGGTAAGGGGTAAATAGTTTGTACTAACGGGAAATTGGATTACCATTCCAGTATCCCAATGTGATCTGCATGCTTTTCACTTACTCTACCTACCCTTTTATGAATGTGTATTTGTAATTGTTAGAAGTGAAGTCTGACTATGGCTGCACCACTAATGCAACAGGTAAGTAGCTGGCCTGTTAGGTAGATGTTCAGTGGGTCTGTTAGGTAACCACCCAGCTGGCCTATTTTGTAGCCACCCAGTTGGCCTGTTAGGTAGCAGTTCAGTCGGCCTATTAGGTAGATGCTCAGTTGGCCTGTTAAGCAGCTGTGGTTGTGCGTGGTCTATTCTAGTGAATGCAGGCAAGGCTACTGAAGCTGACTGAGCATCTGTTCCTTCCTCAAGTCTTCCCTCCAGAGTACACATGGCCTTATGGAAGGTTGCACCATGAAACAATAGACAAACATATCTGAAATGATAGGATACTCGTGGGTGATTAAATACCACTGAAATTGGTATTAAGTGTCTTTAGATTTGTATTTTGGTTATAAAGAATGGTAAATGATTTTCCAAATAACTTAATAAGAGCAAGAGTTAACTGTCATTCAAGATCAAAAATACACACCCTAAACATGAGCGCACAGACACAGACACACACACACATACACACACACACACACACACACACACACACACACACATGCGCATGCACACACACACTCAATTCTCCCAGTTTACAGAAGAGATAAAAGTGAAACTCCCACATGGCAGAACGTCGTAGAGAAGCACCTCTTGTCCTGTGTATGGTTGTGCAAGCGCATGTGTGTGTGTGTGTGTAGGTGTGCGTGGGTGTGTGTGTGTGCGTGGGTGTGTGTGTGTGTGTGTGTGTGTGTGTGTGTGGGAGTGGGAGTGGGTGCATGCTGTTGCTTTTTGCTCTCAGCTATGTCCCAGCCTTAGATTGTAGCATGAGAAGCCAGAAGCCTTCCAAATGGCAGTGCCCAAGCACAGAGCCACAAACCTGCCACCTGCCTCTAGCCTGCTGGTACCTGCCCTTCACATCCACCATCCAACCTCACACTCTAAATGTGAACTCAGAACACCTTAAAATCGGTCTCCCAGAAATGTGGGTAGCATTGGCCAATTGGAATGCATCATATTCACAAAATGAAGCTTGGCTGTGTTTCACATGCCTCTTGCATCAGAAATGGTGCTTGTCAGGATCTGAACGCCTTTCTAATACCTGTCTGTAAACAGTGAATAGGTTGGATGTTGACATATTCATTAATGATGGCTTCAAAGAATGATAGTCATGTGGTGTTGTTTTCTTTGTTTCTGTAAGTCCAGTCTGAAATACACAATGAGGACTCACCCCTACTGAGTCATGAAACTGAGCACTTTAAAGCTGCCTCTTTTAGCAAAGAGTTTCCTCTATTACAACAAGTATGTACATCATATCCAACATGGCTAGTGTTATAGCACTAGATTTCCCAATATCTTTAACATTCAGTTCCCCTTTTACATATTCTTGATCTGTACTACTTTTCCCTCAACACCTTCAGCTCAACATCCATTCCATTATTCACTTTTTAGTGTCCCCATTCCTGTGTCCTTTTGTAGGAATGGTCAGCTTGTCCTCACTCATTAGGTTGCCGTTGTGTGGGATGAGGGTGAGAGGGAGAGACAGAGAGCAGGTTCTCCCCCTCCAAATGTCCTTGAGCTCCACATATGCCTGCTGTCTCCCCACTGGGAGCACTCATCACTCACCATAGTTCTGCTTCTTTGAATAACTTATGGCCCAGAGCTGGAATTAGGCTCAGCCCATCATTTCTGGGCTGCCAGGGTCAGTGAGAAACTCACTCTGTGTCTGTCTGACCCATTTTGTGCTGTGTTCATGCCATGATCAGTTGTCCTCAAGAGGGCTGGGAAATGGCTATGGGTAGGAGATGTTCTCTAAGGCTCATGTGGGACCATGTGTAGAGCTTCTGCTTATTTGATGTTGGTGTTTCAAAACAGGAGAGTAATGTAAAAACTTATGGTTGTCCCAGTACTATTTTACAAGCTCCAAATGCCTGTTGTGATGTGTTAACCCTAAACCCTGCTGTTCTTTTAGGTCCCACATTTTCCATTTTCTGTTTTTCGTGTATGTAGTAGAAGCATTAAATGCTATTTCTGACAAAATGCACTGTAGTTTAGTATATTTTTGAAAATAGTTTTTCATTTTTCATTTAGTTGTTTTTTTTTTAGTAATAGCTTCCTTCAGTTGTACTGAATTGAGAGTCAAAAGCCAACACAACAAAACTATCTAAAGCATTTAAATTATTTAGTCCAGCCCTAGTAAAAAGACATTTATCCTGAAGCAAAAAAGCTATTGAGTTGATTTACACTGAGCTTACTGTGTTTCCAAAAGCATAGACTCCAAAGTTAATGTTTCTAAATAAATAACTAATCTGTAATGTAGGTCTGTTGTTAAATTAGGCAGCTAATGAGATGAATATAGGCTCTGGTATGGAGATTGGTAATGGCTGTCTGCTTTAGAATCCTCTGTGTTGTCCCTCATTCTTTTTAGGAAAAGTATTGTTGTGGTTTGCCACAAAAGAATTTGCTCCCCTCAGTAACACAGCCATCCTTTACTCTACACCATACCTCTAATGTAAGGTCCGACAGAGCTGGATCCACATGCTCACTAAACCCTAGCTGAGTCGGCATTAGACCACCTTCCACCCTGTCTGACCATGGGCCTGTGAAATTGCACCTTTGTCCGCGATCGAGCATGCTAACAGCTGTTGTTCGTGTGGCCTTAACAATAGCTGGGCAGATTTCTGTTGGGCATTATTACTAACAGGCTGATCAGGCTGCTACAGAGCACAGACCGCATAGGTACTAGGTTGTAATTCAACACTGCAGTTGACTGTATCCTTTGCTGCTATTGGGAAATAAGTAGCTCTAAGCTCATCCCATTAAAACTCTAATCCTCAACTCCAGGATAGGAATTGTGCTTTTGCAGCATGTCAGCATATGTTTTTGGAATTCTCTTCCTCTGACTGACTGTCTGGCCTGTTTAGTCCCAGTTGGACAGTTTGAACCTGGTGAGAGCACAGTACAGTGTGCTCCTGTTCTGATGGGTCTCAGCAGACTGTCATGCCTGTGGAAGGTTCTAGAGAGTTCACCTCCCCAGTCAGGTCTAGTGCCTCACATTCACACCTCCCCTGCTATTAAATCCTCCCTCTCTCATGTGGGGGACTTGTGTTGGACTGTGCTAGCGTTGGCCTGAACTCTACCACATGTTCTCAGGGCCATGTCTCCTTTCTTCACCCACCTGTGTTCTTAAGGAGTATGTGCACAGGCAGTAGGGACCATCTGCCACTGAACTGAATGGATAGAGAGCTTTGTAGACAGCATGTGCTTTGTTGCTACGATAACATCCATATCAAGATGCTTGATGAAGCCATGGGAGTTGCATGGCTGGGTGTCTTGGTGTTGTTGCATTGGTTATGGACCCTGTGCTTTCAGCATCCTGTCTAATTCTCTACCATGTCCCTCCAACAGGTTTTTTTCTTTTCTTTTTTTTTCAGTTCTCAGAGGCACACATATTTCTGCATGACCTGCGGACTGAACAGAGGAGCAGTGGTGTGAGAGTTATAACAGGTCTGCACTGGAGAAGGGCCCCAGGGTTACACACCATAAAGTGTTAATTGAAAAGGGCTCACTGGCTCGGAGCAGAGGGGCTTGCTGGCAGTGCAGGAGAAGGAGAACCGGGTGTAGTGGTTTTGTGGGATTTTTCTTTTTCGATATTTCAGTACACGGCAGATGATGACAGGGTGTACAGAGAGCAAGGCGTCTGAGGAGCCGGCACATGTTTTCTTTGGCTGAGAGACCACATTACTTGCTTTGCTACTTAGTGTAGGTGTTAATTCTTTCATTAGAGTTGTGTAAATCCTTCCTAGGGCATCATAACTCTTTTTAAGCCCAAAATAAGAGATGTTGACTTATCTAAAACTACTTTTACTGTTAGGTTTGTAATGGGTAAGGCTCTGGTTTTGGCAGGGAAACCAGAGCAATAGCAAGTGTGTGTGTGTGTGAGTGTCTGTGTGTGTGTGTGTGTGTGTGTGTGTGTGTGTGTGTGTGTGTGTGTGTGTGTGTGTGTGTGTGTGGATATGGCCATGGATGGGTACCGCAGGTGTTAAATTGTGCTGGGCTTTCTGGAAGTTCAGTTTTGGCAACAGTTTAAAGTGCTCACAAGCACACATGCATTTGGCTCATAGCTACTGTGTGGTATCATCCTTGATATGTTCCCACTCTGCAATTTGTGTATACTTGTTAATGTCCGATGCATTGCTGCATTACCAGTGAGGCTGTGGCTGATGGGAGAATGGCTAGCGTAGCTGAATTCCTGTCCTCATATTAGTGGAGAAATGTACGGCCAATGTAGTCTCCATGGCCATAATAGCCAAACATGGCAAAGAGCTCTTAAAACACACACGGGTACACTCACATTCACACACACACACTCACATTCACACACATGCTCACATTCTCACACACGCACACACACACTCACATTCTCACACACACACACACACACACTCACATACACACACATGCACACTTTCACCACAAACACAGTTCTATTCTGCTGCGCATATTGCTTGGTCCACTCCACACCTTCACTTCCTTGTTTTTCTCTCTGCTGTTTGGGTTTGGTTTCTGCTCTAAGTACCTGTTCCCCTTTTGTGCTCAGGCTTTTGGGAACGCCAAAACGGCCCACAACAACAACTCCAGCCGCTTCGGCAAGTTCATCCAGGTGAACTACCAAGAGAGCGGCATGGTGAGAGGGTAAGACAGTGCCACGCGCTTACTCTTTCTAGGTGTGTCCTAAATAAACTACTTATATGATTTATTACTGTTTGTTTTTTTTTATTGTGTGTGAAAATTGTGATGTTCCAGGGCCTATGTTGAGAAATATCTACTAGAGAAATCTAGACTGGTCTATCAGGAGCACAATGAGAGGTAAGATCATGAGATATCTGTCCCTTACTCCCTTCTATTTCTTCTTTATGTAAGGGAATGGGAAGAGAGAAAGCGAGAGAATGAGAGAGAATGAGAGAGAATGAGAGAGAATGAGAGAGAAAGAGAGAGAATGAGAGAGAAAGAGAGAGAATGAGAGAGAAAGCGAGAGAATGAGAGAGAATGAGAGAGAATGAGAGAGAAAGAGAGGGAATGAGAGAGAAAGCGAGAGAATGAGAGAGAATGAGAGAGAATGAGAGAGAAAGAGAGAGAATGAGAGAGAAAGAGAGAGAATGAGAGAGAAAGCGAGAGAATGAGAGAATGAGAGAGAATGAGAGAGAAAGAGAGAGAATGAGAGAGAAAGAGAGAGAATGAGAGAGAAAGCGAGAGAATGAGAGAGAATGAGAGAGAATGAGAGAGAAAGCGAGAGAATGAGAGAGAATGAGAGAGAATGAGAGAGAATGAGAGAGAAAGAGAGAGAATGAGAGAGAATGAGAGAGGGAGAGACTTATACCATTTGCAGGTAGTTGTTCTTGACACATGCGCCACAACTCTCCGCCCCTCGCCAGGCATAGCTTTCCTTCGTCAGTCTCTGCCTGCATCCTCGGTCCGCAGTAATGGTGTGAGAAGCCCAGCCTCCGTGCTGCATGAGAACGGGAGAAGTTCTGACCTCCCTGGCAGCCCTGTGCACAGCTGCACAGGGATTTGTCTGATTCTCCTCACAACCGCATGGCATCCATTAAATGAGCTGCCAGACTCCCTACTAATGCCTGTGAAAGACAGAGATCTTATGATCTGAAAGGCAACATGCAAGCTTATGTCCATGCCAGCGTTTGTTTGCTGGATTTTGCAGACTGTGAACAGTCTGCATATGTCCAGGATTTTGTAGATGGTAATGTTTTGATGCAAATTTAGAGGCTGGCATATGCTGAGAGATTTTTATATGTAGCTGTTGAGTATATACAGACTTCTTTTCATCCATGAAGGTTTAGTATGTTCTTAGGTAAGCTACACTGACTTTATGTGTGTACTGCAAGTCTGTTGGTGTGACTTCACATTAATTAATTCTTATTTCATTATGAACATTTTAATGTACTCTAATTGGTGTGCCCTAGATGTAATTAATTTTTAAATACATAAAATACACTGTTCCCTATTAGGAATGTTGAAATATGCTAATAGAAACCCAATACATGTAACATAAGACAATGAAATCTCAACACTGCTCTATCAGTGAACAGGACTGAGGTTGGAATCTATGCATGAGGGCTCAGTTCAGTCTGAATTGCTTTTGTGACTGGGTAATTTTCTTTATGATGGGCATTCTTTTTTGTCTTTTTTGTCTCTTCCTTCACAGGAACTACCACGTGTTTTATTATCTTTTGGCGGGAGCAAGTGAGGAGGAGAGAAAAGCCTTCCACTTGCAGAAACCAGAGGAGTATCATTACCTCAACCAGGTGAGCCTACCCCTCTCAGCACCTCCCCTGCACGATGGCACACATGGCTGAGCCAGGCTGCATGTGGTACACGTTTTAGGCTTTGCTTGATGATCATTCTTCTTTCTCCTTGGAAATTTTCGCTCCTCTTACTTTCATTTATCTCTGCTGAGAACGACACACAAGGTCACACACACACACACACACACACACACACACACACACACATACGTGCACGCCTGCACGTGCAGAAAGCGTGCGCTCCTCCAGTGCTCATCGCAGAGTGGATTAAAATCCTTTGTTCTTTCATTCATTTCTCCTTTATTGGCTCTTTCCTAAAGACAGGAGGGAATTGCAGCCCCTGCACCCCCAAACTCAATCACACACACATAACCCAGATGTTTGCCCCTGTAGCACATCCCCCTTTATCCCTCATACACAAAGAACTGGATGAGGCTCCCTGTTGCTGGGTGATCCTGTTGCCATGGCAATAGTCATTGGCGGGCAGTTGGTCGCGTGCTGGCTGTTTAAGCGTCCGCCCAGCCTTGACGGACGGCTATGCAGTTGTGAACCCCCCCTTCCCCGCCTTTTCCAAGCTGTTCTGAGCTCCTTCCTTCTTCCACTGTCTCACTGAAGACAGTACCGATATGGCAGCCTGTCATGTTCACGCTGCCAGCCAGCCAGACTACAGCATGGCCAATCAGACTGTGGCTGTGAGCTGTTGGGAGTGTAGTTGAGTTCCTTACTGCACCCAACTGAGGTTCGAGGTAGCACACTCCAGCCTGGATCGCACTAGCAGCGTCACGCCACACGACTACAAGAGTACTCTGTCTTTATTAGCAGCCTTGTTTAGGAAACTAAAATGAACAGAAAATGCATTTTACCGCTTCATGCTCATGCATTCAGATATTAATCTGATGGCAAATTAATCAGTAATTACAGCAAATTATTCATTAATTACAGTAAAACTAATATATAAGAGTGAGCTGTGAGAGTCTGGAGCCATCATGCGTCATTGGAGTCTGTGGATAAAACATGCTTTCATTTCCCATCTCAGTTGTGTTTAGAAAGGGTATAAAACTGGTTTATGGTTCCAATATCTGTAAATTTGTTTGTTTGTATGTTTTCTCATTCATCTTCCATCACATCTAACCACATCCACATGCATTTTATTATCATTTTTTTGAGAGTGCATGCTTGGACGTGTGTGTGTGTGTGTGTGTGTGTGTGTGTGTGTGTGTGTGTGTGTGTGATAGAGAGAATGTGTTTCTGTAACTCTTAACCCCTTCTAACTTACTTCCAGATGACAAAGAAAGCCCACAGACTACACTGGGAAAATGTCTATGAGAGCGAGCTGGTCAGTATTGTCTCTGAATGTGTGTATTCCTTATGTATGTTGGAATATTTCCTTCTCTAATCTCTCTTTTCCACCATGGTTGGCTTTGGCTAGTCCTGTGTGTGACCAGTACTGCCTGTACTCTGTGGTGTGGGGCCCCTCCTCTGGTTCTGAGGATGTATAGTTCCAAAACACCCATATATAATATTCAGGAACTAGAGAAGACCTTCAAAAACTATATTACAAAGCTACTTCCAGTCCAATATTAATCCAAACCCTAGACTAAAATAGCTATTCAGTAGCAAATCACCACTGACACTACACTTTTCTCCAGTTCCAGGCTTGATCCCTGTCTATCCATCCTGCTCCCATATATGTTAGATTAGGGTTAAATCTAAACTCCAGGACAGGAGTTGGGGGCTCCCTGCCCTGTGGCTTGCCTGTGTCTGGACAGCCAGCTGTGTGCTTCTGAATGGGATCTTTACTACTGCTCAGGACACAGTGACTGCTGCAGGAGCCACCTCAAGCGGCGAGAGACTGGTGCCATGGGCCATGCGGGTCAGTGCTCCTGCCGTGTCCTGGCTTCGAGCGCTTTGCTGCAGGACACTGGAGAGGGCCTGTCTAACACTGCTGTGTGACCACTTGTGAATACAAAGGCATCTCAGCCATTTCCTTAGGTCTGAGTTCTTAGTCCTCCTCAGACTAAGACTCTGTTGTATGCATTTTAATTCATTTTTTAATTCATTTTAATTCAGTGGCACACTGCAACTGCGCATATTGGGCAGTGTTTTAAAACAAGAAACAGAGGGTGGAAAAAAGAGTGATGAGGACAGCAGGGAAAATAAACGATTTCAGTGTCCTTGTATGAAGATATGTTGTCTTACAAGGTTTCTGTGTAAAATGTGTAGATGTGCATATATTTAATTTCCTTAGCATTTTCGAAATATTTTATATGCGCAAAGAACAGAGCTCACAAAGCCAGCAAGAACCTTGCTGGTTCTGTCACAATACACTGGTTTCAGGGCTTTGGTGTTTAGTGGGATACAGCAGTACACTCGTGTTAGGTTGTGTTTGGACTTTTGGTGTTTCACCAGTGGGTTCAAGGATACTCTAAGGCTTTGTGTTTGGCCAGTGGGCTTTAGTGATACTCTGGTGTTAAGGCTTTGGTATTTGGCCAGTGGGCTTTAGTGATACTCTGGTGTTAAGGCTTTGTGTTTGACCAGTGGGCTTTAGTGATACTCTGGTGTTAAGGCTTTGGTATTTGGCCAGTGGGCTTTAGTGATACTCTGGTGTTAAGGCTTTGTGTTTGACCAGTGGGCTTTAGTGATACTCTGGTGTTAAGGCTTTGGTATTTGGCCAGTGGGCTTTAGTGATACTCTGGTGTTAAGGCTTTGTGTTTGGCCAGTGGGCTTTAGTGATACTCTGGTGTTAAGGCTTTGGTATTTGGCCAGTGGGCTTTAGTGATACTCTGGTGTTAAGGCTTTGTGTTTGACCAGTGGGCTTTAGTGATACTCTGGTGTTAAGGCTTTGGTATTTGGCCAGTGGGCTTTAGTGATACTCTGGTGTTAAGGCTTTGGTATTTGGCCAGTGGGCTTTAGTGATACTCTGGTGTTAAGGCTTTGTGTTTGACCAGTGGGCTTTAGTGATACTCTGGTGTTAAGGCTTTGGTATTTGGCCAGTGGGCTTTAGTGATACTCTGGTGTTAAGGCTTTGTGTTTGACCAGTGGGCTTTAGTGATACTCTGGTGTTAAGGCTTTGGTATTTGGCCAGTGGGCTTTAGTGATACTCTGGTGTTAAGGCTTTGTGTTTGGCCAGTGGGCTTTAGTGATACTCTGGTGTTAAGGCTTTGTGTTTGACCAGTGGGCTTTAGTGATTCTCTGGTGTTAAGGCTTTGTGTTTGACCAGTGGGCTTTAGTGATACTCTGGTGTTAAGACTTTGTGTTTGACCAGTGGGCTTTAGTGATACTCTGGTGTTAAGGTTTTGGTATTTGGCCAGTGGCCCCAACTCCCTCTGCCAGCTCCACAACCTTTGTTTTTCAAGGGTTTTTCAGTGTATCAGATGTTTTCAATTCACTGGTGAAAAGCAGTATGTCAGCATATAATTCTTATTCTTGGTCCTTTAAAGTGTAAATTATTGTTTCAGTTGGAATAAGAACATATACAAACTTAGAGAACCATTTTTTCCTCTTTGGCTATTGGTTGTGCTTTTGGAGAAGGAAATGGGAGGGTCTAGATGAGGTGTAAAGAGGTTCCTGGACCTCAGCACAGAGAACTGAAGGTTTTAGCAGGAGCCATGTTATGGAATAATGATACACTAAGCAGTAAAATGAGCACCCATACAACACACACACACAATGAGCACCGATACAACACACACACACACACACAATGAGCACCGATACAAATATACATGCACATACAAACACACATACAAGTACTCACTTGGAAAAGCTGAAACATGTGGCACGACTAAGCTGTCATTAGTGTCAAAAGGAATTCTGGGCTAAGTCTGCAAGATGAACGCACGCACGCGTGCGCGCACACACACACACACACACACACACATTCACCAAAAGGGCTATCCCAAAAACACATAGATCTCACCACAACAGACATCATATTACATATGTAAACCACACAGAAATTGTGATTTATGATAACATATCCATATAAAATTCCAAATAAAATTTCCATATACCATACCTTAATATATTACTGTATGTTTTTGTAAGGAGACTTCATTGATGTTTTCAAACTCTTTGAGAAGCTGAAATCAAGTGGAGGCTATTTGACATACCATAGATATGTTGCAGTTTTTTGTCTTTCTGAGAACCACAAAGCACTGGAATGTTAGACCCTTTGCAGTAAGTGGAAGTTTTGGAAGGCTGTTCTGATGCAGCGTCTTTGACCTTTTTAGGACTGTTTCACCGTGGAAGGAGAGGATTTGAAGCATGACTTTGAGAGACTTCAGCTGGCCATGGAAATGGTGGGCTTCCTGCCAGCCACCCGTAAACAGTAGGCACAACTGACCTCAGCATCTTGCACTGAACACGCACCACACCACGTGGACACACTACCCTGTCAAGGGTTTGGATGTTCAGCTTCAAGTACAATTCATGTAAAAACATTTTCCTTCTAAAAAGGTCAAAACTGAAGCTGTTGCCTAATTACCAGGCCATCCAGAAAGTGCTTCATTTGTTTCTTCTGTAGTTGGATTACTTATAATATTCAGTGAATTAGATGTAGAAAAGAAGATTATTACTTAAGTTTCAGGTGACGGCTCAAGTATGCCAGCGTCCTGCCTCACGCTCTCCATCTTTAGTTACTGAATCATTGCCGCCTGTGTTTCTGGCAGAATCTTCTCTCTGCTCTCTGCCATCCTGCTTCTGGGGAACATCCGCTATAAGAAGAAGACATACAGGGATGACTCCATTGATATCTGTAACCCCGAGGTGCTTCCGACCATATCTGAATTGCTGGAGGTAAGATGTGCCGGGCGAGCTTTGCGTGATCCCTTATTAGGGGTAGATGTGTTTAATACTGTCAAGATATCAGATATTAGCTACAATCCATTATTTAACCTGCTAAATCATCTTTTCTTTCAGAAGTCTTTTTAATTCACAGATTTATGTTGTATGATATGACACTTTTAAAATTAATTACACTACTTGAAATTGGAATATAAATTGGAAAGGAAAGATTTTTAGATATATTCATATTAGACACTACTTCTTAAGAAAGATTAAAAAATAACTGCATATTACCAATAGTAGAGATTTTCATTAATTCTTATGGAAATTAGTAGAATAATATCCAGATTATATGTAGTAGTTTCATCCACTATAATTTGTTCTTCAAAATATATTTTTTAAAATATGTGAAAAGGAACTTTGAACAGACATTATATGTGAGGTCTGGTACAGAATTTGTAGGTTCTAGTCTATAATTATTCTGACCAGGTCCTGGAGAGAATTGTGCTGGAAGAGCATTGTCAGAACACGTAATCGAGCATTAAGACCATGTTGCTTTGGACATTTGTGTTGGAGAAAGTGTGACAAAAGTATAGCTGATCATTCAGATTTTCAGGTCTCACCCTAACATGGACTCATAATGGAAAGAAATCAAAAACACCACTGCTGTAATACTATACCTTTATAATTTTATTATTCTGTGTCTGGGGCACATTCTGGAGGGATAGAAGGAAACAGACAGATATTTAATGAAAAATTATTTTAGCAAAGGCTTGAGACCACTCCACCAACTGTAACGCAGTTGATTGATATTCAGCTTTTTCAGATTAAGTTTACATTTAGCTGACACTTTTATCCAAAGCGACTTACAATTATGACTGAGTACAACTTCAGCAATTGAGGGTTAAGGGTCTTGCTCAGGGACCCAACAGTGGCATCTTGGCAGTGGTGGAGCTTGAGCCAGCCACTTTCCAATTACAAGTCAAGTACCTTAACCAATGAGCTACCACAGCCCAGTTCAAATATTTGCAGATTAAATTAAAAAACTTAAATATTTAATAACAAGTACTATTGCTGTATCTACTTATAATGATGTACACAGACCACACAGCAAATAATGCAGGCCATCTGATAAGGCCACACTAGGTTTCAGGAGTCCTCTGTTCAGTCTTGGCCAACTCACAGGTTCATTTTAGCTGGCAGGCTCAGCTATGCTTACTCAGCTTTTAGTTGAGCTGAACAACTGCTTTATGTTCAGCATGTTATTTCGTGATGCCTTGGGCCCTGGTTTTGGAAGTGATGCTTATACTGAGATTTAACTTAGCAATTTCAGTGAATGATTTGGTTTAGAAAATAGATTTCAATGCCATGGCAAGAAAATGTATGGATTCATTTAACATAATGAAACAGAATGAATATTAATAGACTTTTGAAACATTTACAAAATGGCATATCAGTTTATTTACCACTAAACTGCATTTTGGATGCAGTCTGAATTCTTGCCCTATTCACAGTTCCTACCCATGTGGTAATTATGGCTCGAATGCCTGTCTGTACCTTTTCAGACAAAAAAAAAACTTTATTGGAACCAAGGCAGCACACTGCACTCATCCTAAATGTTTTTGTTCCTAGTAGCCCTGACCCCCTGGCCTGCGGACTGCAGATGTGCACTGGGCCAGTCCCCTACAAGTCTCTGGGTTTGGGGGGTTACAGCTGCAGACTTCTTTCCCAGTCACCTCATCATGAGATGAAGAGACCATAAGTGTGAGCCTACATGGATTAACTCTGGTTATTTTTGTTACTTTTGTCCATCTTTTCTAAACAGGTGAAGGAAGAGGTGCTCTTCGAAGCTTTAACTACACGGAAGACGGTGACCGTGGGAGAGCGACTTATTGTACCTTATAAACTGGCTGAGGTATAAATTGAAATTGCTAGTCTACAATCTCTTGGCCTATCAGCTCCACCCTTTAGAATTTTAACCCCAACAGATTTTTTCTAACATCCATAAAGGCCTAGTATATATACAAAGAACTGTTCTTTACAGAATAGGGTAAGGGACATAACATTTGAATGAGATACTGCTAAATCTCACAGGCCCAGGTTTGTAGTGAAATTTGACACTTTGACAGTGTTAGTTTATGCCTGTTGCTGTAGGTTCAAATTCACTGAACCTTTTTCATTATTTTGAAAGTTAGGGAAGCAAAGCTCTTGTATTGGTTTCTTTATATCTTTGTGTCTTCCTGGTATAGCCAAGTCTTCTTCTTTGGTGATCCTGTGGAATAAATGAGAGCAAGATTCAACTAGAGCTTTTAAATTTTATGTCCCTGAACATTCAATGGAAAAAGCAGAAGCAGAAAACTCTAGTAGAACTTCAGCAGAGCACCAGTAAAACTGTAGTAGAACTAAATCTTGGTTTCTCGACTGAAGCATCTGAAAAATTAACCAGATGATTACCAGGTGGAAGTATGTTCATGTCTGAAGTAATCTGTGTTCCTAAAAATGTTGTATCAGTAACTACTGGAGACCTATATGTTACAGGAGAAGAAAGTGCAGACAAAACAGGAGGAAGCAGAGGTGCAGGTCTCCAACTGAAATGTTTAATGGAAGTAACGAAAAGAAACCGAACATAAAAGTGCACTAACTACAAAAGAAGCCATGTAACATAATAATGACCAACAATGGTCCTAAACTAAACAGGGCCTAAACAGAACTATACATAATAACAACCCCAGGTGGTGTGACTACTGATATTTAAGACCCACAACCTGAGGGAGGCGTGGACAAACACAAACAAAACTTGAGACAAACATAAGCACAACATAAACACAAGTCCACGTGTGCTGCCGCATGATGATAGCTGTCGGCAGGGGGGCTGGCACCGTGACAATATACATGAATCAAAGCCTGGTTTTTTTTTGATGTTGTTGTTGTTTTTTAATTTATTTAACATAACATTTCCTGTTCAAAATCAAGATTCTCTAACTTTTAATTCTCAGTCTCTCTCCCACTGAGTTCATTTACATCGTAGCTATATGAAAGGTCACATGACTAAAATGACTGAAAGGCCCCTTAATGCTCATATACTTCTTTACTGAATTTGTAACATGACAGTATCAATTTGCAATGTAATCATTGAGACAAATTTACATTATTGCCCTAGCCTAGTGACTGAAATATTTTTGAATTATGATTTAAATGTTGTAAACGAGATGTAAAGGGGCGATTTATGTACCACTGTTGGGTGCATGTAGCAGATCTCTTCTTCAGAGATCAGCTGAAAACACAAGAGACACAAATCAGTAATGGAGCAGGAAGTGAAGTGCCTAGTGTAAGTCCTACATGCACCTGAGTCATCTCTCTGCAAGTCTGTAAAGCCAAAACTACACATGTCATTGTGTTGCACCTTATCACAGCCATTACACATACCCAAGCTTCAGGTGTATACGCACGTGCTGAAATGCGCACACACAGCACAGCACACAGTAAAAACATCAGAGTTCTTCAGCTCTCCAGACTTCGATTACCCTGGATGATCTCTTTGCTCTGCTGGGAGACTGCACTGCATGTACGCTCAGTCTGTATCTTTAGTCTTGGACTACTAAACATCCTTTCAGCCAACCTCATGTGCTCAAGTTCTCATTTTAGAGTTCATGTGTTATTTTAGCACTCCTTTGATCCTTTCTAAATGGAGGGTATGCTTTACTTCTGGCATGTGGAGGCTTAGTATGTGTACCTCTTGGTGAGAGAGGTTTTATGTACCCATCAGGTGGTGATTTGTTTATCTGGATGCACTTAAACCTACTGGAATCATATCTGGTGCACATAAAGCTACTGGTATCAAACCCTCCACTGGCCATCACTGTGGCATCGTAACAGCATGCAAGAAGAAATCACTAGTGCTTTACTCACACCTCTTCCCAGTAAACCCACAACTTATTGTTTTAGGCGTTCATCTTGTTGGCTTAGAAAGTGCTAGGATGGCAGTGAAAAGAAGGAAATGGGTCTAAAATCTACCTTCTGAGAGACGAAAAAGTCCATTGCCTCTTGCCACGTTGTATTTGAGTACTTGTGTTGAACGTCACTCTGTGGTCATGCCATTTCCGTGACCGCAGTGAGATGGCGAGGTTAGCTGCTTGACTGAAGCAGGTCTAAAGTATGTAGAGTAGTGGTGATGTGTGAGTTAGTACACAGGAGCTGGAACTTTTTGGGAAATTCAGAGAGGTTTTGTGTTTTTTTTCTTTTCTTTTCATTGTTAAAATAATAGCAAACACACATGAGATTACACCAGGACTATAAAATGTCCCATAAAAGGAAAATGTAAGTTCAATCTGTAAATGAATTAAATTGCTTATTTTATTATTTTCTCTTCTGTTCTTTCATATTTTTATTACCTTTTTTAAAATTTTGATCTTACTTTTCTCCTGCAAAAAACTATGTAGATGTATGCTGCTGATCGCAGTCCAGAAAGGTGTGTCTGTGTGTGTGTCTCTGCGTGTGTCTGTGTGTGAGTGTGAGTGTGTGTGAGTGTGTGTGAGTCTGTGTGAGTCTGTGTGAGTGTGTGTGTGTGTGTGTGTGTGTGTGTGAGTGTGTGTGTGTGTGTGAGAGTGTGTGAGTGTGTGCGTGCCTGATGTGACAATACATATTGATGGTGTGTTATCTCACAACTGCATCAATATCCAGCAGCAGAATGTAATGGGATACTAACAGATGCCCTACTCTCTCTCTCTCTCTCTCTCTCTCTCTCTCTCTCTCTCTCTCACACACCTTCTTTTATTGTTGCATTTCTGGAGGTAGGGTAGCATATATCTGCATCATGCTATATTAAACACCCTCACACAGATCCAGTCATCATTTGCTCTCTGAGAGGTTTGACAGCAGTTCCTTCATGCGTTACACGTTTTTAATGACTTGACCTTTGATTCATCTTACAGTGCAGTTCACCTTTTTGATTGGACTTGATCTTGTCACATGTGTGGTTGTGTTACTCTAGGCTGGGACAGTAAGAGATTCCATGGCTAAATCTCTTTATGGCGCTCTCTTTGACTGGATAGTCTTCCGCACCAATCATGCTCTTCTCAACAACAAAGACCTAGAAGACTCTGCCAGTGTAAGACCTTCCTGATCACCCTTCTACTTTATCCTTGTGTAATTCCTCTTTATTACCCAGGACAAGCTACAAGCTCTCTTTTACTGTAATGACATGGTCAATAATAATACGAAATATGATGCAAAAAGCCCAGAGTTCTGAGATAGGTTGTTGTAATAAACTAGTCCATCTTGCAGTATAGTAGTGGCCGATGATTAGTCAGGCTTGTGCTAAATGACTGTAATGGATGTATTACTTAGCACTGAATTTGTGTTCTTGTTTGCAATCATGATTTCAGGAGTTTGACGACCAGCTTTTATTTGCAGGCTTCCTCATCATACTTATTTTGTGGATTTCTCTCTGCTTCTCTCGCTTCATTATTCCCTCTTTTGTCTCTCACATGAATAAGGGGGCGGGGGGGGGGGGGGTCTGTGTATTTTGGCATTTGGTGAGTTATGCCCAATGGGCATCCTGTGGATTAGGCCATCTCCCCTCCCCCCAGTCATGGAGGTGTTGGCACTGCCTTTGTGGCATCAAATTCTTGACTTGTGTGTTTAGTGTAGTCTGTCAAGGTTTGCCTAATGCTTTAAGCTTTTTCTTTTGCCATGTCTTTGTTGTACAAAGGAAGGTTGAGAACTGGGCTTGGGAAAGCTGGTATTATACTGTAGTTTCTAAAATAAGCAAATTTTAGATAAATGTCCTGTTTATTTTTTCTTTTTAAATAATTTAAATTTTTTCAAATGAAGTTGGAATAATTAGATGTGAAGACTTTTTCTTTTAAATAATTGTGAAGTAACTAATACATCGTCATGGGCTAATGTGCATGAAATTTAACTGGATCTTATAGACTACAGTAAATTGCTACTATTATTTCTATACAAAGTAATATGTTGTCTTAGAAAATAAAATCCACATTAATATAATTCCAGCTTGTCTCCTCTTTCAGATTCTGTCTATTGGGGTGCTAGATATCTTTGGCTTTGAGGACTATGAGAACAACAGCTTTGAGCAGTTCTGCATTAACTTTGCCAATGAGAGACTACAGCACTACTTCAACCAGCACATCTTCAAACTAGAGCAGGTGTGTATCTCACCCCCCCCCCCCCCCTCTCTGTCTCTCTTTCTCTCTTCTCTCTCTCTCTCTCTCTCTTCCACCACATTGCTCTGAACTAGAGCTGATGTCATTGGGAATGTTCTTTCTGAAGCTGGCTGTCCTGCTCCTCGTGATAACCCCGGACTCAGAGGTCCTTCATGTTTCACAGTGAACCTCAGCCAATACGTCAGTGTTGTCACTGCTACTTTTGGACCTCATGCATGATTTTGATTTTTGAAGATTGCACCTCTGGTTCTCAGGAACCAAAGCCTTGGTATTTATTCTTCTTATTGAGATTTTGTTTCTTTTTTTTCTTCGCTTTCCATACTAATACATTTCCATACTGTAACTCTACTTTAGACTACTCAGGCACACCCACCCAGTGGTACTGACTTGATGAGCTTTCATTTCTCAATCACTGTGACACACCAGTGGCATCACGGGGAACCGGAACTTCCTCACAAATCTTTGCACTACAATTCATGAAATCTTGCACATTCTGCATCAGCCACTTTAAATGTGAAGCCACTCCCGATACATTTGGTTCTGCTTAATCTGTGTGTGTTCCCATGGTGAGGTCAGCTGAGTTTCAGTTTTAACTTCTTGCTCAGAACAAATCTTTTATTATTATATTCTCCTACTGTTTCACATATTTGCTCTCATAGTGTATGCAGTTCCTTTGTTAGCCTGGGGAGACTTTGTTAGCATCAGGATTTAAATTAAGTGTTAGCAAGTGAGGAGATGCCCTGAAAGGATGGTAACCAGACACGTGTTCTCTGCTGCCTACAGGATCAAGACCTCATTGAGATATACTGCACACACAAACACTACAGGATAGACCTGGAGTCTATTAAATTCCCACTTCTGTTAGGCTTAAAGGCGATGTTTTATTGTCCCGTTAACTGTAGCATGTGGTTAAAAAGTGAGCGTGTGTGTGTGTGTGTGTGTGTGTGTGTGTGTGTGTGTGTGTGTGTGTGTGTGTGTGTGCATGTGAGAGTGCGTGCATCTCTGTGGTTGCTTAAACTGTCAAAGATCCCTTGCTTTGTTTGCACTGTTGTCATAAGTGATGCCTTTTGCCAGGCATAATTAGCAGCATGTCTCCCACATGCACTGATCCCAGTTCAGCCTCTGATCATATCTGACAAGCAATGAGAAAAGAACAGCATAGATCAATGGTTCCTCAGCTTTTAAATTATTCAGCTTCATGCTGCAAGTTTAAGATGATCCATTTATTATCCATTACTGATAAACTATATTAGTTCACATGTTCACACATTGAAGGAATTAGTTGTAATAGTATAAGGGTGATTGTCTGATGGCGTGACAGTGGAGTGAGACACCGAAACCCATTATGCTGTGGCTACACCAAAATAAACTCTGTTGGTGGTTTACCTCAGAAAAGAGTGCTTTGTCTTCCTGTTTTCATGTTTTTTTGTCTTTAGAAGCACGCACGTCTGTGTATCTGTCCATCTGTGTATCTGCACGCGTTTGGCTGTATTTGTGTCTGATACATGGTGGGCATGGCCTGACGATTCTTTTGTCAGAGATCCACAGTGCAGAGGAATCCATAGGAGTAGTGGGTGGAGGCAGCAGGGTGGAGGCAGCAGGGTGCTCTTTCCTCTGCCTCTCTTTCTCGTTTGCTTTATTTTCTGTTTATTGAGGCATGAGAAGCATATCAGAGCTCACTGCATGTCTTCTTTAACAAAGCTCTTGACCTTTTTCTTTCTTTCTGCATTAATCAATTCTAAATATTCAGAGAAAAATACTGCAGTCTGAGAAAAAAGACAATAAATTTAACCCCCCCCCCCAATTAACATTGTACAGTCATTTCTTTCTATATATATTCCCACTATAAAATCTGTTCTCGGTTCCTGATAAATATTGAATTTATTTATTCCAGTGCTGCTTATCTTATATTTCCAAAGAAATCCATTATCCATTGTGTAGATCTCTTACCTCTTTCTAGTCATCTTTAGTCTTTCTGGCTGTAACCATTTTCTGGTCAGTGCCTTTTTACTAGCTACTAAAAGCACAGCCATTAAGTATTGCCTCTCTAACTCACACACACACACACACACACACACACACACACTTTTATCTAAAGCCCATGTGTACGCTAAGCAGCTGCCAGAACAAATTCCCAGTGCTCCCTGCCGCAGGCTGTGGGGCCTAGCTCAGTATTGACGCCCCCACTGTTGACCACTCCTTCATCTGGCCTCTTCTCCATGCACTACTGCAGCGCACCAGCAGCAGACTGACGTGCTGACAGCCGCAGTCCGAAGCCGAGAGCCCCGCCCACCTCCTGCTCTGAAGAGTGCACAGGGGTCACTCACGCTGTTTGCAAACGCGAACAGAGACTACACTGTTCCCTGGCTAACACCTCTTAGCTGTTAGAGAGTGCGGTGTGCATCGCTGTTCATCGCTGTTCATGCTGTTAGTGGGAACCATCATGGAGATCGAGCTGCTGGAGTGTGAGGGGGGTCATCCACAAAGCCTCCCAACAGACTCCACTCCGCTCCACTCACCCACACAAGTACAGGGCCCGTGTGGTTAGTGCCTGGTCTACCTTGCCCCACCAGCGGTTCCTTGTCCAAAAAGGCTTTTGCCCCCCACTGCTGGACAGGATGATAGGATGAAAGGACAGGATGATAGGATGATGGAGCAGGAGGATATAATGAAAGGAGAAGATGATAGGATGATAAGACAGGATGATGAGATGAAAGAACAGGATGACAGGACAGGATGAGAGGATGATAGGACAGGATTATAAAATGAAAGAACAGGATTATAAGACAGGCTGATAGGCTGATAGGCTAGGAAGATAAGGTAATAGAACTGGAAGATAGGATGGTAGAACAGGAAGATTGAATGACAAGACATGATGATAGGGTGAAAGGACAGGATGATGGGGTGATAGGACACCCACTTGGTGGCAGTAGCTCAGATAACCTGAAATGTTGCCGTGTTGATAATGATGTCATTTTTAGGAGGGAACCAAGGCAACAAGAAAATCAGCATAGCACATAATATGTCCTTAGACTGGGGCCTAGAGGCTGACTCTGCTAACGTGAGCTTTCAGGACAGAGGCTTGAGTAACATGAGTCACATAATTAACTTTCTTCATATGAGTAACTGTGTGCTGATATCTGTGTGTAGGAGGAGTACCGTGCAGAGGGCATCAGCTGGCACATGATCGACTACATCGACAACACAAGCTGCATCAACCTTATCAGCAAGAAACCCACAGCACTACTCCACCTACTGGACGAGGAATGCAAGTGCGTGAGCCCAATGTGCACTTAGAGCTACTTAAAACTCTGTGTTTGAGCCATCTAAAAGCATCATGTTTAAAGCGACCATCGCTAATGGGCCATCAGATTACATTCACTGATGGAAACAGGGTAATTGGTGGTTATCCATTTCATCTCAGCCCCGCAGGTGTGTTGTCCTTGAGCACACCATGACGAATCAGCAGAAGCAAGAGAGAATTTAAGGCCATTCTCACACATATGCCAAAATCAGTTTACTATTCCCTAAGATTTCAGCCTGATCCCAGATCAGCAGTCCGACTGCGAAATGCAGGTAATTAGAACACCAGCAGTATGTTTTCTGATGCTTTATTCTCCACCTCTGCAGCTTCCCCCAGGCGACTAACCAGACACTGCTGGATAAGTTTAAGAGGCAGCATGAAGGAAACAGCTACATCGAGTTTCCCACAGTCATGGAGCCCGCCTTCATTATACGGCACTATGCTGGCAAAGTCAAGTACAGCGTCAAAGTGAGTGCCAGCTCATCCAGGATGGGCCTGCCTACTGCAGTCTTAACTCTAATTAATGTTACCTGGAATTGGCTTAGTGGGACTGTATGATTCAGCCACTGAAGGCCTGTGTGTGTATGTGTGTGTGTGTGTGTGGGGTGGGGTCGACGTGTGTTTGTGTATGTGGGTGTGTGGGTAAGAGAAAGGAAACGGAAACATACCCACATGTGCATACCTTATCCACTGACCTAATTCTGTTTTCTAATCTCATTGGTTGGATTTCTCACTAGCTGTGATATTATCTGAAGCACATGTTTGGCAGGGCAGTATAATTCATGGAGCAACCCCCTCTAGCAACTCCTACTGTATGTCTGCATATCACACACACATGCACACACATACGCATGCACTCACACACGCGCACACACACAGCACAAAAGTTCTCCTACTGTGACTGATGTTTGTATGGTGGCACTATTTCATATTGTTTGGTTGGTTTGTCATTGCTGGGGAGTTTTATGCCAGATGTGTCATAAACAACCACAAACAATATTAGACATATTTTATTTGAACTCAGATGCTATATTAAAGGCAATGAAGAGAATGAGGCTTAAATCCCTGCTCTTCATCCAGTGCAGCTTTTTCTCAGAAGAATGTGCATTAGTGCTTGTGTGTATGAGTGCGTGCATGTGTATATGCATACATGTACATATGGGTACATATGTATTAGTGTTGCATTGCATCAGTGATGTATACATTTTCATTCATTCTTAGCAGCCACTCTCAGGTTCAGAGGACCGTGGGCCTAATCTCTGGATCTCCTTTCCCTCTCTCTGTCCTGGTGTGCAGGACTTCAGAGAGAAGAACACAGACCACATGCGTGCCGACATCGTGGCACTGCTGAAGAGCAGTCGCAGCGGGTTCATCTGTAGCCTGATGGCACTGGACCCTGTGGCTTCCTTCCGCTGGGCCGTGGTGCGGGCCTACTTCCGAGCAGTGGTGGCCTTCAGATTGGCGGGCAAGCAATTTGGCGAGAAGAAGGGAGGTGTGTGCATGTAGGCCCTGACAAACACACACACACAGAGGCATACATATACACACATGCATACACGCACACACAAACACACAAAGCACACATACGCATGCACAAACATATGCACACACATATGCACAAAAAGCACACAAAGCACACATACAAAGCACACAAGAACTCCTGTTTTGCCAGTGCTTTGCTTGTTCCTGTAATGTTTACTTCCTGGTGCTAAGTGGCAAAAATAGCGTATCTTCTACAAGAGCTATTTTTGCCAAGTAACTGTTTTTTATTTCCTAATGCACTTTACAATTAAGTGAGCTTCTCAGAATAACACTGCTACTCCATTATTCATGGCCACAGAGATTGTGTAGACATTCTAAACTGCTTAAATGTGAAAAGCAAAGAAATATATTGTTATTTTTTCACTCTCATTCATTCATCCTTTTTCTTTGTCATATTCATTACAAAATTTGTTCTTTTATAGCTTTTGGTTTGTTTATATGGATCTACAGCAAGTTGTGACTGACATATGAATTTGAGGTTATTGATGACTGTCTCATTTTCTCCCTCTTCCTCCCTCAATTCTTTTTAGATTCTGACTCAGCAGTGCAGCGTACAGTTATTAAAAGTGTTGACAGCTTCAGTTTCCTGCATCACCCGGTGCACCAGAGGAGCCTTGAGATCCTTCAGAGATGCAAAGGTGACAAAAACAGTATGAATCCCGATTATGAATCCCTCAATCCTATAATTTTCTTCATTTGCAGAAGTTGATACCTCAGTGGAAAGTGAGAGGAATGGAGTATGTAATTTGGGGTCTAAGATACCGTAAAACTACAACTCTCATAATCTTCTATGATCTTTTTGAGATGGGAAAACCCCACTAGTAGGACCAAAGAAGAAACTGCACAATATGAGAAAAGTATTGTTCTGTTGATTATTTGGGTTAACTATAGTTAATAATCAATTGATTTGGTTAACTATCCAAAACTATACCAAAACGTGGTAAATTAATTATGAAATCTTTTGACTTGGGGAAAGCCTCATTATCAGTTGAGCTTCTTATTATGCACTGTTATGCTCTGAAGGGCATTAACTGTGATGCTGTTTCCTGCAGATGTTACATTAAGCATTATGAACCATGTCTGACTGAACCACCTCTTTTATTTTCATCGTTTTCTTTCCTGTGTGTTGTTCAGTTCCAGCTGTGGAGAGTTTCAGCTGTCAGTATCATGCTAACCAAACCAAGCCAGTTAGTGCGGTATCTGTCATTCATCAGCTCCTAGGCCTGCAGGAACACAGTGTTAGGAGGGAACCACTTCACTGCAGCCTATCTATCGCTGCATCTACGCAGGAATTTCTCACAGGAAATGACTTCCATGTCACACGACAGTGGACACAATACAGAACCCCCCGCCGAAACATGGCGGTCATGCACTGTCTGGGGCTGTTTCCTCCAGACGGGAGGCCTAGGCAGTGTGTATGGAGTTCAGATTCACTCTTGTTTGCGTATTTTAGTTTTCTGGCCACAAGTACGGCTGGCTACACAAGTGAAACTGAGCTGAGTTGAATGTACTTTGTTGTATGTTTGTTGTATGTAGCAGGCTCTAGGCAGCTTTTGTGGGAAGGCAGAGTTGTAATTGTGGGGGAGGGCTTTTAATGTGCTCTGAATGAATGGCTCTTCTCAAACAGACTCCTGCATTGCACGGAAGAATCCACGAAGCCCTCTCTCGAACCTGCAGGGCACCAACGCCATCAACGAGAAGTCAACCAGGTACGGCAGCCCAAAGGAGTCATCTGATAGGCTCTTCATATTATAAATCTCATGCAGTGCACCGTGTTACTGCTAAAGAGCGTGTTGTAGCATACTGTGTAAAAAAAAAAAAAAAAAAAAAAGAATCCTCAGGTATTCCTCCCTCAATCTCTGCCGCTCCCCACATCTCTCAGACATGGCTTCTCCAGCTGTAACGGCCGCAGCTCGAGGCCGGGCCATCTGATGTCCGCCAGCTCCTCCCATGAGGATGAAGGCATCTTTGTCAATGCCATGAGCAGCAAGCTTCTGGAAAGAGCGCAGGGGATTCTCATGTGAGTCATCATCAGGCCCTGTACTGGGTGGGGACACTCGTGGAGTTTTCCAGTGATCAGTGTCAAGCTTCTGCTCCTCTTCACAGGCGGAACAAGAACTACAAGGCCAAACTTTGCCTTCCAAAGGTATGGCTCTGAACACCTGCACATTTCCTCCAGTGCAGCCAGTTCATCACAGCTACTGAATGAGTTGACTGTAAACTAAGACTAACCCTTGCCGTATATAAGAGGATTTGTTGGGGGTGGTTGCTGGTATGCCAGTGTGCCAGTGAATGGCTTGCTTGGTTTATGCGTTAGCATTCATTCTGTTTGCAGCATCTGTTGGATGTGAAGTCGCTGAAGCACCTGAGCAGCCTGACACTTCATGACCGCATCACCAAGTCTCTGCTTCACCTGCACAAGAAGAAGAAGCCCCCTAGCATCAGTGCACAGTTTCAGGTCAGGCTGCAAACATCACACTCACCCCCCTCTCCACAGCCATGTTCAGGAGGATGTGGAGTGAAGAAGACTGACCCTGGCTCACCAAACCCTCGTATCTGCGAGTTTTAAACGGGAAGTCTCCCAGAAACTGTAAAATTGTAGAACTGCAGAGCCTTGGTCTGTGCAGTGTGGCTGACAAAAGAAGGAAGTCTCCGAGTAAGTGTTGCTCATTTTTCTGTGTCTTGCAGGTCTCCCTCAACAAACTAATGGAGACCCTCGGGCAGTCAGAGCCCTACTTTGTGAAGTGCATTCGCTCAAACGCAGAGAAGGTACTGCCTTTGGGCTCCCTGCTGTCAAAGGCTACATGTTGTTTAATGGTGTAATGAAAGTGGTGAGGACCTAGTATTCCCATAGCGCTCTCTCTCTCTCTCTCTCTCTCTCTCTCTCTCTCCCACTGTCTTCCGCAGCTTCCACTCCGCTTTAATGATGCCTTGGTCCTGAGGCAACTGAGGTATACGGGGATGCTAGAAACAGTGAGAATTCGCCAATCTGGATACAGCATCAAATACACCTTTCAGGTACAAGACACCCACATGCGCACACACACACAACTAACTCATGGGCCATTGCCGTCTCAACTAGATTGTTGAGGAAATGACCTGGTGAATGGCAGTGCCAGGCTGAGTTCATTGTTTCATTGCCTCTGCAGGACTTTGCTCACCATTTCCATGTGTTGCTGCCAGATGGCACGAGTGCCAGTCAGGCTGGCATTCGAGAGTTCCTGCAGAGAGTCGACCTTGACCCAGATGGGTATCAAGTTGGCAAAACCATGGTACCATCTTTGTTACGTTTTTCCCCTCCTATCTGTCAGTGTGAGTTACATTCAGAGCAGTTTATTGTTCACAATTTAGAGTGTGCTACTTTTAAGCTATGTTTTTGAAATGCTGTTATTCAGGGATTTGGAAGGATTTAAAATGCCTTAAAAATACTTAAAACATAACAGGAGAGCCAGAAAAACATTACATATTTTTGAAAAGTTATAGAGGTTGACATAAGTGCCTTTTGAGGAGACTAAGCTGAAACTGTGCCTCATCTGCCTTTTGTCCTCATAGAGAGAGTAATGCTGGAAGTTTCTCGCTCTCCTCTCAGGTGTTTCTGCGGGAAGCTCAGAGACAGAGGCTGCAGGACCAGCTTCACCAGGAGGTGCTGAGGAGGATCGTAGCTCTGCAGAGGAGGTTCAGAGCTCTGCTGGAGAGGCGTCTCTTTATCAACCAGAGGCAAGCTGCCCAGGTCATACAGGTAGGAAGGAGTCCTTCTGTCCCAGCCCATACGGGTTATTTCGCAGCATGATGGCGTTTGCTTGTTCCCATGAATCTTGACCTGCAGGCTTTAGAATGAAGGTTGCCTGTTGGCTGAAAGCCTTCCTGCACCAGACGAGGTCATGTTGTTGCAGGAAAGGGCCGTGCTGACCCAGATTGGTCCAGACAGTGCTTTTAGATAGACACAACATAAACAAGCAAAATCAGTCTGCTCAGTCCGCAGGTCAGTAATGAAGAGGTTGACTTTGTGAAAACCCATCAAACCGTGATGACTTCGGCAACTTAGGAAGCTCTCTCCATTGGTTAAAAACTTCCATCTATGTGTGTACATGTAGAAATTAGTTAAAAAATTAATTGTTGTTCCGTTTGGTAAAGAAATCACACCGCACCGGCTTTATTCTCATAGACAGAGTAATGCTGGAAGACTCTCGCTCTCCTCTCAGGTGTGTCTGCGTGGATTCCCTCCAGCTGGATTTGTATCCGTTGCATTGAGATCTAGTAAATGATTCAGAAAATGATTCAGAAGCACACAAAGGACCTCAAATGTGTTTTTGAAGTGCTACTAACATTTCCTAAATGACATGTTGATTTAGTCAGGCTTATCTAGTTTTCTCAGTTCTCAGTATAGCCATCTCGAGTGCTGCTACAAGCAACATAAAGTGTTAAGTCTCTGCAGTGCAGAAATCCGTTGTAAAGGTGCTGCATTTCATTAAGCCCTCATTGTCCAGTGTGGTGATACTTACTTGACTTAAAACCATTTCCTGATGAGTAGTCCAATATGTTCCAGCCTATCTTTCTAAATGCTCAGTGGCTTCCTCAGGCTGCCTTTTATAATATAGTCATAAGTATGCACCAAGCCTTGCCTAACATTATATAAAGGTTCTTATAATGTTATATGTCTTTGATAAGAGTCCTCAGTTTGTTGCGGTTAAATATTCTATTTGCAATGTTATTTGAAGGTTCTTTTTAATATCAGAGATTTTTTTTTTTTAAATAAAACTGATCATTATGTTTAAATGTTCTTTTCTAGAACATGTAACTTTTAATGTTCTTTCTAATAAGAGTTCTGTGATGTGTTATGTTCAAAAAACTGGTCACCATCAGCAATCCCAGAACATTTGACCTGTAATGGTCTGAGAATGTTATGCTTTCTGAGGTCTTTTGTTTGTTTGTATAATGTAAAAGAAAACTTATTAAATAAAAATAAATAAAATAAAGTTATTAGCTGAGGTATGGCTGCCAGGAAGGTTAGCTCACTTGTCTTCCTAGAGGACATGACTGCTGACAGCATCAGCAGAATGAATTCTGATGTGTACAGAAATATTTTAACTGTTCAGATCCAACAAAATGCCTTGACGCAGTGGGTGGTGCATCACCTTGCAGCAAAATGAAGACTCTAAGTCACAAACACATTCCACTTACTGAAGACAATATTGATTAATCCTACCTAAAGCAAATATTCCCCCAAACAAGCAAAAGCTAATAATAGTCACACTATAGACCTGGTACAGCATCATCGGGGAGGATGCCCAGTATTGGCTAATGTCTGGCAAATATTAGACACTTATTGATTAAAAAAGGGTTTTTACTAACTACTAATCAGGTTATGATCATTTAAACTAATCCTAATAGGCCATAATGCCTATATAATGATACAGTAATTTTTAATGCCTTTGAATTATTGCAAACATTCTTTAATCTCAAAGCCAATATTGCTTTTTTACAAATCTAATGTGTCAGAGTACAGAACCCAGATACTAATACTATTTTTAGTATCTCTGCTGATCTCTAAGTGTCTCTCTCTGTTTCCCCTCCTTTACGCAGCACTGGTGGCGTAAGTGCATGCTGTCCCAGTGTGGCGAGAACGCCGATGTTCAGGAGCTCCAGCATGTGGCGGCCGTATGTCTGCAGACAGCCTGGCGGGGCTACAGGGAGCGGAGGCTCTATGTGCTGCAGAAGGATGCGGTGCTGCTGCTCCAGAGAGGCTGGAGGCGGTGTGCAGCACGCAGGCAGACAGCTACAGCACTTATCCAGGCTGCCTGGAGAGCTCATAGGCAGAGGCAGAGGTATCTTCGTCTGCGCAGAGACGTTGTAATGATTCAGGCTGCCTGCAGGGGGCACCAGGCTAGGAAGAGGTAACACTACTCAGAGCTTTCTTTTGTATTGCTAATGTACTGTCATGCCACAAATGGCATAATGATTCACTTGAATTTACTGGTAAAAATCTTTTTGAGTATGTTTTTTCACAGTAGATGTTGATTTCTAGGTCTTTAGTAGTAGTGCCTTAAAATAGCATTTACTTGTTTATGGTGCATTTCCAGTCATTATTATTTGCCCTTCATCACTTTATTGCTGTCCTTATCACTTCTTTGCTCTTCTCAGATGTAGGCGCCTGAGAGAGGAGTGGAAGGGAGCTAGAGAAGACAGCGAGCAGCAGAACAGTGCAAGAGAAAGTTCACACAACCTCCAAACCCTTACGGAATCCAAGCAGAGCTCACAGGAAGAGCAGAGAGTGGCGATGGAGACCCTGCCATCAGAACCTTCCAGAACCCTGGATGACAGTACGCTCAAGAGCCGAGCCAAGCGTGAGAGCAGGAGGAAGAGAGAGCTGGAGCAGGCTACCTTTAGCCTGGAACTGCTAAAGGTCCGGTCCAGTAGTGCTCCTGCTTCCGACCGACCCCTTTCCTCCAATGAAAATGCACCACCTTCGGAGGCCACTCCCCTGCAGTCCTCTGCTCAGAGCTCCATAGATAGCCATGGAAGCTTTGAACTCTTTAATGTGGATGACGCAGAGCCGGACACAGCTGACCTTCATCAATATCATCATATGTCCTCTACAAATCAGCCCTTATCAGTGAATGGAAATAAAAGTGACATAAAAATGATGACTGAAACAGAAAGAACACAAACAGAAGTATCCAGTCCAACTGAGCCAAGTAAAAACCCCACAAATGCTCTGTTTTATATATCAGATGAAAGCAATAGTCCCGTTCACCAGAAGCCACACATACTGTCTGAATCCAAGCCCACCCGAGAGAGAAAGGAGTCTGTAGTAGTCCTCATAAGCATGCAGAAAGAGAGCCCTGTAGACCAGAGCAGCCTTGAAGCCCTGGAGAAGTTAGAGCAAGAGGCTGAGTGGAGGCCAGCCTCTGACCAGCATGACAGCAATTGGTCAGGCATACGACTTCCACAAGCCCCCCTAAATCATGAAACCATCCAGCCATCTCAGCCACCACTGGATCCATGGCTCAGCCAAGGACTTTCATCTGGTGCGACCACACCAAAGGCAGGAAGTCCAGCACAGGAAGTGACCTCTGAATCCAGGAAGGAGGAGGGCATAGGCAAAATGCCAGCTCAGAAGAAGGCTGTTACTCACAGTATCAGTATCAGTATGAAGGAGAAAACTTCTAGTCTAGCATTCTCTCCAAAACACAGCAGACTGACCTTCTCCAAGTGAGTGTTCTGCCTCACACAAATGGTTTCCAAAAGAATGACATTATTATAGGCCACTTCTAAAACTGCAACACAACCCAAAATAGCTATTACTTTGTAAGAATAAACAGGTAAAAATGCATTGTTACTTAATTACAAATGGGAAACTATTACGAACCTAACTTAATAATTTGCTGAGGTTTTGTTTTTGTTTTTGTTTTTTTGCTAATCATACACAACTGGATAAAGAAAAACATTTTTTTGAGGTGAGGTGTTTTAATTAACTGAGAGGAGATCTGTTGTTCATCACTCAGGTCTGATAAAGACCTGGTGAATCAGGAACGCTCCATGGCTTTGCAGAGGGAGAGGACATTAGGTTTCAGATCGTTAAAGACCAAAGAGGTAAAGACAAAACCTGTCCTACATGCATACAGTTCTCGTTGTTTTAAAGTAAAATGTAATCATGATCCATTTTACTGACAAGATTTGAGTGTCACATATATTATCTATAATTGTATAATTTATCTGTTCAACATTCATGACTTCTGTGTCCAAATGCTATTAGATAAAAACTATACTGCTCTGTATACATTATGTGATGTTTTGAGCAAATCTACATTACTAGGAAATACCATGTAAATTAAGGGTTTAGATTAAAGGGAGAGCTTCTGGGAAATATATAAAATGATGCTTAGAACATTGGCCTGACATACATTATGTGTGGAGCTGAACAGGTATTACTTGCATATTGCATTCCAGCACTTTATTTTGACAGAATACTGACATCATGTCTTTTCACATATTTGGTCTCATAACAGCTGGACAGATTTTCCCCCTAATGTGTTGGTTGGGTTTTGTTGTAATGAATCGATTGAAATGGTCAGGTGGCCAGGGATGGCTGCCCAAAGAAGGCCCGCATGGCTCGGACTCGCTCTGACTTCCTGACCCGCGCCTGTAGCACCGAGGCCGATTCTGATGATGAGGACGATGAAGATTATGAATACACACCTGTACTCTGTCACACGCTGCCCCTCCCTGAGCCCACAGGCCCAGCCAGCACTGAGCAGGCTTTCCACAGTGACTCGGAGATGGTAAACTGGCCTCAGCAGCGATCCCCATCTCCCTTCTAACCTGCCCCAGTGCGGGTATCATCTTTGGCACTGGCTTTACCAGTTGGGTGCTAAGCCTGGATGTGTGGTTGCCACGGAAAGAGGCCTTGCTATTAACTCAACATTCCCCTACAAATTTAAGCATCATATTGTTTAAAACCTGGAAGGGATAATGAAAGGAGCATGACTGGCCAGAGCCATCTGCAATGGTAGCACCATCCATTCATGCAATCATTGTTCAATTCCTGGCCTTGTTGACAATGATCTTCAAGAGTTGATATGAATATAACCACACCTCACCAGCAGTGTTTTAAAACAGGGTGGTTGTGTTTGTTGGGGAATATTGGTTTTGTGTAAAGGCACCCCACTTTCCTAACCTCCTCCAGGTTTCTCCACCTGCTCTCGTTGCTGCCTCTATACAGGGTGTTTCTGATCTTTTAACCTGGAGAATCTACTTTAACACCAAACCTTCACTGGATAACCACCTGTGACTTGCCTTGTTTTTAGATGAAGAAGAGCCTCTTCTGAGAAGATCTAACCCTCTTTCTTTTTTCTATGTTCTGAGTAGTTACATTTTTTTTTGGGGGGGGGGGGGATTGATAACCCGCATGGACTAGTTATTAGTTAAATTCCAAAAGACTAAACCGCTCTCCCTCTGTCTTACACTCACATGTTCATATCTCTGTCTACTCACTCTCACATACATAATCACATGGGCTACTTCTTATTCTTCTTATTGTGTCAAATATAAAGTTTTACAGAAAAGGAAAAAACACTACAGCAAACTTTCATGATGGCTTTCATGATCTTTCCCCTTTCTCTGTAGCCTTCACAGAAAGAACAGAAACAGCTGCAGAAAACCATGTCTTCAGGAGATCTGGGAAAGGTGGACTCTCTAAGGAAGCCCTCAGCACAGACAGACGGCAGGTCAGAACCCACTGCATACTTCTGTTCTGAGTGAAGGCTGCAGTCTCCATGCAGAGTCATATAGTGTACATGGTGTTTCATCTGCTCCTCAGCAGGGTCAGGGGTAAAATGCGCTTCTGGGGAAAGTCAAAGCATGGTGATAAGAAGATGTCCACCAGAGGGTGCTCAGAAGCTGTGGATCTGACCAACACATGTAATGGTAAGAGCAGAGACAGACGTTATGAAATTTTGTATAATATACATTCAGTATAAGCAAATGATCAGCATCTCTCTCCCTCTCTCTCTGTCTCTCGCACACACATACACACACGCTCTCTCACTCTCACTCTCTGACTCTTTTCCCAGATTCCCCCTCTGGCAGTCCCGAGCGGGCTGGAGCACCAGACCTGCGTCGGGACAGTAAAGAGAACCGGGAACCAGAAGCGAGGATGATGATGATGACGACGACGACGAAGAGGAGGCGCAGTGTAAAGATCAGCAGTGTGACCCAGGAGCCTGCAGCGTGGCAAAACGACTCCCTCCACATCCTCACCCGCACGGCAGACTATCGCAGCATGAATGATTTCCTCATGAAGAAGGTAACGTCAAACCTCATACAGGCTGTGGGACCATGCTTCAAACCCAGTCAAGAAGCAAAGATCACAGGTGTAGAACACTGATCTCCTTGGATTCCCAGTAGTAGTCCCACTCTTATGAATCTAACTTCCTATAGAGTTTAGCTCCCAGTTTCATCTAACACGCCAGATAATCAGTGCCTTCAGGTGTTAAATACATGTAGTAACTGAGCTCTGAAAGGGGATGGATCTCCACCAACAGAGCTGATGATCAGTGAGCTGCAGTACAAACCCATAACCTGAGCCTATTTTTAGCCCTTTCTCTCATTAAATATGGGTGAATTTTTGTCTGCTAGATAAATGATCTGGAGACAGAGGACAGTAAGAAGGACACTCCTGTGGATGTGGTCTTCAAGAAGGCTCTGAAAGAGTTTCGCATCAATATTTTCAACTCCTACTCCACCGCCTTGGCTGTGAGTATCTGTCACCCACAGATATGAAATTGCCAGCTGATGATCCAGCTATAGTTTTGTTTAAAAATTCAACCAAATCAGACAAGAGCAGACATGAGCTTTTCAGAAATGTGATGGATTTCGCACTCTTATTTCTCTCGCTCAGATGGATGATGGCCGTAGTATCCGCTACAAGGATCTGTATGCACTCTTTGAGCACATTCTGGAAAAGAGCATGCGTCTGGAACAGAGAGACTGGTCAGAATCACCTGTAAAAGTTTGGGTCAACACCTTCAAAGTCTTCCTGGATGAATTTATGACTGAGTACAAACCGATGGATGGCACCATGAGCAAGGTAAAGCTTGGAGCCCAGATCCCCTGCCTCTGTCTGGACCGTATTTCTGATTCTGATGGCGTGACACTTTATCTTTGTCACAGGCTCCTAAACCAGAACGCAAGAAAAGAAGGAAAAAGGAGACAGATATTGTGAGTTGCTGCTTGTAAAAGATCTCTTCAGCACTGAGTTTAGATCAGTTTTTCCACCTCGCCCTTAAATGTAAAGCTTTTATTCAAATTTTTATTTGAATCTCTACCAGCCTGGTTCAGATGTAAAGCACAGTGTAATGATCTGCAACTCTCTGAAAACCAACCCAAATCACCTGCCTTCTGCAGGTGGAAGAGCACATGGGCCACATATTTAAATCCACTCAGTACAGTATCCCAACATACTGCGAGTACTGCTCTTCTCTCATTTGGATGATGGACAGAGCTTGTGTCTGCAAATGTGAGTTTTTAGTTTTTAATTATTTTTTTTTTTTACATATTCTCTTATTTTATGACTATCTGGCATTTCATGGGTAGAGCTGGACAAAATCCAACTGTTAGATATTGCTTATACTCAGAAGGCACATATTCTCCATCTTCCTTATTTTTGTGGCTAGTCTGCACTAGCTGGAAAGTAAGAATATCCATTTCAGTCTGTAGTTCTTGCTAAGCAGCCTCCTAAGTGTCTGCCTGCTGGTGGGAGAGCACTGTAATCACATTGGTTCCCTCCAGCCTCACACATTTATCTGCTTTTAGGTTTGAATTAGCTGAAACACCCTATGCCTCCACTTCTTCTCACTGTCACTACTTCTCTTTCTCCCAGTAATTCTTTTACCTTCCTCCCTCTCTCTTTCTCTCTCTCCAACTCTCTTTATCTGTATCTCTCTCTGTCTCTGTCTCTCCCTCTCTCTCCTCCTCTTCCTGCTTATGCAGTACAGGGAGTTGCTCTACTGCATCTTCCATGTTGATGGTAGTGGGATGTGCTTCCTATGTTGGAGAGTTTCACATTGAGAGCTGAACTAACATTTCTGATGCTGTGTTTTCTGTGCCAGTGTGTCGCTATGCGTGTCACAGGAAATGCTGCTTAAGGATGACCACTAAATGTAGCAAGAAGGTAAGTGTGCACAGAAGAGAGTATGTGCGATGTGGGCTTTTGTCTGAGTGTGTGTCAGTATTGTTGACTATTGCAATTTGAATTTATTGAGATTGATGTTAATGGCACTTGGAGTTATTTATATATTGCGTATATGCATATACTCACTCTGTGCAAAATATCTTTTAAATATTTCTGGAAGTAATCCCTAAATAATGTATTTATGTACAGTTTTAAAGTAAGTGTGTGTGTGTGTGTGTGTGTGTGTGTGTGTGTGTGTGTGTGTGTGTGTGTGTGTGCACGCGCAGTTTGATCCAGAACAGTCTTCACGGCAGTTCGGGGTGGAATTGTCTCGTTTAACCAGTGATGAGAGAGCCGTACCACTAGTAGTGGAGAAGCTCATCAACTACATAGAGATGCATGGCCTTTACACTGAAGGCATCTACAGGAAGTCTGGATCCACCAATAAAATTAAAGAGCTGAAGATGGGCCTGGACACAGGTGAGCATCATAGGCTCCGCCCACATAGCCCAAAATGGCCAAACCGATTTCCACGATGAATAAACAAGGTGTCTGGGCACTATTAGCTACTGTAAATGAACTTTTATCAATAATTCAACATGGCTAAATAGCTGAGAAAGCCAGGCAGAATGCCATGTTTGGTTACCAAACTGTTGGTTAGCATGTTATCACTTGTTAAAAGCTATTGTGGCCAAAGGAAATCTAGCTATGTATTTAAATGTTTAAAGAAAGTGAGGGTGCAGTTGCTACTTTGAATTGATCCTATATTGTCTAATTTCAACAGCATTTAAACAATATTTTTTATTTTATTTTATCACCATGCCAGACTACAACTGCCCTTCCTCATTAATGATAGTCTTATTGCCATAATAACACCATCATTAATGATGAAAGTTATTCTGTGGAGTTATTCTGCAACTCTTAACTCTTCTGTTTTCTGTCAGCATTAGCCAGCATGCCCTGTGTGCATACCTACTGGAGGAATAGTATTGGACACCAACAAATGACAAAGACATGGATGCATAATGTGCCTTAGTCACCCTGCTTGTCGACTCCTGTTTCAGATGCAAATAGCGTGAATCTGGATGACTACAACATCCACGTCATTGCCAGTGTCCTGAAGCAATGGCTGCGAGATTTGCCCAACCCTCTCATGACCTTTGAACTGTATGAGGAGTTCATCAGAGCCACAAGTATGGGGACGTTGTGCACTGGCTTCAGTAGCGTAACAAGGTGTCCTTTGTGACTATGGCCCCTTTTAATAATGTGCTGTCTTTTGTTGCCGTCTTGCTGGACGCAGGCTTGCAGGACAAGAAGGAAATGGTGAAAGGTGTGTACACGGTAATCGACCAGCTCAGCAGGACTCATCTCAACACCCTGGAGAGACTCGTCTTCCACCTCGTTAGGTAAAATGGAAAAAATAGTTTTGCAGGTGAAAGAAAGAAAATATTGTGTATCCAGGAAACATGTGTTCTGTTTCATGATATATGGTGTACTGTGTCAATGAATATTCTAAATGTAATTATATAATCAAATGATTGAAAACCTCAGATTGGGAAAATGAATATTCGATTGTGGGGGGAAAGTTGTCATGTGGGCCTGCACTATGGTAACAACAGCAGAGGGTTCACAACACAACTTTTGGTCAGTAGATGGCAAAATTGTGGAATCTGTTGATAAATTTAATATGCAAGCTATGTATGCTACA
The DNA here is from genome assembly GCF_041902795.1 of Electrophorus electricus. Lineage (NCBI taxonomy): Eukaryota > Metazoa > Chordata > Actinopteri > Gymnotiformes > Gymnotidae > Electrophorus > Electrophorus electricus. Next base: position 9,218,425 of record NC_137500.1, on the reverse strand, counting down.
GTTAGCCTACCCTTTCACCAGAACCTAAGGGCACATCTTGAAAATATGTACCCAAATGAGTATGGCCTGGTGCCCTCTATCTAGCATTAGCATTATAAAAAATATAAAAGTATAGGCTATTGAACAGACTAAATTAATATTGAAATCTAGAGACAGAAGCTTCATGCCCTGTATTCCCTAATGGTTTGATTATTATTTCCCATCTTGTCCTATCTTTGCGCTGTTATGCACATAATACACATGGTTGGGGTTTTGGGGGTTTTTGAACATCATTTTTGACCAATTTGACGGCGCTAATACAATGATCATCTGGTGTATATGTGTGTATGTTTTAGGATCTTGCTTCAGGAGGAGACTAATCGGATGTCTGCTAATGCTCTGGCCATTGTGTTTGCCCCATGTATTCTGCGATGTCCTGACAGCATAGACCCTTTACAGAGTGTTCAGGACATCAGCAAGACCACTGCGTAAGATATCCATGGCTGTAGGGCATGTGTGTGAGTGTGGCTGTTCGTGTGTATGCGTATGTGTGTGCACATGTGTTTTTGTTCTGCTTGTTCAGAAGTCCCCTGTTTAGCCTGCATTTTTCAACATGTTCTTGCTTTGCTCCTCAGCTGTGTGGAACTGATTATCTGTGAGCAGATGGTTAAGTACAAGGCCAGATTGAAGGACATCAGCACTCTGGAGTTTGCTGAGAGCAAAGCCAAGAGCCGTCTCACACACATCCGAAGGTCTATGGTAAGAGTCTTGACTGTACAGATCTCAGTAAGAGCACTGTTCTCAGGTCAGATCCATCCCCCAGTTATACAGACTGCAATGCTGGCATCATAAATTCCAAACAGATTCAGATACAGTTTTGTGAGTTTGAAAACATTATGATAGGTACTCCAGGAAAGGCTGAATAATCACTTTTCCATATTTTTTTTTACTAGTACCCACCCCACTAACCCTTGTCTCCCCTCTTCCCCAATCCCCACCCTCCCCCACCCCGTTCAGAAACCTGTATTAATTGCTGTTAGGTTTATGAGCATAACCCGAACTGCCACCTCGGTATGTATACAAGTGCGCTGTGGTCTCCAGTCCCTGTGTAGTAGCTGTAGTCAATGTCGTAGCATCATCGCCATTCTTGTCAATCATCTGTCTTCTATTCACCTGTTTGGTCTGTAGAGGATGTGGAGATTGAAAAGAGTGGATCAATTGTGCATTTAAATGAATGGATATCTGCTCTAATGACTTTGGCCCAGTGGGTATTGTAGTGCCAAGCAGCTGGTTTTTCTTGTCCCTGTGTTTCGTCTGGCAGCAGACAGGGTAACTACTAAACTTGGATTCCTGGGTTAGCGCTCTTACTACGTATTTCACTTAAGAGAGCCCTAAGAGCTTGGATACCTGAGGACATTTGGCACAGCACTCTGCTGAAGCAGCAGCCAATGAATACAGCAACTGTACTGCATAAAAATTCAAAGATAATGCTGCATTTCAGAGCACTGCCAAATCATTATATTAAATTAAACTCACAAGATTGGCATATACTGTGTAACATGCAACTGAGCAAAGTAAATATGAGCTCATCTCAGTGCTAACCCAAGGCTGAGCCAGTTAGCTCAGCGAGAGTCCAACATTGTAGCAATCCCTGTATGACTAGTGTGCATGCTGCTCTGATCACACTAATTCTTTTTGTTTCTTATTTCTTTTCTTGCTTTTGCTGCTCGGCTCAATGTGCAGCCAAGTGCAGTTAAAAAGGTAAAGCTGTGCGTGTGTGTGTGTGTGTGTGTGTGTGTGTGTGTGTGTGTAGGTTTTGTCTGTGTTCAGCATTCTGCCCCCTGCAGGCCACTCTGAGCACTGTCTCTAGTATAACCCTCATAAGTAAATTAAATTTGTTCTACACTGTGGGTGTCATTGATCAAGTAGCTAGAAATATGCAGAAGGAAGGATATTTTGAACCATGTGTAAAAATCATATGGGAAGAGTGAGGGTCACATGTCCATTCATGCACTCAGGATGCTAATGGCATGTATGTTGGACTGAAGCCCGCTGTGTTCTAGGATGGTGACTAGTATTTCAATTTTTCCTGTTGTCTTCATTTACACTCACAATAAATTAATTTAAAATTAATTTAAAAGATTTGTCATTTATCTTATTGGAGTCAAATACAATGAGTTTGGGTTGTCTCTTGTTCTGTCTCTTAGGGTAAAAGCCGGCTGCGTAGAAGCAGCCACCACACCCCCTCACCACCCACGAGCCCACAATCACCGACAGCAACAGAAGGGGAGGGGCCAGATGATGAGGGGGTGGACACAGGACTGAGTGACCAGCAGCAAGCAGCAATGCAACAGGAAGAAAAAGTGCTCACTCAACAAATAGAAAATCTACAGAAAGAGAAGTCAGTGCCCTTCTAGCACAGGCCCTGTATCTCCAAATGTCTCCCTCTCCCTCTGTCTGTATGCCAGTCACTTTTCTTATCAATTCATGCCAATTAGCCTGTGCATCTTTGAACATTAGTCTTTGCTGCCTAACTGGCAATATTCAGAATTTGCCTGATAGCAGGGATATGCTATACTATGCATTATTTGGCAGGGAGGAGCTGACTTATGAGATGTTGGCACTGGAGCCGCGCGCATCTGATGATGAGCTTCTGGAGTCCGAGGCTTCGATAGGAACAGCAGACAGCTCAGAGAACTTAACAGCAGAGCAAGAAGGAGCGACATGTGAGGCCTGGGGTAAGACTACCTCACATCACTAATTAAATATAACTGAACTGTTGGAACAGTGCATGCTATTAATTAAATATAATAAAGTGGTTATTATGTCCATTAAAAAAGTAAGATACCTCATTTACATCCACTGGACACTAGGTGGCTGTGATGTTAATAGACAGAACAGGACAGCTTTCCTTTGAAGCCTGCTGAATGGTCATCTAAAATTAAAAGTTTTAATTGGTTGACGGTAATCGGTATGGAATGAACCCAGAAATAAAAGTATGATATCTATCAGATATCCTTCAGTTCCAGTAGCAAGGGTGTCAAAAAGATCATGTTCCCTACAGTTTGGCTAATAATATGTGACTTATATGTACAACTGGATGAGCAGGTCTGAGAGAGAGCTAGAAAAAGAAATTATCCTTGGGCCAGTTTTAGCATGTTTGTGTTTGATATGAGAGAACTGAGAAACTCAGAGACCTGAGTTTGATTACTGCACATTACACAAGTAGAATATACATTTATCATTTATTTGCACCTCGAAACTACGCTGGACTAAATTCCAATGTAAATAGTACTTTAAAAATCCACTTTAACCTTGTCTCTGTAAAATCCTTAAGATTATGATCTAGGCTTAGTGCATGTGCTAAATGAATAGACACAAGTATTTGTTATAGTAAGAGTGAGATCATAGAGGTTACTAGGTTACTGTGTTTTGTGTTTGGGTGTGTATCATACAGTTTGGTACAGTGTAACATACAGCTTTCTCTGCTTTGTTGTCCATATACTTCACAGAGAAAAGCTGTGTCGCCATCCGCTCAAGGAAGTCCGAGTCCAAAAGCAGACGTGCTCTCCACCGCCAGCCTGAGTCTCTGGACTCAGTGGACTCTGCCATGGCCTCGCTCTCCTCTGCCTCCTCCACTCCTCAATACCGCTTCAGGTCCTCCTCTTCCGGCCCGCTCTTCTCCATGGGAGGCGAGCAGTACCCCCTCCTTGAGCAGGAGGCATCAGAGCGAACCGTGCTGACCACACGATGCACTTCCAGTTCGGAGAAGATGCGGCCAAGGAGCAGGGAGAACCGCAGTTGCCCACCCAGGCCCCGGGACTCTGGGGAAGGAGGGGGCCGGCGGAGGGACACCGAATTTGGGTCAGGGCAGCCACTGGTGCTGTATGGTAATAATGAATTTATGGTATGAGGACGAGAGGGAGCCCCTATAGGCTGAAGCTGGTATTCAGAGACCTGAAAGTGTAAAACGGCTCTCACAAAAACAAATCATGTCTGATCAGAACAGACGAGAAACGCAGGAAGAGAAAGAGAAAATGCAAGAGATGGAGAGAGAGAGAAAAACACAGCGACAAACAGAGGAGTACATCTGGAGGACAAGGTGGGTGTGGGATAAAGGCAGTTATCTTGAGAATTAATAGCCTGTAGACACACCTTTGGGTGGATGCTGACCACTGTCAGACTAACTCAGGCACTCTCAGCTTAGGATGTCAGTTGGAATGGTAGGAGAAGATCAGGATGGAGTGACGATGGGAAAGGAAAAGAGGTATGCTGGGGGTCAGCCTGCCGAAGGAAAATCCCCACATCCATATGAGCCACCCTGCTAAGAGGGCCTGCGGGACTGGTCCTTCTCTCACCGTGTAACCTTGAACTGTCCATCCTCATGTTTACAAAACTGAGCCAATCAGAAGTCAGCTGACTTCAACTGACTGCACAGCGCTTTGCTACCACTTTTTCTTCGCGATACTGAGATGCCAGCATTTCAGACATTCATAATGTGCTAAATATGTAAGATAATATTATTGTATTATTCAGAGGAAAGAAGCAACATAACGCAGTGCTGCTGGGTGGTCCATGGGAAAAGGGTTTAGTTGTCTGGAATCTTTTGCAATTTACAACAGTATGTGTGTTTTTAAGGTGTCTTTGTGTCAATGTTGTGTCCTGCAAGCTTGTTTGCATTTTTTGTGGTTTTGTGGTTCAAGATATTTTTACAAAATAATATCTTGGGAGGACAAAGGTTTGACAAGACAAAAACAGCTATAATGTAGCTATCTCTATTCATAGCCATATGCATTGGAATATGTCCACATGACAAAATGCCTTCTGTTTTCTTTCTTTTGTTGTTTTGTTTAAATGTTTGCATATATGAGTGTTTTGTGTGACCAAATCAGGACTTGAAGTTTTTGTTTCATTTTACATTTCTATTTTTTGTGGTTGATTTAAATACTGCTCCTAATATATTGGTGTTTTTATGTCCTGTCCCATGTATAAAAATATATATCTTTTTTATGAGAGCGATCGTTATTTTAATTTTTTGCAGTAGGTTTCCTTTCATGCCATCAGCATACATTGCTTGTCTCTTTACAGCAGAACTAAAGTTTTCTTTATATTCCAGTCATATAGCTGGAGACTGTCTGAATAGTACAATTATAAAGTCAATTACACATTTGGAGCGTTATACCCATTAAACTTGTGCACTAGTTTAAAAAAAAAAAAAAAAAAAGTGGAACTGTATGCCAGAAACCAGTTTATACAGACTAATCATGTACTCTTATAGAAGCACACAACGTTGGTCTGTTGACAGTATATACTGTACTACATTTAACAAAGAGTCACCATCATCCTTTCAGGTAAAAGTGTTCCAGTGAAGTTGTTTACTCCTTGTTATGTGCTGTTACAATTAGATCACATAATCTGCCATTCAGCCTATTGTATGAATTTTTCCCTAAGGTGTAATAGATCAAGTGACATGCAGCTACACCACCTGTGTTTCAGTGTTATGGTGACTTGCAAATTGTTCCTTCCTTTTCAAGCAACATTTGAACAACTAGACTAGTGTAGTCTTGTTGAGTGGCCATAAGGCTAGTCTTATGTGGCCCACTGGGTGACACTGGATTTGCCAAATGTTTTACTCAGTTGTTCAGTTGTTTGTAATCTAAAACCTGGGCCTGGGTGCTGACACTTGCAGCTTTACAAAAAGCTATCTGAGCATGAAAACAAGAAAAAAACGCTTACAAGTGCTTCATGTGTTGTGTCCATCATAAGTGAATGTATTGATTACCAGAAGGCATGGTTCACACAATTCTTCAGTTCTTTCCTTCACATCTGTAAAATAAAAAACTGTGGAAGAGTGTAGGTCAGAAAACACTGTTTTAAAGGGATATATTATCCTGTTTGTGATGCTAAATGTTGAATGATCTGTTTTGTGTTTTGACAGACTAGACAGTCTGAAGGAACTTGTTTGTGCATCTATAATAATAATAATAATAACTTTATTATTATTATTATTATTATTATTATTATTATTATTATTTGTGTGCTAGTTTTGGCACCATTGCCTGAGGTTTAATTTCTGTATTATTTCTTTAATGTACAAATATATGTTTATGGATGTAAAAAGAGTATAATGAACATCCACTTATTAAAAAATAATATAAAATGGGTACAACTCCATTAAAGTGGGGTCTTTTAATCTTTTTACTTTAATCTTTCAGTGTAAATCATTGTAGTATTTTAAGTGTTAAAATTATCAGAATTAATTACACCAATTTCTCTGATTTATCTCATCATTACTTTGATTAGGCTAAATTCAGTTTAAAAAAAATCAGAAATGAAAAGCTTATCTATCTTACTTTTTAAACAACATAGTTAAAACAGTTTGCAATGTTAATGTAATATAAACTGGATAAAATAATAAACATAATTATTAATTTAATAAATTAGTATTTTAGATTTTAACTAAAGTGACCAAATCTGCGTTCCAAACATTACCTTCTCAATGTGTTTAAAAACCTTTTCACCCCATTTCTTATTATTTATAGAACAACGGACGCACTGTCAGATTGTTATTGTACTAACGTTTGGGCGCTACCGCTTGTTGGCACACCATAGAGATTTGTAGCACACAGGCTAGTCGGGAAAATGGAAATATCGCGATATCAAACTTCCCGATAGGAAAACGAAAGTGATTTCCGAGCTGTCGACTTCATCCTGTGCTACAAAATCTCTGCCTGACCGGACCACGCCTTAAAAATGTGTTTCTTGTGGCACCAATTCGTCGTACTTCAGCGACTCTTCAATAGATATTTGCCTGCTATGCACCGTAATATATTTTAGTTTTTGTTAAAGCGTCCTGGTATGATTGTAATATTATATTTCGGTTTTGTTCAGTTCTGTTGAAGTTTGACAGTCGAACTTTTGTCCAGCGGTCTATGATACGTCTTCAAATTGTCAGGATAATCCAAACGTATGTACAGTAAATTTAATTCAAAATGTATAACAAAATTTAAATATTTTTAACAGGTTTGTCAAACAGGACACATGAAGAAACACTTGTGTTTTTTGACTTGGAAACTACAGGACTCGGTACATAGTAAATAATTCAGATTTCTATTTCATTATACTTCACTGCATTTATTGATGCAAACATTTGGATTCGTACTTGACTAATGCAACCTATTCGGAGCCCACCAAACGGTTCCGATAATCAACTGGTATCTGTAAAAAAAAAATGACATTAACCACAGTAAATGCTGCTTTAAACATCTTAAAACATGTTATGGTAACTGAATTTATAGTAATATACCAGTGAAGCTGCAGTGGTAAAGTTCCATGTGTTTGTCCCTTTCTCTATAGATACTTCTACATGTGACATAGTTCAGCTCTCAGCTATCAGTGGAAACAAGATTTTTAACGTCTACATGCTTCCTCGCTGCACCATGACTGATGGGGCCTCACGAGTAACAGGACTGACAACCTGTGCTGATGGACTTTTCCTACATGGGCAGTCTTTGGACACCATCCCAGTAAAAGAAGCTCTAAAATCTTTCATTTCCTTCCTGAAGACCATCAACAACCCACTTTTGGTGGGTCACAACTGCAGAAGGTTTGACAGCCCTATTCTACTCAGAATAATGAGCGAGTTCCATCTGCTGGATGAGTTCTTAGATGTGTTGTCAGGATTCCTGGACACACTGCCTCTGAGTAGAGAGATGTTTGGGCTCCAGAAATACTCTCAGCCCTTTTTGGTCCAGCATTTCCTCCAAAGGTCCTATGTTGCACACAATGCTACGGAGGATGTAAGAGCCCTGCAGGCTTTGTACAGAGTTTGGCAGCCAAGCATGGAGCTGGTGAACAAGCACAGGTTTAGATTATAGCATACACAAAATAAGTGTTTTATATCATTTTAACACAGAGCCAAAGTAGACAACTTAAAGTGAGATCATCACTAACACTGGAATGTATACATATCTTGGCAAATGTGTTGAAAAGGGATTGAAATGAAACTAGACTAGTACTGAACATGGGCTGTCACTAGACCCAATTTAATGAGGCGTGTGCCTCAAAGTTTACCACACTATAGAATCATTAGTATCATTCGAATTCACCATGTATACCATAATGACTCAGCATTTTTGTTGTTAGAAGACTGTTAGAAGATTGTTGCATTATTACTTAATCATAGTTCTATACTAACTGCTTTGCTAATCTATGTCTTTCTCTGGGTTATGGTGGTCAGACTAAGTTGAAGAAATTATAACTTCAAAATGTTTTAAGACATTATGTTTAAAGATTAAAAGTAAAGCAACAACATGAAATGACATTAAATAGGTTTTCTAAACAAGTGTATTTTGTTATGTACTTTGTACTGTTTAAGTGTCATAATATACCATTATAGACAAGAGGCATTACTAGCACAACAAAGAATCTATCAGAAGACCCAGGGAACACAAGGCAACCTTTTTAAATTTTTTTTATTTTTTTTTTTATTTTTTTATGAGGGGTAATGTATCCATCTTTAAAGGGATAAGTGAGCCAACTTGAATGAGTGACTGACTGAGAGCTAATGTTGCCATTTAGTGAAAATGAAACATTCAGTTCCATTTATTGTTGTACACACTGTTTAGGTAAAAGCATACTGAATCTTAGGAAACTGGATCTGGGTCAACAGTTGAACCCCAATCTGTCAACAAATAGTGTTTTTACCTTGCCTGGATGCCAAGAAACAGCACATCAATACACTTTGGGAAAGAGGAGTTCTGTTTTGAGAAGGGACCATTCTTGATGGTTAAATGTAAAACAATATTCTCTTTTCAGAAGAGTGGTTTTTAGGACCTGCATTTAAAAGATATGTTCTTGAGAGTTCATTTAGAGAAAAGCTCATTTGGGCAATGAAATATACAAAACTCAATCTTTCATTTCTACATCATCTGCCAGTTTCTGCACCATCTTCTCCTCCAGCTGTTTGGCTTGTCCTGTATGTGCAGAAAAGGGGTTAATACCACATTATGGTAGGCATATCTCCCTCTCTCCCATATATATATATATATATATATATATATATATATATATATATATATATATATATATTACACATACACACACACACACGGTATCTACAGCATACTAATTTAGAATCTAAACATAATGCATGACAATATGGCACTGTTCTCATAACCACTCTCATTATTTTCCTCTGAAATAGTGCAAACAATTGACCTAGAGCATCATTAGATTAATTCAAGATAATAATCACAAATTCATAATAATAATGTTGAAGACTTAAGAGCAGAAAGCCCTGTTGTAGCAAAGTGCTTTTTGCAAAAGAAGAAACAGTGAATTCCAGCAGGATGTTAATAATACATATAGGCCATCTAATCAGACTGAGTGATTGATTTTAAGTTTCATTTCTCTAGTAGAACCAAAAGACACAAATCAATGTCAGTTTATCCAGTTTAGATTATCTTATTGATGGTTACAAGAGGCTAATCAATAGAGGAAAAGTACAGAAAAACAACTATGGATTAGAATTCAATCACTATTCCACGTAACTGCTTTTGTCTGTCATCATTTAACCATTTTTCATTGTCAATTTTGAACTTTTTTTAAATCTAATATTATTGGCTTTATTCATTCATTGCTTAATTATGGTGCAGAACTGATTTACCAACTAAGAGGAAACCTTCAGATTCTATGCATTTTTTGTGTTTTTAAGACAACTGGATTAATAACTGTACAGGAATATTTTGGATAGGCTTCATAGCCTGGTAGCTGTATGATCCCAGAATACTTAAACTCCTATTCTGACAAGCTTTTGAGTGTAACTAGCACACAACCTACTTTTTACTATGCATTCTATAGTTATATTCAATAACAACACAGGCTACAGATCATTTTAACCAACAGTTCAGGAAAGAAACACAAAAACTCATGAGCAACCTTTATGAAGACAGGAGAAATTTTCTTAATTGCAAACAAAGCCCCAATGGCACTTATTAGAGAATTAATGTGTGTAGAAATTTTAATAAAGGTGAAATCTAAATAACTTTTTTGTCTGCATGTCTATTACTCAGGGACCTCGCCTTTAAACTTGCTGACAGGGAGTTTTTATGGGGCAGTCCAGACCATGTTCTTTGTGTGGCATACCATCGATTGTACATTTGTGAGCACACAGACAGGTAGGCGTGAATGGCACTTACTCGCATGTGGTGCTTTGATGAGGTGGATGTTTTTCTTGACTTCGTTGACAGCTTCTGCCTTCTCCAGCTCTTTGCCCTTCTTCAGTCTTTACAAAAAAAGAAAATGAGACAAAAGACTGACTTCAAGAGAAGAAAAACTTCTTACTAGACCCATACCTATGTTTGAATTATACATTAACAATCATTAATGAGTTTTTAACAAACTGTAATAAGTCACCTGTTCATGATAAATTGAGCCTGTCGCTTGTGTTTTATCGCCTCTACCTTCTTCATGGTCTCCACTAAAGCAGGAAAAACAATTACATCAGTTCACATTCATTAAATAGCAAGATACTATACACCAGTATTGTCAAGTGATAAAGCATGGCCTAAATACCTGTCTTATTCCATAGATCCCTCTTGTATTTGACTGGAATATTTCTGCGCTTCTCAAACTCCAGCGAGTTATCCTGTGATGGAATGAATAGTATGTATTAAACTCTGTCTCCCCTCCTCCTTTCTTCAACTTTTTAGGCTTTAACACTTTTTTCAAATCAATGTTTGTACTGGGTGAGCAAACACTGAGGCCATTATTAAATGTATCCTTAAATGATGCATTATTTTTCACTTTATATACCCAACCATCACAGCCTCTTACCACTGTCAGTTCCTTGCCAGCAGCTTTTCTAAATGCTTTTGTCCATCTGGTCTTCCTTGGATTTCGCTTCTTCTTGAAGTTTTTGTGACATTTTGATTTGCAAAATCTAAATACCTGAAAGAGACAGCATCCCATGTAGCTTTGTATTCCCATACACATGTGCTCATCAGCACTGAATAGATACTGTTTATTAGAAGCACATATGTTGTATGTCAACTCACATACCACTTTATTTGGTAACCTTTATGTGCGTTCAGTAAGAGACCGTAACCCATCTCTTGCTCATACTTGGTCAACCACCCCTGACAACATATTATTTGAAAGTCTCGACCCGGCAGTGACACAATAATAACACTGTATTGTTTGTTGCGCTGGTCTGAGTGTATCAAGTGCAGCATTTGGAGGGTTTTTTAATACTTGTCAATGTTCCTACTTGATTGTGGTTTCCAACCAATAACATATTAAACAAACGACAGCTCCGTGGTCTGAAGTTACACACTAGTGGATCTCCAACGCAATTATTTAAACAATTCTACTTGAATAAATAACCCTGGTTACTAAACGTTTTAATAAAGTGACCGATCGGATTTGATTACAAGCCGACGTTAACAAAGCTGTTGAACTCAAACAAAACCACTGAATATATGGATACTGTAACTTGCTTTAATAAACGCAAAACATATAAACACTGGCAGCTAGGGACAGCTAAGATAGCTAGCTAACACGCTTGCAGCGTTGTGCAAATTGTTGTTACATCTTAGAACCTCAAGCCTAAGTCATCTTCAGAGATTATTTCCAACGGTTACACTAAAGACGATTGTGATAAATAATACTTAAAAACTCAGCGTCTGAATAATTGTCTACAAGGACATGAGATGCAGCTAACCAGCAAGACACAGAATCCCTAAATTAAAATGTCGCTAAAATAGCTAGCATAGCTAACTAATGCAGCTAATCCCATCGCCCATCTTCGATAAAGGACAGTCAATAAATTATCTATTCATACAAGATACTTAAATTAAACTAGCTAAATACCTTGCAGTCGTTGCGAACAAACATCATTCCATGACCAGGATAGATCGGCCCGGAGCAAAAGTAACACTTTTCAATACGCATTTTGAGTAAATAGGTGTCCTGCTATTAGCCCATGTGTGTATGGTTCAGGCATGGACACTGGAAGGAACTAGTCATACGTCATTTCCTACAATTGCCTGTCGTGTGAAACTCGAATAACTTGACTGTTAATTAATCGAGAATTAAGACACGTTTATGTAACCAGGAGATAATTACAGCTTTGTTTTACATTGTTCCTCTAGACATAGGTTTTATTCCACTCTTTTTGACACTAAGGGCATACTGATTCTTCTACGCAGTTGTCAGTGGATTTGTGATGGGGAAAATGTTGAAATGTACTTAATGGGACACATGCAGCTTTTAATACTGCAGTGTTTCCTTCAAAAACTTGGTTGTTGCCTTTACAATATAAGTATGCATATGCATTTTCTTCTTGGTGGCATTTAAGATAAGACTTTAAGATTGAAATTCCTTAATTTTTCACTATATCACAAGGTTTTTCCCTATATCACAAGGTTTTCACAGTATGAGTCATTATTCATTATCATATAAAATAAATAAAATGTACAGCAGCATAAGACAATGACAATGTCCAAGAAATATTTTTATTAAACTGCATTGTTTTGACCACCATCAGTCTGCATTAATTTATCACTTTTACGCAGGTTTTGAAAGATCACAACATTTTTGAGGAACCAACATTTTAGGAACATAAAGCTTGTTAATACTAGAAAATGCAAACCAAATTGGGTTCAAATAAGCAACAAATGATTATGCTACACCTGTTCAAATAAAAAAAAATGCACAGAAAATTTATTTGGCAAGTCAGGGAGGAAAAGGTTTTATAAACAAAAGGATGAATAAGCGTTCCTTTTTGTTCTGTATGTTCGCCATGAGTGGCCAAAGCAAATAACTTCCAGAAGTCCAATCAAGAATTCATGTAATACCCCCCCCCCCCCCAAAAAAGCAAAACAATAATAAAATAAAAAGAAAGAAATGAAAAATCATATGCCCCTTATGAAACATCCTATCCAGTCTGTCCATTCAGCAGTATATTCACATTCAGAGTGTTTTCCATTTCCTGGCATAGCCTTCTGAATGTAATATGGCACATCTGAAAATTATTCTTCCCTGTCTTTAATATGGTGCAGTAGTCAAAACAAAATGCAGCTGTATGGGAGTAAAAATCAGAGTCTACTCAGTTTACTATGGTGACTATAACAATCTTTGGTATAGATTATTTGTTTATTAAAAATGTGTCAAAAGCTGATTTTGCTGCACCTCACATAAAAGGGTTGTCTCCAAACTGCTTGATTAAACACTGTGATACTATGTGACACTATCAAACCCCATACACAATTAAAACTCAAAATTGCAGTGATTTCTCAGTCATACATGTAACCACGTGACAATCTTAAAGTTCTTAGACACAAGGAGGCAAATAGTCAGTATGTCTGTGACCAACCCAATTAAAGAAGTAAACAACTCTTTGGATAATAGCATCTGTCACCACTGCTGGATAACAATCTACAATCTATATGAGTACGGTCATATAGAAATTGTTGCATTCATCAAACAAATAAATGCTAAAGCTAACTTGGAACAATACATTCCCTAGACCAGTGAGTTTCAGCTGTATAGCATTCATAGTGGCACTTGCAATATTATATATATCTTTGGAGGTAACAGTATTTTTTGGCATCATTCCACATCTCTGTATCATTCATTCATTCATTCTTTGGATCAGGTATCTTTTACTCATATATTGCAAAATGGCCCTTCTCTCATAAGGCCATTATGTTAAAGCTTTCAAGGTTTGATGCACTAAAACAGCAAGGCATCTAAAAAATATTTTTGTTATTTATCGCAAAAAGAAAAAATAAAGAAATAAGAATAACAAAAGCATACTGAAACTGAAGCCCTCCAATGAAGATACATATACAAATTAATCCTCAAACTGAAAGTGAACATTAATCACAAATAATTCTTAGCAAAATGGATCAAAATTTTAAAGCTCCCTTAAATACAGTATCCCAAAATAAAAATGGACTATATATGATCCATCAACAAAATTAGAAGTCCATCACTTAAACAGTAAATAATTTTTCTTAATTATCCACCCAACATAACGCTGTTCAGAGAAGGTAGTACGGAAAAAATAGTACAAGAAGCAGTATAAGAAAAGGTACTGCTAAAAAACTAGTTAGCTGGCTGTCCATGGAGACCTTGCCATAAGTTTATCTTTAAGGGAGGTCCTTTCCTTAAGAACCTGAGGCACCTTAACCTGCTTCATTAAAAAAAAAAAAAAAAAAAAAAAAAAAAGAGTAATAAAGTATAAATTTGGCACATACAAAATATGGCTTATAAATAATGCAGATTATTGAAATTCTGTCAGTACATGTAAAAAAGGCAAACTGAGGTAGGTAGAGAGCAGAGAGGATTTACCAGCCCCCTGTGGTGCGAAACCTGACAGAGAAATAGGAAACATAAAACATTCTGTAGAGTAAAGACATTCATCATTTGGTGAGATGTGTTTTCCTCTGAACAAGCAGAGGAAAACAAAAGTAGCAGGAACTACATTAGTCACAAGTAAATCCAGAAAAGGCCCAGACCCAAAAGCAGTAGGTCTCCCAAGTCTTCTGAAGATTAGCCACTCCTCTTGAGCAGCTCTGAAAATGCTTGAGAGAAGCTGATAAAAGGCCTGAGGCTATGCTCCACCCCACCCCAAAACCCCCTGAGCTGAGAATGCATCCCGAATTAGTAGGCTTGTTTGTACACATTTGTCGAAAACCTTGAGGAGGTGGCTGGTCTTTGGCACAAAGAGCTCTCACCTCCGTTATATGAAGGTGAGTATATCCTGAGAGAGAGAGAGGGTGCAAACTCTTTTAGCCTGCATCAAGGATGCATTTGAGAAGGACAGTCACAATAAAGTACAACAGACAGGAGCTGCTGGTGGTGAGGTAGTCAGGCTGAAACTTGTGGACAGGCATTTAGAACACAGCTAGATATCTCCTCCCCTCTGAGTTACTCCAGCATATTTCTCTCTAACAAAATCTCCTGGAGAACTTCTTCCATCTTCACCCACAAAGGACTGCTGACAAGTGTCAGGGCTGCTGGTTTCTACATCGTCATTAGAAAAGTTTCCAGAATCTCCCGTTTCTCTGCTGCCCTCACTGGTCTGAGAGCTCTCTGACTCCCCTAGTGGTCGAAAGAGGATCTGCAGAGAGGAGGGCTGGAGAGGTAAAACTGCTTGCTTCTCCTCATATTGCAACACTGTCTTACCCACTTCATAAAAGCACCCTCGCATCACAACCTAGAATACAAGAAGATTTACATATGTTTATATAATAATATAGAGTGTCTGTTTATAAAATGACACATTTTGTTGAAGTTTTAAATATTGATAAAAGTTTTATAATTGAGCGTTACATAATAAATATTGCTATAAAATGTGCTCCGGTGCTCTGAACTCAGGCTGTGAATGAACAAGCCAAACATGAGGATAAGTGTAAGGAACAAACCTCAAATGCTAAGGTTCAAAAATGGAGCCTTGTGTAAAGGAAAATCACATTATGTACCCAGTGTTCTTATTCTGAATAGTACCTGAGTCTTATTTGGAATGTGGTGTTCTGCACTGTTGAATATGTTCCACTTCCTGGTCTTGTGTTGACTGCTACTAACTGGCCCAGTGCAATTTATCATTAAAGCTGAACCACCCTGAAAATAAATATTGATGCAAATAAAGTTGTAAATCAAAATCATGGCATTAAAGAGTTCTTGTAAGAGGTTTAAATTAAGCCATTTTTCATGATCTTACCTTAGTGTCGATAAAATTGTTTCCCATCATTGGCACCACAACTTCAGCATTCTCTGCCTGGTGTTGATTGCCTGGTGGCAAACAGTTATGCATGACCTCACTACTCACCCGTCCAGTAATCTTTGAGGATAGGGATTTCCTGCAGAGACAACCAGATGTGGGTAAAATGGGCCATTGCATGGTTTTCACCAAAATAATTAGATGATTAAAAACCTCAGGTCTGTTCACATACCTGGCTTTGCTTTTAGTAATCAGGATGAAAATGCAGATAATGATGCAGGCCAGAGCTATACATACTCCAATAACAATACCAGTCATAGATTTCTCATCAAAGTGATATAAGCCATTTGTAAAAGCTGCAAAAGAAATAACCAGAAAAATGCAATTACACAATTACATTTTTTTTTGTCAAGAATAAATAAATATAACAAAAAATATATATAGTATGTGTGAAAGTATTATCCATCAGTGTTTTTTGTGTTATGTGTTAGAACAGGCTGTAGACAGCCCCATGTTCAAGTAAAAAAGACAAAATTTCTCACAGGATTCACAACACTCTAAACAATAAAGAAACAATTAAGCTAAAAAGAGCAATTAAAAGGTTTATAGCCTTATGCACTCTGACATAGCTGTACAAGTGCAACACAAGCAGAAACAGCAAATTCCATTAGTACCCGTAGTCTCAGCCTGGCTGTAGGTATGACGAGGGTTTTTGCCTTGGTGACTTTTCCCTTTGAGCACAGGGAGTTCTACCATGCTGGAGAAAGGGCCATCACCTGCTTGGTTGGAGGCTGAGATTTTCACCAGGTAGACATTACCTGCCTCCAACCTCTCCAGCAGAGCCATAGTATTGCTCCCTGGGAGGTATGACACAGATTTAACAGACTTTACATCATGCTTATTGAAGTTGTGCAAAACAGAACACAGTTGAGTTGTATATTTATCTATAACCTATACTGTGCATTTTATTACATGCATAATGCACAACTGTTGTTGACAGGTTCTTTGCGAGACCCTCTCTTCTGTAAGACACTGTCTGTAGAAATTACTGATAAATGATCGATCACATGATTCTATAAGTCCTGGTTTCTACTAATGAATCTTGTAAGAAAGCATTTTACTATAATACTCCTTTGTGATTGAACAAATTTCATTATTTGCCAGTGCTACTGTGGTTTTTACTCCAACGGTATTGTTTCAATACTATCCCTATTGCAGACATCACTTTACACTTACATAGCTTCTAAACGTTGTTAGGGGTCATAAGTTTATCGAGTCTTAGATATGTGACGAGCTAGACCACACCTTCTCTTTGTAAGACCTGCCACTCTCCTGCTAGCCACGCCCTCTGGGAGGCATACAGGATGGTGTAGTGGGTCACAGCCAGGTTGGGTTGCAGGGGCTGCCTCCAGGACACCAGCGCCGTGTCCTCCTCTATCAGAGTCACTCTCACCGCCAGGGGAGGGGAGGAGGGTGCTGAAACACAAACCTGCCCTTTACACATCCACACATCAGATGAAGCATGTTCACAGCAACATTTTCAGTTTTCATTGTTGCAAATATGCATTTTTTGGATATTTATATCAAATTTGTGCTCATTTAGCAGTAATATTCAAGAAGAATTAAGATGTAATTAATTTTAGTTTATGTTTTAGTACAGATTTAACTTAGCTTCTTGTAATATCTGAAAACAGAAAGACCAATGGCTGAAATAAAAATAAAAACTGTTGAAATAAACTGGTTCACAGGTGAAATAAACTCGTAAAAGCAGAATGATATGAGAGGTGAGAAGCCATTAACTTACTAAAATGTGTTTTGGGAAAGTAAACAGGTAAAAGTACACTGATATGAGAGGAGAAATGACAATAACTGAAATATGTTGAAGCTTGGGTCCATTTTTTTCACCTTCTAAGAGAGTTCTCTGATATACAGGAGAGCTCCAGGGGCTGGACATTTGATCCATGTGTAAACGCACAGAAAACTCGTATCGTGTGTTAGACTTCAGTTCCTGTACCAACACAGTCTGTTCAGCCCTAAACAGAGGAGCACAGAATATCAGGCAGAGGAGCCAGATGTCTGAGATCATCTATAATGGTGGTGTGCTATAATTGTGCATGCAGTACACAAGCCAGGTTTGCAATCAAGAGAGAAACTGAGTTTAACTGAATTAACCTAATTTATTTAATCATGTCTTACAAGAAAAATGCCTGTAGTCTCTCAGAGTAATCTCTTCCTCTCATTGGGAACTGGCGTTTAGTAGCATTAGACTTACGTTTGGAGGTAGCGTATGGCAGATGCGTTGTATGGGGCCACGGGGCCATATCGGACAGAATAGCCGACTGATTTTCCAGAGCTGAAGGCAGGACGGCCCCAGCTCAGCCCCACTGCTGAAGAGCTGTTAACCTGAGCATGAACATGGTCTGGAGCAGGCAGTGTGGCCAATCTCCGGTTGGGAGCAGCTGGAATTTAAACATGTTCAACCATAACTACATAACAACAAACCTAAAAAAACACAACCCTGTCATGAAATCTAAAAAAATGTTGTTTGAGCAGAAATATTGGCATATATACAACTAAAAAAACAGTGACTGTCTGAACTGAGAAAGACCAAACAAACATCACATTTCTAATATCAAGAACAAATTCAGAACATTTTTTAATCTGTTATCCAGTTTTTTGGCATGTGTGATTTTGATACTCAGTATTTTCACGTACAAGGGCAGCCCGGAGTGCTGACAATCTGACGTGCCTCATAGCCATCACCATGAGAGCTGTAGGCAAGCACTTTCACATGGTACTTTCTCCTTGGATCTGCACAATGACACAAACACAAACATGTCAACAGTTGTTTTTCTTCAGTTATTTAATCATAAATAAAATCTGAACAGTTATATAAATCCTATAAGAAAAATGGCAACTGAATTGATGAGGTCCCATTCTTATTTCTTTATATGCCTGAATGTTTTTGGTAAAAGCTTCTAGTTAAAGCTTGAACATGAAGTGAAATGGCAGACATTGAGGTGGCAGTCACTGTGGTGCTTCTGCACTGGTCCACTCTGCTCCTTTGTTGATGTCCACTCTCTAACTACAGTTCATCAGTCAATGTGACAATAATTAGCAGTCAGGCTCTGGTCAATGGTAAATGCTAATTATTGTCTGGTGAACCTTAGGAAGCTTTTATTACCATTATCGCAGCAGGAAGAGCATAGAGCTAGTTTACATCCTGATGACACTATGAACAAATCAGCTTTGCATTACTTTACTTTATTAACCCCAGGTCTGAAAGCCCATGATCACTCATCGCCATTCTCATGGCCTCTTCCTTTCACAACACCACCGGTACCAATCACTTATATCTTATAACCATCATAATCGTATGACATAAGACAAACCATAGGTTTATGCCATACACACAAGGATATAATACATGGGGCCTTTCTAAAGTAGTCCTGGTATATTTTGTAATAGTAATGCAATAATTATCATTTACCATTTATTGTGACTGAATTCTAATAAGACATTTATTTTGACCAAGAAAGACCAGTCCTTCCCTAATTTTGTCTAATTTGGTGTTCAGCTGCAGATTTTAAGGGGGAGTCTGGCTGGATGCTGGTAGTGTGGGAGGCTGAAGGCGAGAGGTTTCCGGGGGTAGAGGTGAGAGGTCGTGGGGCACCGTCACAGGCGCTTTTCAGCTGCTAGGATTGCCTGTCTCCAGGGACATGGGGCTTATGACTTGAGGTCTAGAGGTCAGCCTAAGATAAAACTCATGTTCATGGACATGCAGAACGAGTTAGGATAACTGCCTCGCACAAGCCTTTAGGATGATACAAACATGATGAAAGCAAGTGAGAGAAGCTAAAGTTAAAGATCAAAAACAAACACTACCCAAGTAACACTCTTCCCATGTAGAAGGTCAAATATTTCTAAAACAAACAAATGTTATTAAGATAGATACATTGATTTTTGACCAAAAAGGAAAGGAATATTGTATAAATAGTTCTCTTTTTAAGATCTATTTAATGATATAAGAGACCAGTATTCCTTTTCCAAAAAGCAAGATCGAAGCAAAATATCCATGTTATTGAATACAGAGCGATTTTCCTTAAGGTCTCTGCTCTTGTCATCCTGCTTTGTGTGTCCAGCTTAGACCAATAGCCAAGGTCTTTGTTTGAGCTGCAGTGTCCAGCTGGAGGGATGGAGGGTGGGTTTCTGTTCCAGCCCGGCCCCGTGTACAATAGATGGTCATGATGGAGCCAGAGACAGGGATGGGAAAAAAGAAGAAGAGACATCTGGCTTGTGACCTCTGACACTCAGAGGGTGTGGGTGGCACCCACAAAGCCAGTAGCAAACTGATCAAACAGACCGAGTGTCAGGTAGAACAGATCAATAGCAAGTATTGATCAGAAAGAAAATGGAAAATCTTAATCTGAAAGTGTTAAAAATCCCCAACATTAGTGACCATGAGAATTTAATATGATTATCCACAAATAGTCTTTTACTTTTCCTTAGGTATGTCCTACTGACACAACATATACTGTGATAAAAAATTCATTTGTAATGTTATGATGCATAACGTTACTACTAGTCAAACACCATCTACTAACACTTCCCGTGATAATTTTATAAAACTTTTTAAAAATTTGTTTATATCAGAAGGACTGATGTTTCTGATGTTTTGTGTAGTACATGGTAAGAACAGATTGTAATTAAATGAACCCCTTTCAGGTGACTGATACGTGTACTTATATATAACTCCAATGTGCTTGTGTTCTTAACTCTTACGTAGCTACAAGGAGTCCTATCAAATTAAGTCCTATTTACTAAGATAAACAATGCAACTCACCAAGTCCTGCAATAGTGTGCTGGTAATCCTGTGGACGGAGCTGGATAGTTAAGCTCTCTGATTGACCATCAGGGTAACAGGAGAGTTTGTAACCCTGGACCACAGCATCACTGGATGCAGGATGCCAGCGTACAGTAATAGAAGTGCAGTTGAAGGGCTCCAGCTCTACATTAGGGGCAGGGAGCACTACAAATAGAAACAACAAGAGAGGTCAACATAGTAAGTAGGCAGCTAAGATCCACTCACCTCCATATGTAAGTGAGAAGGCATATGGGGAGCATAAATAACACCTTACACTTTCATTCATACACTACTTACATTTGTTTCAATGCAGGTATGAAATAATTCACAGTGGTGACTGAAAAGCATGTCTTAAGGATAATTAATAATAATTAATTTAAGATTATTAATCACTAATAAGCATAGCGGTTTAGAGGTTAACTTATATAGTCATATCCAGTGATCATCCAATACAATATAATGAGAAGTTACTGTGGAGTAGCCATCTAAATTTTACAACACACTTTACACACCATCATCAATAATGTAGCATGGCTGAGTTAATGAGACCCAAAGATGATTTTTAGATCACATAGGAACTCTTTGTTTAGTTATCCAGTTTCCTTGCTTACACATTTGCAATTTTACACTGAATGACTGCTTCTAATTCTATTTGTATGGTAATGTGCAATAATGGTGTGCTGTCCTTAATATAGTAACTTTTCTCTGTGTCAATGAAAGATTTAGACCATTTTTTTCCTTGTGAGGGCAATACATAGGAACAATCAATAACTGACTATAAAAAAGAATGCTAAAGGCAGAGGAGTCAATGGTAAATAAATAAAGAGTTTCGACTGAACATTTAGACTAGTGAAGCATCTGAAGTAATTGATTCAGTCCCTTTGATTTGCTCTCAAATCACTGACTCAATCAATCACGTCATGACTTCTTTAGTGACATGACCAATGGCTAGACAAAACATGTGTACTATATCTGGGTCAATTCAAACTAATGTTATTACACAATTTAATCACACTACATATCAATTTTATAGTAATCTCATGATTTTAACTGACTGAATCCTGTGATCCTGTAATTTTCTGCAGAATATTCTTACTTGAGCTCTTCTGCCTCATGAAATGGTATCTACAGCAACAGCAGGTCACACAATGCTATCTCACCTCCACCCATATTGAGAATTCCTTGGTAAAGCTGAATGTGTTCATTACCACAGCCCATACAGTTCACCTACCACCACCACCAAAGCCAAAAATCCTTCAGCATCGCTCTGTGTTTCACTGAGTCAATACAATGGTGAGTTTTCGGTTGGCCAAACAGCATGTAAAGGGAGATAAATAAATGTCGTTGGGGCCCCTTGCCCTGGCCCTGGCCCAGAAATTTCCCTATTCTTCTCCATGACTGCATGCAGCCTGGGGCCCTCTCCTTTATGACCCATGACTGCATTGGCCCACAGCTCCTAACTGACAGACCAGGTCAGAGGTCACTGAGCAAGAAATGCAGCTGGTAAGCTATAAGCTGCTTCCTTTGCTCAGTTACACTGCCTAACTAAACCTGCCACTTAGGTATTCAACAAAGCAATAATCAACAAATAATACCCAAGATTTAAACCCAACTGTTTCAGTCTCTTTGTTAAATAGAAATTAAACAAAGCAAACTGAGTTAAACAAAATGGCAGATCCTGGCAAACAGCTTTGACTGGAAACAACAACTTATTCCTGTGGTGATAGCTGGACTGCCAGCTTTTGAATTAAGGTTCTCACCAGTGGCGCTGGAGGCTTTGGGTGTGCGGTGGGAGCTCCAAGCCGAGGGCTGGCTCCAGCCCATGCGGGTGGACACTGCCAGGCGGAGCAGGTAGATGGTGTCTGGTTGCAGGCCTTGGAGAAGGTGCTGTGTGGAGTTCTCCCCCACGCCAGGCAGCTCCAGTGAGCTCACCTGGTCGTCCGCAGCTGTACGGAAGGACAGGCGGTAGGCGGAAACACGCCCACGACTCAGCTTGACAGGAAGAGGCTGCCAGGACACCAGGATGTCAGTTGGACTATGGCTGGAAAGGCTGAGCTCAGGGGGGCGGAGGGGTACTGGGAAGGAGAAAGATTAGGAGTTTGATCATGTGGCTGAAACTTCATATAATGAAGCCAGATTCATATGATTGGTGTAATCTAGAAGCAAGAGAGACTTTGAGCCATATTTTTTTGATCCAGTGCTGTATAATTCCCAGGACAGTCTTTTACCTGCTTTAAAATATCTGATTCAGCACATCTGATTCAACATATCATAACTCCTTCGTGATTAAAAAATGTTAGTGAAAGCACAAAAATGCACTATGATGAACTCACAAAGGCTTGTAGAAGGGCAGCTTTGCAATTGACAATGAGTAAATGTGCATCTGCTCTGTACACTTTGGCACAAGAGAGATGAATCAAAGCAACAAGTCTGCTCTGACAATGTGCTGCATGGCACTCACCATCCTCCAGTGTGTGCTGGCTGACTTGCTCAGACATGCGGCTTGCTCCCATGGGCATGTACGCCACTATATAAAACGTGTAGCTGCATGCTGGCTCCAGATCATCCACAATATGGCTGGTTGTGTCATTCCCAATCACTGCCTGGTACTCTTCATTGTTCAGACCTGAGTTTACAAGCATTCACATAAATTTCACTGGCTGATACCCATTTCGTTCATGTTATATCCAAATGAGTGCACCTGAAGTTGTCAACTCCGATTCATGATTCAATTCATTATGGTGAATATACCATAAAAAGTGGACTTGCATTAACATATAGGCCTACTAACCTATTGTATTTCAGTGATCATTAAATAAAATGTAACAACCTGATGTCTAGCTTCTTCAAACCAAATCTGAGCATGGTCTAAGGGGTCTGTTATAGTCATATCTGCTGTGTTTTGAAACCTTTGTTGACAGAATGGAGGGCTATCTTCTCTTTGCTGATCACCTCAATTCTAAATCCCCTTTTCTTTTCAAACATCTTTGCTAATACATACCAGGATACATTCCATTTAAAATACCCCTCATTCCTGCCTAAAGGGTCTCCACAGAAAACATGATAAAATACTTCAGGCCAGAGGCAGATCACAACATTATGCAATATATTGCTGTGCACTAATCACAAATTAAAAACATTATATGAGGATCTAATCAAATTTTTGATTGGTTTACCTACTTGAAAGTTAATTATCCGGAGTGCTGTAGCAGCTGCTTTACATTTTCTTTAACTAGAGTTCAACACCATTATTCAGTTCTGAGGAGTCATTTAGAATCAACAACTGCTTCATGTTCCAAAATCTGCATTCATGTGGAAATCTGCTCTACTATTGCGGTCAACCAAAATGACCATGCAGTTCCATCTCCCTTATTGAGAAATTCAGATGATGACATCAGTACATCAGTACTATCAATGGAAAAATTACATTCATAGATAAACATATGAGACATCACTGAAGACTCAACTAAAAACTGAATGTGTGTTCTGTACCTTTAAGAGCTCCTGAGTGTTGACAATAGCTGTTCTGCCTGAGAGTGAACAATAGCTTTGCCCTCTTCTGCCCTGACCTCGCAGTTGTATGGCAACAAGAGATGGCATACATTGCACAACCCTGACTTTCACACTACTGGGATATGCAAGACTTAGTACTCTACTGCATTTAGTACTCTCCTGCTTTTGGCAAAACAGCCCTAGTTTTTTTTTTTTTTCTTGCTATGTTCACCACAGATTTCACATAATCTGACTAGCATCACAATTTATGAATCTTCTATCATAATCACTTCTGACTATACATTCTGTCATGAAAAACAACAAAGCATAAATATTGACCCAATCAAATTACCAATGAAAGGAGAATATGTGAGTGGTGAATGTATGGCTGTGCTAATTAGCAGGCAGGACTTTGAATATGTCATTCCAGCAATTTGGGCACTACTACACAATAAGAATGGTCTAAACCAATTAACTTCCCATATCCTCAATTCCTTAGCAAAATGGCAGTGGATCCATAAGTATTTATGGAGCACAGCTGGAACTGAGGTTACATTTAAAGTTACTCATCACTCAGGTTCTCACTCTGTGCATCCATCCCTTCCCCTCGCACTCTTTTCCCCATGTACCTTCTGCCTTCATGTAGTGCACAGAGTAGGCGATGACTTTCTCAGCATTGTACTGAGGCCTCTCCCAGGCCAGTAAGATGGCAGAGCTGGAGATGGTCTCTGCGCGGATGTTGCGGGGTGCGCTGGGCCGGTCTTCAGACATGACCACAATAAGCCGCGCCATGCACAGAACCAAGCCCTCCGAGTTTTCAGCCTGGCACTGGTAGATGGCATCGTCCTCAGGGATGATCTGGGTTATCACCAGTTTACTGAAAGTCGGGAGGAGGAAAAGCTTCAGGGCAGGCATCTTCAGGGACAGCCATCGCCGGTCTTCTCACACACAAAGGCCCACTGTTTGTTTTTATCACCAAGTGCAGTAGATCTTGTGTGAATGCAGTAGGTATACCTGTTGTACATTTTAATCCTGCCATTGGAGTGGATGATTTCTCCATTCTTCAGCCAGGTGATGTGGGGAGCAGGTACTCCCTCTGCCTGGCAGCTGAAGCGAGCCGTGCCCGCCCTGGGCCGTGTCTGGCTCTCTGGTTTCTCCACTAAAGACGGTGGCACTGTAAGGGAAGATATTCACATAATGAGTCCTGGATCAGAAAAGTACACAGCCAAATCCCCAGTGGATTAACTCCTACAAGGGACATTTGATGTCCATATGTAAATAGACACTGCGGGTGTTCATTCTGCAATAGGTTTGTCTAGCTGGATCCATGCAATGCAATGACATCAGTGAAAAAAAATCTCCTTACCAAGCACAGTGAGATTTGCTGCAGCAATGGTGTAGTTCCGTGTCCGTGGTGTTGTTGCTCTGCACAAGTAAACTCCTCTATGTTGGGCCTTCACAACAGAGATGATCAGATTGCCATTCCCCAGCACTCTGGCACCAAATACATCTATAGGCTTGGAGTCCGCCCTGCTCCAAGACACCAGGGGGCGAGGATTTCCATCTGCTACGCACTCCAAAACCGCAGTCTGGTGCAGGCTGGTACTGATGTTCTGAGGCCCTGCAATGATCTGGGGCTTCATGAGTGGTCTGACTCCAGACACTAAAGAGAAAGAGTTTTACAGAAAGGTGGGTATACCATGGTTTTAGGAGAGCACTGACATCCCTTTCCCTTCTCAGCCACTAAAATCTAGACTCATTCCCTCTGCCCCTCTAAACTTGTCTTCTCCCATGAATCAACAAACAGCAGCACACACCTTTTATTACCAAAGCTGTATAGATCAGGAACACAAAGGAAAAATTGTTCCTGGCTTTGCTAATTGGCTCAAGTCAGTAGGAAGAATTAATTAGTGAGACCAATTAAGTGATAAAATACCATGGATTTCAGAATTTGAACCTGAACTTTTACACCTCTGATTTCAAACTTTCAGATCTAGTCAAGCTCATGCATACACAAACACACATAAATGCACACATAAATACACACATACACAAACCCAAACCCAAACACTCACATACACACCTGGGTTGACAGTAAGCATGGCCTCTCTGCTTTTTAGTCGATTAGCAATGTTGGTGGCCACACAGCGGTACATCCCAGCATCCTCTGGTTTAACCTCATGAATCTGCAACACTCCATTTGACAATACTGTGATTCTGCAGATAAAACAACAAAATTTTATACACAATACAAATTATTTTCAAAAATCTTATCCCTTCTCTGTTCAACCAACGCTTCTGCATTCATTCAAAGGCTTGTATGCCAAAATGCGTTGGGTGTCAATACCGTAAATGCCTAAGAGCATGGATTCTTGAATATTCTTGAATGTTTTTACATTAAAGCTGTACCTGAGGCCAAAATAATTGCAGAGATGAATGTGAGGGCCCCTACCTCTCTGTCACCAAGGGCAGAGCTCTTTGGTTTACTTCCCATGTAATAATGGCTGGTGGCCTGGCATTGACACTACAGGCAAACCTGGCAACAGAGCCCTCACTAACTACTACAGGTGAGGGCTGGGCCACAAAAGATGAGATACCTGAAAGAGACACAGTAAGAGAGTAAGAAAGTAATAACATTTAAAATATCCTGAAAAAATAACAAAAATATTAAACATCAAAATAATTGTTCTGTTAGATAATCTGTTAGTTTAAGAACTATTAAATTTAAACAAACAATGAGAACATATAGAGTGAGTATGATATGCAATGCAGTGACTCCTCTGATCAGTGGATCAATAAGCCAATGGCAGTGAACAACCATTCACACATGACCATTCATACATCATCACTAGTCAATACTTGCCCTATGCACTAGAATCAATTTATTCAAAATATTGCATTAAATTAAAAGCTTTGCTCACTGAGGAAGTCAATTCTCACAAAATATAGCCTTAGGTAACAATCTCTTGTTGCCCAAGACAATACTGATGGATTATAAAACAAGAAAGCAAAGCAACACATAGATGAGAGAAGATTTCAGATTGTTCTTTATCTTCTTCTCCATCATAATCATCTCCCTCCATCTCTCTCCCTTTCCTTTTTCACTCCCTCTCACTTTTTCTCTCAGTAAAGGATATTAAAGGAAATCAATATATGTTTACCCCTTCGTAAAAAAAAAAAATTCCCCATGTAAATCATGTTAAAGGAAGGTAGCACATTAAAAATGGTTTAATTTATGTGTGTATCTTAATTACAGCTAAGTGACATTAAAATAACCCAGTTGCCCTGTGCATGGGGCACCACAGTGAGAACTGAACTTTGCCTTGACTAGTAACTTGACCCATGCAAAGTTCAATGAACTATGGGCCTAAACAAAAACAAATCCTCATAACTACCACGATTAGGTTTCTTTGATGTACGAATTCTTGGGTGATCATTTTTGTTATTCTATGGACATAACAGCTCTCAGTATTGTGCTAAAAGAGATGTTATCCTTGCTTTGGATTAGCTGATCTAGTTACACAGCTGTTGCTGCTAAACACAAAGATGAATGCAATAATTATATATCAAAGATTTCAAAGTCAAATTCTAACCCTGAAGATAGAAGATCACACTTATTCCTTGTCTTGGAAACAAATTATATTCATAATATTGAGGCAGGAAAGTTTGACTGCTGAGAAAGGAAATGTAAAGGTGTCCTTCTCTGCAGTTGTGCAGGATACATTAATCAATTAATCAAAATTAATCAAAAGCCCCCAAAAATCAAAAGAAGGCTTGATGTAATGAACAAATCCCCCCCAACCTTAAACCAGGCCTCTTTGGGCAGGCTTCTGTGGGGGATGTCTTGCTGGCCAGTCTTGGAAGGTCAACCAAGTCATAAAGAGAGGATCAATGCCTAGGTTACACAGGACAAAGGTTTCTTGCCAAAGGTCAGGGGTCACCTGAGCCCGTCTGTCCACTCAATTTCAGCCAGAATTTGGAACCCCACTAATCGAATGCATTCAGAATAATTATGTACCCAATACTATGGTGATTTTAGACGACCTGAAACCACTGTTCACATTGAGATTGCTTTGATACTTGCATTTTATCTTTACCTTTATAGTGTAAGCCTGGTAAAGCAGAAAATATCTTGATTACATGCTAAACTTTGGATAATCATATAACCAAACGTTTCACTACTATTATACAGATTTGACCATCTTCAGAAAGAGATCGTATTAGACAGTGGAATAACTATATGTCAGTAGTAACCTGTCTGACTACTGGTTGATGTTCTAATAGGTATCTATGGTGTTCCATGTGGGGTTAGTATGACAGTGGCTGTGACAAACCTGCAAGGAACACCAGACCTGAAGTATGGTTTTGTTAAACCATAAACCAGTTGTTAAAGTGTGCACACTTTCCCCAACATAATATACATTATTAAACATAACACCAAACATTTTAGGACGCAACTCTCTCAACTAACTCTGCCTAAATACATCAATCTCATAAAGAAGACTTGGTGAAGATCCCTAATGCTTCAGTCAGGCTGCATCCAGACAGCAGGCAAGCCAGGCTGCAGTGGTGGCCTAATGGCCACCACCCTGACGTTGGACAAAGCCAATCCCACAACCTTTCTGACCTCTAGGCCTCTCCCTTGGGCCCTCACACAGACTGGGAATAAAGCCATCCAATAGCTTGACCCCACCCCTCCCCCAAAAACAAGGCTGCCCCAGTATGAGATTGTCTTGGTTACTCAAAGTTTTTAACCCTTTAGATGCTGTTGATCCTGTAATTTGTGAGCTTTATTTTAGACTACTTTCAGAAAAATCACTCAAAGTTGAAATACTAAGCAATGGAAATGGAATGGTAATGGAAAATTTGAGAGCCTGAAATGACTTGTATCTTTTCAATACAGGTTGTATATATCAGTTGCCAATCAATAGTATACTGCCATATCTAATATATGGTGAACTGTAGATGTAAATGTAATGCTTGAAACAATATACTGAATAAAAGAAATTCTAAATAATAAACCTTTAACCTCAAAACTTTGTATTTTGACCTAATTATATTAAAGTAAAACTAAGTGCAAAAATGTATGTGCAACACAATGCTAGCTATGTAGCAAAATCACTTGCTCCTCATATATTAAATTTTTTCAAAGAATGAGATAACACTGTGTTTATGTAATATCATCTTCCAAAAGACTGAACTACTCCATGTCACTTTGTCAAGGCCATCACTTTCCTGGCTGAATAGGCACAGCTGTCCTCTGTCCGTAGGTCTTCGGCCAAACAAACGTCCCAAAATCAGCACGCTTTTCTTTCAGGGGCTGGCCAGGGCCACAGGGACAAAGCAGGTCAGAGAGAATGGCCCTTTACAGATTCCAATGAGTAGTCAACCAGAAAACAACAGCACGAGAGTTACTGGTCTCCATAATACCAGTGCTGAAACCTAACACAGCTGCATGCAAGTACATGGGCTACAGGGCATGAAATTGTGTTGCGTGTGTTTTGTGTGTGTGTATAAAGAACTTGCTCCCTCCTCATTCTTTCTCATGAAGCTGAAATCTTTATGATGCACCAGGCAGACTCTCCAGCCAGGCTTAAGTGTCCTTTTAAAACAAGCTAGTAAACACTGCAATGATTTAACATCCCTCAAAGTTCATTATACAAAGCTTTACATCACTGTAAATTAATAAAACTAGGTACCCTTACAGACAAACATTAAAATATACTGTATATATTTGAAGACTAGACTTCCATGCTTCACACAAAAGCTTGTTAGCTTGTACAACATTACTTTATTCAAACAACATGGTACTACTGCCCAATAACAGTTTGCAATGATTTGTCCAATGACACAGAAAAAAAATTATTTCTGTCAACACTCAATGCAACATTCAATAAAACCACGTGAAAAGCTATGTGATAGTTAAGAGCCAAAACCTGACAAAAGCTAGAGAATAAATGTGATTCTGATTCTGACAAGGCAACTTAACAGTTAAAGCACAGAGCAAGACCTGCCCACAAAATTCTCTGAATGCGGCATTATATGACTGTTGACACACAGTTACATTAAAGGGAAATCCTATTCAGAAAAACACTTACAAGTCACTTACATTAAAGTAAGTGTCACTTACATTACAAGGCTTGGCTGCCTTCATCATCATTGTTTTTGATATACTTACTTGAGATTGTTAGTCGAGCTCTTTGGCTTAAGATGGCTCCATATTTGTTAGAAGCGAGGCACTGATAGAAGCCTTCCTCTGATTGTTCTCCATCTCTCCTTACGAAAGAGAGATGCAGTGATCCATTGGGCATGAAACGGACATGGTCACTCTCTAAAAGCCTGACCCCGTTTTTCTTCCATCTGATGTCCACAGGTGGCTCTCCTTGGGCCAGACAGTCCATCACTACATGATCATTATGAGACACCATCCTGTCACTGGGTTCAGTTACAAAAGACAACTCACTAAAACACAAAATATCTGCAAAAGAGAAGAGAGGAGAAAATAAAGCAAAAAAAGCAAGGAAAGATTATTAGAAATTTGTGAAAAGCCAACAAATGCTTAATTCTGAGCCACTAGTGTCAACATTATTTACAACTTAGGTTTCTTGATTTTGAGTGAGCTATCTGCTCAGCACGCAGCACTGCATGTGGTTTTAATCATACATAGTCTACTGGACACCAGAAAGTTGGAGCAAGTCTAAAGAAGAGCTCCCCTCTAAGCAACCTTTCACATGTTCAGATCAGACTATAAAATATTTAATCAGTTGAAAAGTGAACAATGGAGTAGTGGACAATTATGCACTTTACTTAAAAGTGTCACACTTTTAATGAGCCTATTTTTATAATGAGGCAGTAAATAAAATGACTCTCCTAACTAGGATAGGCTTTGTAAAATGCAGTAATTGTACTTTACATGAAATGACAAGAACGAATAAAAACTGCAGCCGTCTTAATGAAACGTTAACCTACACTTGTGATCAAGAAACGATGAGTCTTCTCGTCCTGACCTACTGCCTACACCTTACCTGTATCTCCACGACGCTCTTTATAAACACTGAAGCGTGCAGCTCTATAATGTCACTTTTCTCCCTTAACTACTCAAAACTACTGTCCAGCCACCACTAAGAGACATGCAGTGGTCAGCCGCAGATCCCTTTGACAACAAAACACAGTCAACACGGCAATAATAATATTTCACTCACTTGAAAAAGATAAAATCCAAAAGAAAACCAGCAATCGCTGACTTATCTTCCACTTAACGAACGCCATTTATTGCAATTTTTTTGACATCGTCTATGTCAAGCAAAGCCTCGTCATTCGCGCAGCACGTCCATACCGAAGTCAGTTTACAAATGAAACCTCTTAAGCGCGGCATTAGAGCGTGGCTGCACGCGCCCTCCCCCACCATTCTACGTCATTCAGTTCGTACCTTCTGAACCCCCCCCCCCCCCCCCTTATTTCTAGTGTGATGCTCGCGGATTCCGGCAGTTAAACGGAATTGTAGAGCGAATAGATTTTAATTTGTAACATAAAATGCTACTAGTCATTATATCAGCAAACTGTTTTAGATACAGCTGAATATTCAAACGTTTAAAGAAAATTAAATTAGAGAGCGGACGAGAAGAATTTTTTTTTTTTTCCTCATCACATTCGGGTACTCTATAACTGAGTTTGAAGTACCAAAATATCCCACGTCCTTGTACATATACATTTAGCACCTTTAAAAAAACCATTCTGTATTTACATTAAATAAATTATGAAGGCCACTACTGATTGAATAGGCTGGCCTGCTACAGTTCAGTTCACCAATATGCTTTCCACCACTATCATGCCAGCTGCCCTGGGGTCATTATGAGAAGATATTAATGGCCACACATCAGCTTCTCAGTAAACACTGATATTGATCCAGTGAGTGTGTATTGAGTGTGATCCCCCAACAACCACAGGCACACGTATTCACTCACAGAGGAAGGTGCGCGGTGACACACACACAAACACACACACACAGAGAGAGAGAGAGAGAGAGAGAGAGAGAGAGAGAGAGAGAGAGAGAGAGAGAGAGAGAGAGACTCTTGCAGTTCAGGATGTGGACAATGGAAGAACAGCTGTTAAGTCAGCTGAGCTTTATCAACATTAACCCTCTTCAGACTCTCCCATGTATAATAGAAGCAGTTACTGAGCACAGATAAGACAAAAATATTGATTACTTTCTAACACTTCTGAACTTTATTATTATTATTATTATTAAATAGGCAGTCACCATTTTGGTAGTTTTGGCTCTGAGGTCCAGCACATTGAATTTAAAATTAATCTTTGAGATTATGGTCCTGAATGGGAGCTTTACATCAAAGATATGTATGCCTGTCCATGAATGAACCTTAAACAAAAATTCCATATTTAGCACCTTGCAGCAAATCTTTTGCTATGCATGTATTCAGAGTTTGCAATCACTTGATATCAGAGGCTGGGTATCTTCATTGGTAATGCTCTGCTAGGCTTGTAATACAGCCATCTTCAGTTCCTGCTTCTTTGAGCTGCTTCTTGCCTTTGGTTCTGTCTTCAGTCAGTGTTGCATGCTCAGGGATGCTCAGCTCAGTTTAGTGAGACTGTCCTTGGTGTGCTTTTTTTCTCCCCACTTTTGCCATGAAAACCCAGCATCATTTTAATATACTTTTTTGTTTCTTGCAACCTGGCACTTCCGCTTGTGTGAAAACCATATCCTTCTCTTTATGGTAATCTTTTGCCTGCATTCATTATTGTTTGTTTGCAAAGCTCTTAAGTGTTTTTTTCTTCTTAATGTACCAAACATTTTGAATTTGACACAACCAAAATTTTGGCTATATTTCTACCGCGTTATTACTTTTATATAACTATAATTTCCATAGCTGGGCATTAGATTCAATAATGCTGTCACTTTCTTAATAGAAATATATATTTCTGTGTATTTGACTTACAAAATAATGTTGGTCTTTCCTTCATAAAGTAAAGAATTTTCCTTTTTAATATATTTCTTAGTCATATTAAAGTCAGTTCCAAGTAACACATACAGGTTTTATACGAAATGATCATTACACACAATGGTGGCATATTCTACCATATTACACAAGTAACAAATACCTTTACAGATTGCTGCCTTTAAAATTATTTAGAATTAGAATACCTTATGCTGTTCCTGTAAAAAAAAAAAAAAAATAATAATAATGAAAAAGGATCATAAGAACAGATATAATACTGCAAATCAAATATCTCCTAATAATGAATCCTTCCCTCACTCACCAAACAAATGGCTGTGTTGGCTGTTAAGCCAGTTATTGATTAGAACACACCCTTGGCTGACTTACTCCTCCCTCACAGCTGAGGACCTGACCACCATATTCCACATAATCAGATCAGTGCTGCTGCCTTCTCTGAGAACACAGTTTACTACACATTATCAAGAAAACCCACAAAGCAAGCACTGTTTAAGCCATTTTTCTGCATTTGCATTTTTGCCAGTAAGATGAGTCCCTCCATCACCTCAGTTAATCTAATGATTAAATATTAATTTTTAGAAGACTTAATTTTGAATTTAACCCATCAGACACATTAAAAGCATTCAGTATAGCTTTATTTTTTCTTAAAAATTTTAAAATAAAAAAACAAAAACAAAAAACAAATGCATGAATAACATTGTCTTGTGAACAACATGCCAATTACTGATTATTGCTGGTGCTTCACAGTTATTAACAATGGTCTCAATTCTAGGAGCACATACACACGTCTTTGTACCCCTTTTTAACCGACATGAGGGGTTTGTGTGTGATAGGTGTTGACACAGGCAGGCCAGTAAAGAGGACAGGATCAATAGGCCAAAAGTCATTAACATATTATGAATATCATTGAGGCCATGGGGGGGGGAAAAAAAAGACACAGCACTAAAAGGCTCTCATCCTATTGGTCAGAGGCAGAGGCCCTCTATGGGCAACAGAATGTCTAGAGACACCTTTAAACTTTGTCAGAATAGAGTGACCAGTAGATCCCAAATCTGCTCATGATGCAGAATGTTTAAGGATAATGTTGTTAGCACCACTTCATTCTAACTATGCTGGCCAAATGTTTTATTCTAATTTGCTGTTTGATTAAGTGGTGTAGAAGGCATATGACTTTAAAACAATTAAACCCTCAGTCAAAGACTGTTACAAAAGCAACTTGGCTTTACAAAATACAGAGGTCAGGAAAGAGCCCAGACAATGCTCTTCAGCATCTTTCAAGATAGGACTTGAGTAATGTATGATCATGTTTGCTCTAATCATAACGTAAGGATGGTAATGCAAGTACATCATCACATGCATCTTTTTAATAACCAACAGAGGGCAATGTAACATCAACTCACAAAACTACCCTATGAATTATAAAAATGTCAACCAAGTCAAATCCACTGGAGAAAAAGTGTTATTTTAATAACAAGAGAAAAAAGCAGTTGTTATTTAAAAATGTTTATTGGCTTTTAAAACCACTTAAAAAAATCTCACCTGTGAGTACTTTCCATTGAAAAAAAGAGAAAGGAACATCGCTAAAACGCTTCTGCAATATTAACAAGCTACTGTACATTGAGCGTACACCAGACAACAGCACAGAGAAGGGTTCAGCTCTACTGTTTCAAATAGACAGAAAGAATAAACACATTTTTTCTACGAGACCATTCTGAAATACAGCATTGGACTTGTTTGATGAATCTGTGTATCAAAACAGTAAGGATTAGAAGTTCCTTATCAAAATAAAAAAGTTAATAATCAGTGCCTTGATAAATGCCAGAACATAGAAAAAAAATATTTACAATTTTCTTCACAAAGGCATTATTTAAATAAAAGGAAAAAAGCAAAACAATAAAATATGAATGCATGGTAAAGAAAACAGAGGAGAACAAAGTTGTGAACTAAAACACACAGAACAATATTAACTTAGCAAACATCACACATATATCTTTTATTCTGAAGAACTACATTTTTTTCTTTTCTATCTGGTCAACACAACCAGCCCTCAGTTTTGGTGGAGGGAGTGGTCACAATGTTTACTACAATAGATAGTTCAACATACATGCGCACATACAATCTTTGAATAACAGTGAAGCATGTTCTCTTTTTATTCACTTTTAATAATGCTATCTTAAATTTTGTTTGCTTTTATCTTTCTTATTCTCATGGATGAGAATGAGTAAAATGTGTATCTCATTGAGATTAGTGCACATTGCTACACAAGGCAATAATTCATTTTTATTTTTTTCTAATGTTATATGTAATTCCCCCTTTATAATTTACCTTTGAAAAAAACCTTTTTTGTCAGCTTCAATTGTTCCATTTTGTATTTTAAATGCCTGACAAAGCCATGGTTTACAAAAAAGGAAACTTTTAGTGCAATAAAGTGAACTTCCAAAGTTTGCTGAAATCATGAACCATTGAATTTCCAGTGCCTGCCACTCCAAGGTTCTCTGCGCAATATATTTGACTGTCACAATAAAATGAACATTTTATATATCATTTTTCATCTTTTTATATAAACCATGCTATTTTTTTCCTCTCTGAATGTACACATCACATCTGCAAAAGCAGAGACCAATATATTCTTTCAAGGAAAATGGCACATCAGCAAGCTAGAGACCAAACAGACAGCATTACTTACACAACACATAAAGCCAAAACATAACACACAGCATATCGTGCTGGCTATAGATTTAATAGATCAATGTAATTATTTTCTCAAGGGCGCTCAGCTATATCTAAAAATCATCACCATAATACAGTGTATTGATAAAATTCAAAATTTTATGATGACTGTCAATACCCCCCGCCGTCATTTTTTTTTTTAAAACAAATGTAGCATTATTATGACTCTACCAATAGCCAATTTAGGTTTTTAAGAAGCTATTAAGTAATGAAGTTGGACAACATGCTTCCCATCCATAATTAACTGTACATCAGATACGTTTGCCATATACATACTATACACAAATGAACCCACCAGGAAATCAAGTACATAAAACCCTGTTCGATTCACCAAGGAGTCCAACCAGATCCCTTTAGTAAAGAATGTCACTTGGAGATGGATATAATAGATCTCAATTACTTATTGTTCTTCAACAGCTTCTCTTTGGTATGGATTTAAGACTGAAACTCATTGATGACAATTCCAGGTCTGACTTTTGATCACAAGCAACAGTCATAGAATAGCTATCCATCACCATACCGTTCCAATACAATGATCTTTCTAGATTTTAACTGTGAAATTATCTGAAGAACCACTGACATGTTAAATTATTAAAGACAACAGTTTACAATAATTATTTGAAGGAATGTGTTTGGAAATCAAAACAGTAATTTGCAATGAAACAGCCAAGCTTTTTTTTCCTTTTCCTACTTTGAAGTGCACCAAGGTTTTTTTTTTTCCATTCCTCTAATTCCATACATTAAAGCCTTTCTTAAGATGACATAAGGCCTTGGATGTTTAAATAAGGCAGACCAACTCCCTCATTTATTCACCTTTTTTCAAAACAGTGTAGATATAGCAAAAATCTGACTTCTCTATCAATCATTTAACAGTACAAGTAATATGGCCTATTATTAAATATTATACTATCTATTCATAATGCAAAACAATGACTGAAAAGTGATTTGGCAGATGTGAATTACTTTTATTCAGCACCTATTAGCACCTAAAATCTTTTGTAAATTTGACTGAAAATTTAAGATGTAAGAATGAAAAAATAAAGAGTAAACTCTTTAGCAATCGGATTTACCAACATACCTGCAGTGGCAAAGAAAACATGTAACTGTCCGCTGCTTAGGCAAGACAGTCATCAACTCTTATCTTTCAATTAAAATATTGCATTTAATTCCACATCACTGGATGATTACTGGGGTGAAAAATTTGTTTCAAATGACAAATTAATTAAAAACTATAAAACATTGTGAATATAGTCAATAGGGCAATACATAGTTAATAGTATTAGTACCAATTGGTACCAATTAAAATGTAATAGATTTACAGTGAAAATGAGGATGATGAGACAGGGACAGACTAACACTGGGGGAAAAGCACCAGCCTGTAAGAGATCACTACAGGTCAGGCTGGTGCTTCTCACTGAACTGACAGACACCCAGTTTGTTACTGCAGTGACAAATCCTAATCACATTTTTAAAATGTATATTAAAAACAAAGTCACAAAAAATATGAACAATTAACAGAAATCTCAAATAGTGACAAACTGCAACAACCATGACAGGAAAGAAATAGCAAACAGTACTAACCCAACATTTCCACTGTTGGCTGGTCTTTGTTCTCCAGCCAGTCAAATCCAGCAGAGTTCACAGTGTCACTGCATATCTGCTGAAACAATGGGTCATTCTTGAGTTCTTCCAGTGTTGTGTCTTCATATTGGTCCTGTTGTTGACTTGGGTCAAACAGAAGGTTGGGATCCAAAGTGTTCAGATCATTGATGCTACCAGAAAGGTCAGAGGTCAAACGAATTTCACTCGAGAAGTCTGATGCAACTGCACTGAGTTCTGATGCCACCTGGCCTACCAACTGTGAGCTAGGATTGAGGCCATCTTCCCCCAAAAGATCTTTGACAGTGCTGTTGAAGTCCAGTTGCTGTTGTTCCTCATCCTGTTGTGAGGGTTGAGGCAGCAGTTGCCGTTGGTCGAGATCTGTATCATCTTGCAGCTGTTGATGGTCCTGCAGTTGCAACGGTTGGTCCTGCAGTTGTAATTGCTGGTCCTGCAGTTGTAATTGCTGGTCTTGTAATTCCAACTGTTGCTCTTGGAGCTGCAACTGCTGATCCTGGATCTGCAGCTGCTGATCCTGGAGCTGCAGCTGCTGATCTTGCAACAGTTGCTGATCCTGTAGATCTAACTGTTGATCCTGTAGCTGAAGCTGCTCCTCTTGTTGCTGCAGCCCAGGGCCTGATTGTGCTTGCCCATCACTGGAGAAAGTGATCTTGTCGGCCCCAGTGGTTATGAGGTAACCAGGCTTCTGGAAGTCATATGGTGAAGGGCTCGAGCAGACAGGGAGCTGCTGAGTCTGATGGTTACTACTTCCAGGAAAAGCCTGCGTAGTTTCCAGAATCTGTGTCAGATTCATCCGAGCTGTGTAATTGGAAGGCATGTTATTGACACCAAGCCCACGCACTGTGTCATCCCCACCCGCATCCATCTTGCTCAGTAGCACACTGGTAATCTTGGCGCTGTTGCTCTGTTGCCCCTGGTGGCCAATAGGCAACATCTCAGACTGCATCATGATATTTAGTGGTACTGACTGGCTCCTTTGGGCCATGCTGTTGGCAGTGACCACTGACTGGGTGTTAGAAAGAATGCCAAGAACTTCTGAGGTCAAGGGGGAATTGAAAGGTGAAACAGCAGACCTTGGGGGAAGGCTGGTTTGCACAGTTGTACCACTAAGATTGCGCTGCCGCACAGCAGGGCTTACACTGCGACATCTGAAAGTTCCACCTCCATTTCCAGAGGTGCACCCTGCTGCTTTGTTGTCTAATGGTGCTGGCACTGCAAAACTTTCTTGCTTACTTTCAACAGTCTGCAGTCCTTGTTGAACTGGTGACACAGTAGTTAGTCGACCCAAGTGCGCATCCTGCCTGGATTGAGACTGAAAAGACTGACCTGGTTTGGCGAATGCATGTGGTTTACGGAAGTGGTCCTCAACCAGGTCCTGGTAGCTTGGAAGGATTCCAATAGCATTATTGTTTGAAATTGATGGAGAACTCGAAGCACTGTTATATCTGTTGTTGATCCAGTCAAGTTTAGCTTTGTCTGGATGTGTTGCCATAGGTCTTTGCATGGGCTTGACTGGGCTACTGGACACTACACTACCATCATGGTAACCTGGTATGTTGGAGTTAATGGGAGTAAATGCAAAGGGATTACGACACTCTACAGGACTTGCTGGAACGCTACTGCTACAATTGGACAACGGTGTGCTAATAGGTGTATGTCGTCCACCTAAAATGCCATCAACTGGGGTAATAGGTGCCATTCTGGAACAAGGACTCTCCCTGGTCAAGCTGTGGCCCCCTGGCAACATTTCAGAGGTAGGGGTTGGAGTCGGTGTTGGAGTTGGTGTAGGTGTGGGAGTGTGAACTGGAGTGGTGCTACTATGTGCAGAGTGGTAGAACTGATTACCGGTTTGGTGGGGAGAAAGGATATTGCTTTGAGCAACTGATTGGCCTTGTAAGGGTATATCAAGGGAACTAAGATAGGGCTGTAGACTACTATTGAGCTTCATTTGCTCCTCCATCTGCACAAGCTCTTCCACTATGCTATCCTGTGTCATGTCATCATCATTGAAGGGGAAATAGTCCATGCTAGCTTGAGCACCATCAAAATCAACGATGTCTTGCTGGAGGGTCAACTGAGCAGATGCTTCAGGAGCTTGGGCCATCAATGGCAGATGGCTTGCTGTTACCTGCTTTTGTTCTGCCTGTATTTGTTGAGAGTAGTCTTGTAATGAGCTCTTCAGCTCACTCACGGCAGCTGCCTCCTGAGAAATGGCAGTGGTGACTTGGTGGCTCGCAATTTGTTGCAATAAAGTTTGATCAGTTGCTGTGCTATTACAAGAGGCTATACCAGTTGGACTTATTCCAGCAGAGCTGTGCTCATGCTCAATTTGTGATGAGCTTTGAGGAGTCACAATAGTCTGAGAAGTGTTTCCAATGGGAGTGTCAGAAAGTGCCAGGATTTGTGTTGGAAGAGTACTGCTCTGTTTCAGGGTCACTTTGCACGGAGCACTCTCCGGTCTTGCAGGAGTTCCTGGCCTCTGTATCTTTTTTGCAGCTATAACAAGACCAGGTTTAAGATTGTTGCTGGCATCCAAAGGTTGCTGAGAAATGAAAACCCTTTTAACTGGAATTGCATGTGTCTCCAAAACAGAAGCAGAACGTTTTCGAGGACTTTTTGGACCAAGACAAGAATCTTTTTGTGATTGGCCAGTGGGAGAAACTGCACCATTGGACGACAGTCCAACATCAGCATTCTGATTCATTACGGTCAGATACAAAGTACTCTCCAAACGATCACTACTGTTATTGCTGCTTGAGGCAACTGCCCCTATGATTGTACTTGGAGGTGTAGCAGAGTCACTTTTGGCCCTAGTAACTCTTTCAGGCACTGGGGATGCCTTGACAAGAAGAGAAGGTTCACTGGAAGCCCTATATTTAGTGGCCCTCTCATTCCTTTGCCCAGCATTAGTCCCTGGTGCAGCACTTTGCCTATCAGCACCGGCAGTTGAGTTACTGTCATTCACAGCTTCGGATGTTACTTTGATTTCACAAGTAGAGGAAGCAGGAACAACTGGGGTTGTGGGAGGGCGACCAAGCCTTCCAACTCCGGATGACTGAAGAGTAGCTGAGGTGCCATTCTGAGCTTGCTGAATTGGGTTAGGCTCTTCCTGGGAAGCAGTGCTACTAATACCAGCTGAAGCAGGTCGTAATGGTGTTGGAGTGCTGGTGCCACTGTTACTGTTAGGTGTTAATGATATAGTGGTCATCTTAACAACATTCACTGAACTCACGTGAGGAGTGGGCATCACTGTTTTGATAGGACTGTTAGTAATAAGAAGCGTTGGGGGGGAACGAATAGTGATGGCACTTGTAGCAGAGGGTTTAGGTAGGATCTGGGCATATCGGTGTCTGGCTAACCTGTCACCAACTGGACTGGCAGGAACATTCTGAGGAGTTTTAGGAGCCTGCTTAACAGGCTGGGTAACTACTTGAAAATTCACTGGTAGAACTTTTCCCTCTGCTGCTGCAACTGGACTTGGAGATGTCATCAACTGTCTATTCCTTTGGACCTATGTAGATAAATACAAAAAGTCATTATGCGAGAGCCTTCTATTGTATTTTCAATATGAAAAAAACATATCATAAAATATTCTTAGAAAGAAAAAGCTAAAGCTATTTTTAGGACCAAGACACTTAGCAAATCTCTTGTACTAAGTAAATAAATTTAAATTATATGTGCTACTGAGTCTGTAGAATAAAAGTGACTTGGAATTACATCTCTCCTCCCCTCTAAAACCCCTCCCCTTCTGCTTTGTGCACACACGGTAAAATTATCAGTCTGTACTGCTTAGGAACGTTATTCTGACCGGGAGGAGTTACCTGAGGATGTGATTTTGCAAGTTAGTTAAATTTAGTGTGACATTTAGTGCCACTGTAGCAGCTCTGTTTGCAAGCCCATTTGGCATGTCACTTCACTGATTTTGCGCAAAGTTTCTAAGTCGTGTAGAGCTACAACATTTTAGCCATATACACAGGTCAAGCTAAAGACCAGCGAATGAAATTCCAAAATAAAAAATCCCTGACAAATGGAAAACTGTTCCTTGTTGTTGATATTTAGTTTTTTAGTTTGATATTTAGTTTAGTTGATATTTAGTTTCCAAAATTAAACAATTAAGAACAAACAAGAACACAAAGTAGTTTGTACTTAGGACAGCAATAAACAGATTGCCCTTGAGAAGCTATCATTTTCTCCTATTAATAATGTAATTAGTTAAGTAGCTTTCTGGGTGGATATCCAATAATGATTATTTTAGATAGTAGTGTGACGACATTAATACTGAGAAGGTTTACTGTAATTAATAATCTCAAAAGGTTCAAAAATGTTTTTTAAAAGTTGACTTTTGCTGTTAAAGACTATTAGCAAGACAGACCTATTTAGACATTGACTAGATAGCAATGTAACAAAGGAACAGTCACATTTCAATCCACTTCAGGGAAAACCTACAGTACAATTAGCTATATAATTGTTTATTTTTATATGAATGCCTACTGCTCCAATGCTGATATCAAAAGGACCTGTTCAGTTAACATTTACTGTTCGCTGTTACTATAACAAGCAGTGAAAAGCACAAAGTGAACAAATTAATTATGCGGTAAATGGCAGTTACACTAGGCTTGCCTAGTTGTCTTGTTTCTCTAACACTTGACATCAAAACAGAAAAACCTTCCAACAGTAATGCCAGATTCACATCTTTACATTAACAGCATGAGTTACCGTGATGGGGCTCGGCACTGCAGCCACAACAATGCCTATTGTGGGTTGTGGGGACAGCAAAGCTGGACTTCCAGAGGTGATACTAGAGCCAGGGCCTGGCGTTCCTGCCTCAGCTCGTCTGGCTTGGGCGTCACTGGGCAGTGGAGAAGTAAGTTTCTGTTCCTGCTGTTTCTTCTGGATCTTTCGCTGTAGCTGCTGCTTGGCATCAACTGAGGGTGAAGGGAGAGTCTTCACTTGCGGCTGAAAGGAGTTGGCCTCACCAGTTGGCACAAAGGCAGAGGCTGGAGTAGGTGTTTTCACACCTAGTAATATTAACAAAATGGTGAATAAATTATTTAGGAAATCAGCAAATATCAAACATATAAACATCAACTTGTATGATGGTGTGTGGATGTGGATCATCAAAGGTTTGACATAAGTGCTTGCCTGTTGGGGTCCCCGTCATAACAGTAAGGGCAGCCACTGACTTAGTGCCAATGTAATGGCTGTTGAGCAGAAACCGGGCTAGCTCCTCCACGCTGTCAAACTGACGGCTAAGGACTTTCTGGGCCCATTCACACACTAGGCCACAGGCTGCAGAACGCATTTCATCCTCAGCACTAGGCGACTGTCCTGCTGGCTCCAACAGCTCACACTGAGGAAAAACAGCAAGAATGTTATAAATGCGATGAACTTGGAAAAGGGGCAGTGGTAGCTCAGTTGCTAAGGTACTTGACTTGTAATCAGAAGGTTAATGGTTCAAATCACCACCGTTGCCAATGTTGGGCCCCAGAGCAAGGCCCTTAACCCTCAATTGCTCAAGTTGTACTCAGTCATAATTGTACTGGTCAAATTGGAAAATGATAAAAACTCAATATGGGTGTTTTTGGGTGGATTTTTTAAACTGAAATGTTTATTGAAACATGATCTGCACAAGTAGTGACAGAACCCTTTAAAGATTTATATACAAGTTCAGGCACACACTGAAAGCTTTTACAAGTACTAACCATCAAATATTTATTTAGGATTATATTAATTGTTCAATTAAGATCCACAATAGATGATCCACACAATATAGATGCAAACATTCTGCACTTTAGCTTGACAGCCATTTTCCAGTTTCAAATTCAATATACAGGGCCAAAACAAAAAAATGTGTTACTATCCATTTATGAATAGCCCAAAGTCCTATCCACTACACTACCACTGCCCCAATTCACTGTTCTCACTCTTACAAATGCATACATAGACAATGTTCTCAGCAGAGCCTGTTCACCTGAAGTCATCAATAGCCATTTAATCCATGTAAATAAACACTATTGTTTTTAGGTGTTTAATGTGTGCTTTAAAGTTGTAAGTGTAATTCTAAGTGTAAAGTATTTTCTTTTAAAGTTAAAAAAAATGTAAAAATACAAATTAAAAAAAAAAGATCTAGGTTCAGATTAAGAACAGATTTTCATTAGGGAAAAAAACTCTTTGGGACAGGCCAAAGGACACTTACCCCATCCCCTGATTTATGCAGGTCCAGGTTAGGTAAAGATGGCATATGCACAAAGGCTTTCTTCCTCAGCCCGCTATAACAGTATGTGAGAAGTTGTCAAGTTTAAACCATGTAAAATATCTGCGACTAGACTAGCATAGCACAAAAGATGTACATATAAACACACATGGATGGTTAAAAATAAAACACACCGATGTAAAATACATATGGTTAAATGAGTGCGTTTAAAATTCCTGTCTCGCTGTTCCAGTGGGTGGCCATACCAAAGGCTGGAAGTTTGAGGGTGAAGCATAGTATTTTCACTGTTCCTAGGATTATGCACTTCTGGAATTAGATTGATGCAATTCCTGGGATCTGTTGAAATCACAACTCCCATCTTAGGGGTCACAGCCTCATCTGATGGTGACTTATAATAGATCTGCTCCTGAATCTGTACCTGTAACCCACTCTTAGTGATGATCTGGCTGAGAGGATTTAGGCCTATGCAGAACAGCAGTGGAGATAATGTCTCTCCCTAATGTATTTTACACTTTAAGGGCATCTGGACAAATGTCTGAGTTGGCTTCTAGTATTGCCCTCCAGTGTTCCACTGCATTCTGGATGAATGACCTTAATGACTTCATATAGGGATAGGCATTCAACTGCCCAGGTGTGTAGCAGAGTGATATGCTTTCTTGTAGTCAAA
Source organism: Electrophorus electricus (assembly GCF_041902795.1). Classification (NCBI taxonomy): domain Eukaryota; kingdom Metazoa; phylum Chordata; class Actinopteri; order Gymnotiformes; family Gymnotidae; genus Electrophorus; species Electrophorus electricus. The sequence continues at coordinate 9,174,160 of NC_137500.1, read as the reverse complement.
CCAGGCAACCGTTAGTGTGGTCAGTCTGGTCCGAGCTGAGCCGTCCACCAGGACTCCATTTGCCAATATGTAATGTCAATGACCCCCTTATGAGCAATGTGCATTTAGCTGGGGGGTAGTAATCCTGACATCAGCTTCCATGTTGTGGACAGGAAGGTTACTGGTGTGTAGATGGATAGTGTTCAGCCCTTACTCCATGGTTAATCTATGGTTTGTTGCAGTAGCCCACTTACAACCAAACTGTCCTGGTTCCTCAATGTTTAATGTCGTCCTTGTTAATCCAATTGATTTCTGATCCGGTGAATTGTAGCATAACGGGTTCCGAGCCAGTGAATTGTAGCATTAAGGGCCTTGCCTTGTCTTATTGTTTGTTTATTTTTTTGCACTTCCCAGACCTGACAACCTCTGTCCCAAAGCATCCCATCTTACTTTTTTATTTTGAAAACCTTGTGTACTACACTCAACATCTTTAACAAACGTACACTGTTGAATCACATACCCAGCCTGCAAAGTCATCTGATTGCTTTGTACTGTTCACAATACACATCTTGTAATTGTTGTTTGCACACTACATGACTTATCAGCAACAGGATAACACTACAAGATGTTTCACCATCTGGCAAGTCTGTGCATCATCAAACTATATTTTTTTCACGAAAACACATGTAAAAATTACATGGAGAACGTTGCAATACCAGGCACAAGATGGACTGTTGCTGGTTTAATGTAATATCATTACATTTTTAGCATAGAATCTAAATAGACACTTAAACGGATACATAGATAGACAGGCAGATAAATAAATAGATACATACACACATACATACATACGTACTAGCTCCTCTGTCTGCCCCCCTTTCATGGATATTTCAGAGATATCCACGAAACCTGGTCCACGAAACCTGGTCGAAACACTTCGCACTACAGGATTTGGACTCAACGACAGGTCTAGATATTTAGCATGCTACATATTTTTCATGACTCTATGAATAGTCTGTGAGCCTCTCAGATCATGTCTTTGAACAATTCACACATAGCGATCCAGAGCCGATATTCAAGCCCTGAGCAAATGCTGATTTTCCTCCGATCTGGAGTTTTCTCTGCGACCCCCAAATCTTGTCTGCAAGTGAAAAATCTGGACAAAAATTATGCAGTACGACTTGGCATTAATGGTTAAGACAACAAACCTGCATGCAGAAGACCGCGGTTCAAACACCAAGTCAGGCAAAAATCAACAATCCCAGTTAAGACTCCTTGGGCAAGACTCCTAATACTCCCATCTCTGAGCATGTACAAAGAGTTTTATGCTGGCTCAAGACACTGACTGGATCAACAAGATCCATGTGGAATGTTGCAGAACCAGGACAATTTTATGGTAAGGAGACTACTGGACAAATCATAGATTGACAATGTTTCCTAATATTAATCTTATTCCAAAACAAATGCAGTCCAGGAACAGCAAAAATACTACACTGCACCATACCCTCAAACTGCCAAGACTCTGGTAGAATGCCTGAGTGTGAGGAAAAAAATATATGACCGTTTGCTGGAAAGGAGAAACAGGAATTTTATGCTCGCGCTCGCTCTCTCTCTCTCTCTCTCTCTCTCTCTCTCTCTATATATATATATATATATATATATATATATATATATATATATATATATATATATAATAAAAACACAGGTCTTGTATAAAAGGATATTTAGATTTTCCTCGCATTCCAAGACGGCGTGCCTTCATATTTGGAAACACATTTTTCATTATCTTTCCAAAATCAGCAGCACTTAGAGGATGGTAGCCAAGATTGTCACAGTAGCTCCTGTCAAAATAAATAAATAAATAAGAAAAAACATTAATAATGAGATTCAGGAAACCCAAATCTATGTTTTTCTGATTAGGTTAATATTGCTCTTTTGGACCCACAATGCACAAATTGTCCTATGAATACCATTTCAGTAAATTAACTATTTATTTCACCAGAATTTCTCCCCTTCCAATGCAAAACCAGTGGTTCTGTTACATAAGCTTTACTCTTAACAGTCTGAAACCTAATGCGAGTGAAAGCTATTTACTGAGCAAAACCTAAAAGAACTAAATCTGACCTTACAGAGCACATGATCTCACACAAAATTAGGACATCCCCTAACACCAACACTGCATCTTTGATTTAATTCTAGACACATCACAAAATGCCATAGATCAAACTAAAGAAACTCAAGTTGGCCACGTTATTTTTACAGAGAGGTTTAAGCAATTTGTCACTGTCCACAAAGCTGTTGATAGCATTCATGTTTAACACTATAGTTTCATTTTCATCCTGATAGAACACACAACCTACCATTCATTCAGAAATTGTGATGGAGGTTTATGTGGTGCATGTACTTCCGTTATTTGTATCTGTATCCTCACAGTAAGGTTCGTACATGTACAGCGCCATTACACCTATTCTCCCTCCTTGCACCATTATATTCAGCTCTACTTTGAGTACCATAGCAGGCTGTAAATCTATGGTAATGGAATGATAATCAAATGTACTAATAGCAATAATAGGTCTGTTCTCAGCTAAGAGTGATGACCTGATTTGGTTGGTTTTTGAAAAGTATTTTAGCATATTCTTCTTATGTTTTTTTATTGAAAATAAAAAAAACATTTCTAAGGGAATTTCAGTATAAGACAGTTACTTGTTTTATACGCATTTATACACTTGTCTTATTAAAAGCATCCTATACCAATAAATCATGAAAATAAATCCTGTCATTAAATTGTAAAGTAGGTTTATACTGCCAAACCTTTACACTGATGTACATTTAATATGAGCAAGCAATTACACTCACTTGTACTCATCATACACCTCTTGTTTCGGCAGTGAGGTCTCAGGATGTTCTTCTAGGTGATTTCGGATCCAGTTGAAAGCGTACATCTGTTGGGTCCGGCTGGACGACATAGAATTCTGGTCACTGAAGGGGAATAGGGAGAAAGAAAAAAAAAGAATGGTTTTACAGAATCCTGCAGTATAGGTTTTCCTCCACTTGCATTTCTCTCTTATATGTCATAAGACAAATGTTTTCAGTTTGTTTTTGCCTTAAATAGAGTTGTAAAATTTTAGTACCATGTTGCAGGACTTGCAGACCCCCTCTGATTTTCAGTCCTATTGGACATCATGTTGAGAATTGGGGTTTGAAGGGATGAATAGATATGGGGAAACAAATGACAAAACACAGGATGCTGGGTATTGCAGTGCCAGAAATTTGCAAAAAATATTTTGCTTTTTAGTGATCCGATATGATTATGTAGCCTTTACAATTATGAAAAATGCATGGGAACCACTAAGCAGAAATAATAACACCACATTCACCATGGACAGCAAATGATTCTTGAACACCCAGGTTTCTTAGTATCAGACTGCATGAACATGCAGTGGAATAATATACAGCACTAAAAGCCAATGGTAAACCAGTGTTAACTACAAGATGGGAAATGAAGAACAACTAAACTAAAAGAGCTAACTAAAAAGTGAATGGACAGGTATAAAAATAAAGCAATTACATTTACAATATGACATTTGTTTGTTAAGTGAACATACCTTTTGTCATTACCACTGCTGGGACCAGAAGGCAACTTAAGGTAGAGGTAGAGTTTTTCAATGTCTGTAAACTTCTCAACATCTTGCTGCATAAAAAAGAAGACATGGCCAAATGAGTAAAAAGAGCACATTATTTCTACCAGACATAATGCATCTTCAAGTGATTCACCTCTCTCCAAAATTACTTTTCAGAATGTTATAACAGCATCATCTACTAGTCCAATATCATCACAAGCATTTGTCCTTGATTGATGGCTAGGAACATTATAGAGTGGACATTCTAAGTGGAATTGAGTGTAAGAAGTAAACATACTCTTTTGGCCCGTGCAAGGTTCCTATTTCTATGGCATAGTCATGCTAACAAATTTTTGGTCCTGCTGGGTTTGAAGGTTCTGAAGGAGGAGCTTTAATTCTGAAGTCTTGCTACCATGAGGGTATATAATACTGTGTTTTGATGGCCACCAGCAGCCAACCTGAAAATCCTCCCCTGCTCTAAGCTGGTTGCCATGTAAACCCTGACAGTAAGCGTGCATGTCAATGCGGACACACTGGCAACACATCTTTTCAATGTGGGCTCCACCCCACCTCGCTTTCAATTGGCTTGTGAGAATGAATTCATTTCACCTCTTCCTATTCTATTTGCCTCTTTGTTGCTAGGGGAAACCACTGCTCATGAATGAGGTGAGACTCGTCAGCCAATGAACAGTAAATAAAAAAATAAAACACAGTCAAAAACATACAACCTAACTGACAGGACAGACAGTGGATTATTACAGTTGAGTCACTTAATCTGAACAATGAAGGCGTATGCAGCACTTCCGTGATGTTTATGATGTATAAATTTCGAACATTTCTTTGATCTGAATCTAACACACAACAAAGTAGCCCATGCCCATTAGACAGTGATTTGGTGATTATTCTTTTATTATAGTAAGGAGGTGCCTGTGGAATTAGCTATCATACAAGGCCATTTCCCACCAAGACCCTTCCTACAGTACAAGTACAAATTAGAGGCAACAAGTTGAATAGGCTTAGTTGTCCAGCAGATCATGGCTATCGATGACAAATATCAAGCTGCCTAGTTTCACAAACTCTTGCTGGGTCACTAGATTGACAATTTAATACGATGATGAACAAAGGGCAATTAAATCTCATGTATGTATCCATGTTTATGCCAAATTACAATTTTTAAAAATAATTATATTTTTAAAAGGTAGAAATTATAAACTTCTGCAACTGTGAAACTGGACAAAAGAAGTGAAAAATTGAATGTTAAAACCAAAGTATCAGCCAGTATATATTTAGATATCAACCACTACCACACAGATAATTTTAATTATTCCAATTTTATGAAGCTCATCAAATACTCACAGAGTGTATTTATTTAGCAACTAAAAAAGTCCATTTTTATTGTTTGGGGTCTGGATTTGGAATGAAAATCAATATGATGTTTTAAGAATAGATGCTAGTTTTAAAAAAGGTACTTAATTCTGTACTGGGTGAACCATAGCCCTTTTTGATATAGTCCCACACATTTCAGGTAACCATCTAAATTGGTCAACTATTAGCTTTAGTTGTTTATTGGCCAGCAGTGTTTTACCGCATCACTAGCTCATACACTAGAAAGTTAACAAAAAGGTCTAGAGGTGACTCTAGATGTGGCATTTCCATCAAGAACACTATCCAGAACATAAGCATAGATGCATCTAAAATTACTGTAAAGAGAGAATTGCAGGAACATGACCTGTGTGTACCACAAGTTGCAAACCATTAAGCCTGAAGAACAAAAAGCTCAAGAGTCAACTAGAAATCACTGTATTACAGGTCCACCCAGAACCCAGTGATTCCTGTGGCCTTCAGGAAGACATAGACTGCAAAGCATTTGTGACAATGCACAAATCATGACCAATTTATGTTACCAATGGTCTATTAATATAGGAGATTTAGGTTATAGAGAAAAGGAGTTTTTGATTCTAATATGGTTCCCCAAATATAGGATATGTACCCACAACACACTGTGGTCGTATACAATTTCCACAATTGTCAGCATAGCTCAGCAAAAGTTGCATCATCTTCCTGCATCATTTGATTTGATGAATGAGTCTTAATGAACGTCTGTCTTGTTTCATTTGCACATGTTCTTTTCATGTTGGCCGTCACATACCATGTTGCTGAGACAGATTCTTGGTATCCTTGTAATGCAACAAACAGTTTCTGGTTGTAGATGTAAACACCCATCAAATTATAGATAACATTTTGCACCTTTTCAGATCAAATTCAATGTGCTAGAGTACATAGCCAAAAAGAATGACGTTTTTCGATTATTTGCAGAGTGGAGTTTATATAATTATGGCATATCATGCCATGGCAGGTATGACCCCTACAAATAGGTCATGCTTTGTAAGACTATATACTGAGTGCAGAGTACACAGTTCTAGAGATTTGCTGGTAGCTTTCTGATAACAACTATTCAATATTAATCACTACAGTTGCACAAATGCTTTTATGTTAGCAATGCAACCACACTACTTGTCTTTTCAAAATAATACCAGAAATCACAACACAGACTGTGGAAAATACAAACATTAAAAAACATCTACTGTTCCTCTATATCCAAGGGGTGGGTGGATGACAACTCCTAACATATGGCAGGATAAAATGAGTATAAAAACATTACTTTTTATAACAGCATTGCTTCACATTACAAGGTAGAAGGAATTGCTACTGTCTGCTGGAAGCACTCCGATGTTTCAAATGCTCCTGAAAAGTCCCGATAGCATTCTGGTTATAACAAAAGGTAAAGACAAAAAACAAGCAGCCTCAGACATGATGTTATTAATTAATTTTTGAACAGGAATTCTGATTTTGACTTCACCCATTTTCTCTCTTCCATAGAGTAGTCTTACCCATCAACCCCCACAATAGGAAAAGGATTAGCACACAGTTTTCCACAAAGATTAATCTCTCTAGGTTAGAAGCATCTACAAAACACCTTTCCTACACACATGTCACGTACTGGCATGTCTATCACAATCTAAAGGTAGTCTGGTACTGTGACCACTGTAAGTGTATGTCATAAAATAGCATAAGCAACAATTAGCCCAGATATTTGGTTTCTCCAGCAGTGTTTATGATCACTGCAGGAGGCATCTTATCATTTAAAGAAAGCATGATGTATTTTCTTATTAAACATTTGCACATTAAGCAATGGTCACTATGTAGCTGTGCCCACTAATAGCCTATTTCTTTTGGCTATGTTCACACAGCAGCTAAAAACATACATTTAATTTACATAGCACCTTTCTCATACTCAAGGTCTCTTTATATAATCCATACATCGAACAAAAAAAGTGGACCAAATCTGTTTTTTTCTTTATATGGGACACAGATGTGTCAACTGTGTAGCGGCATTAACAGCAAAAAAAAACAAAAAAAACAAAACAGTGAATCTGACATTTTCAGTTGCAATTTGGGATACTTTCATATATGGTACTGAAATCTGATACGCATCAGATATGTGGCAATGCCTGAACAGCCAGATCAGAATTCATGCGACTTTTTATTTATCATAATTTCACATTACCAGGAAGGAAAGATCATCAGTGAGGAAAGATTTCAGTAGCGGGACAGTGGGGCAACTCTGTGGATGGGTCTCTGTAGAGTCATGGCAACTATGTCAAGCATTCAATGTTGAATGTTTGAAGTAGTTTCTACGAATCTACAGAGGCCCATCTCTAAAATCTTGGACTGTCTTGATAATTTGTTTCTGAATTTTCAGTGGGCCTCCACTACATATTTATATGAGCATTAACTAGTGGCTGTTACTGCTGACTCCATTGATTGTCTTACTATTAATAATTATTATTAATTGTTGTATACAAATTATTAATTTGGTTATTGAACTATAAACTATACGTACATAGCAATGTAAAGTCTGCATAGTGGATTCTTTGCATTTTTAGTTTGAGGGATTTTTTTTAACACAACAGTTGCACTCTAATTCTAGTTAATGGAATTACAAAATTTCATGAAAAATTAAAAGTGCCTTCCATAGTTTCATTAAATCATTTGTTTAACCAATGTATTGAAATATAAGCAAGTCAGGATTACACCAGATTCTAAAAATGCATATAGAAATATGGTAATATATGTAACTAATATATCATATTCTCATTTGTAATTACATTATGTATTCTTGTTTACATTATGTCATTCGCAAAAAGCCAAACTAATGTGCATTCATTCAAGCTGCCTCATCATGTACAGTGCAGACCCATTTTGGAAACCTGGACCTACCACTACTATCACATTATGAAGATGTAAACAGCAGATTTAGAAGACAATGCTTGCAGGATTATGTTGCTAATGGAAAGCTGCCCTGCTTTAAATTAATTGGGACGTAATGGAAAAAAGCATGACCTGCTTATATGTTAAAAAGACATGATTCTGAAGAGACTACACGTTCTCAATCTATATTGGATTTATGTTGTTTGAGATAATGTAGTATTGGTTAAGTACTGGCAGAAGGCAGACATGTCCTAATTAAGAACATATGTGAAAGCTGTTTTGTTTCATTACCATCTTATTTGCTACTAAGCTTGGTCTAAATATCATCACAGCTCATGCTGTGTCACTTTTGTCACTGTGGCTCCATGTGTGAGTACCTTCAAAATCTTGCAGTTCTGTCATTCAGGTAACATGATATTTCAATAGAGCTGAGTGAATGACACCAAACTTTATGCGTTTTATCTTTTTAATTACCAGTGCTTTATAAAAAAAAATAAAATTAACTAATCACAGCAGAACTTAAACCATCTAAATGAAATGCCAAGTCTCCGGCCTGTCTGACTAACAGCTCTGTGTCCATAAAACTAGTATTCTGTTAGTAAGAATTTATAGTTGGCAACAATTAAGGTTTTTATAGTAGCCACCTAATAAATAAATTATGTAAAAGCAGTTTGCCAGAGCGCAAGTACCATTATTGTTATCATGGTTCCCACATTAATTCATAATCTCTCTGTGTGAATGGAGACAGCACAATTGAGTGTACCTGAACTCCAGAACACACAAAGTGCAAATTGAAAAATCCGAGGAAAAAAATTACATGACCTAGGGCTGCGTGATATGACGATATACATAGTGTGATGACATATACTGATTCATATTATGTTCTACAGTTTATTCTACTGTATCGCAAAAGATGCTTTACAGGACTATTTTTCATAATTTGGATGACACTTTACATAAAGGCAACACAAACATGGATGTGATGCTGAATGACAGACTGACGAATCAAATGCGTCAGCAGGTTTAATAAACAAGGGGATGCAGAGAACAGACGGGTCAACAAGACAATACAACAAAACAATGAAATGGAGAACAAATAAAAATATACCAAATACAACCTTTGGTTAGCTAGCCACAGGAACAAGTTAAAATAAATAGAGGCTACAATCACACTTGGAAATACAGAGATACAAAGGAGCAAAGTGAGAGTACATAGATGGTGCAATGATGTGTGAAGTAAAGGAATGCTGCTTAAGTAGCCGTGCTGAAGAGCAGGTAACGAGAACCGAATTACAAGGTAATTCGAATTCAGGCAGGGTGGAGCTGGGCTCCAAGGAAGCGGAGAGGCAATGTTCACAGTGGAGTGTGAACACGACACAAAACAGAATAATTTCAAACAGAAGCAGCCTGACCAGCCAAGAAAACACGAGTGAATTAATGCTTGCTAGCTATCTAACTGCATATACACACTAGCTAGCTAGCTGCGTAAACACACTTTCTACCAACATGCAGTTTGACCTTTAACTAGCTAAATGTTTGTAGGAAATGTGTTAGCAGTTAACTTAGCTAACTACCTAGCAAACTGCTAAAACACACTTTAGTTTTACATTTAGCTAGTTCTGTACCTTAATAACAAAAGTTATTAAAAACTATTTTAAAAAATGAATCAACTTCAGCAATATGAACAATCTCACTGCTTCAGAACTAACTAAACATGGGGTTGTGCCATCATACCACGAAATAATGTAATGGGAAATAATGCTAGGTTTTTCCAAGTGGTCATTTAATATGAACTATTTATTTCATGAATTTACAGAAAATGTGCTAGATCATATGCATTGTTATATCCCAAAACAACCTATTTTGGGATATAATATTTTGGTCATATCACACAGCCTGACCTGGTCTAATGGCACATGTTCAGCCATGTTTTCAGAGGAAGTTGTTAAGTTTAGAGATGAGGTCTAAACATTTCTAATAAACATTGATTTTACACCAGTACATGATCATATTAGTCAGGGGAGGGAAGGAAATGTAGGACAAGCTTTGAAGCACTAAAATAAAGGTACTGTGATGAGGTTTGAATTGACTACCACCAATCAGTGGCAAAGGTTAAGACCAGTTGAGTAAAATGCCAATATCCTGGGTCATAATTTGACAATGAGATGCTAATAACTTTAAAAGGTACAAATATCTTGTGTTACTCATTAAACACTTAAAATGTAAAGCAACTATCTTGTAATACTAATTAATTAATGAGCATCACAAATTAATGTTTTAAGAAAACCAGTTATCTTATGTCTTCTGAATGTTGTGTTTAGCAATATGTTGCTGAGGACATCACAAATAAATTAAGGTGACAACTCTACATTATGTAGTGGTTGTCTGATTTATTTATTTGTTTTTGTTTCTAATAGCAGTATATGAATGTAACTTACTCCATTACTTTTACCTTTCTTCAGAAATAAAGGTAAAAAGAATAAAAAAAATTTCAGTGGAAAAGTAATTATTACAAGAAATAAATAAGGCATTTTCTAAACCAAGTGTGTAACTAACATGTCAGGTAAGAGTTCATTGCACTAAAACAAGCAAGATGCAGTTAGTATTATTTAACTCCCAATCAGGGGTCACTGAAACTGACATTTTATAGGTACTACAATAAAGTTTTTCAAATAACAATAAGTAAAACATACAATATGCGTATCTGTCATGCTGACTGGAAATGAACTCAAATCTGGAGCAACTGTTACACAATTTTTGCAATTCCTGACTATGGTTTTAAATTTTGTAACTTTTCACAAATTAAAAAAGTTCAATATTGCACAAATAATAAAATTACAGAGTACAGAGTAGTAACATGTCTCTGTGTAGAGCACAGTCAGGGAATATCAAAGAAAGGTAACACTCCTGCTTTTAATAATATATATATATTTGTAAGCATTACACCCAAGAAATACAACCTATGGCCCAAAGGCTATTTAGGCTTTTAGTATGAATGCATGTACAAGGGAATATAATTACAAGCACTTACCAAAATGCTGTCCACTTTTGATTGTACAGATTTGCTGAAAGACACACCAAGGCAAAAACGGTAATTAAAGTGAATGAGCATGAGCTTTTCCTGGAGATCATCGTTTTAGACAGAATTCTCAGAGCAGGTAGGTAGTTTGACATCATCAGTGTCGTTTCACGATGAAAATAATTCACCATGTCCTGTTATTTATCGCTTATTTGCATAGCAACAAAGAGCAGACAGGTGTGTTTCTAGTGTACCAAGTTATACATTTGAGACAACTGTTTAAATAGATCCAAGTACGGGTTGTTCCTCATCTAGGTAGTGCAAATTAGCCTTGGAACAATATACTTGGTTTTCAACAATATAACAAACTATTTTACATCAAAAGACATTTTAATGCTTGAAAGACATTAACGTAAGGTTGTTATAGATACTAGCCAAATGCATGTCATTACAAATCGGAAGAATTGTGTAGGGGTGAATTATCCAGCTATAACAAACTATGCTTGTTAGAGGGCCATTTAGCTTTAGCTAAATAAATGCTGGCTTGGTAATTGCCTAGCTAGCTAAATCCTACTGCAGTGATGGTTAACGTTCAAGCAATGATCCGGACAAATTGTTTTATATTTGATCAAATATAGGGCAGTTATGACAAAAATAGCTTAAGGGCGTCTATTATACGCTGCAACCATGTACCCACTTGGCTATAAAAATTACAAACCTAGCTATCTTTAAGACTTTGCTAAGCTAGCTGTTCGAGAAGTAAAACATTCATTCAGTAGCGAGCTGGCTAGCTAGACCGCTAATCTGTCAACATGGTTTCGCTTGGTAATGGCTGGAGAGCTAACCAGCTAGCTTGGTTATGCCGTTGCCGTCTTACCAAATTGAATTCTTTATCTTGTTGTACTGTAGCGCAGTTGCCTCGGGGCCTTGTAGACCTGACACTACGGTAGGAAGGGAACCCAATCCGGGGATAGGATTCTGCAGTTGACCAGGTTGTTGTTGATCATCAGCCATCACGGTGATATTCTTGCGGGGAGGAGGGGGTGAGCTTTAACAGGTAGGCCTCATCAGAGACCTTGCAAGAAAGCAGTTCTCCTGGTGCGCATAACGCCGGACCCTACCGAGTACTGGTCGTCCGAGTTACACTCTTCTTAGATAGACCAGGCGGACGAAGTGTTGTGCATGACCCGAGACGGTGTCTTTTGACGCATAAAAATGAGACGTACAAGTACGGGGATAGAAAAACAAATATACTACTGCAGCATACAGCACGGCGGCAGCCGCCACGGACAGCGCTGCTGCGGCCAAGCAGAGGCAGCGCATGCGCACTGCAGGATCGAGGGCATTTGTGGCAAAAAAAACCAAAACAGATTAAGGACAAGGATATTTACGAACGTGGTGTTGTTTTTTTTGTGAATAATACATTAGCTGAAGTCAAGATAATATTTTTTAAAAACAAACCTTTCATTATTTTCATAAAATATAGATTACTATTTATGCCTACAAGAGCAAATTACCAAGCTCCACGATAAACGTTACCCCCAAATAGGTCACTTTTAAATTATGCCAGTAACCGGGTCGTATAGTCTGCTGTATATGCCTGTTACATTTTCAGTTTTTCTTCTGGACCGATTTTCGAACAAAGTACGAAGCTGAGGTTACCCAACAGTAAACTGGCTGCGTGGAATTCTTAAAAGATCTCAAATGTATTAATAAATCCCACTGTTCAGTGATTTTATGAGCATTAGTGCAACAAGAAAAACGGCCCAAAACTGACTAAAAACGGTCGATGCTTTTAAGAAAAGCGACTTATATCAACCAAGTGCATTTCAATCCGCCTTCAACGAGCAGTCAGTGTTTTTGCTTAAGGGCACAATGGCCGCATCCATTAGCTGCTAAAATCGCTCCCTGGCAGGTGCCTGCAATCGCATTATGTTAGAAACATATAGTTTTAAAGAAATACCCAGACTGAAATTATGAACACCGCCACACTTGTGGTAATAAGTAATGAAATTGATGTTGTTGTTGTGATGCTCTATAAAATCACTAGAGGGAGACATAACACGCACAACCATTGCAATCATACGGACACGCCTCCGCAGACTAGAAGTCACACAAATCCCTTAAAAAGGAAAATTGATCCTTATACGGGCGATAACTTTTAATATATAAAAAGGAAATATTTAATGTTATTCTTTGTGTTTATGTGTACATTAGGTTTATATTTTATGTTTAGTTGACAGAACAGCACAACCTTATTGTTATGAATCAATACAGCCCATATATTTTCTAACTGTATCCATGACTACAAGAGGAAATTATGTATTTTGTAAAATATAATTGAATGTATTTTGCAAATTATGTATTTTGTAAATTGTTAATTGTGTATTTATCAAAAATAATTTAAACACTTTACCTGATTTGAATCAATATCTTATCACTTCCCATCTAACTGTGTCCAGGTTCTTGTACAGGCTATATACTGCTAGATATATTGGACAGATTTATTTCCACTTAAGATTCAGCTACATGATATTGCCCCACTGAATATCAAATTTAGAAACCTGTGTATTTTATACATTGGTTTATAAACCAAACATGATTAAATATTACTGATAATTGTTCGGCTCCAGTTTACCATTATATTGATTCTTAATAAATCTCACATTAATAGTGATTTTAACAAATGCACATACAAGTTTACAATTTACATAATATTCCCTGTCTGTCCCTGTCTGTTTAGACAAGAGTACATGTAAGTGGTGTTTCTCATTTTTCTGTGTGTTTGTTGTGGGGATATCTTGTCTTGCTCAGAACCATGGTATTTGAGAGGTTTTAAAATAATCTTATCTAAAGGGGATTACCTTAGTCTAAATCCTAGTGGCCTCTAGCTACAAAGGAGCACCCACAGAGAGTCCTAATGTATATAAAGGCAACATAAATTGAACAGGCTTATTTAACACAAGAGGTTATGTATGTAAACAAGTGAAACACCTTGCCATTTAATCTTCACAGTAACAATCACATTATATTTAAGAGGTCATATAAGTGTGTAAAGTTATACTAGAGGCTAAGAAAAACTACAGCACCATCTCTTGTGCAAATCTCACTCAGAGAGTCTAGGCCAGTGTGCTTAAGTCAGATGTCAGTCACTCTGAGGCTCACCTGCTCCAATCCTCTTAAACTGTCATCCTTAGCTTCATACACTCCAGCTGTTGGGATAACCTGAAGCCTAGACTCTCTCAAAAATCAGTCCTGTCCCAAACGACAAGCGTTTGTTTAGAAGCATTTCGTATGTTTTTTTATGGCAGGAGGTACACAATGTTGGCTACTTACTAATCAGTCTTTTGCTTTTATAAGATAATAATTTTGGCAAGGAAAGCAAAAACTGCATTGTACCCATTTACATTATGTGCACTGTAAATGTTGAATCTGCTTTAAGGCAAAACAGTATTTATGGTCAGACAGATGCCTCACAAATTGAGATTAAGAGTCCCATGAGGGCAGTCTGACACAAAGTGCTTATATGTAGACCTCTCTCATGTATGTTACTTTACATCATGTCATGTTTGTCTCAGTCCTGGTTCCTGAAAAAAGGCAGTAGGGGATTTTCTGGCTGATTCAAGTCAAAAGTCACACCAGTGGAACTTCCAGGGGTCCCCATTTTGGAATGACACTGTGTTGCATGATATTGTCACACCAGGTCACATCAGTCAGATTTATGCCACTGACAGATTTTGTTGCTCAGATCTTGCTAATGCTATTTTGGAATATAAACTGAGTGTATATTGATGGTTAAGATCTTGTAACAATGGTGTATAATGTGTATAATATTCTGGTCATAGGAGAACAGACTAAACTTATGCCTTCTCTGTTCTATAAACGTTTTCCTACACTGTCTATTTGCCATTCCATTTCAGATTTTCTAATTAGGTTTACATAAAAGATTCAACAAAGTACATTGCATTCCACTTGTATTTTGGTAAGGTGTACTGTGACTGTATACTCTAGCTTGGTTTATGATATTTCCAATTGTCTTGTAGCTTCTTTCTCTTTAATGATGATACCACTATTCTTGGGTCACCCAAAGAACAGACAGGCCAGCAGACAGTAAATCAGGGATTAAGTCTTTCTTCAAGACCACAAGATGTAATAAGGAAAGAGTAGCCCAGGAGTGGTTCAGACAGAGGACTGGGTGTATAAATAACTTCACTTCAGCTTCCCTCAGTCCCACATCAATCTTGCTACACACATGCCAGTTTACCTGATGCCATCTGAATTGGTGTCTGTAAAGGAAGTAGGTCAAAAGGTGAAACAGAACACCACTTAATGGTTTGTGAAAAACACTTTTTTCTTTTCTGTATCATATACTGCTCTGAGCACTGTGTTGCAGGAAGAAAGATTGCTTGCAGGCTCGATACAACTGTGTTTTTCATGATCTTCCTGTAGCTGTTGCAAGAGAATATACTTTATTTCTGCCTATTTGTCTGTTTCTTCCTCTGATAAAAGAAAAGCCTTCTTTACTAACCTATAATACAAAATGCTAACCGATACAGAAATATTCCACCATTGTTCACTTCTTTCTGAATAGCTAAGTTTGCATACAAGTCAAAGCTCATCAAGGGAGCTTCCTCGCTCCTCCCCCTCTATCTTGCCTTACATGGTGTGCCTCACTACACCCCCCTTTCCCCCATGTACACACACACACACGCACACATACACACACATACACACACATACATACACACACACACACACACACACACACTCTAAACACATGCCTCATACCCGCCTCTTGGTCTGGTTCAGTCTTCGCTTGCATCAGTGGTGTGAGTGTAAGGCTGAACTCAGTAGAGAAAAGCTGTGAGAAGAGGACTGCTGAGCTCCTGGACTAAATGTACCTGTGTAAATCTTTGTTGAATACGATAGTTCTGGGAAGTGTAGTGATCTAAGGACAGCTATAAGCACGGAGGTGACAGTGTTGCAGCAGTCATGTTTTGTGCATTCTCTGGCCCGGGGTCAGTCAGCAACTCACTCATGTATCACTATGGCAATGGAAAAGCGGTAAGTTGTTGGATTTCTGTGAGCTGATTTCTGTGATATTCAGTGAGTATGCTTTAAACTACTGCCATATATTTTTAGATGAGATTATTCTGTGTTTTGGCTACAGAAATTTTGTTCATATGATAAATGTGGATGAAACACAAAGTCATGCAATATAGCATATTGATTTGTGTGTATAACATGGTGTTCCTCATGTGGTTAGCCCATGTGCTTAAATTTATACTTAAGTAAGTAAAGGTGGGTTTTTGTTGGAGGGGGTGTGCGTGTCAGATTGTATGTGTTTAATTTAGTATAATTAGCATGTGAATTTAAAGCAGTTCACATCAGTGATTGTGTGCTTTCATTTCAGTTATTCTATCCTCTTTATAAAAGTGATCCTCTAAAAGTGCAGTGCTTATCACAGCAGCAGTTGAACATTTAAATGCTGTTTGGAGCCTCTGGCATTTTGCACTTTCAAGTTTCTTCCTGCTTGCTACTGCAGCATAGCTTTAAGTCACAAAACAACCTTTCCTGTATATCTCCGAAGTCCCATCCCAGCTGTAGCTGAGAGTAGGATATTTTTTGCCATGAGGTGAAATGCCCTGGTCGGTATGTGGCTGAACTCCGGCAGATGTTTTTCCCCTGTGTTCCCCACCCCATTACACCAGTGCACAGCCCCCTCTTTGATGTGCACACATGGTAAGTGCCTCCAGACGGGCACGGATGACACAGAGCAAGGAGAGAAATGAGTTGCACATGTGCAGGGCTGGTTTGGGTTTGACTGAAAATTTTGGACCAGCTAGTCAGTAAGCTTTGATGAAATGTGTTTGAGAGCTGTCCAGTCTTTCTATGCTACGAGGCTGCATTTCAGAAGACATTCCTGCACTGTGTCTCCCCACTTCACTCTAAAATGGGTTTTGTGGTAATATTTTCACTGGCTCAGACACATGCTTACTTAACTCTAAGTAGTCTTTGATGTTCGTCTTATGAAGTTCTTTGATATCTGATGAGGTTTGGGCTGTAGAATGAAGCTTTCCAAAGAGAGAGCTCCTCTCTGCAGCTTCTGAGATTGAGCCATTTGTGCTTTCATGCTGACCCATGAGGGTGAGAGGGGTCATGCTGGAGGGTGTTAATATTATTAACGGGTCACTTGGCCAGTCATTACAGACACTGGGCAGTTGGCCTGATCCTGCACCATATGCTGTGCAGTATAAGGTTGGACCCAGGCTGATATGACCGGGGCCGAATCAGCCAATCAGTGCAGGCCTTTTTGGGAAACAAGCCAATCAAGGTCAGCAACATGCTTTCTTGGTCATGTGCCTATGAATGGGACAAGCTGAATTCTCAGTGGCCCCAGCATGATCCTGATTCTAGATGACTGTTGCCCTGGCGACGCATGTGCCACTGTTGCAGTACGGGGAGGCCTGCGGTCACTTCCTGGAGTGGAAGGGAGAAGGAGAAAAGGGAGAGAAATGAGATCAAAGCACAGAGCAGGTGCAAAGCAGGTTCAGAGGAGGCTCTATGTGTTTGTGTTTCTCTGAAAGGAATATTCACAAGATAACATAGAATTTATGTAAATTATTACATAAATAATTACATTGTAATATATAGATTACATATGTCTTAAGGTATAAGATTTACATATATGTGTAATGTGTGTCCTGTTGTGTGACGGTGAATTCAAACCCTGATAGTGCCATTGCCTTAGACAGGAGTCTAAGCATAACCTGCCCTGATCTATGGATGGGCAGTCTGGCCTCATTTCCTTCTCCCTCTGTCAATCAGGGGAATTCTAATTGTAAATGAAGGTGTCTATTACAGCATGTATAGTGAACTGGGCAGGTATTCCAAATTCTTTTGTTTGTGGACAAAAATGTGATAAAAATTACATCCAAACATCTTTTTTTCCTTTATTTTGCTTTTTAACAAAGAAAGCATTTTTTATCATTTTTATACAAGGATCCATTTCCTTGTATTTAAAAATGTAGGCATATTTTAAAAAGAATGCGAATCTTTTAGGAATATGATCTTTTGTACAATATGTTACAATATGTTCCCCAGGATGTTCTTCCCATCAGTATATTTTGCTTTTCAAACATCAGGTGCACTCTCCGTCTCCAAATACGGAGGAACTGAAAAGGGATTCTGCTTCCTACTCAACGTTCAAACTGCCTAACACAAGCTTCACAAGCACTTTTTTTGGTAAACTCATATTTAATTATTAAAATATCCCACAATTTCTATCAACTGTTTAGAAGATCAGAGACTGTTATTGCTTTATCTTTATGTGTGTACTGCTTGTGTACCCATGTGCATCTATCTGACTGTATATATGTGTGTGTGTGTGTGTGTGTGTGTGTGTGTGTGTGTGTGTGTGTGTGTGTGTGTGTGTGTGTGTTGGAAGACAGAGGTCTGTTGTTGGAAAGTGTTCCTCTCTCAAGGGCACTACAGTCCCTTGGGAGAGAGAATGAAATAAGATCCTGTCTATGGTGTACCATTGCTGTTTCAAGGACTTCTTTTGGGGGGGGAGCATACACACATGCAAGCTTTGTTTACTCAGCTGTTTTGGGGGCTTATTTTGAGAAGAAAGTCAGACATTCACAGACAAACTAAAATCATTTTTGAAACTCATAAAGAAACTGAAGAACGTTTTTCATAAAGAGAAATACTTTGTACTGGATTTATCCTAATAACTTTGCTTTATAGGTTGTGTATTAAGTTTTTAAGGTTTGTTTTTTTTTGTCACACACTTCCGCTCATCCAAAGACAGTGTACAGCAGTGGACTTCTTTTTTTGCTAAAGATAATATTCATAAGATAATTTTCATGTTTCTTGTCATTTGCTCTGGATTGTGTAACTGCTGAAAAGTTTAACCTTTTAATTGCTTTTTATTGTTGCTCAGATATTTATTTTGTTTCTCTTAGTAAGTCCCTTTCTCATGCTGATAAGTGGGAACAGTCTGAGAGAGCAGACAGAAAGAAAACAAAAAATAAATCCTCAGTAGCTATTTTAGCCTGTATCTCTTATTTTGCTCAGTATGTTTTGTCATTTTCTGTCAGATGGGACAAACAGCTCTACAGACCCCTGGAGCTCATCCAGTGGGATCAGCCCATCAGGTCATGGAGGCATGCTGGGATCTTCCCCTTCTAACCAATCACAGTCTGGGAACTATGGCAACCTGCCAACACATGACTGTCTGGTAAGATTTTGCTTTACAATGTGAAAATATAGAAGTCTTGAGGATGGTATAGAAGCTTAAAAATGAAGCTTAAAAATAACTTTTTCCCAATAAGCCAAAAAGTAGAATTAATTCTGAGACTCATGGCACAATGACAATATTTTGAGGCCATGAATGTTAGCACCTTAACCAGTCTTATTGTAGCCATCATCAATAATGCATTCAACTCTGGAGAATGGATAATTGAAGTGTTCACAGTTGAGAGATGAAGTTCAGTTAATTTCATGCTGTTAATTCTTTTTAAACACCCTAATGGGAAGTTCAACAATCGACACATTTTAATTTTTCCATAGAACCTACTGCAAAGTTCAGCAGTATCTGCAGCCAGCAAGCGTCTCCCACCAATGACCTATTTCCATAGAGGCAATGGCAGCGCGTCACTTTTCTTGTCTTCACCCCACACTGTAGCAGCCAGCACAACTGACCGTTCCATGGGTAAAGCCCCCAAGACTCACACAGACTAAAATACTGTGGACTTCACAATGTTTGCTGATGTGGAATTATATTGTCTGTGTATGTGGTTTCAGGGGGTCAGGAGAACCTGGCTGCAGACCCTCACACGGGAAATGCTCTTGGAAAAGCCCTGGCTTCCGTAAGAACTCGTCTCCTACCACAAGCAGTTCTTCCCACCTATCCTTCCATATACAATATGGCTAAATTAACATAGTTAAAATGAATTGGTTCAGGAGATTTAGGATGGTGTTTTTTTCCACAGTGAGTTAGTTTGCTGGACCTCAGGTACTTGTAGATCATAGCTTTGAAGTTTTACATATTCATTTATAGTGCTTTTTCTTGCCTTCGTGGCAAATGTTATAAAGGGCTGTGCAATTCTTACTGCACAACTGTGCAGTAAAAACATCAAGATTTATGATGTCATTTTGTTTATGACATTTATGACATTTCCACCCAAGACTCTGAGGCATTCAGGACAAAAGGCTTTCCTGAGATGACAAGTTGTGCTTTTAAAATGATGTATGTGCTGTCACTGAAACCCTGCTTTACCCCATTTCTCCCCTCATCCCTTCTTCTCCTCATCTCCACCTCTCTCTGTCCTTTTCTCTTTTAGATTTATTCTCCTGATCACACGAGTAGCAGTTTTCCACCCAGTTCATCCACTCCAGGGAGATCTCTGTCACCTCTGGCTGCTTCTACAGTCTCAGCAGGTAAAATACATTAAAGAGGTCAAACAAGTTTTTCCTTCCCTTTTATCAAAACCATTAGTGACAGGTCTTCCATAATATTTCTGTAACACATCATAAATCACATAAATCTCCATTCATATAGCATTTTGAGTGTAACATATTAAAAAATATAATTTAAATTGTTAAACAGTGGAATTCTTTCTCTATATTTTTAGGAGGCAGCCAATGGCATCGATCTGCTGGACAGAAAGCACAGCCATCCAATTACGAGAACTCTCTGCAGTCATTGGTACAGCCCTCTTAATAGCATCTTTTATGCACAGATTTTGAGTAATCTGTTTTGTGCTTTTGCTTGTTTATTTGGGTTTGTGAATCCAGTTTTTGAAGAAAACAAAGCAGTTTAGAAATCATTCAATTTTTATCATATATGTTTTCTGGATTTCAGATTGAGGATAAATTGGACAGACTGGATGATGCCATTCACATCCTACGAAACCATGCAGTAGGTGGGACAAATATTACCCTGACCAATGACATGCACAACCTACTTGGACAGTCACAAAATGGACCAATCACAATGAGGCCAAACTACCCCATCTCAGGACTGGTAACAAGTGGATTACCAACAGATGTAAGTTTTCCTCATTATCTCTTATTCTAGTCATTATGTGTAAATGTTGTAAGGGTCTATGTTGTGTACAGCAGGGAAAATTGTATGAGCCTAAATATTTCCCATATGCAGAAGACCTGGTAAACACACCAACTGGATTAAAGTTATTTGCTTATTTGGTTTCTACTCTTTTTAATAAATAAACCATTTAAATAACACTGATGCTACAGTGTAATAACTACACAATACATTTTCAGTCCTCTTTTCCTAACTGGTCTGAAGAGGCCTCATAGCATTAGCAACTATGGCATTCGTTAGTTTTCAAATTCACTATAGCCTGAAGAACCATGTTAACAATGAAATCAAGATATTAAAGAATTCTAGGAACTGATATATGGCATTGAGAGTAATGGAGAGCCTAACAGTAATAACCTTGGAATTGTGGGTCCATGTCCTTGCATGACTGGAAAGCTACTTCTAATGTTTATTTTATCTACGTCTGAGTTTGTAAAGAAGTGAATAAAAAGGTGCAGACAGTGGCATATGCAGAAGAAATCAAGGGCACTCAGCTAACGCTCCTGCTTAACATTAGATGTAGTGATATTTACTTGGACTGAATAACGGAAATATAAAACTGGTACTATGGGCTTGAAATGTGGTCTCCTTTGATTTTGGCAAAACCGTCTTTCTTTACTCTTAAAATTCAGGATTTTTCAACTTCCTGGAATAATGGTATTTGCTCCCTCAGGAAAAAAAGGTGTGAGGCACCTACTGAAGAACAGCTGAAGGAATGTGTTTTGGGTGTATGTCTCCGCAGGTGTCAGCAGATGCAGGTGAGGCTGCACACTTGGCCATCCACCCCTCAGCTGTTCCTTCTGCTTCCCATCGGACTAATCCTGAAGACAGCTTCAGAGGTCCGCCTAAGCCACACTCGCCCATTGCTGCCTCTCCTGCACTCAGCTCCTTTTTTCTGCTTACCTTCTGCTCTTTTTTGTGTGTTTTGGATGGTGCAGAGTGTTTCTGAGGGCCAAGGCCATGTTTATGGACTGATTTCATTCCACTGTTTGTTTGCTGTGAAAGCTTCACCGGTGCTCATAGCTTGGTTGTGTCTGGCAGCACTGGCTGCAGGGCTGTTCTCTGACATCTCTCCAGGCTCGGTCAAAGTGGAGCCGACTGATGGAGAGCAGCTTGGACTTCGTCAGGCACACCCCAACCACCGCCCTCATTCCACCTGCCTGTCTCAGCCCTCCTCTGATGGTCTGCACTCTGATGCAGAGAGTGATACTCGAGAGCCTGAAACACCCAATGCTGACCCTGCTAGCAGGAACAGGTAATGAGCTCTTGAGACAGTAGAATATACTAGCCACTAGAGGGCAACAGAGAACCCCGATAAAAATACATCTATACAAAAGCCCGACGTTCACTGCCTACGACTGCTATAAGATTTACGATAGAAAAATTGCTCTTCCTGCTGGACATCACGACAGACTTATAAATGTCAACGCGTTCGGATATCCTTCCATACTTTTTGTCTGACCTTTCTTTCTTTTTAATGGGTAGCAATCTTGATTACTACCATGTCTGGGCCTTGAGAAAAGCTCGAAATAAGACACAAAAGCAACCTAACAGATTAACAAATGATCTGACTGCTGTCTCTTCTGCCAAATGTGAATACTTTTTTTGTCAAAATTGTTATGCAGGAATAACACAGACAAGAAATACCGGATATTTATCTGGACTTCTACTTACTTCTACTTACAACGTTTCTCTGCATGCACGCGCATTGGTGTGCGCATTGGTGCGCGTGCGTGTGCGTGTGCGTGTGCGTGTCCATGTGTGTGCATTGTGCATGCGCGTGACCATTGCTGGATACTGTGCGTGCGTACTCACAGCAGCGTCCACGATGATGAGGAGCTGTCTCCGGAGCAGAAGGCTGAGCGAGAAAGGGAACGGCGGATGGCAAACAACGCGCGCGAGCGTCTGCGCGTGCGTGACATCAACGAGGCTTTCAAGGAGTTGGGTCGCATGGTGCAACTGCACCTGAAGAGCGACAAGCCCCAGACCAAACTGCTCATCCTGCACCAGGCCGTCGCCGTCATCCTGAGACTGGAGCAGCAGGTCCGCGGTAAGGGTTCATTGCAGAGTGCTGCAACTGGGATCAGCCTCCTCATAAGTCTTTCTTCATAGGCTCATTGCCTCCATTTGTACTGAAGTACTACCCAACTGGTAACACTGATGGCTACAAACAAACAAGTAGAAATAAAACACAAAAGTTATATATATATATATATATATATATATATATATATATATATATATATATATATATATATATATATATATATGATAACAATTCCACTATCTGGTGTAAAGGCTAAAGTTTGAATGATTTGTGTTCTGTGTTGTTCTTAGAGCGTAATCTCAACCCTAAGGCTGCCTGCCTGAGGAGGAGAGAGGAGGAGAAGGTGTCTGCCCTCACTCTGGATCCCCAGGCTATGCATACAATCATTCACTCAGCACTGCCTGACCAAGGCAACAGTCTCTCTGGGCATCACTGACAGCCTTTGTGTGTGTATGTGTGTGTGTGTGTGTGTGTGTGTATGTGTCTATGTGAATCTGGGCTAATAAATGGCAGTATTTTGTGATAAACCTTTAACATTCTTTTTTTTATAGCACTTTCATAGTCATTATGTTTATAATTGACTTTAAAAAGAGAAGAACATTGTGGGGTTTTATTTTCTTTTGCTACCACGTACACTGTTTATATGTACACAAGTACCTGACAAACCAGTTTGTTTTCCCATTGATAGATTGCTGTTCAGGACAACAAAGCTCCAGCAATTCTATAGCATTATCTTCCAATAATATATATTTTATATGAGACTATGAAGCAACAATATCCAAAGAACATTTCAATGTTGTTAAAAATTACTACTTTATGCCATTAGTGTTTTCATAACCTTCAATGCAGTAGATGTGCTTGTAAACTTGGCTTCTCGGTAACTCTACTCTATGTAAACATTAGCCTTGGTATTTGCATATAACTGACAACATTTACAATATGTAATTAAATACTAATTGTCATAACTGAAGGTGAGCGACTTAGGCAGCGAGGCGAAAGTGCAAACAAATAACACGCTTTATTAAATTGTTTCTCTAAAAACAAAGAGCAAACGGTAAAAGGACTGAAGAAAAAAAGGAAGTAGAAATAATAGCTTTCGTAGGGACGCTTCAGAAGATGCAGTTTATTGCTAGTCAGGTTGATAGCCTAACACTGCGCGTCTGCAACGAGCACCTGTGAACATAGGGAGAGGCAATCAAAAGACAGGTGACAGTGATCATACTAATAGACGTGTGATTGAGAACTAATAAGTGATCTGCGTGTGTGATTGGTGGATGATTATGAGCTGGTCTGGCTGGATACCGGTTGGAGCGTGACACTGATATTTTATTATGATTTTCTAGAAATACATTTTTCCATGTTAAATGTTGTCTATTGTTTTGGTGTATACTTCTTTCATAGAGTTTTAAATAAAAATGAATGAATAAAGAAATCTGGAAATGTTCTTTATGTTAAAAAGGAAAACATGTAAGACTTGCTGTTAACAGGCACTCTAGCTTTCTAGTTTGACTAAGTTAAAAGTAAACATCTAATTAGTATGTTATGTTTTGTCAAAGAATGAATATGGAATAACTGAAGAAATTCATATAACGGATTAAACGTAATACGGTAAAAATAAATAAATAAATAAATAAAATAAAGGGGCCAGGGTGTGGATCCATAACGTTCGAAAGCAAACGAAGTCGGGCTCAGTAATGAGAATCAGAGTTCAGCTCCTCCTGTCTTTGGCAAACCGATGGTCTCTGTAAACGTGTAGGAGTGTCATCAGTTCAGATCAGTTCAGGATGAGTCCAGCTTTCGGAATTTAGAACCTTAAACTGTTTCATAGGCGTGCGTAATTAAGCGAAGTTGATAAGCTGGAGACTTCTTTAAAGCTGTCCTGAGATAAATAACGTCTCAACTTTGAAGCTGAAGTGGCTTTGGTAAGATTAACTTTTACTTCAGTTTTCACTGCGTCTGTTTGCGCTTCGTTCGTATTACTGAGTAGGAGTTTTTTAAAACGGATGATTGGCACGAAAAGGGAATTCAGAAGGCAGTTAAGAAATCTATATTACAGGATTACACATCTTTTCAATGTACTAAAATTATGTAGCGCAGTGGACCACACAGCGGACGGTTTGTATTCCTAGTGCCGCAAGTCTGAGATGTAAACCAGCTAACTCACCTGAGGTAAAATATGTAAACCCATGAGGTTATGCGACTGTATAAATCGGCACTGTGGAGAAGTTCATTTGATAACAATGTATCTGAAATAGAACAAAGTACAAGAAAAAGCAAAATCTTGCTTTGATTTTAACTGCTTATACCGAGCTGGGCACAGAAATTAGATGGGACACAATTATATTATGACCAGTATACACTGTCACTCAGTAATGATTTGTTTATTACTTGCTTATTTATCTGTTGCTTAATTACTCAAATGTAAATAGGCCTTTTGGTTATCAGCAAACTCAAGTCGACGCCCTTTTCTTTCTCAGACAAATCCAATTCGGTGCTGTTGAGGACTGAAATCATGTAGGAGGCAGATACAATAGCATAGTGTTAACATACAAGAGCATTTGTTGTCATGGTAAACCTCAGAGTTGGAGCACTGTTCAATTTCTTCTCTAACCTTGGCATTACGTGCAGCTTGGTGACGCATTAATGTACTATTGTTTCACAAGCTGATGTAAAAGCAACTTCGTCAATGTCAGCCTGTTTAAGAACATACATATACAAGAGCTGACATAAAATGGTGCTGAGAACTCCTTCATTGTTTTTCAGCATCTGCTGCATAGTGGAGGACCTCCCACACAAATTCACAATGGAATTGCATGGAAACAGTAAGCTTCAAGATGGCCACATATATTTGGGTACTAATCAACATGACCAGATGCATACATCTCATGGTGATGAGGCAGGATCTTTTGGAGTGAAAGTACAGGTACAGGGTATACAGGGCCGTCCATATGTGGTTCTAAATGGACAAGGTATGTCCTCTCAAAGTCCTGCCTACCCAGATGTCTTCTTAATGGACCAGATGCAGAAAGAGTATGTTTCGACTATGAACGGTCAAGCCTCCAGCATCCAAAGCCCTCTAATGGATCATAGATCAATAAGACAGTTGCAAATACCTTCTCCAGAGGTTCCATTGTTCACTGTAAATGGTTCACTATCCTCCCCCTTGCTAAACTACCACAGACACCCTGAGCTCCTCAAACCATATGATCCCAGGAGCAACAGTCTGGACCTGCAGGACTTTCCTCATCAGGTGAAGAATAAAGCCAACTCTGAATTAAACCAATTTAACATGACAAATCTTTCACCTGTTTGTGCACCTCACGTGATGGTAAAGAGAGCCAGGATCCCTCTGCCTGGACCTGGGAAGGAAAGAACTCAGGACCAGCTCATTTCTGGAGTACCGTCAGCAGAAAGCATACCCTATCGCCAGTCACACATCATCTGCAGACTGTCCGTACCTGACCACAGTACTGATCCAAGACAGCCCTCACAACGCATAGGCAGAGCTAGACACAGGACTCCTATGGGTCCTGAAGAGAGGAGGCGATCACGAAGTGTCGGTGAGTCCATCTCGGGCAACTCTTCCAGGACCAGCCCAGTACCTGTGGCAGTGCGAAGAGCTGAAGAAGGAGCAGGTGTTGCTCCAGCCCTGACTCTGGTCTCTGCATCTCAGAATGACTGTCTTTCAAGGCTGAGGACTGGCGAGAGCATGCTCAGGGCTGGTATAAGATCTCTAACTGCAGCTCAGTTTGAAGAGCGACAGAATGAAAGGATGATGTCACCAAGATCAGGGAGAATTATATGCAGAATGGATAGAGGAACTCTTTCCAGATCTCTTCAGCAGAATGGTGACCACTCAAGCCCTGAGAGAGAGGCCCAGGTAATCGTTTGCCTGTCCATCTCAGCACCATGAGATACATCTGTGAATTGGAGGCTAGACAGTAATTAAACAAATGTATTTGTATAATGTAATACCATCTGTAATACATAAATTTGGCAAAGAGGTATATTATTGAAATATACCTGTATTGAAATATACCTGTATATTATTTGCACAGAACACCATAGGCCTATTATGAATTTGCATTTAACAAATACATGGTGGACATAGTCTTTACTTTTAAATATATTTTTTTAGATTTTTAAACTTTTCTATAGAGTTGTACTGGTAATTAGATTATTAAATTTTGCTTCAAATAAGTCTTTATGTACATTTTTATGTTCTTGAGTAAGGTAACCCCTGATATTTTGAAAGGACAGCGAGATATTCTACACCAGCCAGGAGAAGATGCAGCCAAAGTAGTGCTGTTCAACTACCTCAAAGAAGGGTGAGAACACAAAAATCACACTAGTTATCATAGTTATTATCAGGATCTTGAGATGACTTGATGAAGCTATCTAGTAAAAATACCCCTAAAAAGTCGTAAAGCCTTGTCTAAATTGATGATAAAAATTTTGGAGAGGTTTGCACTTCTGTGATGTTATCTGATAATGTGATGTTATTTCAGCTGGTCAGACTCAAAAGTCCCAGGCTTTAGAATTTAGCACTCTCTAGTCCACATTTCCTAGTCCCAAATTATGTTTAACTCCTTGAGCTAATGCAATGCGAGTTCATCACATATACTGGATACAGACAATTACAT
The DNA here is from genome assembly GCF_041902795.1 of Electrophorus electricus. Lineage (NCBI taxonomy): Eukaryota > Metazoa > Chordata > Actinopteri > Gymnotiformes > Gymnotidae > Electrophorus > Electrophorus electricus. Next base: position 9,146,472 of record NC_137500.1, on the reverse strand, counting down.
TTCTGTCATGCTGAACCTGCATAATTCTGATTAATGTACAGTAATGTACAGTGCCTTTAACTGCTGTGTAGGAGTGGCGAAGGTGATGCAATCATCAAGCAGAAGGTGAATCTGCTGTTTGAGAAGATCCAGATGTTGAGGTTGGGCACTGTGCAAAGCATGGAGGAGGTGAGGGCTGATACTGTCAGTGATATATATGTATTCTCTGTTCTTCAGTCCTTAAAAACAAGTGGAGTATAAAAGAATTTGGAATTAGAATTATGATTATTTGTTGCTTTGGTAAGTTGACCTGTAAAAACATAAATAATATTGCATAAAAATGTGAGCTTGATGTGTGCCTTGGAGAATCTAACTTGTACTTAACTGTACTTTGAATTTAGCTCTCTGTCTCAGTGGCTGAGGTAAAAGAACTGCAGGACAGAGTAGCATTACTAGAGAGCCAAGTCACTCAACTCAAGCAGCAACTGGAAGAGGAAATTAAGGTAACATGGTTTATAACAGAAATAGTCAACTGAATAAACCACTTTTCAGTTGTGGCGAGGTCCTGTCATGTTCAGAGTTCAAAGCAAATGCAAGAACTAGCTATGGCCAGGTTTGCTGATTCTTGTGTTATAAAGGACCAAGGCCATTAAAAGCAATTTGATTTCACAGACGAGGGAGAGTCTGTCTGAGGCAAATGACAAGAGTGCAAAGAAAGTGAAGACACTGCTGGAGAAGTTAAGCGAGAGTGAACAGGAGCAAGTCTCCCTCCGCCAGCGGCTTACTGACATGGAGAAAGAACTGCAGGCCTCACTGGAAAAGTAAGAAATCTTAGCTGGACGTGACAGCATTCTGGACCCAGCGAGAAAGCATAGTACTTGACTCTTTAGTAAAAATATTTATTCAGGTGCTGAATTCCCACTGTATCAGACTAGTGAATGCATCCTTATTGCTCATGTGGGCTCGTGATTGTGTGTGGTGCAGACTCCTGCAGATGAAGAGGGAGCGTGAACAGAGTCGGGCAGAGGCGAGGGGTCTGCAGAAGCAGCTCTCCGACATACACGATGAGCTGGACAGCACCAAGAGCACAGAGCAGGATGAGAGAGACACCATTCTAAAGGTGAGGAACGAATGTTTGATGCTATTATCCCAATGTGTATTGGACGTCACACATTTTGCTTAATTGTGAATACAGGATTACTTTAAATGATGGAGGCATTTGTATTTATGTAGCTCTGACTTGGACACAAACCCTTCTTAACCTGACCTCTAAGAGCCATGTGGGATGCTCTCTCTCTCTCTCCTCTTTTTAGGAGATAGCAAACTTGCGTTTGGAGTTCCAAGAGCTACAGCAGATGCAGGAGGAGCAGGAGGAGGTGCTGCACTGGAAGGAGAGGGAGCTCACTGCCTTGCAGGGGGCATTGCAGGAGGAAATCTCTGCTCATGCTAAGGAAATGGACACACTGAAAGAGCAACACAAGGAGGAGGTGCAGAAGTTTCTGAAGGCTGCAGAGGAGTCGAAAGAGGCAAGTGAGAAGCAAGTGGTCGCACCACTCCCTAAAGTACACACATACAGCCTGTTTCTTAGCGAGCACCTCGTTCATGAGTGCCAGCATGAGAGAAGCCTTCAGCTCAGTGCGGCACCCTGTGAGTGACAGTCATCTACCCCTGCTCAGAGCATGGCATACATGGCCCAGAAGAAGGCAGAGGTGGAGGCTGAGCGCAGCACGAGCCAGGCCCAGGTGCAGGAGCTCACCCTAACTAGAGACCAGCTCCTCGGCCAGGTCGACAGCTTGGAGACCCAAATCACCAGCCTCAACAACATCATCCAGCAGGCCAAGCGCCAGGAGAACCAACTCAGAGAGCGCCTGGAAGAACTCATGGTGAGGGTGAGGGAGGAAGTGGAAAGACAAAGACAGGAGAGATAAGAACAGCTAGCTACAGCAGAGGACAGTAGTGCTTTACTGTGAACAAAATCTCAGTTTACTGTAAACATGAATGTCCTGACCCTTAAATGTTGAATAAAAATTGCACTAAAACATGAATAAAGAGTTTATTGTTGTTAATGTTTCAACCAGGAGGAGAAACAGAGGCTGGAGGAGGAGTTTTTTGAGGTGAGACAGCAGGAAGAGGACATGTGTGGTGCTAACAGAGCTTTGACCAGACACCTGGAGGACACACAGGTGAGACTCATATACCTATTGACATACGGAAATACGTGATCAAACACTGCTTTACCATAGTACAAAGCCCTTGCGCCATCTTCGGAGGGAACGAGGAGGTGGGCATGGGCAGCGGTGGTGCTGAGACGTCGGCGCTTTTACCTGCTCTTCCCATCCATAGAGTGAACTGAGCAGGATGAACCAGGAGTACCGCCAGCTGAAGGAGAGGCTCAGGGAGGAGGAGAGACATGCGGAGCAGCTCACGCACAGCAAGCAGGGGCTGGAGGAGGAGAGGAGGAGGCAGGACAGCGCCTGTGAGAAATTGCAGCAGGAGGTGAGAGGAGTTGCGGTATGAGGAAGCACAAATGTTTCTGACTCTCGGTGTTTACGGTTGGGTGTAGATGATGAAGGCAAACACGTTTGATGTTTTTAAAATGGTTGCTGAATTTGACCTTAATTTGTCCCACTTGCCACCCCTTTCCATCTCCTTTCTTATTTTCTTACTCTTTCTCTTTCTGTCTATCACTCTGTAGATCAATGCAGTGCTGTTGGGTTCTGAGAGGGAGACTCAAAGATTACAGGATGAGGTGGATGAGACCAGAGAGCAGAGTGTGAAGGAACTTGGCATACTACACACACAGCTCCAAAGCACACAGACTGAGCTGGAGAAACACACACGTGCTGCACTGGATTGCCAGAAAGAGGTGTTTGGCAGCCATCCATATGCACACGTCTCTTTCTCATATACACACACAGACACACACACAGACACACCCACACACACAGCCTCTCTCGCTTTTGCGGTCTCTCTCTCTCACGTGCACAAACACAAATGTCTCCCTCCCTTTCTCTTTCACATGCACAAACAGACACACACTGTCTCTCCCCCCCCCCTCACGTAACACACACACACACACACACACACACACACACACACACACACACACACACTGTTACCCTCACCCCCCCCCCCCCACGCTCTCACACACACCGTGCAAGCAGGGTGCGGTCAGTCAATAACCATATGGTAACACTTATTGACCCTGAAAGAGAAATCGCTGAATTACTTTCCAAAACAGAGTGAGAGAGTGAAGAACAGCACAGCAAGACCAGTAACTACAAATCAGTAGACCAGTAACTACAAATCAGTAGACCAGTAACTACAAATCAGTAGACCAGTAATTACAAATTTACAAGGTTAAAGTAACTAATTGTTGGGTTAAACCAGAATGATCTCGTAGGAAAAAGAAAAATAATTTAAATCTGTACAGAATGTTTAAAAAACATTTTCCAAACTCTGTGACTAGCTGTAGTAATATAAAAAAAGCAAACCATTAATCGTGTGTGTGTGTGTGTGTGTGTGTGTGTAGATGTGTGCACTGGAGGCTGAGCTGGCCCAGCGTGAGGGGGAGTTGGAGCAGGCAGAGGCAAAGTGTAAACAGCTGGAGTGTAGGGTGGAGGAGTTGCAGGAGTGCAGCAAGAGTACCCAGGATGACCGAGACAGACAAGTCAAACTCATGGAGGTACATACCGACACACACCCAGACCCACACGCATTTACATAGTCACAGACGCCTGTGCTCATACGCATCTGATGACAAAATAAAGCAACATTTGAACAATGACTACATACAAGGAATGTTAACTTGGTGTTAATTTTGTTGGCAGCAGCAGTGGTCATATAAAAGTAACTTCTTATCTTATATAAATATTAGGAGTATTGGGACAAAAAATCTACCAAAATCATAACCTGGTTTTGACATGTATTGATCCAGGATAAATACCTCACTTTCTCTGTGGTCTTTGTGTGTGCGTGTGTTTGCGTGCGTGTTTGGGCACGCATTTCTATGTGTGTGTAGGCACGGGTAGTTCAGCTACAGGAGGCTCTGTCTGACGAGCATAACAGTGGTGGCTTGATGATGCAGAGAATGGAGCGTGTCCAAGAGCAGGTGTGTATGCTGTGCAAAACTGAACACCACTCCTTCACGGATCCCAGCATCGAGACCATCATGCTCACTGAACCGGACGTCCTTCGGCTATGGAAAGATCCTCCTCGCCATGTTTCCCAGTGCATCCACTGTCTCATCACCAGCTTAGCTGGTTTATCAGGCATCAGGCCGTGGAGGAGGTGGAGAAGTGGAGCCTTACAAAGGGCTTCTCTGAGTATTTGCTTTCAGAAAAGCCTACACTCAGCAAATAAGCTCTGAAATACTGGTTTCTAAGATAACACACATGCACTCATCAGTTCACACATCACTGGATATGTTGATACAACAAGACAGATCTTGGAGGTGGATGTCTCCATTTCTTGTTCTTTTTTTAATCTTTCTCTCATTCACTTTTTTTTTGTCTTGTCTGATGTCAAGAGGCGAGCTGAATAGTGGTATGCGGATTAACTGATAAATGTTAATGGATTCCAAGTCTTGGAGTCTATATAGGCCTTGAGTGCCATGAGTGGCACCTGTTGCTGTTCTTTGGAACTGCTCTATGTTGGTCAAATTTCTTCATTTTAAATCTTGTGTTGGATAAATGGTGCACTGTTTGTAATGTTTATAAAATAAATATCATGTGGCAAGACAATTATATTGTATGAGGGCTTGATCAGGGTGTTTATGAAGTGTGGATGTCATTTCACCCCTCAGCATCCTTTTGTAGAACTTTCATATCTATAGTTTTTCTCTGTTCATCTATTCTCAATGCTTCCTTTTCTCCTTCACCATTCTTGAGGTTTTCCTGTTCTACATGTTTTGGTTGATAACTTCCAAGCTGCTGACCTGTCTGTGTGTGTGTGTGTGTGTGTGTGTGTGTGTGTGTGTGTGTGTGTGTGTGTGTGTGTGTGTGTGTGTGTGTGTGTGTGTGTGTGTGTGTGTGTGTGTGTGTGTGTGTGTGCGTGCAACAGGTAGAGCAGATAAGAGCAGAGTTGTTGCAGGAACGGGCAGCTAGGCAGGAACTGGAGTGTGACAAGATCAGCTTGGAACGACAGGTAAAGATTCTAATTAGCTCCATGCATGGAATCAGAGCAATACTGGCCACACAATTCATCCAGTCAAAAGTGCCAAAGCAGCTTCCAGCATAATAATTACTGGCTTTGAGTTGGAAACTTCTCTGTACTTGCACAAGTTAAAAATATGGCCCTAAAGAGTAAATGCTCTTTCACATAGATGATGCACATTTATTCCCCACAGCGTTCAGTGGACTGTGTTTCAGGTTAGATTACACTGTAATGTATAACACAGTACCATTTTTCTACCATGTCTAGAACAAGGACCTGAGTAGCCAAGTGTCCCATCTGGAAGGCTCTCAGAGGTCAGGCCAAGAAGGCCTTGTGTCCAGACTGGAGCTTCGTATCCGGGAACTGGAGGAGAGACTTCTGGAAGAGGAGAGGTGAGGGAACATAAACTAAAAGCTACAGCAATATACAGGGTCAAAATACTTAAACCTTATTTGGTTTCAGTGACTATTTTTTATTGTCATAACAGATTTTGGTGTATCGGCAAGCATTTGGCTTGTGATATTTTGCTTTAGTTAATGGCTCAATTCCCCGTTTAAAAGATCAAATTATGGGTGTCCAATCTATATCTAAGCAGTGGAATGGATATGAATCAGATAAGTGAAAAAAGATTAGAAACTGGAAGTCAGACATTTAAAGAAGAGTATCAGATCCACCTACCTTAGCCTCAGAGGATGTAGGGGAATGGTCATATTGGAGCAGGCTTCCTGTGACACACAATGCATATGCGTTCTTGGCCTTGCATACTCATGGCATCGTATTTCATGGGCAGGGACAGCAGCATTCTGCAGCAGGCCAACCGCAAGCTGGAAAGGAAGATGAAGGAGATAACCATGCAGGGCAATGACGAGCAGCTCTCTCTGCAGAACCAGAGGGACCAGGTGAGTGGTATGGGACGTTCTACCTGGAGCACAGGGCACACCTTGAGGGATTATAAGATTACTCTTTAAAAACAGCCATGTTTAGATTTCTTTGGGAGCCTCAGAGCCAGCTTTGGAGAGATGTCGGCTCTCAGAACCTATTCATGTGTTTTATAATTTGGTTACATCTGTAAAAAAAGGCCAATGAGAGAATACAGTCATTCAGAAAATGCACTCCTGTATAATAATAATAAACATAAGATGCCATTTTCAGTTTTCTGAAATTGCAAATCTGTCTTAATATTTTAATCTAGACATTCTGGTTTTAGTAGGGTATCAGGTGGAACGCTTGGAAATCCATAGCTCTCTTTTTAAATGGCTTTTTCAGTTAATTGTTCGACTGAAGACGCTGAAAAGGCAGCTGGACGAGGCCGAGGAGGAAATCGAGAGGCTTGAGCACACCAAGAAGAAACTCCAGAGGGAACTGGATGAGCAGCAGGAGACCAACGGGCAGCTCCAGTGCCAGCTCTCAGCCCTGAGGACAGAACTCAGGTCCCACCCCAACACAGCCACCCATCTGATAGTAAAATGCTTGACGATACATTTAAGATACAGTAAAGATTTTTTCCTTATTAAACAAAGCTAATTAAAAGCCATTACAATATGTGATTACATATTTTCATTAATGGTTAAGTGATGGAAATTAATCCAAACTCTCTAGGGCAGTAAAGGCTGTAGGATTGTGTATGGTTTTCCCTCATTAGCATGTGAACTCTTGATCTGTGTTTTCTTCTTGTAGGCGGAAGAAAAAGCCAATTCTGACGAGTTTGGATGAGGATGAGGATGAGGAAGAGGAAGGGAGCATGAGTTCAGTCTGAGAAAGTGTAGAACACATAAGAACTGAATTTTTACTGCTTATTAGACATAATGCTCATTTTCGTTCATTGTAAATCAATAGGTCACAACCACGTTTTCACGTTTTTGTCATCTGTATTCCTGTTGGCAGCAGTGCAGTTGTGAATAATGAAACTGCCTCTAATTAACAGTGTTATTACTGTGTTTTTCTGCCCCCTTCTGGTAATATAAAGGAGGAACTTCATCATATTGCTTTCTATTGAGTTCTTTGATTCTACCTGAATCCTAGTTGACATGTTGCTTAACTCTGGGAAGGATTTCCTGACGTTTTCATGTTCTGCAGAACCATGCAAATACTTGTGACCTAACTGCATACTACCATTATTAAGGGATTTAAATAAAGTCAATTTTTCACACTCGTCATATATATTCAGTCTGTTTCAGGTTTAAGTAAGTTTATATCTCACACTAATTCATATGACTGTATGATTTGTAATCTATAAAACCATAAGGCTATATGTCCAGTAATATATAAATTACTCTGGATATCTTTTGTTTACACATTAAAATTTAGGCCTAGTCTTGCTGTCATTGTCATTAACAACCAAACATGAATATACTAGACCAACAGCAACCCTAACATTATATTCAGATTTTGTATCATAAGGATGAATCACATGGTAACAGCAGTTCTATTGGCCTGCCACTTAGTGGAATGACATGAGGCAGCTCTAACAGATCAATGGCCCATCGTAGGAGTGCTCAGTCTTGCTGGACTGAGAGGATTTCATGTAGTTGAGCTTAGATCTAGTCAGACAGTGTGTTTGGCTGGACTTGAGAGGAGTAGGAGTGTGTGTGGGTGGGTGGGTATGCATTTTCTTGTGTCAGACTGTGCCCAGGAGAGAACCATGATGCAGCACTATGCTCTTAAACATGGAATTTTTAAAGAGTTCTTGGCGGAGTTTCTTGGGACCTTTGTGTTGGTGGTGAGTCCTTGGCCTATATTTAATAGGAGTGAACTGAACTGTATGAGTTGACAGGTCATTGCAAGGTAGTTCCAAGCCTGTAGTGCAAATGCCCAACTAGGGTGGTCTTTGAAGAAAGTGAATGAATGGAATATCTTCAGTCAGATAAGCGCTCTCATATTGTGTAGTCACAATTTCATTATTACTGTTAGTTTGATTCTCTGCATAATGTATTGCATTCCACTTGAAGCATCTTTATAAAAATGTAGCTCTTGTACTTAGAATATTCATCCTGTTCTGTCGTGTATGTGTGTGCTGTGCTAGTTGTTTGGCTGTGGGTCTGTAGCTCAGACCATGCTGAGCAGGAATATGCTGAGTGAGTCTCTTACTATCCACCTTGGCTTCACCATTGGACTCATGATGGGCATTTACGTCTCTGGTGGGGTCTCAGGTAAATTAACATGTTTTAGTTTAAATCTAAAATACATTTTTCTAAATTAATATTAAAGCTGAGTTACTATTGGACACACCTCTAAACACATCATAGTTTCATAGCTTAGTCACTTTTGTTTACGCATGGTACTAGCTAAAAGGCCACATGCAGTCCTGAATCTGCTTCTTGAAATTACCAATACATCAATAAGTGCCAGTGTATGTTTGCAAATAAAATTATATAAGTGGCAGAATACACACATAGTATATATCACCAAACTTGCTAACTGCTTCAGTATTGTGGCATAGAGAGTCAAGTTTCTTTTTAAACTATTATTACTATTTTATTTATACTTTTTTTAAATAAATAAACAAAATACGACATGTATAAATTTTACCCCTTAAATACATAAAATAAATCTTCATTTACCCTTTAAATACATCAAATAATGTTCATTCATTAAGTTTCAATTGGTTCTTGTGGCTAGAGTATAGATTAATTAAACCTAGCCAACCATAATTTCTGTTTTTCTCTGAGAGGTCACTTATAACCTTGGGCAACTAGCACCCAGCGCACTGACAGACATGTCAATCTGTATACACTCACTGCATGTGCAACAGCTCTATTGAGAAGTATCATGAACTACCAACCTAGGATTTAATACCAATCTTATTACTTGTCAAGACAGCAGGTGTTTGTAATAATATAGAATAATGTACAATTAGACTGATGTAATTTGGTGTTTTCTACATCTGTACATCAGGAGGTCATTTGAACCCAGCAGTGTCCCTGGCCATGGTTATACTGGGTAGACTGAAGATCTGGAAGTTTCCAATTTATGTCCTCGCACAGCTCCTGGGAGGGTTTGTCGGGGCTGCTGGAGTGTTTGGACTGTATTATGGTCAGTGAGTTTTTAGACTGCATTATGCTCAGTGAGTTTTTGCACTGTATTATAGTCATTGAGTTTTTGGACTGCATTATGGTCAGTGAGTTTAGGCTGTAACACCCAGTGGCGTCTTGTCAATCTTCTCATTCTCATTCTAGAAGTACAGGAGCCAAGAGTGAATGGTCTAAGACCGAAAACAAATCAGAGACCTGAAAATTTTTTTAAATAATAAAAGACAATAAAAGAGCTGTAAAGATCTAGTACATTCATTTTAAGCACTGGCTTCAACTGTTTCATACACTTATTTTTTATTGCTAAACCTTACTTGATAGTACATGCTCCAATAATACTGGTTTAGTCATTGGTATAAAGTTAATGCATGTAACCATATATTCAGGGCATAGATGCATTTGTAACAGAATATTCCCACAATAGGTCTATATTATTGCTCTCAGTTATCCTTCCCATGTTCTCTGAATGGCAGGTGTGTTGATTAGTCAACATTAAAATAAATCTTTAAATAAATAAATAAATAAATAGTAATTTATTTTTTTTCAATTTTGACAGGATATACAAAATAAGGATAATGCACATGGCCTTATTTTTTTTTAATAGTGTTTTATGGCAAGTGAAAAAAAGCACGTGGGAGAACCACTGCAAATGGGGAATAAACACTGTGCAGAATTATTTTCTTATGCAACACTGTGATAAAGCTCTGCAGGTACTGAATATAAATATAAATAATCTATTACATGCTGTTTCCTCAGATGCCTTCATGGATTTTACAGGTGGAATACTGTCAGTAACAGGCATCAGTGCCACTGGACACATTTTTTCCTCCTACCCTGGACGACATCTCACAGTGCTTGGAGGGTTCGTGGACCAGGTGACGACTTTACCTCAGCTGTGTGTGCATGAGCTTGAGAACACTGCTTTTTACCATAAAATTACAAATGATCAGTTTAGTAATGCCAGATTCTGGCAGTACCTTAGCTTGATGGCAGCTATAGACTTTAGCCTGAACAGTGGTGCTTGAAAGTTTGTGAACCCTTTCTGAAGTTTTTATATTTCTACTTAATCAAACAAATGAGACAAAAATATTAGACACTTTTATTTATTTATTGAGGAAAATTATCTGTGATTGACAAAAGTATGTGAACCTTTAGGATTATCATATAATTTGAAATCTGAGTCAGGTGTTGTCAATCAATTGGATGACAAGCAGGTGTGAGTGGGCACCCTGTTTTATTTAATATAGGGATCTAGCAAAGTCTGATCTTCACAACACATGTTTGTGGAAGTGTATCCATGGAATGAACAAAGGAGATTTCTGAGGACTTCAGAAGAAGAGTTGTTGATGCTCATCAGGCTGGAAAAGTTAAAAAAAACTCTCTCTAAAGAATTTGGACTCTACAGTCAGACAGATTGTTTACAAATGGAGGAAATTCAAGAACGTTATTTTTCTCCCCAGGAGTGGTTGACCAACAAAGATCACACAAGAGCAATATATTTGGTTTAAATTTGGTTTAAAGAAGCATTCTGTTTGGAGAAGACATGGTTTGGTTTAAAGAAGCATCATGTTTGGAGAAAGGCATCATAACCTCATCCCTTCTGTGAAACCAGTTGGTGGTACTATCGTGGTTTGGGCCTGTTGCTGCATCTGGGTTAGAACAGCTGGCCATCATTGATGGAGCAATGAATTCCAAATTATACAAACAAATTCTAAAGGAAAATGTCAAGCCATCTGTCCATGAGCTGAATCTCAAGAGAATGTGGGCCATGCAGCAAGACAATGACCCTAAGCATGCAAGTCATTCTACCAAAGAATGGTTAAAACCAAAGTTAAGATTTTGGAATGGCCAAGTCAAAGTCCTAACCTTAATCCAATATAAATGTGATAGAAGGACCTGAAGCAAGCAGTTCATGGGAGGAAACCAACATTACACTGTTTTGTGCAGAGGAATGGTCCAAAATTCCTCCAAGATGATGTGCAGGACCAAGGGGTCACACCAGATACTGAAAAAAATATTCACATACTTTTGCCACTTACAGATATGTAATATTGGATCATTTTCCACAGTAAATAAATGAGAGCATAATATTTTTGTCTCATTTGTTTGATTTGGTTCTCTTTTATCCATTTTAGGATTTTTGACAATCTGATGGTTTTAGGTTTATGCATAAATATAGAAACTTCTAAAGGGTCCACAAACCTTCAAGCACCACTGTATGTACCAGCAATAAGGATAAATCATTTTTGACTAGATAATGAAGCCATTTATGTAAACAGTGCTGAATAAGGGCATCGGTCAAATGCCTAAATGTAAATGGGCACCTCAGCACCTTCACCACTATTGGAAGAAATGTTGTCTATTTTATGTATATAAGGTATTGTAAATGATTTGTCAGTTATAGGCACTGTTTGGTCAGGTTATAGGACATTTTGCACTTTTGAACTAAACTGCCTGCTTTGTACATAAAAATAAGCTAGTGGCAATTATTTTTATTTAGGCTAGACAGCGCATTTGATGTTTTGCTGTGTTGTATGAATGGTCTACTAGATTAGACCCTTTGAGCTCTTCATAGGAGTTTATTAATGATTCTCTTCATGACGTTCCATCTGCAAAATAGGGTTTGGTTCAACTTTTAGTTCACAGTTTGCCAGCTGTTTTATCACATACAAACCCATTACTCAGCAGCTCAAACAGGCACCATGTGAAGCACTGAAAGAATCACATCACCGCGTCTCTGAACAAGAATGTAAAGCATGTCTGCAAGACCATCAATTAAGAGAGAACTGCAGCATGAATGCTAATCAGTACCACTAATTCTACCACATAAGTGCACCCTACACCTAAACTTAATCTATACAGCCAGCTATTTAGCGAACTTCGAGTAGTTAAGTAACAACATTGTTGAGCAACAAACATACTGCTTATTACCCATAATACACACACTAAGCCCTTATGTTTGTCACTGTTATTTCAGACATTTTAAGCCATTTACTCAAACCTTACACTGTTCCCCATTTCGTTAGCTAATGTTTTATTTTGTTATTTAGGAAATTTTGGTTAATGTGTATTGATTGTCTACTTTATTCACAGTGCATGCACCAATTAGCTCATTTTGAATCCCATTAACCTACTTCTGTCTGTTCTTATCCAGACATGTAATTGCATTAGATTGATCATGGAGGTGCAGGCTAGGTCAGTAGGATTATACAAATAAGGTTACACCCTAGTAAATGTTGAAAATATTAAAATATTTAAATTGACACCATTTGAGACAATATACATAAAGAGTGGCAACCTTAATGGATGTCTGCACCCAGAGTGGAAGCTGAAACTGAACACTAGTCTAAAACAAACCACTTCTGTCCAGACACTGAATTTTGTAATTACCAGAATATTTGCAAAAGTAGTCTCAGATTAGAGAGTGGAATGAAGGATAATGCCTCTCCCATCTCTCCTACTGCAGGTGATTGGAACAGGCTCGCTGGTGTTGTGCATCCTAGCCATAACTGATGGCAAAAATATAGGAGCTCCAAAAGGAGTGGAGCCCCTGGCTATTGGCCTGATCATCCTGGGCATCAGTGTCTCCATGGGGATGAACTGTGGCTACCCAGTGAACCCTGCCAGGGACTTGGGGCCCAGGCTCTTCACGGCTGTGGCTGGCTGGGGCATGGAGGTGTTCAGGTAGCGCTCTCTATTCCAGCTATTCTTCATTCACTGGAACTGAATGGAACAGAATATATGATTGGTTGCAGGGAACTTTCATGAATACACACACTCAGCAAGCCTGTGCTATGGTGTGCCAAAGAGCTGGGTCCCACTCTCATTTCCACAAAATCCACACAAAAAAAGGGAAAGACAAACTACAAACCAAATTCTCACCTGTCTTCATATCTTTCTGTCCCCAGCACTGCGGATTACTGGTGGTGGATCCCAGTGGCCGGACCTTTGACAGGGGGCATTACAGGAGCTGTAGTATACTTCCTCCTGATCGAGCTTCATCATTCCAACCACTCCGAGAAAGCAAGTGAGGAGTCTGAGAAAGATGAGGATGAAGATGAGGAAGAAGACAGCAGCCTGAAGGACAAATATGAAATGATCACTATGAGTTAAAATTACAATAGCTGACTAAGGACAAAATGAAAATGTCCCTCATTGTAGTGGAGCTTATGAGTACAAAATAAGTAAAAATCATATTTCATGAATATAGTCAACTGATCCTTAGTATATTTTCTTGCTTCAACTCATTCACTCTTTTTTCTCCAACATTTATTGTTTATCAGTTGTTAGAAAACAAGTTGAGATAGGGATTAAAGTAAACAACCTGTTATTATACAGGATAGGACTGTGCTTTAAACATTGTTACATGAAACCCCTCTTTGGGGAATACACTTATTAGCAGCAAAATGCCTTTCCCACAAGTAAATCCAGTTTAACTATATGTTTGTTAATGTATTTATTCATATAAATATTAATGGGAATTAGGTAACTAAAAAATAAAGAAGCAAAAAAGTAAAAAATCCACTAAAATAATATGGCACTACATAATGTTTTGAGGAAAAATAGGCTGTTTACTTGCTCATATTTATTACATTGCCTGAGTATTGTACCTTAAATAAATAGTGTGTTTCTTTTTAAAAGTACACTGAATAATATAATTATGAATTACACTTGAATTTCATTTATAGGTAGTATGCAATACTACACAATAAGATGTGAAGGATCAGAGAATGTTATCCTTGGGAGAGTTAATCTGATGTCTGACTGACTAAGAGTGACTGTCCTGCCAAAGAAGTCAAATTGAGGCCATAGTAGACAGACAGACGCGCACACATGCACGTACACACACACACACACACACACACAGGGAGAGTCAGTGAGCAGAGTTAAAAGTGAATAAGACCCCACCATGTCCACCAGTATAGTGGTCATAACATTCTAAAATGTGCTCCATGCATGAGCGGACTGCTAATACTAGCATTCAGTGAACTTAAGCAGACTGCATTAACATAATTTCACTTTAAATGAGTACCTCATTTTGCATCTGGTTAACTTCAGAGGCTTTTGTACTTTCATTGGCGGGATTGCACTAAAACATCCACAATTCACCAATGTAAACACAAGCAGTCCCCAGCCCCCCAAACAAAAGAAAACTTCAAAAAGCTTCACTCAAAAAGCTAGCACAGAATGATGGATGAACCATCCAGAGTCCTGTTTGTGTTATAGCTATTCCCATCCTCCCAAAATTGACATTGGTTTGTCTCTTTGTTTCTCTCCTTTACTGCATAAATGATCTTTTTTCTCTTTTTTTTTTGTTTTTTTGCCCTACTCTGTTAAATACAACTATCCAATCTAAGCTGATCTTTTCATTTTTCTTTTCTTCTTTTGTTTCCCTCAGCTCTTCTTTCACCCAACCTTCCTGTGCCTCAGTCTCTCCCCCTCTCTGCCCCCTCCCTCTCCTTCTCTTGGCAGCAAATAGAAGTTATTTTATGAGAATCACTCTACTTGTCAAGACAGATCTGTGGAAACTTACCCTTCTCTCTGTTCCAGGACATTTCTTTGATACTTAACATACTAGAGTAGTGATGAAGAGTTCTGTAAGAGTGTTCTTTTTTCTCCTGCTAATTTTTGCTTTCAGCAAGGCTGTGAAAGCTGAAGGAAATGTGAAAGGTATGTGTACCATTTGTTTTTTTCTTAACATTTTACTCTATGTTGGGTAAATAAAAGATGTTCACAAATACAAAAGGAAAGTGAAAGTATTACTCATAAGCCAAAAGGACTCTTACTTCACAAGCCAAACTGTAGGATTTACTGCGATTCCTGTTTTATGCCATACTCTTCGAACATTTGCCATGGAAAAAAATGTACATAACACAGTGTAGAGTAAATGACATGTGGCACAGGGTTGTTATAGAACACAAGGCTCTGAAAATGAGACATTTCTCTCTATCATTAGCTCCCGACGGGAGGCTTCAGCAGGGTAATGAAGTGACAGTGCCACTGGTGGTGAAGTCAACTTTCCACATGCATTTACAAGGCAACACATTTGAGGACACCTGCACTATCGTACCATTTCACTCAGAGACTCTTTCCACATGCAACTACAACTCGAGCAGCCCTCTGGTCATCATCATCCACGGCTGGACGGTAGGTAACGCTCCGAGGCAAACAGCTGTGGGGCCAGCCAATGCTTTCTCAGTTAAAGCCTTTTAAGTATTTCACAGTACAGATTTATGGGAATCATCCGCTGCCCTGCGGTAGATGCCACATCTGGGAACCTGCCCACTAGAAGCCAGGAAATCAGTTGGTTACCTTAGAAAGCTGTGCTTGGACCTTAGATGAGTGTAGCTGGTACTTGTTAGAAGATCAGAAGGCCTTGAATAGTATGATGTAGTTTGTATAGCGAATCCCCCCAACACACAATTTGGTTACGCACTCTCAAAAACAAGTTCCTGTTTTCCGTGCTAAGGGTCATAGCTGCTCTGTTGCCATGACTTACCCCCACAGCTCTCCTGCACCTATTTCCTATGTGCAGATAAATGGAAAAATGGAAGAGTGGATGTTCAGGATGGCCTCAGCGCTCAAGGCCAGGCTGGGCCACATGAATGTGCTGATCAGTGATTGGAGACCTCTGGCTCTCCAGCCATACCAAAACGCAGCCAAGAACAGCAGGCATGTGGGCTCAGACGTGGCCAGGCTTGTCAGCTGGCTGGAGGTAATGAAGCCCCCAAAACCATGAAATCACAGTGTTACTGATGTGAAGCAACTCTCTTACATCGAAACACAATATAGATAAACAAATGTCAAGTAAATTATTGAAAAGATAGGAACTCATTTGAGTGCTGATACTCACAGTATCTCAGCACTACACTGGGCTGAACTCATCTAATCACTGTAGCAAAATGGAACTTACATTTCTAGTGCAGAAGCAATTAGAAATTTATGTCCAGGTTGTGTTAGAGATAATTTCCATAAGCAAGCCAGCACTTTATGTTATGTTTATGTTAGATCACATAAACTGCATGCTCATTAAAACCTGAAGTGCTGAAGTAAAAAGGAGCATGAATCCTGAATCTGATTCGCCTAATCTTGACCATTAGGGGCTCCCTTTACCACCTTTCCTCGCACCTCAGAGCCACTCTCACTAGTTCATCTCACAGTAGGGTAAAATTAATTCCATCAATTCACATTTAAGTGTTGCAGTAATATCACTGGAAATAATGTGTTATTAAAATAATATTAACTCTGGCACTTAAATTTATCCCTTATAAGAAATAGGTTTCTGTTGAAGTTAGATCCCTGAATGTGACCAACTAAGGCATACAGTTTAGCAAATATTATTACTGTTCATTTTTTTTGTAATCAGACTTGTAACCAGAAGGTTGCTGGTTCAAGCCCCACCACTGCTAAGTTACCACTGTTGTTGTCATAATTGTAAGGTTTTTTTGGATAAAAGCATCAGCTAAATGCTGTAAATGTCGACACAGAAAATTCTGTATTTATAGTGTTATATACAGACTCACCCAAAACCTACTTCTGATGTTTGAAAATATGAACATTCATTCTTCAACCGCTAGCACACACTAACATCGTTAGAGAACTCTCCACAAGGTGATAAAGACCGCAATTGCACATCAACAAATCAACTTTACATTCTCATGTAGTTATTATAGCTTGGCTAATTCTCAGAGACTTTGTCCTCATCTGACATTGTGGGCAGACTAAACAAACTGGCTGGCTAGCTTCCTTTGATAGGTACATACAAACATTTGGATGCACACAACTTGAGTTGCAGTAATACACACAAAAATTGTGTTGAGTGCTAATTGCTTTGTGGACAATTAAATGAGTGCAAGTGTGTGGGTGAGAGACTGAATTAGTTTAAGTTTATGATGTGTACATTAGTTTTTTACAATAAATTATGTTCAGGCATTAAATTTATACACGTCAGGGTCTGACTGGGGAGGGTTATAAAACAGAGAGACCCTCAGTGGTATTCCTGGGACAATATGGGTTAAGAACAATGTGTGAGGAACCTGCAACCCTGAGATGCAAGCTGATAGTCTGTAGGCGACTACCCGCCTCTCACCATGAACATAATGCATCACCATATGGTATGTGCATTCTTCCAAAAAGAAAAAAAGATTTCTATACATGGTTGGTCAGGTAAAAGTAAGGGCACTACTCTTCTTGACAGGAGACCACCCAGCTCTCCATGGATAAGGTCCATCTGATTGGTTACAGTTTAGGTGCACATGTGGCTGGATTTGCAGGAAGTCATTTTACAGGAGAAAGAAAGCTTGGCCGCATAACAGGTAAGTTACTTCTGTTGCTGAGGAATTACTGAGGATCAGCAGATTTCAGTTGAAGACAAATTCAGGGACCTTGTTGATGATGTAAATTGCTGACAGCACTCAGAAAGCAAGCAGAGGCCAATGTGCTTCATTCAGAGGCTAGTTAATAGCTAGCCATGATTTCTAGTTTAATGGAATAACTTTGTATGTGGAGAATGTGTATTAAATATAAACCATCAATTCTGTTACTCTGCAAGAAAGTTTTAAAAAGGTGGAATTTTCTGCCTTTTTCTTATGCCTCTCCTTACTTTTACTGAAACTATACCAAATTCAGACATCATTTTTGAACTTAGAAGGTGCTGAGCCTGTAAAAACCATTTTAGATCTAAAATTTGTTTGAGTTGTATTTGTTATATAGCTTTGCTTATGTATATGTTTAACATTTGGTGGAAGTATAAATAATTGAAATGAAATTAAAATGAAGATTTGCAACAGATTAACAGACTATGACTACAAACAACAAACTAGATAACTAGAATAGTTACCATCTCTTCTACAATAACAGCTATAACAACAGCTACAATATCAGCCATCTCAACTACAAATTAGATAGCAGACTTCTCTAAGAAAGATTAAAACATTAAGAAAACTGGGCAGGGCATTTCCCAGTCCAAGCTCAGTAGGAGCTTGACTAATTAGACTGCATTAAGTTTACATGCAGGAAGAGTTGAACACTGACACCCTTTTGCTGAGGAAATGTACCAGGACCCCATCTTCTTTGCAGCTATGTATGTCAAAATAAAAGAAACAAACATCATGACTCATAGCTGGTGCTATGTCTCCATCTGCACAAGTTCAGCGAAAACAAAACTGTACTTACAAAAGTCAAATTGAAAAAAACATGCCTTGTTTATAAAAGCTAGTTCAAATGCTGAAGCTGGCATGATCATTCTACCTACTGGCTGTTAACTTGTTGGCTCTTCCTGGACAGGTTTGGATCCTGCAGGCCCTCAATTTGAAGGGGTTCCTGCATCAGATAGGCTGTCTCCAGATGATGCTAAGTTTGTTGATACCATTCACACATTTTCTAAGTCCAGCATTGGGTTCACATTGGGCATCAGGCAACTTGTGGGCCATGTTGACTTCTACCCAAATGGAGGTTCATTCCAGCCTGGATGCCAGATGACAGACATGTATAACAACCTCTATCAGTTTGGGCTGGAAGGTAAAACAGAACACATTAAAGGGCATAAGACACTCAATACAATCTGCCATCACAGTGATCTCTTTATGAGCTGTAAACCAACAGTATGATACATGTGCTACAACACTGCCTGTCCACAGGTTTACCAAAGACCGCAAAATGTACTCACCAGCGAGCTGTCCACCTCTTCACTGATTCCATTCTGAACATGGATCAACAGATGACAGCCTACCGCTGTCGAGATGATGGTGCCTTTGACAAAGGGCTGTGCCTGGACTGCAAAAAGAATCGCTGTAATATTCTGGGCTACAATGTTAGAAGGGTGTTCAAAAGAGGCAACAATAAAGGTCTCTATCTGAAGACTGGCTCTCAGACACCATTTAAAGGTTGGTGTGGATGAGACCATTTTACACAGAAATATGCTGTTTGTGTGGTTCTTGCCATTCTTGCCTGTTTCTTTATCTGTTATGCTTACCAAACACCTTCAATAGTTTGACTTTCTTTCTCTAATGTCTATCACTCTGGCAGTCTATCACTACCAAATCAAGGTATTACTGAAGAATCTGACTGCGTCTGTCCAAGTCTCTGTCTCCATCTCTCTTATTGGAACCAAAGGACAAAGTGAATATTTACCTGTTACTCTGTGAGTACTACAATCTGTACTACTCTATAGACAGAAGAGTATTAAAGTGCTCTTCACAAAGCTGACATTGTAATACTAGACTGAACCAATTTCTTTAAAATCTTAGACATAGATTAAGATGACAGTTTGGTATTTGTTGATTCAGTGACTCTTTTCTGGGCTATGGGCTATTCTTTTATGGGCTTCACCAGTGGTCACTTCACTAAGAAGCTTTAGATGGCACGTATCTTTAACCCACCTCAGTGTAAGGCAAGTACATAGAATTCTCTGTGCCCTGAAAATGAGAAATAGGATACAGTCAGGCCCTCTACACAGCAGTATCGATTTGATCACTACTCTAAGAAGAGTCAGTACTGGACTAACACAGGCAGCCAGCATTCCCAAACCCAGGTCTACAGCTTATTATACAACCCACAAGCCTGCACAATGGCTGTACATTGAAGATCAATGTCAGTAATAAATGCAGTTGCATGTGAATTACAACTTGCACCTGTAGCTTTGTTTGTGCATGTGTATGAATATGGCCCCACCAGTCAGTATAGCTACACAAGGTATTATTGTACAGAATAATTTCACTGCTCATTAAGCTATAGGACAGCTTTAAGATGTTGTAATACTAAGTATTACCAATTTCTCAGGCACAATGCATAAACTACCCTTAACTGTGTATATTGAATTTAGGTAGAATTAGTTTTCTCTGGCTGACTATTAAAGTATATAGCAGTCACTTATCTGGCTTTGCACAGGAGCCAGGAGCATGCTGAGAATAAGACATACTCCGCCCTGGCTGCGGTGGGCTTGGACATGGGTGACCTGCAGGCTGTGCGGTTGCACTGGGAGGGAGAGGCGGCCTGGACCAGCTGGTGGAGGCGGGTCTCATCCATTATGAGCGGGGGCAGCCGCAGGCACGACACAGAGCTCAGCATGTGGCGCATACGACTCAAATCTGGCGAGAGCCAGGAGAAGTAAGTAAAAATGACATTGGGATGTGGATAAGTTTGCTGAAAAAGCTGAAGTCAGAATGTACACCGTTCTAATTTAAATAAGATCATTGAGCATTTTGTGTACTGCTCCCTCTAGTGACAGGTCCTTACTGCAACCTAAAATCTTTGCTGAATCTAGCAGATAAACCAACTGCATTGTGTAACAAAAAACGACCAACTAACATTCAGTACACATGCAATTATTACATAGATTCCAACCAATTTCACTTTTCCTTCAGGATTTGGTTCTGTGGTAAAACAGGGGACACAACACACTTCAAGCCCTCACAAGAGCAGGAATTCATTCGTTGTAAAGATATTTCCAAAAAGATGATCAATGTAACAAAACCACAAGACCAGGAATCTGGAAAGGCTTGAGTGAATTTAAAAAAAAAAAAAAAAAAAAAAAAAAAAAAGATGAGCTGATGGCAAAAAAAAGGTGAAAGATGGTGGTTAAAACGCATGAAAAGGAATCACAATGGCATTTCCATTCAGCCTTTTTATTAATGCATTTCAAGTACTCCAAAAATTACATCTCTTTGCACAATACGTTTTGAAATGTTAAGTAAAAATGTTCAAAGTGAACAAAAATTTAGGTACTGTATAAAACACAGTTAACATTAACAGACAGTAGTATTTTTTTTTCTAAGTTTTGTGATCTTTCCGCCTATAAATCACCTACATGTTGACTCGATTCAGACATTTTTCAGTGCACTTTTTTTTCTATAAAGATTTCACCAAGACTACACAAAATTTAAAAAGGAAAAAAAAAAAAAGGGAAGGGGGAAAGAAGAAATATCAGATACAGGGAGATGATATGCCTCCTCGAACCATCGCACACCACAAGGGAACCTAATGAAAAACTGAATTAAAGACCTATGCACTTCATTGCACTGAAATATTTTATCATTGTCTGCTGTAAAGAAAAGATAGCCAACTATGAGCACAAAGTCTACTCTGATGAATGTGAAAAAAGAGAAAAATGTCACTAT
This sequence comes from Electrophorus electricus, assembly GCF_041902795.1. Lineage (NCBI taxonomy): Eukaryota > Metazoa > Chordata > Actinopteri > Gymnotiformes > Gymnotidae > Electrophorus > Electrophorus electricus. The sequence goes on along the minus strand of NC_137500.1, from coordinate 9,125,195 downwards.
GGTCACATTTGAATTCTCAAAAGTAAACGGGAAAAACAGACATACAAGTATCAAAATCTCATATTCATCTTCAAATTTAAAATTACGCTTCAGGAACTGTACATACTTTACAATAGAGGAAGTTTACAGCTATGTCAGTAGAGCAGTGTTCATGATAGCATCTTTGCTGCTCCATGACCCTTTGAGACTGGGATCTCTCATCAGTGGTTCTCATACAATGGAGTCCAGTCATTTCATGTTGTTCTTAATGCATTTGAAATAAAAAAAAGACAACTGAGCCCATCTGCATGTCTGGATCTCTGCATACCTATGAAACCCTTAGCTATGGAAGCAAGTTAATTTGGAAATGACCATATTGGAATCCTTGTTTCCAACAGAATTGGAAACTTTAGTTTAGATGAGAATCTCTCAATCTGAAAGAGAGATGACAGCCCTGAGGTCAAACAGTGCCATCCCTGCTACCAGACTCTGGAATGCCTGAGACTCCTGTCCACCCGTCCATCCACTGTACGGCATGGCTTCAGAAACACGGTAAGCCTTCATGGACATGGCAGTGGTTGGATTGATGTAAACGTAGTGGTACAGTATCAGGCATTTTATGGGGCTAATGACTAAAAGGACAACTCATCTAGATAGCATAATGTAACCAAACCTCAACTCACCATTGAGATAGCATTATATAACCTAGTCATTCAATTTCATTGAATGATTAAGGCTACTGTAAACTCCAATTTGACGAGTCTACTCAAAGGGTCTAAACAAAATGATCAACTGACTCGCATAAAAGGCCCTCGTTTGATCTGTACAACCTGTAGTAAAGTACAGCACAAATGACCCATTTCCATGAAGCATTTACAAAAACTAAAAAACAATTTTTTAAACAAAAATCTATGCCATGTCTGCTTAGATTACATTTTAGCAGATTTGACCAGACTGAATAAATTAAATGCTCAAGGTAATAAAGTGGCTCTAAAACCCTTTTGACCTTTGTGGTTCACTTAGCAGGTGTTAGGTAATGGGTAAAACAGATTAGATAATAGCTCAAATCAACCACTGTGTCACCACAGAAAATTTTCACATCAGAGGAAACTGATAAGGTTGATATTTAGAGAAGCTGCGAACTCTGATGTACTAAGAACTGCAAGAGGTCCATGACAGACACAGGTTAATCCACAGGGATTTGAAGAGCTTTTTAAACAGCAGGCATAAGCAAAAAGTAAGAGCTTCTAAGTACACAAACTATTCCAAAGGAATGAAAATGGTACAGACCTTAAAATGTAAACTTTAAATCAAATCTCATTCATATATGTTAAGATGTACACATTTAACGTCGATGGACTAATGCGCATTCTCAGCATGCATGTCTGAATAGCTATACTGTCTGGATGTTTGCAATAAGTCGGTGAAGTGACAATGCTCTTGAAGTGTTAGTGGTTCAACAGAAAAAGTATGAAAATGTTGAAAATCTGAGGATAATTGGGTTTTGTGCTGGCTATGTGGACCTCTCAAACAAACAAAACAAAACACCAACCAACCACCACCAGATCCACCGAGATGCCACCTTAATTTGTATAATTTCTACTCTCCCTGACTCAAGCATCCCTACATCTTTGCTCATGTGCAGTCCCTTCATTTGTGTCCAAGTCCTGAGAATGTTGATTAAAACTACAACTTATTTCTTTTCATAATAGAAGAAATACTTTTTCGTTCCCACATATAATACAATTTGTTCTCTATAGCATTGTAACTGTACAGCGATGCAGTAGGCCGCTGCTGCATGGAGGAGACATCAGGCTTGATCCTTTGCTTGACTGCAAAACAAAAGAATCTGAATTGTGTTGCAAATATCCCACATCCTGGCATTGATTAAACAGATACTTTTTATCATAAAACAATGCAAGACTATTTTAACTGTTTAAAACAAAGAAAAACCCTACTGAAATTACAGTTGATGCTGTATCTATGCCTGGTCCCTTAAACCTAGGCACACGTAGGGAATGAAAAACACTAATGTAAGACGATTTCAAGACTGAAAGTCTCTTTTTTGTTGTGGTCATTGTCTGTTCATTGCTATTTTTTCAAGGGTGACTGGCAAAGGTTTTTTTTTTGTTTGTTTGTTTTTTTTTAATTTTGCATTCCCCTTCGGATATTTGTAGGAGAACAGCCCAAGATGTCCATGCAGTTTGAACTCGGTCCTGCTGAACGCAGCAGAGATGTCCTTCACTGCATTCTAGTGGCTCAGTAGAAAGATGGTAAACTGGAAGCATAATGGACCAGTCCAGATTTCCTCTACGGAGAGCTGGACATATTATTGTAAACGATTCCTGTTTAGTGTATGACTACTGACAAAAGCTGCTTTATAAGGACTTGCTCTTATGGTAGCATACTGTTGGAGTTTGTGGCTGTAATGTACAGCTGTTAAAAACTGGTTGGTGTAGTGTAATACAGGGAGTGTATTGATGGTTCCATGTGCTGGTCCAGTTGGATTCTTTGGAGTAAAGCCTTGTTCTACAGCCAGAAGGAACAAATCCAGATCAAACCAAACTGGAGTTCTAGAATGGCAAATGGTAAAGAATTTCAGAATTCTTTACAACTGGAAAACAATGTGTGTATTCCAGTGGGGCTGAAACTAGAATTCTGGCTGTGAAGTAGTGAAAACTTAAGTGACCGTTATCCCACTGTAGGCAGGCACTGGGAGGGTAGTGGTAGTGATGGTGTGGATTTGCCAAGGGCTCTCTGAGGATGTGGGGTGGGGTCTCAGCGCCTCATCTGGCCCATCTGATAGTTCTCTCGAGGCTGGCGGTGGTGGCGGGGGGGCTGGGCCTGCCGCTGCCGTTGGTTTTGATGTGCATGGCCGTGAGGGTGCTGGTTTTGATGGGCGTGGCCATGAGGGTGCTGGTTCTGGTTGTGATGGTGATGGTGCTGCTGCTGCTGCTGCTGCTGCTGCTGCTGAGCAGCATGTTGAGCTCGCCTCCTCTTCAGAGTGCCTGAGGAAGAACGAGGGCAATGTACACCTTATATTGACAGCTGTGCTGGACTAATACAAGGAGTAGAAATGGTGCTCCATGATCATTTTGCTATCTACATATCCTAATGAATAAAAGTAAATGGACAAAAGGAAGACTATTCCAAGTTCATTGATGCATATGGAGCCACCTTTCCCAGATTGACTGGGGGAATTTCCAACACTTTCAACATGGTCAGCTTTTAATTAAACACTGACTGCAAATGATCCTGGAAAACGTTGCATGAGAGACAGAACCTATACAGAGATATTGTAAAAAGGTAATTACTGGAGCTTAGGCTATATTACCTGGCAAAGGTTTTGGTGGGGGGAGTTTGGGGTTACTACTAGGTGTGTGCACACTGCAAATCTTGATGAATCCAGCCATGAGCATGATCAAAGCAATACCCATCAGCAACACTGCCCACCAATGAGCCTGTGGATATAAAGGAACAAATCCCAAGGCACAGGGGAAAAAAAAGAAAAAACTCAAAAGGCATATTAATGCTGCCATCACAAACACTGCCAGCATTCGTTATTCAAATTCAAAAGTTAACACTAATACCATTAGCAGAGAAAAGCAATAAAATAATAATAAAATAAATTAAAAAAAGGACACTACAACTGCATGGTGTACAACACCACCAATTCTGACCATTTTTAAGAAGTATAGACACAGCAGGAGAATGGCATTTGAGATCAAAGTAAGGACACTTGCCACTATCCACTCTGCAATGTTCTCATAAAGCTCTGGGTTGAAGATGGCTTTCTTCAGTCTGGCCAGGGGTCCATCAGCATCCACCAACCTGCACTTCATGAACACGTCACAGTAGCCCTTAAAGTCGTTGCAGGGAGAGCCTGCCTGCAGCGTGGTCACCTTCTTATTAAAGAAGCGGGCCAGGCGCTCCGAGCCTGTACTGCTGCATGTGCTTGGGTTCACTGCGGAGGGAAGAAAGGACATCCAGCAATTCCCATAATCCTGACTACTGCAACACGGTTTTACAAAAAAGGAGAAGAAATGCATCTAATAGAACAAGGATAAAACAGAGCAGGCAGACTGCAGATACAAGGACAGTGTAAAGGAAGGCAGTTGATCGCGAGCACTGACTCTTCTCCATGCAGCAGACATGGCAGAGTTCTGTCTCATCCTTCCCATCCACACTAGCACAGGTGCACACCTCCAGGCCATACTTCTCACAGATAGAGCCCGAACAGCCCTGAGAGAGAGGGAGAGAGGGAGGGAGGGGCCAAAGAAAGGGAGGGCACAAAAGGAGACCAAGACAAAGGAGGTATTCATTTAGAAGCTACTTTTATACTTTTTTTTATTAAGAGCCGATTTACTAGACCAAAATTAGTCTTAACCCCAGGCTAAAATATTACTTTCAGTGCTGAATCACCACCAACATTACAATTTAGTCTAAGACTATTCTTAACTCATGTCTCAGAAATGGTCCCTTATAGTTTAGTTTCCTCATTGTACGGAGTGCCAACTCCCAAAAACCACAGCATATCCTATCATTAAGTACCTTACCCCGTTAAGGCAGACTTGGGTTTCTCCATTGCAGGCAGTGAAGTTGGCTTTGGGCTCTGATGTGGGGCACTGGGCTGAAGCTCCATTGCACATGCCAGGGTGGGCGCACTCTGACTCCTCCCGACACTTCTCATTACTGCTCTTGTACGTACATACAGCTGTACAGCACGGACCCTGGCTGGGACTGATGATGGCCGGGTAGGTGGAGCATTGGAGGGCAGAGCACATATGAGTCATTTGGCACAGTCTACAGAACACTAACCATTTTATAAGCCTTCTTCTGTTTCTATATTCTCTATTTTTGACATCTAAAAAATGCATCCAAAGACATACAATGATAAAAATGATAAACACTATACAAGCAATATAAATCACTTTTGAGTGAGTATTGGCGCGAACACTGTAGCATGTGTAGAAATACGAGAATGCACCTGCACACTTTGTTAGGTTTGAGTTTGCACTTCTTGTTGTCTGGCTGGTTAGCATCATAGCAGCACTGGTCATTACACTGGTCATTGTAGCCACAGTCACACTCCTCTCCTGGCTCTACCAGGCCATTACCACAGATCGGCTGCCCAGACTCTGTTGTAATGCATGCATGCACATATATTCATGTGCAAGCATGCGCACACACACAGAGACAGAGAATAGATGCATTCATTTGCTCCACAAAGGCAGCTCTTTTTGAGCGATGTGTTTAAGCAACAAGATAAGCCTGGCTGTTAAGCTCTTGGGGGAGTTACTGAAGGTTTGTCAATGCATCATAAATTTGTGCTTTGCAACAGCATCAATCATCCTGCCGAAAAGCTGTGATCCTTCATTGCTCTTACTGCAGAAGACAGCTGAGAACACCATACAATCCCCATTCTATTGTAAATAGGAGCGCTCTTCTGAAAAAATCTTGATCTCATAATGTGTCATTCACTATGGTTATGCTGAGCCTGGTCCATGTTCAAAATGACATGCAATCTACTGCCTTTTTCTTGCATTATCAGATAAGGATGAAGCATAGGCTGGAATCAGCATTGCATTTCCCAAAGACAGGGACCCATGAGAGGGACCTACCCACAAAGCAGTTCCCCCTCTTTTTCTCCAGCACTAGGCTGATGTTGCGAATGCTGCACACAGAGAACTTGTTGTTGTTGAGCTTGTCTCCTGATGTGGCTCTAGCGTACATGATGTAGTTACCCTTCTCCTTCTTGTCCTGGCTCTTTGATTCGCCAGGAGTGCACTCAGAGCCCGAGTCATGCTAACAGGCAGGAAGGGACAAATATTATGGCAGTATGTGTTCATGACTGTTATTTTTATTACGTTTTTATTATTGTTATTTTAATGTGTGGAGAAAAAAGCTTGATTTTGCATAGTTAAGCACACACATTGACCTCCAAACAGCTATTCTTGTGTGTCCATTTTAACTTAAGTGCAACATTTCTATAAGAATTATTACATTAAAGAAGTGCAGGAGTATATTACACTGCCATCAGTACCAGAGTAAAATAATGAAAAATTAAAACATACTTTTGAACAATTTGGTTACATACTGTGCAAATGTTGATTCAGTTAGTTTAAACTTACTGGAGACCCAAAGTTGTGTCCCACTTCATGGGCGAAGGTGATGTGTGAGACTTTTGGAGGCACGTGGGAGGCGTAATTCTGCACAGTTATAATCCCAGTGTTCAAGGACTTCCTCTTCCCATCAGAATACAGCTTACTTTTTTCGCAGATACCACCAGAACTCCCTGAGAACACATAACTACCACCCTCAGAACACTTCAGAGTACACAAAACCACTGACTGAATCAGTTCCATATTCAGTGGAAGCTCAAACCACACAGTCAAAACCAGAAACACTGGCATTTAGGTTTCTGCCATAGTGTTTTAAGACCAGAATCAAATCAAAATGTCTTCTAGTTTTTAGCAATCACTGAAACCTTGGTTTAACCCCCCCCCCCAAAAAAAACAAAAACAAACAAACATTGGGAGAAGCTGGTGTGTACCTGAAGGTGCTCCCACCCAGGCCAGGCCCAGCACACCATCATCAAAGTCTCTGTCAGTGAAGACATAGGCTAGGCAGTAATCATCGTGGTTCTGCTCAGAGTTCAGTTCCAGAAATTTCTCCACCCCAATGTTAGCAAAACGAAATGGGTTGGACCGGTCCTTGTCATTATTCGTCTCATTGATCTAAGAAGAAGCAGACAGTTTATCCATAATGTAGAAAAACACTTGTTTGAGGAACAATGACAAACTGCACCAAACTCACCCTAATCCTCTTCACCATGAAGCTAATGTTGCGGATGCCGAGAAAATCTGTACCCTGGTAGATCGCATCAATCGCCTTAACATGGCTGGAGATCTAAGGAAAAAAAGTCAAAGTCAAACTAGGAGTCTAATTAACAAGCAACAACTAATACCCATGGCTTAAAAATGAAACCGACATGAGCACAATTATTACACTACAGAGACCTGAGCTGCATTAGTCCTATTACCTGAGCAATGACAGCCTCTCTGGTCTTGTAGTATTTGTAAAAAAGGTGGTCTGTCTGAATAAAGAGTTGACATGTGTTCTTTTCCACCTGAGTCATTCTCTTTTTCCTATGCAACACATTGTCATCCAAGGACCCCTTCTCTGACACCACATCTGCGATCTGCAAAACGAACAAATTAAACTACACAAATAAAAAAATGTTTTGATAAACACTTTACATGAGCATGTTGCCCTATTTCAATGTAAATTTACAGAAACACAGGACTATTTTAACAGTTTCCGCAAAGACTTGAATTTGGATCGGAATCTGTACCTATATAGGGTTCTGAAAATCATTTTTCACCCATTTTAAAAAGTTATAACAATTAGTAGAACTATTGATTGTGAGCACTGGTCTAATTACTTAACAGGCATAAAAAACATGTTTGTTTTCGTTTCTAACTCTCGTAATGTTTGATAAATTATAATTTTAGCATTAAAAAAAAAGTATAAAGCTTCACTGGATTTGGCAGAGCATTAGTCTGTAACTGCTGTTTAAGAATATCAGATCACTTTTTGTTTTTAGTGACATGACAGTAGCATGGTCTTTTAATTCCCCAAACTTATGAGATAGTCCATCTTATTTAGCTTTGTGTCCACCTTGCAAACACCAAAAGCTGCATGATTTTTAAAGGTTAAAAAGCTGATATTGCACTGCAATGCCTTGTGCAGGCCAATCAGAGCAAAACTGAAAAGCTTCATAAGAGTGTAGTCAAACTTGCATAAAGTTTTAAATTGATTTGACTCACTGTTGCTGACTTCTGTGCAGCAAGTTTAAAAGTTATTTTTAAAAGGCGCTTGTTGTGAGGGTCTCTGCTAGATTCAGTTTTAAGATGAACAAATTGTGAAAGGTCTGTAAACACTTAAATGTATTTAAAATTAGTAAACATCCAGCAAACAAGAATAACTGGGAGTGTTTATACTTTCAAGTAGTGTGCTGTGAAAGCAATAAATTCTGTTGATGAATTCTTTGTTTTTAGGGACATATCAGTACCATGGTCTTTTAATTCCCAAACCTGAGACAATTATGTATGCACATTACTTTCTGATGCATTTGGACCCAAGAGACACTACCCTGTGTAGTCTATGTTAAAGGCTCCAAATTGAAAAGGAATTTGATGAAAAGCCTTGAAAGAATATGTACTTAACTGATCACAAATAAACAATGTATTGTGTGAAGTGCAAGTCACAAATTTTGAAACAAATAATACTTAGAAACAAAATACAGTTTTTCCCCCATGACTTGTTTGCAAATCTGCTTGACTTATCACTTATTGTTATCCACAATATAAAATGGTAAAAGCTGCATGACTTAATTGAAAAGCTGACGGCACTGCAGAGTAATATTTCACACACTTAGTTTTTCAGTTATATAGTGTTTGATGCCAAATTGGAGTTGTAATTTATTTAAGCACTACTTTTCAGGTCAGTTCCAGTGGATGTCCAGTAGATAGAGCCAAAGCACTACCATACTGATATTATGATGAGGAAATAAGATATTTTTGTGAATTTGAAGGCTAAATTTCTGGACAGGCAGTACCATTTTTCTTGAATTTTGTAATGGCAAAGTTATTCAGCTTGTAGATCTGAATCATAGAATCATCTGTAGTGTGCATATCATGAAGGCGTGAGTTTTAAAGATTTTAGAAGGGTCTGTGCGCTGTAGTGTCCCAAAACAATCAATTTGGACCAAACGGGGCAGACCTCAGAAGAAGCTTAGTCTATGAAAGGGCTTCAAAGTAGGAGATGATCACTTATATGGTTTATGAGTTATAGCAATGTAGGTCATATATAGCAAGGCCGCAATGATTGGTGAAAGTGACCACCCTGGAGTCAAAGTTTCAAATGTTTTTTGATCATTCTTTACCTAGAGAGCTTATTGTAGTACCACATTTTGACATGACTGGATCAAATTCCTAGGACTTGTTAGAAAAGTGCTATTTTTGCACAATTAGTGAACACACAAAAAAACTATGCATTTTTGAAAAGGACATCTAGTTGCAAAGTTGCTAGGAGTACTGAAAGGAATCTAAGTTTATGTTCCTAAGTGAAAATATGTAGGAGTTATACTAGCAGCCAAATGATTTGAAAATCTGCAGACTCAGAGTCCTTACGTATCCACAGCATATCAGGTTTTATTGTGATTGGTCAATGGTAAGCCTGCCAAATGCCTTCTAAAAGCTGATTGGCCAGTAACAATCAATTTTTGACCCATCATCTAATCCTTAATTGACCTTTATAGGATAGCTAAAGGATGCATCACGCAGAGTTTCAGCTTGAGCTCATGTTGCTATGCGGAGATATAATTTTCTAGCATTTATAGCACCATACAATTCACATACTTGCGCCAAAATCAATAGGTCTGCCTAACATCATGGTCTTAACATTTTATGCTAATTAGCAAAAAAAAAAAAATCTAAGTGGATGACGCTTAATGGCCATATATTATTGGTCTGTTGGATTGATCCAAGGAATGCAATGAAAGTATAATTTTGTCTACACCTTACGGTGTGAGAAAAATCACAACAACATAAAAGTGTGCTATAGCACTACCTTCAGGCTAGTAAAGGTCCCTTTACTTGCCCGGGTCATTTCATGCCTTCGGCACCTTCCTGCCAAGTTTGGTGTTTCTGGGCCTTACGGCCTATGCTTCACATTGTGTTTTAGCGGAGAAAAAAAAATGTAATAAAGACAAAAAAATTTCAGCAATTACAATAGGGTTCCAAACACTACGTGCATGAAACCTAACAAAAAATAAATCACAGATAAATAAATAACCAAACAAATAGTAGGTAGTTGTTTTGGGGTGCAACTATCTACTATGTAGCTGCAGTGGTTCTGAACTCAATGTGCTGTATGACAAAAAGTAATAAACTACATTAAGACTGCATTGAACTATATGGACCTGCATCAGATGTCTTGGATTGTAGAACTGTAATTATTTTTGACTGAGCCAAAGATTATTTTGAATGAATAATATTAGGGCTTTTACAAAAATACATCATTAAGGGCAGTGGTAGCCCAGCGGTTAAGGTACTCGACTAGTAATCAGAAGGCTGGCAGGTCAAGTCCCGTCACCATTAATACATCACCAGCCTCAATCACAATGGCACTGAGAGTACAAAAAGGGACAACAATCAGCATAACAAAAATCAGCAAAGGATGAGAGGATATATTTAAATCAACAAACATGACTCGGAGAAACAAAAATTACCGTAGTCACATTTTTGGACTACAGGTACAATTAAAAAGGCTTTACGTCTCTGAACCACAGTTCATGACTGGAACGTATAAGGGAGAACCCATGGAGTTTGAAGAAGGAGAGTACGTCACAGAACCCATGGAGGTGGGAGAGGATGGAGACTGCCACCGAAGTGGATACCAGCCCAAAGAGGTGGATGCCAGCTTCTGGAAGTGACCATGGAGTGGCGCTTCATCTACAAACATTGACAAGCTCTCATCCTTACCACAGCAGAATAACAAGTGTGATGCATGGCCTCTTATGAGGACAATGAGCTGCAAATTGTGCATAAGCCACCAAAACTAATACAAACTTCGTGAAGGTGGCGAGATCGAAGCAGAGGTATTATGTGCTGAACCATTATATGCTTCACGATGAACCAGAGGCTCCACACTCCACCTTTAGTGAGGAATAGAGGCATCACTCCACCTTTGTGACAGAACATAGGCAGGCTAACTGGCTAAAGCACTGCTAATCTCAGTTGTCGGTCATTGAAGAGTTTCAGCCAGATTAAGCGTTACACAGCAGGCACTTCCTCAGCCAGGTCGGTGCATTACCACACCAGTTACTAAGGGGAGTCCACTGACCTGCTTGTCATGCACCAGAGTTAGATCGAGGTGATGAAGCATCTAATCCCTTCACACTGGGTGATATCACTCCAAATTGGTATTACTTATGTACAGTAATGAATAAATTTCATTTTAAAAGTCATTGCTCCTTTTTGATACATTTTGAGATATTCTAGACAACTTTTTGTGGAAATGTTTACACTGAATTTTTGATCAGACATAACACTTAAAGATATAGTCTTGTCACAGATTCTTGGTTATAAGAAAAAAGAAAGTGGATAACATTGAACATGTGAATGGATGGCCAAGGCCAACAGGTGAGGCCAGTGGATGAGAACCATGAAGCCAAAATAAAGAAAAGTATAATTGCTGTTTGGTAGAAAATCAAGTCTTTCTTGTCTCAACAATCTCATATAGTAGGCAGTTGCTTTAGGTTGCAGCTGACAAAGCAGTGTTAGTAGAAATGGGAGGAGAATATAAAAATTGCCAGCACATTTTATGCTTCAGTTATATTATTTGTACATGTCTGCAAAAACAGAATTCACAAATCCATTTACAAATGAAAAGAGACCAACATAAGCTGGAAGCAGCTACACAGGCCATAAGCACTGACGCAGAGTGCTAGCCTCTACGTTTCTTAACAGTCAATCAACTGACAAAGTATAAGAATAGTGTAATAATATTATTATTATTATTAATATGCAGACTATAGTTGAAAAGGGAAGCATATGAGGCCCAACCACTGTGGTTGCTAATTATATTTCATAGCCAAAAAAATGTCCCATTGCACAATTTTGCACTATAAATCTATACATTTAGATTTTTTTGTTTGTGGCCTAGTTTTATGATTGTGTCAAAAAAAGTTGCTAATGTAATGTAAAGAACAAACAGCTCCTAAATTATGCAGAAATAGTAGGTCAAATGAACAAAGCCATCCTTGAAAAAAGTAAACTAGGTTATTAAAATGTTAAATGTTTCTTTCCCTTACACTAAGAGAAAAAAAAAAAATGTAGGTAATGGGAATTTTAAGGGGAGGGGGAGAACTAGAAATTAATTTAAGGGCGTTTTCTGATATTTGAACAGTATTGAAGAATATAGCTGCAAACGTCGATACCAGGTTCAAGCACGATTTGGCATGTCTGTTACAAAAGCTGTTTGAAGTCATTTCCTCTACAAAATTGACAGTTATGCATAAAGCAAGCATCATTATCAAAGACATTACTTTATTTACTGTTGCCTAGAGTGCACAGTGGTTCGGATTCTAATAAGACATTACGTTTGGTTTGCTCAAACTTAAGCTGGGGAGATACCAGAGGAACTAAGGCTTGCCACTGAGTTTTGTTGATAGGTGTTTTAATGTTGGTGGTCAATTAATTGTAAAATTCAAGTTTATACATATATTTTCACAGTCCTAAATATGAATAAAGACATTTCCCTTTTGTACTATAAACCTACACTATTTGGTTGATTGGCCAATGTTAATCTGATTAAATGTGCGATGACAATTAATTGGCTGATAGAAGCGTTTTTTTTTTTTAGCCATGACATAAATCACTGATAGACGTTGACTGCCTGATTCTGCATATCACGTTTTGGCTTTACGTGACCAGTCGTTGATTGAACCCCCTACTGAACAACATTGCATGGATATGTGACCTCAGAATCACCTGCCCTATCAGCATATCAAGTTTCATGCAGATTTATGAAAGCATTTAGCTGTTGAAGTAAATAAAGCTCTGCCTCCTAGCTGTTGATTCACATCACAGCCAGACATTCATGCAAAAAATAAATAAATTAAATAAAAATAAATATTTAGCTTCACATTCTTCTAAATTGACTGACACCAGTTCAGTGAAAATTGGCTGAAAAACCTAGGACTAGTTTGAAAAGTTAGGTTTCACATATACAAATCAGCAAAAAATCTAAGTGGGCAGAGCTTAATGGCCCTTGAGGCTTTTTGTTTGGTCCCTTTATTGGCTGAGTCATTTTACACCTGCTGCATCGTCCTGCCAAGTTTGGTGTTTCTAGGCCTTACAGTATTTGCTACATGTTGCGTTGTAGCTGAGAAAGTATAAGAAAAATTCCAGCAATTACAATAGGGTTCCAGTGTGCTTGAACCCTAATAACTAGCAAATACAGTATTAGTTCTGGGTTTCTACATGGCAGAAAAAGGAAGGCTCTCAGACGTTTTGGTTCCCTTTGCTCTATACTGAAATATGTGAATGTTTCAAACATGAATGAAAAATTGAACTGAACAGACTGTTCTAATCCACAGAACACAGTGAAAATGGGATGTCTCAGAAAAGCATTAGAGCTATTGACTTGTATTGTGTGAAGCACTGAGAGATATGACTGTATGACTGACCTTGGCTGACTCCTCAACAGCAGAAGCCTGATATTTCTTCATTTTCTCGAACACTGCATGGTCTGCACAGCCCCCCTCAGGCCCATACTTATGAGGGTAGTCTAAGTGACAAGTCAAGAGATGAGTATATACTACATATTGCACATCAATTAAGATTCACCTAATTTTTAAGCATAAAACCAAAGATGAACACACTCACGGATATCATCTTCGTGGTAGATGACGGAGTGGAATGGCACATTTTTGCCCTCCAAGTATCTCTCAGCAGGCTCCACATAAAAAGTCCCCCGGTGCGTCTTAATAAAGCCCTCAAACTTACCATCAACAACAGAGCCATGACTCATACTTCCCTGCTCACCTATAGGATGGAGGTGATCAATAGACCTGAGAGGAAATCTAACCATTCTGGGAACTATTAGCAGTCATTCCAAAGTCTCTCCTCATTTACTCCACCACAGATATTACAAAACTGAAACTGGTCGTTTAAAGATATCTTCTCACCATAGAGCTCCCCAGTGTAGATATGAGAGGTGTCATAGTCAGTTTCTTCTCCAGACACATCAAGCTTAAAGTCTTCAGCAAAGAGTTGTGTGTCCCTCTTCATCCGCAGGTTAAAATGTCTGCATTTAAATTCCCAAGAGACACATTAAAGAAAATGTAAGCATCAACTCTTCATTTAAAATTTATATTTAAAAAAAATCCAAGAACACCACATCAGATATACAAAGCTTTGTTTGATAAGCATATTACAAAACCACAAAATGTAATCAGATGAGCTCTCTGTTACAGCAATTTGGTCAATCAGATAAGTGAGCTTTGAAAGAGTAAATGAGAAATATGTGTTTAGGGAGCAGGGAATGCATCTGCAAGTGTGTGTGTGTGTGTGTGTGTGTGTGTGTGAGAGAGATAACCGTCACACTGAAGCTGAAATGAATTAGCTAACTGTCCCTGTAGTACTGCCACCAAAACACAGATCAGAGTTCACTACAGCAACCTGGCTTCTGTTATCTCGAATCAAAAACTGCTGCTGGAGATCAACCAGTGCAGTCTTGTTTTTAAGAGACAGCTGGTGGGTGCGTTTGCTTGTCTGTGTGCATGCTACACTCTCCCTTTCTTCTGCTCAGTTGTCCTCAGAGAACTGCAGCACACAACTGATTCTGGTTCCAAAAGGAGGGCTGGAGCATACCACAACCTACCAGGTAGTTTTCCCATGATGTTTGGCAAAGTGCTTTAGAAATTGTTTAAGCACCATGTTCTTTTTACTTGTTGAAAAATTTGAAAAACAGTAGCATGAGACTGTGTTGGGAATGTAACTACAAATAGAAGGCATGAGGCAAGGATTCATAATAAGACACTAAAGGAACGTCTGAATCAGCAATAGAGTGCTTAGTAAAAACAAACTACTGCATCCTGAAAAGACATTAAAATGCTTGGAGAACAATTCAAGATTCTGCAATTCTTCATGGTCTTGAAGTACAAAACCAGTGTATTGAGAAAATCTTTTTTTCTCTCATTTATGCCAGAATGCCACTGTAGAATTTCACATTTATCAAAGGAGATCTGTAGTGGGAGAGAATGCCATTTACTTTTTTTTTTTCCCCCCCTTTTCTTGTCTATTTGCATACCATTTTTTGCCAAGAAATCTGGACTGGGAAGAAAATGTAAGCCTACTACAGTACTCAAAGTGCTAGTTTCCCCATGTCCATGGTTAGCACTAAAACCAGACAAAAAAGGATTTTTCATTCGTAAATCACCACTAACATTTAGTCCAAGACTCAGCATAATGTATATTCAGTTAGATTTTTTTAATGTGGAATACAGAAAGGATTCTGACCTTCCATGAGCATGGAAGTCAAGGTGAAGGAACTGGTCTTCGTGGGAGACTGCTCGCTTGACTTTCTGATGCTTGTTGTGCACCAGATCTGTGTCATAGGACAGACCTTCATAGTGGCGGATATATTTATTCAAATGGTTGCCATAGTAACCTGTGTAAAAGACCATAACAGAAGGATAGTGTAAGCATTCAACACATAAATGAACTCTAAATACCACGGTACAGAGTTAACAAGGAACATCGGCAAGGGAACCTTCCTGCTAAGAGTTTGGTGGCCAAGTATTGTCATTAGAATATTTGAGGCTCCCTTCAGGGTAGACATTCTTTATACGTGTGCATTCCAGTGCTATAGTTAACTGTCATCTAGCGCTACATAAGATGTTTGTTAGCCATTACCACAACACTGGCCTTTGCAATATTAGTATTAGAGAAGTTGCAATATGCAAATTAGCTACTTTTAGCAAATCACATGATGTTTTATTGTGCACTATGAGCATCTCAAATGTTCCAGATGAGTGTTCTGTGGGTGTTTTGATGAATCACAGCATTCACATAAGCCAATAAATGTAAATATTTTGGTCAAAATGATGCAGACAGATCTTTAATATTTAAAGTCTAAAATCATATAGTGTACCATGGATAATATCAGCCAATATTTTCCCCATGTTAATCATCATCTTTTATTCCACCTATACTGCACCAATTAATTGAGATGAAAGGCAGATGCATTTTTCTTTTACAGTTTTGTTTGTAGATATTTTTTTAGTTAGCTTTTGACTTGGTACAGAACCAAACTTGGAGCCAGATGTGGCTGCTAATTCACTGAGTTTAAGTGAAATTACTGTGGCTGCTTCAGCATGCTTTACAGATCAGATGTCTCCAGCAAACTGGAAACTAAACATTTCAAAATTACTACTAGTTAGATAAGGTAACCAACATTCAGTAAACCATAAAATGCAATCAGACAGAACAAACTGAACTGAGCTACTCCTCATCTTCACTGCTTGATTATACTATCTATACGAAGTTCTCATTTATATGGTGAGTTACCAGGTTTATCATTCACATTTAGTCACTAACTGCGACCAGAGCCAGCACAGCTATCCATGTGTTCATATGTCCAAATCCTTCTTGAACTGCTTATCCAACATTGGACTGGACCTTGGTTTAATGATGCCAATCTTAGGTTAACTAAAACCTCAGTCTAACCATGACAATTTTACACAAATTTATGTTATTAAACTAACATACTGATTAATATTGGACCTTTGGTGTGTATGTAAACACTCATTCAAATATACCATTTAAATATTTACCATATTCTTCCCAGATTTAGGGTAGAAATGCACCTGGACAATCGCTTTTGTAGCTGTGCAGGTGCACATCCGCATCCAGAGTGAATGCACAAGACAGCTGGTGTTAACTGTTAAGTTTTGATTCTGGATACGGTGTCTGAAATTGGCTAGGGACATTATTACTGGGAACAATCAAGCATTAGTCCATTTTTTCTCACTGCTGTTCCCATCAAACATTTTTGCAACAAAAATGTGCAATTCACAGTATGTGCTTATACTTACTACGCAAATTGTTATGCCATCTCCACATGAAAAATGTGCTCATATTAGAGCCAAAAAGTGAAACTAATCCTATCAGTTAAGAAGCTTTTAACTGCAACCTAAGAGAGGGCTACACATCACGGGTATCCGAACATTTAAATACTAAGAATATGCAAACAATTATTAATTACTTCACTACAGTGTTACACAATATATTGTTAACCATAATCACAATATTGGCCTGCGCAACTTTGTACACAGGAAGAAATTATTCATTGTTTTAATTATAATACCGTGTGCTAAATTAAGTCCCTGGCAAGTCATATCATCGCCAGCTAGCCGTGTTCAATTTCACTTGAAATTACATTTTAAACTAAACAACATTGTAAGTTACATACTGGAAGAGGTACATACTCGATGTAAAACGACAATGAAATGACAGAGCAGATTTGTTAGCAGAACACATTGTTCAGCTTTCAGTTGATATCCGAGATAGAAACAATAAAGTAGCTAGCATTAGCTAGGTTAGCTAACCTATTGCAAATATAGCTAGCACTGCAATGGTAAGTTAGCTCGCTATCTAGCGTTAACTAGTTAACGCAGACTAAACGGTCGCCGTACAACTAAGGACAATGCGAAATGGTCGTGAGCACAAGATTAACATTTAATTATATTTTCACCCAAAGAGTGACGTTTTTCAATCGACTTGCGAGATAGCTAGTGAGCTAACGTTAGCTCAGCAATACAGACTGCCTAACAAATCAAATCGTTTTGACTGCAAATGTTAGAGCTACGTGTATTTGTATGCTATGTGCTACTACAGAATAAAAACATTCGTATCGTTATGCATAAAGCAAATACTAGTTAGAGCTCTGATGAGATGTTTACAGCTATCTTGTCACTCAATTGTCCTTCCTTGGATGACTGTTCTGTACCCATTTTTGGATAATGTAAGAAAACTGTTTTATTAGCTAATGCGGCTAAGTAAGGCAGCTAGCTAGCTAGCTCACCTAGCTAAGCTTGTCAGTGAGCCAGAGACTCACTCACTTGCTATCTAACCGGCGGCTATCTCGTACCAAATTAAATCCGAACACAGTATGGTCTTTCGCGTTTCCTTATATTCCCTACACATCTTCACGTTTGCTGTGGCTAACGATCTTAAATCAGTTCGCCATTAACAACTCTACTTGCTAGCCTTGTTAGCTAGCTATGGCTCGCGCCAGCTGTGTCCATTCAATCCGTTCAATCTCGCGCAAAAACATTTGTTCTCGAACAAGACATTGTTAGCACTTACCTGGTGTGCATTTCGAGACGCACAGAAAGAAAAACAGTTTTATCACGACCATAACGGTTAAGTTCATTGCTAGTGCATTGATAAAGAAAACGCTTTATTGTCCTAGTTAAGGCGCAGACGCCCTGTGTTTACAGCTTTCTTTCATAGACGTGCTCTGGTTTAACGTCGTGACGACAGACGCAGAATGCCACTAGACAACATATCGTGCCAATTATTTCGTTCAAAGTAATAATTTAGAATATTGTGTTATATTTTAAAGAAACGATGCTTAATTTCGAATCTAACGATCCTAACAGGACTTCTTAACCATTTTAGCGATCCGCAATAGTACCTTATATGGCAATTACCAGCTGTCTTGTCTGTTCTATTCAGGAGTCTGGAAAATAACTTCTGACAATATGTTAAGATTTATTGTGCAATATTATGTAAGATTTTGCATGATAAAAATGTTTGCATTACTATGACAAATTAATGGTCCAGTAAAAACAAAACACAAACGTAATAGTACCTGAAATAGTACCAGACACTATGTAATCATGCCATGTTTTCACTAGGATGACTGTGCAAATGATTTACATTGCCTTCACTGTACTTGCAACTTTGGCAATCAGCAAAGTACGAATTCAGTGTATGAAACACTACGGTGGCGAGTCTCAACAAATCTTTTTGCACGAGATTGAACGTTTTCTTTTTCTCTTTTTTTTTTGACTTCGTAGGCGTCTATGTAACTTGATACAGGACTGGGGTCACCTGGGAGGCACCAGCAGTTACATTAGATAGTCGTTCCTGCTGAGAATTGTAAACTGGCATATATGATAGGACAACAAAGGGGATTCTTTGCCATTAAGTTTGTTCCAAAGCCATTTCGTGTTTCCTTATATTCCCTACACATTTTCACATATGCTGTAGCTAACGAGCTTGAATCAGTTCGCCATTAACAAGTCTACTTGTCAGCTAGTGATCTATCTAGCTATGACTAGCTAGCTATGACGCGCCAGCTGTGTCCATTCAATACGTTCAATCTCGTGCAAAAAGATTGTTGAGACTTGCCACTATAGTGTGTTCATTTTAAAATCGAGTTGTTTTCTTGTCCTAGGGAGCATTCACTGTGAACAGTAGTATCGATAAAACCTCTGTTGAAATCACAGAACCATGATCAAAATGGGACTAGGATAGACTAAACACTTGGTGTAAAATGGTTTAGACTGACATTTGTGAGTCAAATCCGATTAACTGAGTGCATTGATGAAAGCAGAATGATTAAATCAATTGGTATGCATTCAATGTTAACAAGGTCTGAGTTCTGACATCACCTGTCTCAAGAATGTACTATTTAAAGGAATGATTGTTGTGGATGTGTTGAAGAGATTCTGCTCATTTACACTGACCTGCCAACAGATGATCAAGAGATGGTAGTAATTGCTCAAATATATAAAGTTATCTTTTCCTTCTGTATATCCTCATTGATTAGTTGTGCTAGGTGGTGTATAATCTTTCCAAATAAATGTCATAATTTATGTAAAAGTTGTATTCTCTTCATATTCTCATTACTTTGTTTTCAGGAGGCTGAACTCAAAAATGTTCTGCTCAAGACTGGAGATCAGCTGAAAGTCCAAGGGAAAATTCATGTTGATGCTAAAAGGTAAGCTACGACTAAATAGTGTTAATAAATCTAGACCCCTAAGTTAATTTTGAGCTCTGGATTTTATAACAACTGACTGTTAATCTAAATAGTGCGCATAACTGATTGGCCACTTTTTTAAATCCATGGTGTACAAGATTAACTTTAGGGGCATGATGGACCTTAGAATATTTATGTTTGATGACCTAAATTAACTACTAGATATTACAAAATCTGGACCAGATTGTAGACTCAAGGTTCTGAGTTGAATACACATGGCCTATGTATTGAGCTTTGAACTATTTTAGTTTTCATAAAGCTAAGTAAAGGAAAATGACACGTTCTGGCAATACAGTTCATTGTTTTGGTCATGCAAATGATCCAATTATTTAAAAATTATCAGCACTGAAGAAATTGTAATTATTACAATCTACATCAAGGTAATTACAAATTACCAGTACCATGAAACCTGTTTTGTTGTGTGTGTGTGGTGGTTTTATTTATTTTCCCCAGGATGAAACATAATATTAATTTTAATATTCCCTTTAATATAACATACTAATATATCCTGATATTCAGCAAATGAAGTAATTTTCCAACCTAACTAGTTGCCTTTAATTATTGATGTAATACATTTTTTGGGGAGGTGTACTTTTTCTTAAACTATATAGTTTATGACTAGTCGACAGTCAACTAATTTTCATCTAATCATATAACTCAACATTTTCTCCCATCTGAAGATTCCAAATTGATCTTGGATCCAGTTCCAGTGAACTGGCCCTTCACTTCAACCCTCGTTTTCATGACGGTGATATCAATGCTCCGCTACTGGTTTGTAACTCGCTGTGTGATGGTATCTGGGACCAGGAGCAACGAGACAGCCTCAGTGCTTTCCAGCCAGGCTCCAAGTTTAAGGTAAGATGGAAACCACATCTAAACAAAATGTTTGTTCCCTTTCACAAGTTTGCATTTTGGTATATGCATAAATGAAGGCAATTGTTGAGGGCATGCTTTTATTAAATTTTGATAATTATCTGTAATGAATCAGTCAAATTGCATTGCATGAATCCGGAATATTGTACTGGAAATTGGTTCTGAAATGGAATCGGGCTTAAAACGTGCTATTCCCTTCACAGGTTCTTGTGAAGCATACAGGAAAACAGTTTGAGGTGAAGCTCCCTGATGGACAGATGGTGGAGTTTCCCAACCGACAGGAGGTGGAGGTCATCAGTTATATTCGTGTGAAGGGTGACATCAGTCTCACCTCTTTCAAGATATACTAAGAATAATATTTTAAGGCTTTGCAATAGCCAAACCAAAAATCTGGTAATAGTTGTCACAAATTGAAAACTCTCTCAAGCTAGGCAGCCCCTCTGCTGGGCAAAGTATGTAATAACTGTTGTGTTCCTGGATGGTTATGGAAAGTGTTGGCAACAAACTATTCCATTTGAATATAGAATAAATGTTACCTGAAAGTATTACCTAAAAGTGTAGTGTAATTTACCTACAAGTATGTTAAATGTTTTAGTGTTCCTATAATTGTCATTGAAAGATAATAAAAACATTTTCCATGATTGTAGCTTGTTTTAGTTTAATGTGAACGTTAAAAAAAGTCGACGTGCATCACGGCCATGAAGAGCACGAGCAGCCCACTGACAGGTCAACCAAACCACGTGACTTTTGTTTTCCTTGAATTTTACTTTCCAACGGCGGTCTGTGACGTAGAATGATCTCAACTTAAATGCGAACTCGGATGTTTCGTAAAGGCTTTTAAGACGCTGTATGTACAGGTTTGTTTACTCACATTGTTCACCGAAATTGTGAAATGACAATAAGATTCATGTAAGGTTACATTTAAGGCACATGCTGGCAAGCATGCCCACCATCCCGTTCTGCGTAACCGGTAAAAGTACTATGCGTAGTTAACGTAGTAGCACGCTAACGCTAGCTAGCTATTACTAACGTTATCTGGCTAGCCAAGACATCGTGAAACGTAAGATAACCAGCTAATTATTCTAATTTACAGAGTCACTAAATGCATTGCTTGCTACTTGGTTGTTTAGTTACGTATTTAGCTTTATGATAGTTGACCATTTTTCATGAGTTATTAACTACCGGTTAATAGGCAGTCATAACAAGGCTAGGTTAACTAGCTAACTACGCAATTTTATAGAACGTAAAACGTTATCTAGGTACCGCTAGGTAGCTAGGTTAGCTAATTTACATTCCAGTCAGAAGTGTTATTGTAATTCTAAGACTGTTAGCTAGCTAGCTACCACAGAGACAGTATTGGTAAATGAAACTTAGTCGGCTAATTGTTTTACGGTTATCCTCCATTTGTTAACGCTAGATAACAAATCTAACCGACTGTTGTTAGCCCGATTATTTCACACACAAAAAGAATTCGGACTACGACTCGCAGAATGGTCGCGCTAGTATGAACAAGTGGAAAAGACCCAGAGTTAAGACTTCGTGCCATCATAATAATGCATTACGAATACTCCTACTACACTTAACTAACTGACAAATTAGTGCATAGTCCTAAATGTTCTTGAGACCTTGACGGTAACCAGAAATATGGGGTTATTAAACACTAGTTATCGCTCTTTGTAGTTCTTTTTCTAGACTCATTTGTTGGCTGTGAAGTATTAAGTTCTGCTTGCTGTATGATTTAAAACGTCATTAGGTTGTTCACTTCTTAAACATTTTTTTTTCTACAGGGATTTCTGTCCTAAAGGATGTATCTTCCAAGTCAAAAAACATGGGATATCCAAGATGTTAACCTCAGTTAACTAAAGTCATGACTTTTAGAATGGTTACAGATTCATATGTTCTGTGTGTGAATAGGGCTGCGTACTTGTGGCATACACAAGGCCAGAGGGTTGTGTCATTCTTACCATTATGTAATCCATCCTGCCAACTTCATGTCAAAAGGTCTGTCAGCTACAGAGACAACTATCACAACTGGAAGCACAGGCACAGTCAAGAGGCCAAAGTCCGTAGGGTATGCCACTGCAGTACTAGCTCCCTCAAACACAAGATGTTTCTGATCACCAGTATTTCTAGTTTCAATACCTCAGCCTGCCTTGGGTGTACAGATCTGAGGCATCGTATGTTAAGACTGAAGAACACCTTAGAATCAGTTTCAAAGGTTGTAAGTGGGACACAAGCAGAAGTTTTCTCCAGGTTAGCATGGCTCAGACCTAGTGCCAGCCAGGAGACCAGACAGAGGGAAGCAAATTCAGAGACAGCTTCATTTACAGATCAGAGAAATGGATCTGCCTTGGCAGCTACATCTGTGCCTGTACCTCAGCCATCCTCATCATCCATCAGCTCACCCCCACACACAACCTCAGGTTTTCCTGAAACATCCTCTGCCACATCTCAGCATCTCCAGGAACAAAAGGAAACAAAAAAGTCTTTTGAGGTCCATACCCCAGGAATGACTGGAACAGCTACCACTGTGGCATCTGAAGCTAGATCAGGAGAATCTGTATCTCCTTCCAACAGTTCTATCTCATCAAAGCAGACCACTCCACTCTTCCATCCGGGTTCATTCAGCGTCAACCTAGACGAGACCTATAATTACCTGGCACAACATGTCAATGCTTATTTTAGCAGCTTTACAAAGACAAAAGAGAAAAAGAAAGAAGTCCAAACTTATATTGATCAGCAACCCCTACCTGGCCAGAGCCACCAGAATAGTGACCACATGCCCACCCATGTGCTAGCAAAGGACCAGCTGTCATCTGCATCATCTGTGCCTCTGTTACCAGACTCTCCTTCATCCTCCAAGAAAGGCCTTGGACATTACATAGCTTCCTCTGCACCTACAGTACAGGCCTTTGTAGGAAACTACCTTGTCCCCCTTGTTCCCAAGCTTAAACCAGAACCAAAAAGTGGTCTTTCAGAGGCAGATAAACAACTTCCTTTTGAGGACTCAAAACAGAAGGAAACAGCTGAGAATAAAGAACAGAGAACAGCAGAGGAAAAAGCCAGGAGACTTCTGCTTCAAAGAGAAAAGGTAATGAGTGGCATACAAATAGTCTATAAGGATTGTATTGTATTTAAAAGATGTTTCTTATTTAATGGATTTTTTTGTTTTGTTTGTTTGTTTATTTAATTAATAACCTTTATTTAGTCTTCCTATAAACAGATCTTTACAGTGCAGCTTACTGTCTGCAGAATCTTTCTGGCATTAACAACCCACTGGTCCTTGATTATATCAAATTTTTTAACACCCATCTTTCAAAAGGCCCTAAACAAATGTTAGTGTCTTTAGTTATGTGATTTTACTGCTAATGCCAGAACATATAAGTACTTTTATTTATTTTCCTTTTCATTTTAGGCAATTTCTTTAGCAATTCATAACTGAAATGATCCTTTCCCATTGTTCTTTTAGCTATCAGTGTGAGTGAATGCCCAGTTAAAAACAGTGTGCCAGTGCCATATAGAAAAGTGATTTAGCCAGCGCACTCTGAAGTATGTTGTGTATTCTTTTACCTTGTAACTTGGTTAACTGAAGTTTCTTGTTTGCATGATATGGTCTGTTTAATGAAGAGCATTAGTGCAAAGCTGTCTATGTATTATTGCAGGAAAATAAACTTGGAGCTCATATTCTTAGGTTATGTGACTCTTATATGTGTTTGTATTCATGTGGGACTGTGCTTATGCCTAAGGAAAGTCTATAGCACTGAGCATGATGTAGAGAAAAATACTATATTCAGATTTTGCTGCATATTGCGACTGCAATAGGCTATGCTTTGTAAAAAAAAAACATAAAATGAAAACCCACAGTTATCCCTTGATGTGATATATTTAAAGTTCAAATTATTGTATTTTTATTTTTACATGTATTGTTTATGCTTGTTGTGTGAGTGCTGTAATTCCTTAAAGCACCCTGAGAACACTTATCTGCGATAGAACTATCAGAGATTACTCAGGATCTTCACAGCCATTAAGAAGAAATGTGTGTTATAAAGCTCATTTGCATGTGGCAGTCTTCTGTGATATTGGTATTGCTGAGGCCAATATTGAATTCTAAATTAACAAAAGATATGTTGCGCTGTCCTTTCAGTCAACCTCATATGTCTTATGCCACAGTGCATTGTTTAATTCCAGATGTCCATATAGATTTTGGATTATGTGGGCATATCAGTACATACATTATACACAGTTTCTTTTTGAGTGAAAACCATGTAAAATGTATTTTCTGCATTTTACTGCATGACGATTAAGTTTGTTTAGGTGGAAACCAATGTGTTTCCAAATCTAAAAAAAACCCCAAAATCTCAGAAACTTCCATTCTGCAGATCATTGCTCGGGTGAGTGTGGATAATCGAACACGAGCACTGGTGCAAGCCCTGCACAGAACTTCAGACGTCAGGCTTTACATCAGCAGGGTGGAGGAGCTCAGCTACCACCTGCTGGAATTCCCCGAAACCAGACTGGTTGCCATCAAGGTGAGTCATTTCAGCAACTCCACTCACTAATTCATCATTTGAAGTGGACTTAATCATAGTGGTATGAAGCTCTGTAATATGTAGTATTAATGTAAGTAGAAGTATTAATTTTAGCTTGTATATGCTGCAGCTATATACATATACATGTGTATATATTAACTATGAATATTGTCACTTCAAGTTTATAGCCTTAGGGCTGGAATCAGTTTTATGATTTACAGTTTCTTGCCAGTTTAATTAATCTGTGTGCAGTGGTGGTTTTTACCATTATGCAAGCCAGAAATCTGGGGGCCCCCTGCTGGTCAGAAGCAGTTGGCTGAAAAAATTGAAACACTGACTAGACGCATTTTATCTAGTGTGTTACAGAATCTCTTTGGTGTCAAACAACGAAGTTCGACACCAAAGAGCTACCATAACACTAGCTAATAAGGACTCTTGAACTCAACCATGAGATGTTCGTATCCCAGTGGCCCCTAACAAAGAAAGAAAACGAAGGAAAAGATTCCAGGATGTTCAAGATGGGTAAAGATTTTACAGCATGGATAAATGTTGTTAAAAAAAAAATAGTAAAAAATATTTTTTTAGGGCAACCAGACATTGTAGTCCCACCTATCTGTGTGGACTACAGTTCTGCATGTTAAGAGAATGACTGAAAAAGTAGTGCATTTATGATGTTGTTTTTTTTGTTTGTTTGTTTGTTTTTAAATAAACTATTTAAAAAAATTATTTCTCTTTTCTGTAGAGGTTGTACTATAACTGGTAACAAAGCTGAATTGCAAAAAAGAACTAGGTTATATTTATCTATATTGAAGCAGGGTCTATCAAAAGAAACTGCACTGTAGTTTTTAGTATGATATGTGTCACGAGTGGGCATTAGAACTTCGTAGAATTGAAGAAGCTTTATTGTAAATCTGAAAGAACAGACACATGACAAACATTAACTAGCCTTCATTGTAAAGGCTGGTCTTAATTATTTTGTTCCTTAAATCACCTGCCAGCAAATATTTGTTTTAAATTAAGTGAGCATGGGGAAGCTACATTTTGGTGTTGTTTGTTTTCTGTTTTTGGTTTTCAGATACTTCTCAAATGTCAACTAAGCTTTCTGCTGTTACATGAGGTGCTACTATAGCACTGATGACTGTATGCCTTTTATTAAGTGGTTATTAATACCTTTTTATTTCAAAGAATATTTAAGTAGGTATGTTCCTTCTGAGCTCATCTCTATCAATTAAAAACCATATTGTTTTTATAATGATAATTTGTTTTACTGACAAAAATACAGACATAGCTTATAACATGGATGTAATTTTTGTGAAATGTTATTGACTTTGTGCTCACCAGGAGAAGGTAATTCCATGTCTGCTTCGTCTGCGGCATCCCTGTGATCCGTCCCTAAAGGCTGCGGTCAGAGAGGCGCTCGCCCTGGTAGGCTACACTGATCCAGTCAAGAGCAGAGGAATACGCATACTGTCCATTGATGGAGGTGGTACAAGGTATCCTCTAACCTCCATGTTCTGAAGTTAGAACAGGGCTAAGCTCTTCCTGGCACTGCATTTTTCATGGTTCTCTTTTTCTCTGTGCTTGTTTACTTTCAGAGGACTTGTGGCTCTTCAGACTCTGCAAAAGCTGGAAGAGCTGTCAGGAAAATCTATTTACCAGCTCTTTGATTACATTTGTGGTGTGAGCACAGGTAAGATAACCTCTTCTGGGTTTTCAGTGTCTCAGTGCATGTATGAAAGTCCTGCAATGAATAATAACAAGCTGCTGTAGCAGAGACATCATCACAATTGATTTCAGAGACTTTAGTCAAGTGACATTCCATGTCATTGTCAAGTATCTCAGCATAGTGTCTTTCTTTTCCACTGATCATGAGATGCAGACAAGTAATTAGTTAGTCAAGCATGATTGCCACTCGTAGATGTATATAATGTAGCTTTAAATATCTGTGCCTACCTCAGCATAGTCTCTGCTATAAATCAGATGTGATTTTATTTCCAGTTCTAGCTTTTGTAAAGTTACATTATTTGTGGAAAAATGTTAAAAAGGAGATTTATGATAACTATTACATTAATAATAAATAATGGTCAAACCAATGCAATGTTTTCAAGTATCTACCTTTGCTAAAATGTGACTGTGATGAAATGTGCTCTGTAGCAGTGCCTCATATGACCACCTGGGGGCACTTTTTATCTTAGCTTTAACTCTGCTTTCTCCAACTATTCCGTTTCATTGGTCGTACGCTCTAAAATGAAATGTAATGTTCTTGTTGCAACAGCAGGATCTTAAGTCTGTGTCTATTTTCATAGCACCAAGCTCCATTCCAAATTCTGCACCCCCTTTTCCAAAATCACAGATTCTGCCAAACCCATATAATCCCCTTATGAGAGAGCAGGATAGGGATATTTGAGGGATCGTCTGTGCCTGTTATACCAAACCAGCAGGGCTCTAGAGTCACGGTGTGGGTGTGGGTGTGGGTGAGTACACAGTATCAGTGCTGCGCTGGGTGTCTGTATTATGTATGCTGCTTAGCCAGGGCTCCTGGCATGGAGCTTCAAAGTGGCAGTTGGACACGAGAGGGGTTCACTTGGATCAAAAGATGACATGGTGTGTTCAAATTACCTAAGCCTGCAGGATATATGTGAGCAGCATCATTTGTGAAACATAAACAATATCTTGTATAATCACAGTTCTTAATTTGTCCATTAATCGAATTGGTCATAACCATGGCTATTTAGTATGGCAGCTCTAGAGAGAAAGTGGATTTTTCTCCTATTTATTTAAAAAGGTGTTAAGACATTTATTAATTTAAATATGTAATATTGGATGCATTTTGAGTTGATGTATGTGTGTTTTTCCTCAGGTGCTATATTAGGCTTCATGCTGGGTGTGTATCGTACCCCTCTGAGTGAGTGTGAGGAGCTTTATAGGAAGCTGGGCTCTGATGTCTTCAAGCAGAACGTTATTGTGGGTACTGTGAAGATGGGCTGGAGCCATGCCTTCTACGATACTGAGGTCTGGGAGAAAGTTCTTAAGTGAGTACAAAAGTCTAATCCTGTTTTCCAGATCTACATTAATTAGTACAGGGTGTATTAGCACAGTGGTTTATTTAAAATTGGTTACAATTTGTTGAATGTTGG
Source organism: Electrophorus electricus (assembly GCF_041902795.1). Taxonomy (NCBI): domain Eukaryota; kingdom Metazoa; phylum Chordata; class Actinopteri; order Gymnotiformes; family Gymnotidae; genus Electrophorus; species Electrophorus electricus. The sequence goes on along the minus strand of NC_137500.1, from coordinate 9,097,057 downwards.
AGTCATGCCTTACATCACAAAAACATATTAGGAGAGCTGTTATTGTTTGATTGTTATTGTTTGGTCTAATATAATTTCTCATTTTCAAACAGGGAAAAAATGGGCTCTGACCTTATGGTTGAAACATCAAGAAACCCTGATTGTCCTAAGGTTGGTGTAAGAGAGTGTTATTCTTGTAAACATTATGTCCTTGTGTCCTGAATAAAAAAAATGATGTGACATACCATTGGCACCTGGAATAAGTCTTTGTACTCTCTCCACCAGGTGGCAGCAGTGAGCACAGTGGTGAATAAGGGGACTCCATTAAAGGCATACATTTTCAGGAACTACAACTTGCCCCCTGGTGTGCGATCCCACTACCGAGGCAGCTGCAGACACAAGATTTGGGAGGCCGTCAGAGCTTCCACTGCTGCTCCTGGCTATTTTCAAGAGTTCACACTAGGCACCAACCTTCACCAGGTAAATTCAGATGTTACATAGGCCTTACGCGCAGTCAGTGAGGGGATGTCAGTAAAATAGCAAGAGCATAAAGTAGCCTTTTAATGCAAGGACATTTATAAGCACCATCTGCTTGATGCTCTTTAATGGTTGTATTCCAATGGCACTCCATATTGTGGTCTCAGCATCTACAGAAAGCTCCTGCAGAGACATGAGTGAATATAGGAGACAGAAATTGATGGATGGCTGCCTTGAATGAAACAAAACCAGCAGACCACTTGAACACAATCACTGGCACTACCTGTAGTCCAATAATAGATTGTGTAAGACATTGGGGTTGTTTTAAATTTAGCTTCACTGTTTTTCAATTAAGTTAATTACTTAGCTCTTATAATCATGTGTAGCACTCTCCAACTTGTTACTGAGAAACTTGCCACTCCCCTCTATCTTCTTCTTGGACATAAATATAGTACAGTACAGCGGTTATTAAGGTTTCAACCTGCTGATATTAAGATCTACTGTTTGTTCAAAACATGTTCTGTTACATAACAGTTGAATAATGTACATGTCAAAGGTTGAAAGATTGGCTCTTTGAAATCAGTTTTGCTATTGGTTACACATAAATTAAGGTCACAACCTGTGCTTAGTTCAGTGATTTGATCTAGACCTTTTACTCCTACATAAAAGGCCTTTAAAAAAACAAACAAACAAGTATGCCTATTTAAAGCTTGTTTTCCATCAGGTCTTTATAGAGAAGTACTGCTGCATTTCCAGTCCTCTGTATAAATAGAAAGAGGCCCTGCTATTTTTCCTTTTCCACCATGTCTTTCTCTTGAATTGAAACATCATGGAGCAGGTGCTGAGGCAGAGCTCCATGTTTTAATTTAAACATGTGGGACTGCTGGGAAGGAATCAAAGAGAATTGCTGATGGATCCCTGTAGAGTTGGGATTTCCTCCTGGTATGTCATTAGACACTCATTATACACATACATGTACACACTTTGAGGAAGAAGGACATATATAGCATTTATTTGATCAGTTTTAGATGTACCACAGTTGGACTCAAAAAGAAAAAGAAGCCACATATAAAATAATCAAAAACAAAAAGTAAGTAGAAACTTTAGTAAAGTGCAGGAATAAGCATTAGTGGACATGAATAAGCATTAGTTTGTACTGCAAATATTCCTAAAGAAATGAATGCCTTTTAGTGTAAATTCTTTCATTTGTAGATTAGTTTCTTATTTGTTGCATAGCACTTGGATTTCCTTTATAAAAGTCCGGTAGTTACAATATGAGTATGTACCATTCATAGCACAGGTGTGTGTGCATGCACACACACATACATACATACATACATACATACATACATACACACACACACACACACACACACACACACACACACACACACAGGCATTTATTCTAAAATCGATATCTTAGAAAGCCTTCATGAGCCTTTATTGGCAGCTCCACATTAGACCTAAGATTCTGTTTAATGACTCCTTTACATAATTTACATAATTTCCTAGATCTGTCTTTCTCTTCCTCAGTTCTGTTGAAATTCCACACAAACACACATACACACATACAAACCCAGAAACACAGTGCTCTTCCTCTCGTCTCTTGGTATGTTTGGTGCCAGGCTGATCCTTCAGGGCTCTTTCAGGGAACTCAGGCTGGCATGTCAGATGGTCTCGAGTGCCCTATTCTTCCCATGGCAGCTCGCTATTAAACCCACAGCTTAGCTCAGAGGTGCATAAACTACAGTCCTGGTGATCCCTGCTGTTCTCTGTGTACTTCTTTTAAAACGATTCAGGCCTGCCTTCAGCAAAGTGATGTATGGGTGGTTTTCAGATGGTGTCATCCTGCCATTTTTCCACTGACATCGACAGAAAAATCCACTTTCATTCGTACAAACCATAATGAGCTTTTTGTCTTATAGTGAGTGTCTGATCATTTCATAAGTACATTGCACATTGTTGTGTGCCAGTGAAAATTCACATTGTGCTTACCTGTAAATGGAGCATTTAATCAGAAAGGAAGAGTCATGGCAAACATTTCCTTTGATGTGTGTCACTTTTCAAACAATTTAAGAATCCACAAACTGGCAAGTTGACATCCTCCCAGCTAATTGTGTATCATTTACATATGCAAGCTTCATACTATAGCAGACCCAGAGGGAGGAAGTTGGTGGTGAATGTCTGAGCATAGCATCTTTTCAGCAGTTGCCATGGACTCTGCCAGGACGGCATGCAGGAATGAAGCCTGTTAGACCGTTTGCGCCCACCCTCACACAGCTGCTGAAAGATATGCTTGCACCAGAATCAAGACAGCACAACACAAGAGAAATATTGTCAATGCAGTACAGGAAATGTGTGTGCAAAATAAACGACTTTAACACTAATGGACTGATTGGAAGAGATTGGAATTAGAAATCTGATATTAGACCCACCTTTTTGAGTTATTTTGTGTTTAGCTGTTGTTTTTGTTGAGAACTTCTCCCTTGAAACTCCTGAAGCAATCCCTTCAGTTGGTGGGGGGGGGGGGGGTGTCTAATGCATTTACAGAAAATCTTTCAAGGCTCCAAGGCTGCTGTTTTAAACCCAGGTGAATGTTTACAGTAAGACACAATGCAGATACACAGTAGGAGATGCTTGATTGGTTTGACAGGCTGCATTAGAAGATTAGACATGTTTGTTGATTACATTGACTGACAAAAGGCATTTGGGGAAAAAGGTCCCTGTAACAGAGATAGTTTATCTTACTTGCAAAATAGGAATAAAGTGGTATTCCTGAAAGAAAAACATTTTATTGTCTTAGATTTACCCACATATGACCTTTTTATGACCTTTCACATTGTTATATTAGCTCAACTGTTTTGTGAATTAATGAACAACATTATGGTGGGGAAATAATTGTGTACCTTAAATTAAGCCCATAGTCATTTCACATATTAAGGATGCCATGCCAAAAATAACTCTGAATTGACCCCTAAAGTCAAATATAGTGTAGACGTTTAATATCAAGATGAAGTGTGCATGTGTGTTTGTGTTATAGTCTTCCATGGTTTAGCTTAATTTCCTGTTCTTGGGAAAGTCTTCACTGCATCCTGCCCAGGTGGGACGTTCTTGTTTTATGATAGCAACTTGAACCTCATGTAAAGCTTCTGGCTACCAAGGTCAAAGGTCACAATGGTGAACTAGTCAGAGTAATTGCATAATGTGGCATAATGACCTCCTGCCCCAGCCAGTCAAGTGAGAGTCATGGCTGTCTAAAACACTGAAGTTTTTACATTTGTGCTTTGACTAGTATGCATGGAAGATGTTTTGGAAAATTCCCCTGAATTTTGTTTGTAAATTCAGCATATTTATATTCAGTAGTGAAGCTAATCTTAAGTCCTTATTAATTCATGTATAATAATGGACCAATAAGGTTTAGGTATAGTGGTAAAAGATAATTAAAAATCTAAGTATATTTGATTTGAAATATATTTGCATTATAGTATGATGTGTGTAGTTCTTTCATTTTGTGAAAGTAATTTGTGTTCAGCCATTAAACTTTCTTACTGAAACAGCAGTAATCAGCATGCCCAAATAAACATTTCCCAAGTGCATGTCTAAATATCCCCAGCTCTTGCTCTTTGCCCATCACTGTGGGGCACTGGATTGTTACAGAGCAATTTTACCTTATGTAACTCAGGTTTAATGAATAGCCACTATGTCTTCTTGTCCTCATGGTGCTAGAGTAACTTGGCACATCATTACAGCATATGTGCTCTGCGCTACCTGCCAAATATTCTTGTTTCTTGCCAAATGTTCCCAATCCACAATCAGACCTGAAGAAGAGAGTCCCTTGACTGAGGTTGTAGGTTGATGGTGTGAAATGCCCTTAGAGCTGGTGTGGGGAGGGGAAAGATCTCGGGACCATTTGTGACTGTTATTACAGTTCCTCAAAGAGCTCTCTGCCTAGAGAAAAACGAAAGCTGAAATGGTGAAATCACTTAAAGGCATACATGCATTGCTGGTTTATTATAGATTGTCATGAACAAGTGGAAAAATAAATGCTAAAAATAATTGGAGGCTTACAATGAAATGAGGTGAAACTTTGACAATGAGGTTACTTTTGTAAATGTCAAAAAAAGCATGATGGAGATAAAGGACATTAGAATGGTTAGGAAAAAAGAGGTGTTTGTGGCTGCATATCTTAAGATTAGGCATGATAAGTTTAGACTTACAAGTGCTGAGTCCACAGGTAACATGATTCTCAATTTCTTAAATTAAATTAAATAGGCAAGTCAAATACTTTTGAAGAGTGCTAGGCTGCTAGTGAGTTTTTAAGATCGATTGGTATTTCCCCCCATTTTTGTTTCTTCCATCTGTTGTGTGTGTGTGTGTGTGTGTGTGTGTGTGTGTGTGAATTACCAATGAAAGCAAATCTTTTCTGTAAGCCATGTTTTACAGAAGAAACAAGAAGCTTGTTAACAAGCAATTCCATCCTGATGTTATCAATAACTGCATCACCCAATTGACACTACACAAATAGTAATTCATAAAGCAGCCAATGGTACAGGTATTGGCTCTTAACTAGTCATTAAACAGGTAAGAGGTTTTTTGTATATTCCAGAAATGTTATGCAAGTTGCATTTTAACATCCATTTATAAGGCTTTACATACTGTGTTATTGCTGATTAACCTTCAAGTAAACTCCTTCAAGTCAATATTTGAGTCATTGTGGACTACTCAGTGTAAAAAGTTTTTTTGATTGTTTTTGTTTTTGTTTGTTTGTTTTTTAATTAGCAGGCCCCTTAAAAGTAATAGAATTTAACTAAATCTACCAGAAGCATTGCTCCTCTGAGAAGGCCTTCCTCAAGTAAATTAGAAAGTGTAAAATGCAGGTAAATGCTTTCTCTAGGATTTACGTGCTTGAACATTTTTTCACAGTCTCTGATGGCGTATTTATTGACATACCAATTTGCACAGGATTCAAATAATTTGGAGTTATTTCTAGCACCGTTTTATAATAGGCAGATGGATTCTTTACTGACGTGGAGTGTGCAGTTCTTAAATATGACTTGCATGGCAGATTCAGATGGTACTACAATCACTGAGGATCATCGGTGATAATTACCACACCTTTCCATGTAAATCTCATCTTGCCCAAATAGGGTTTAAGACTGAGGACTGAATAAAATGCACAGATAAAAAGGGTGTTAAAATGGACTTGGGTTCTTCTCATCTTCAGAACAGTATTTTAATATACTTTGACTATGACATTCAACTATCTTAACTTACCCCACGAAGATTGTTCTTCTCAACCTGTTCAGTAGCCTCAGCCTTTGTGTTTAAATTAGCAATTTTACCAGTCCCACAGGCCTTTGACATGACGACCACTTTTTATCTCACCTTTCCCATAAATGGCAACAAACTGACAAGTTGAGCATTAAGAAAAGTATGAATATGGTTCTCCATCCAATACTACCATTTAAGTTATCAATTTGTCAATTATTTCAGCAATCTATTGAAATGGCGTTCACAAGTTTTACTATTAAGCAGTCATCCCCTTCAGTGAACGAGGGACATTTCATTTGTAATCTAGTAGAAAGATTATACACATTTGTTAAAAAAAAAAGAAAAAAGTTATACTTATATTACTAGTAATATTGTGAAAGGGTGTTGTTTATTATAGGCATTAGTCACATTAAGTACATTTTAACTTCTTAAGGGGGCAAGTGAGAGATAACTTAAAAAATGAATTTCCATACTAACATCTGTGACCTTGCCCAAGATCTCATATTGCTCGAAGATAATCATTATTAGGAATATAGCTTGTAATATTACCCCAGTCCATGACAGTATAACAATTACTATCCCATTTGAACTCTTGTGCTTCATCATCAAAGGTACTGTACAAATGGACTTTGAAATAGGTAATTCATGAATATTATAATGTAATCAACAAGTCCACAATTGAAAAAAAGGACCTTGTGAACTTTATTTAAAGACTAAATATATTCATATTGTATTAGCCCTTTCCTGGGTAATTTTTATGAAAAGAAATGTCAAAAACATCAGATTAATTGTATACATCAAGCAAGGACAGCCATTCTTTGTGTTTTTTAATGCTCTAATGTGTTTGTGTTTTGTGTCTATGCTTGCGTGTGTGTATGCACACGTGCATGTGTGACATGAGTCTGATGGGTCTAGTCCTTTTCATCAACTCTGTTGCCTCTCAGCATCCTTGCTAAGGTGGGTGTGTTCCAGCAGTGTTTATGACTGAGATAAGTTCTTTTCACTTTAACCAGTGAATAATCCTCATTGAAGTCGAATCTTATAAGGTCTTGGCCTTCTATAAAACCGCCTCTTTGTACTTCAGGAGCTTGACTACAGTTGGTTTGCTTTCTTCACTCTCAATCCAGTATATGTGGTGACTGGAATACCAATTGCATTCTTATTTGTATTTAATCTGGATATCACTCATTTTTTGAGAGAGCTGGAAAAGATTACTTGGCACTCTGGCCTTTAGGAACCATGTTAACACTAACTTGTCCAAGGCCAGTATTCAGCCCACGCCTCTTCCGTCGAAACTCCCACTGGATGTCATGAACTGCGCAAACCTTCTCAAATCCAGTGATCTGAGGCAAAATGTTCATTGTTTGTGTTCTGCAGAGTAAGATAATGTTGCTATCCAGTTAGCTATTTTGATAAACATACTTTGCTTCCTTTTGAAGTGATCAATCCATCTGCATGTGTATACACACTTCTGTGTTACATTGTCAATGACAGTGGAGCTTTAAGATTTACAAAGTTAACTACTGTTTAGTGTGTAGTATGTATCGTACAGTCTAAAGACCAAGACTAGAGAAAAAGCAACTTTCTGTCATTCACACATGCTGCGAGTTTGAATGACGGCTTTGGCTTGAGTCTTTTCTTCCTTTTTTTTTTTTTTTTTTTTTTTTTTTACTTTGTACCTTTTTGTCCTTTGTTTAACTTAGCTTTCACTTGTGTATTAAATATAAGAGTATTAAACAGCATTGTTTTGAACCTCAAATCCTTCTCATATGCCTCTGCTAGAGAAGTTGATGTATTGATCTCTATAGGCAAGTTGACAACGGCCTCAGTGGATGCAAGATTCCTGTCTGTTTGTTGGTCTCACTAAGGAAGCATTGTTTCTTGCTTCCATTTTTTTCAACCCTTCTAATGAGTTTTGTCATTACAATAATGTTTTACCTGTGTTTTTCCCCCACTCTTTTTTGATCAGTACCTGTATTTCTCCTTTAAGTGGGAAAGCCATTTTACATTTAGCAAATAACTTTTTTCTAACTGTCAGAAACCATACTGGCAATAAAAAGCTAAAGACAGGCTGCTAATTCATTACTGTCCCTTAGCGCGAGAGTGCTTGGAGATATCCTGGTTGATTCAGTTAGAATAGTGGTAGTCTTAGCCACAGACAATCCACCACATGTAGATGGAGAGTCTGATATCTATAGTGTGTGTTAACCTGGCCACACCATTACGATTTGGCCAGCTGCATTCTGCCTCACAAAGGCATAGCCGTGGCTTCCGCATGGGAAAATGAAGCGATTGATGCTAACATTGCATCTGGATGATTAAGCATGGTATTCAGACCTCCCGAATTGCTTGTGGGCACTAAAAAGTGGTGAGAAGTGCTATAGGCTGACATTTTACCTTGAATGCCTTTCCAACTGTTTTGTCTGAGTTACAAGAACAGAACTTTCCACATCCAACTGAACCATCATATTTCTATTTTCCCGAGAGACTTTGTCATGACTCAGTTTTTGAAATTTCCTCTTTCTGTGTGTCATGCCAGAATAGTAGGCTTTTGGTTGGTCATTTTGTGTGCCAGCCAAATTTCCTTTTCCTGCAAGAGCAAGCAGCTGTTTGCCACATTAAAATGGTGAAAGGCACAATGCGAGACTAGGATACTAGTAAGTGAAATTACATCATTCATGTATGTATAAATCTGTGGATAACAACTTTGGAAAATATTCGCTTACTGGTTAAATGGTGCTAAACAAGTATTAACACAATGTTTGAAATACAGTAAGACAAAACAGACTTGCAGTCTTAGTCCCTGTTGGTTTTGTTTTGTCTCACTCTAGACTGTGTAGCCATTTTTAGTATTTTCATGTTGTGGCACCTCCACCTTGTGACTGAGAATAGTTTTAGAGGCAAGTTGGTTTCTGAGGCCACCCAGGGTTCCCTGGCATTATTTCCTTGCCTTGCCTGTAACCCCATCACACCTCCCTTTTTCCGTCGTTTCCAATATTTTCAGTTCTGTTTTTTGGGAAAACCTTGAGGCACTGGTACAGATTCTCAGTTCTAATGATTTAGAGTACTGTTGTCTTGGGTAGCAGTGGTGTTCTAAAAGACTGTTCTTAGCATAACTAACTCATTATGTCCTGCCCGAAGAGGCGGCCTTAAAAGATAGGACTGAAATCCTCAGAGACCCAACCTTCCCTCTGCTCTAACAAACGCAGACGCTCGAAGTCCCCAGAAACCTTCAGACCCAGGGGCTTCTCCCTCTGGCCTCACCCCACTAATGAGAGGCCCTTCCTCGCCGTTTGAAGCTTCCCATCACCCTGCCCCCTTAGGTCTCCAGCTGTGTGCCTGTTTGAAGTGCTTAACGATTTTCTGTCTTATTTCCACAACTATTCATTCATGATATTCCATGGTTAACCAATTTAATGCTAGTCTGGTTATAGTGAATAAATGAATTTTTTTTTATTTAATAGATTTTATATGAATTTGTCAGCAATTTTAAAAACTTTATTTTAATATACAGTATAGCAAGCAGGACAGAGTTCTTATTTCTGACAGGTTGTTAGTAGATTAGATTAGATAAATAACAAATGGAATTAGCACAGAAAGATTATACTGTGTATTACAGACTTTCCTATCTGAATACTGCAGTGTCTGTCTATATGTGATCTTTGTCTGTTTTTCACTCCCAAAAAATATAGTTCAGAGGATATGATCACTCGTGATGTATAAATTTATAGTGAAAAGTGATGGAAAGCTGTGTGTTGAAAAGTTAATAGACAAGATTCACTTGTCACTCTCTTTTAGGATGGTGGTTTACTGATAAACAATCCAACAGCTCTGGCAATCCATGAATGTCAGTGCCTATGGCCGGAGTCCCCTCTGCAGTGTGTGATTTCTCTGGGTACAGGCCGCTTTGAAGCTCCCAGCAAAAACACCACCACCTACACAAGCCTGAAGACCAAGCTCACCAACGTCATCAGCAGTGCTACAGACACAGAGGGTGAGGACATTACATCTGCTCAATACATTTTGGTTATGTAAGGGAGCATAGATAAGTGTCAGGATAATGTGTTACTTATATGAGTTAATTTAATAGTGATTCACATTTACAACTAGAATATCACTGACCTCAACAATACTAAAATTCAGAAGTATGAATGTGGTCCAACAAAGCAAATCAAATGCACACAAGAAGCCATGTAGCCTGTCACATTTCACATTCAGAATTGTATTGGGAAACAATGAGGGGGTATTTTTTTGGCTGAGAAAAAGTAGGTAAAAATCAAGTTGCTTATTACGTTTTATATTAATATCAATTGAAAATATTGACAAGAAAGTATGGAATTAAAATGCCATTACATATAATCTTTAATTTAATGATGACACACTAGCTGGATTGAGTAACACTAACTGGACCTGTTTAGGATTTAACACATACTGTGGGTATAGATGTGTGCATACACACTCGTAGAATGCCATGCCTTCTCTGTGCTTTTCATTTGGGATTAAACAGAGCTACGGTTTAATCATGGAGGTTATTTATAAATCGTGGATTACCCATCCTCTATCATGAGATTATCCCTCACCTGTAAACAGAATGTTTTCTGTAAAATGCCACACACACTCACACACAGACTATAAGTGCAGTAAATAACTAAAGAAATTTTAACAGACATCATTATTATGGGTCAGTTTAGGATTTTAGTCTGTTTGTAATCACATGCAAACATTAAAATAAAACATGATGATGTGTATCCAGTGCACCTCCTTCATTATTTCTTCCTGTCTGTTTCATCCTCTTGTTGTGGCTCTTTTCTTCTGTTCCCGTCTCAGAGGTGCATACCATGCTGGACGGCCTGCTGCCCCCCAACACGTACTTCAGATTTAACCCGCACATGACGGAGGATGTGGCCCTCGACGAGCGGCGCAGTGAGAAGCTGAGCCAGCTTCAGGCAGAGGGGCTGCGTTATCTGGAGCGCAATGAGCAGAAGCTGAAGCGGGCTGTGCACAAGCTTGTACAGGAGAAGAGTTCAGCACAGAGGCTGTGTGAGTGGTTCCGCCTCAGAGTGCACATGTACGGTGGCCTGTAGGACATTTTAAACATGTTGGTATGCATGTCTGGGGTTGCTAAAATGCATGAACATGGACCACATTACATTTGTTGATAAAACATGGTCTGATAATAGTTATAGTCAGAAGTTTCATTACTGTTCTACAGGATTAGAGTAGTATCCTAGGCAAGAATGGTGAACGTTCCAATTTGAATATATAATCTGGAGTATATAATCTGTCACCTGAACTATCACCACTATTGATTTAATACTCAAATGCTAAACTGGTTAAGTGAGTGTCCCAACAATCTGGGCAAAAATGGAAAAATTAGAGAAACACTGCCATGGTTTCTTTCAGAATTTAAAGAATGGTAGTGATCAGGATTTATGTATTATATGGGATTTGTAAGCATCACTACATTAAAAGATACCATTTACATAGAAATGTGTGTGCACACCACCCTTCCTTCAAAAGGTGTTTTAAAAGGTAAAAATAAATAAATAAATAAAAAAAGTAAAAAGTAAACCACCATCCTAAATAAATAAATGCAAGTTTGCTTGAATTCTAACTAAATGCATATCAAGCATATAGCCTCACAGTCGAAGCAGAAATGCAGGCTGTTTGGGTGAAATTCTTTAAGAACACTAACATTAAAAATAAATATGTAGTGATCTTTTGTATTTTTGAAAGTAATGACAAGCCTCATGTCTCCGTCGTATCTCAAATGGTGAGATATCTGTAAGCACTTAGAATGTTCTTGTCAGGTATATATATATTTTCTTTTATTGTTTTGTTAACATCTATAGTGTTCTGTTCTTAAATTTTAATAATATAATGTATCTACAAATATACTGATTTTGTGATATTTTTAGAAGACCCTTTGAACCATTAGCATTAATTCTGTGATTTGCTAAATAATAATGTAAGGTTTAAGATGTAGAAGGCCAAGAAGTCACTTTGTATAGCAATTTCTATTTTAATTTTGGTGTATTTTCCACAACCATAATGACCTCACATATAATTTATTTTATATTATTTCCTCTTGAGGAGTTGGAAATAAGGAAAGTTCCTCATACGTTTCCTCATAGGGAAAATGTAATTTATTGTTCCCTGATGTCTAATCTAGTCCAACAACAGTAGTCTCTTATCTGGTTCTACTTTGTGCATATATGTAAAACAATCTAATAATAAAGTATTTGAGATTGCTTTAACATGTATGCTTACATAGAAATCTGCAAGGATGGCATGGTTTTATTGGATTGTCTAACAGAGCTGAAGAGCTAAGGCTTTTTTGTGATTAAATATTTTACATATGATGCAGTGAATTGTTGGATAGCTATACACAGAAAGCTGCTCTGAAATGCTGCTGTGCGATTAAATGTTACATTTCTCACATTAGATTAACCTAAAGGATTTCGTACTGTACCCTGTACACACCAAGATAACACTTACGTTGGTGGTTCATTAGAAAGACTTTTCACATTTTCATATTTCATGATGTTGCACCTTTGACAATGACTTCATTATGTAATCTGTTTACTGTCTGTGAGATGGCTATTGAAGTGGGACTGAAAGCTGACATGATTGCATTTGCTATATAATGTGTAAGGTTAATATAAAGAAACTCCTAAGATCAGTACATTTAAGTGGATGTGAAAGGGTCTGAGTGATGCCTATTTGCAGGGAAGGTAAAGTAATTAACCTTTTGGAAGAAGTCATTAAGTCTTCAGTGTGGATTTGAGAGGTAATTAGACTAAAGTAAAAGTATTGCTTAAGTATTTATTTCAAGTGACTAATTCTAGATGCACATAAAGGATTACTACAAGAGATATTACATCATAGTATTTCAAGTCAAAGTTTCTGTTAAAGTGTTTTGGCACAGTTCAAATAATTGAACACAAAAATGTTAACAATATTTCATACTCAGATGCCTCTGAATTTTAATACATATCACTGTATATTTTGTCTAATGTCATTGCCAGCATGTTTGAGCTTCATTGTTTCTCATTGTGTTCTGAACATTCTTTTACACACTACCACTGTGTCATGGTTCTCCTGCCTCCCTGCATGCTGGCATGTGTTTGCTGTCTTGAATGCGTTAGTCACACATGCTGCAGTAACTGACCAAAAAGACTGCATGTTTTATTGAGTGAGTCAGCTGGCCTAATTTACAGAGAATCTCAGAATAGACATTTAGATCACTTGTATATACATATTTTAGCAAAAAGTGAAGTGTTACTTGTGCTGGATAATATTACCTGTTTACAACTGTATTCATGCCTACTAGTACTGTACTAATTTTTCTTGTGACAAGTAGCATAGGTGTTATTGCTGCTAATCTGCTTTGCAGAGAGAACTATAAAACATCAATGTCTGTTTTTATTTTAACAGCCAAATTGCTTCTATCCTGCAACTAAATGACCATGAAGAAAGAATGATGTATAATAAAAAAAATAACTAAAAAAAAAACAACTTTCATCCTATCCTTATTGTATGTTTCATTGTACAAATGAAAGCAGGTTTAACTCCAGGTTGGCCATCCAGACGTTCAGGTATAATCCATTTCAATTTTGGAAGTGTTTTGTTTTTTCTCCAAATCCGCGCTATATTATCCATTAAAATAAATGTTGCAAGTTTTTGGTATTTTAACCTGTTTGGGTACTGGGAGAAAGAGCCTGGTAAGAATTCTAACTGTCAAAGCAGAGGTCCAGTTTGGGCTATTTGAAAGTTGTGAAGAAAGGTTGTTTCTCTGTGTTTGTGTGCCCATGTGTGTGTATGTGCGCATATATGCATGTGTGTGTTGTGAGTCTGCTTATCTGTATTAATATACTGTTAAGATGCCCCTGGTCTCCTCTCAGAGGTGTGACAAACATATCTACTGTGACAGCTCCTATATTCTTAAGACAAACTGCATTGTCAGTGCAAACGCAGCTGTCTGTTTTGCAACTGAATCCTGGAAGCTGCTTTGCTCAACCATTTTACATACAAGAGCTGTTTGTCTTCATTGACGTTTTGGGTCAGATCCTCTTTATTTACCCTGGCTGGGCTCAGAACATTTTGCTTGTTAACACTACCAGTCCAAAGTTTCCTAGTTCAAGTCTTGCTTGGAGCAAGTTCAGTTAAGTGCTGCAATATGAGATTCACTTTTGGATTGAACAACCACATGGTCACATTTAAGATAAATCATAATGTTCTATAAAAGAGAACTACAGGACAGAATGTCAATAGTATATGAGTTAATGACAAGATGTTATACATAGAATTTGGGGAGTAATTTTATGTCTGCTCTTATGAAATGGTGCACACAATTTATGTTCTCATTATAGGGATAGCAAACATGAATTTAAAAAAAAACTAAGAATAGCAGAATAGCAACTGACTTGATGCCCTGAGATATGCAAGAGTAGAGAGTGTTTAGGGTTGTGACTACCGATGGAAGAGTTCAGGGTGCTGATTCACGGAGGCTATGTGGGATTCAAGGCAAGCAATCAGATTATTATAAAAAAAAAAATTGTCAATGACTTGCTTTTTTTTTTTTTCAAGCTCTCTATGCTTTCCTTTCTTTGTTTTTCTCCCCCAGACATTTTGTCAGGTTGTTGACGAGTATCCTTCTGTGGCATCTGTCACTAGTGGCTGATCTCCCTTCTCAATACAGTGCTGAAGGGTTTGTTAATGCGTCTGACCTTGGCTGAGCACTGTCACATTCTCACAGTAGGGCTACAGGTTTTAAACTCCCATCCTGAGTTGCTGGAGTGACTCTTTAGCTCTTAAACAAGGCACCGATGTTTCCAGGCCACTGGCAGTGTTCCTGTTCCTATTCTCAGTCAGGACAGCCCTGAAAACCAAAAGCAAATTCCCAGTGGGAGTACCCAGAGTGAGAAAAATATACTCTGATATATACTAACTCCACATTCTCTTGAGAGTGTTATGGCACCGAAGGAAATGACTGAAAGCTTTTTTTTTCCCAACTCAAATGTATTTTAATTCTCTCTCACTGTGAGCTGTTATATAACAATATGTCTTCTTGTTTTTAAAGTTTAACTGATCCACAGGAAACATACTTGTACCACTTTTGAATTCAGAAATGAACCTCATCCTTGCACATTACAAATGTTTTCAGAGGCAGAAAGTCTTTAGAGTCATGTGACCTGATTGTACATGTGTATATAACAGATTGTGTTTTGAGAGTGTTTGTGTGTTAAAGCCAAATAACATCCAAGATGCCTGCTTGAGTACCCCCTATTAGGCAATGATTCCCAGTTCTTCTATTTGTGAAAGCTGTTTATTGGGTGGCTTAGCTGTGTTGGAATAGGGGGTCTCTTTTTGCTTCACCATATTTGAAGTTTCAAAAGGAACAGAGGATCATTCTGATATCCACTTGTATCACACTGCAACTGGGATTCTGGACAAAGTTTTGTCTCCAGTGACAAAAGCAGAAAGCTGGACAGTTTCTTGAAAGTCCTAGATGGTTAAAGATTCATAAAAAATGCCAAGGTATCCTCATTTGACTCTATCATGAGGGTTGTTAAAATCTCTCTTATTTAGGTATATTTCTTATCTCTTACTTCCCTCCGACATTACTTCAATGTCACTTCATTCCCACTTCCCCGTGACCTCTAAATTATTCTGTACCATAACTGCCCTCCAAGAACTTGCACAAAATAGACTTACAAGTATACCGCTAACAAAAATTATGTTTTCATTGGATCCAAATAGCATGCAGACATGTCTGTAGGCAGTGTGAGATGAAAGGCAGGAACAATTAAAGCTCTTCTTCTTGTCAGCTATGGGGTGTATATGGACACGTGTCCCATGATCTCTTTCTGTTGATAATGGGAGCTGCCTGAGGCGTTGGTGGTGGAGTAGAAGTGCCTGAAGCGAGGGGTGCATAAGGATCATTGTCAAAAATGCAGAGATGGTTGAAAGAATGGGCCATGGGAACAGTGAGATCCTTTTTGGCTGCTATGGTACTCGGCTGGTCAGCTTGTCTCTCAGTCCTGATCAGCATGATTATTCACTCCCCCCTCCCTCTCACACTCCTTCTTGCCTTGATCATAATCTTTCATTTCTGTTATCACTCCCTAGGCAGAGCAGAAGGTAATAGATAAATCCTGTTTTGTTCAAGCTCCTAGCTTGAAGCTGCTAGTGTATACAAATGACAGCAGTCAAATTTACAGAATGTGATTTAAAAAGTTGAAAAAAAAATGTAGATGCAATACAGATTTATAGTTTTATATAGGATAGCCCCTATTTACAATGCCACAGGATTAATATTGAAATGCTTGTATATTTAATACATTTTTATAAAAATATTTACAAATAATGTGGCACAGTGTTAAAAAATGTATTGTTGTCACTGCCAGCACCAGATGCAGCTATTGGAACTTTGCATCACTACACAGATCATGATGAAAATGAATCAGGTACTATTCTTACAAAGGCAGTGGTTTGCTACAACCATTATAAACTTGTGATTTATATGCTTAATTTTGAATGTGTGTGTGTGTGTGTGTGTGTGTGTGTGTGTGTATGTATGTATGTATGTATGTATGTGTGTGTGTGTGTGTGTGTGTGTGTGTGTGTGTGTGTGTGTGTGTGAGGGGGGGGGGGTCTCGGCAGCCCGAGGAAGGGGGGTAATATTCAACGCAGCGTGCAAAATCATTTTAGTGTACATAATCCTTATGGCATCACACCTGGGTCCCATCTGGGACGGAGATAGGTACCAGCTCGGATTTTTTCTGCCAATGCGGACTCCTGCCACACAGCCACGGCCACCTTCCGTTTGCGTAGCGTCGCTGCAGTCCCTGGCTGAACGGAGCGTGCGCGGAGAAGTGTTGCTCGGCATTTGAGCCGATAAGAGAGACGGAGGAAAGGAGTACCCGTCAGCAGAGTTCAGTGATACCGGGAATCCGATCAAAAGAGCAAGAGTAACATAGGAAGGAATCTGTTCCCTAATTAAGTGGGTAAGTACGGTGTGTTTGTCATTATTACAGAGTCTGAATCGCTTACAATGGTTAGTTTGGAGGTTATTATGAGGGAGCAGGTGCAAAGCTATCAGAAATACAAATGCGCATTCTCCGAGACAGTGACCATTTGGTCTCGGGGTGTGTATTTTCTCTTTAAACGTTCATGTTATTTTACTGTGTTTTGAATTGACGTGGATGTCGACGCTGTGGACACTTGAAGTGCAATTTCAGAGTTGTTTTCTAAGGCGTGTAACATCCATACAGTTGTCATGCGCCTTGTTAGAGCCAATGCTCTCATGATGAATATAATTAGATGCGTGACAGGAAACACTGGCTAGTCTGACTAAATCAATATTAAAATATGGGAGAATTCTTATGTACTTTAGGACACAACTTCTGGGTACTTATAAATTGTACGAACATCTGCAATGATATTGATTAGCGCTCACGTGATAAAAACAGGTGCACTCGAACATCTGTCACACGCATCCCGTGTAACTAGTCTCTTTTTGGGCGCACGCTACACTGATCTGAAACACCTGTTATTACTCATAATAGTATGCTGTCTTAATTTGCCCTGGACGATAGAGGTTGATTTCAAATCTCTCTCTCTCTCTCTCTCTCTCTCTCTCTCTCTCTCTCTCTCTCTCTCTCTCTCTCTCTCTCTCTCTCTCTCTCTATCTATCTATCTATCTATATATGAACACATTGTCGTATATTTATTTTACTGCAGTTCAGTATGTTACATAGTCTATAATCTATAGTAACAATGACAATTCATTCATAGTAATGAATATATCAGCAGTGACAGTGACTATAGGACTGCTCACTGTTAATAACATCTTATGACAAAGTAGGTCAATTTATTCATTCCTGAAGAAAAGAGAATATGTTCATTTTTATTTAAAATAATAGTACATTTTGTATTTTAGCACAACAATAGTGAATCACAGCCTACTGCTTTATATACCATTACTATGATACTAAACATCTATATTTTGTTCATTATATGTTTTATCCTTTATGTTTTTACATTTGTTTAAACTGAAGTAAAGAAAATTAACCATCAGTGTTATATCTAGTGCTTAATCAACCATTTATAATAATTATAATTTATATGAATAAACATCAGAGTCTTTGTATTTTTCCTCAGACATTAATTCTTCACCCAAACAAACGTTCCTGTGCAAAGAAGCATTCCCACCCTCCCCCATTAGTCTTCCTGAGTCAGTGCTTCATTCACAGAGTGACCCTCCCACACAAACTATGCACACCCATACACATGCCACACAATCATCCCACCGCACGCCATTATTGGGTCAAATCTCCCAAATAATACATTGTAAATGATGAGTGCCATGTTCTCAGATATCTCAGTAGAGATAGCTGAGCTTTTCCAACAGTTGCTGTTAATACTCTTGAAACAATAATACCCCTTATTTAAATTCAACTGTCAAAAAAGAAGACAGACAGCTTTCCAAGTTGTAGAATTATGAAATTTGGAGTTTTAAATTATTTTGAACTTGGAAAGAGGGAACTATCTGTTATTCTCAGTTAAGAAAATTTGTAGGGGATTAGGAGGATTTGCAGGGTGGTTCTTTATGACCCTAAACACTCTATCTAGTCAGTGTTGCAAACCCCCAGCTTGGCAGATGGGCAGAATAAGTAAAAAGGTTTGAAATGTGCTTAAAAGGCACTGGCCTACATGTGTGTCAGATAATGTGTGTGAGCAAGAGAGTGATTGTAAGAGACACGCCAGTCACGTGTAGTTTCCCAGATGCAGATGGCACAGGCGTCACTGTAGCCGTGGGATGGAAGATTGTACTCGCAGATCTGCCCCAAGAATGGCTTGCAGCCCATGGGAAAGAGCTGTGTTGTGGGAGGAAGACCCTCTGTGGCAGCTGGTTATGAATGTTGCTTATTCCACAGTGTGGGCTTGTGAGGCATGCTGGCTGTTCTACTGCCAAGCCAGGCAGGGTATCAGCGGTCTGTCGCCTGCCAGTCTCTGCCTCTCTTCTTAAAGAGTGAACAGTACAGCTTCTCCAAGCACTCTCAGACTGGCTAAGACTGCTGATATCATATCTGAGTCCCCTGTGGAATTGATCCAGTTGCAGAGGCCATAATGAGAGATATGCAGGTGGAAATGAGGGTGCCTCTTTATGGCTTCTCTCACAGGTAGTTTACTTTTGTAACAAATTTTGTTTTAAATACTCTTTTGACAATGTTGTGTTGTGTGGACATGAATCAATATACTGTTATGTAGCACCATGATAATAGGGAAGCTACATTCTCCAAAGCACAGTTTTGAAATATAATAATCTCACGTGATTATTACAAAATATTATTAAAATCTATGTCATGATAATGTTTGTGTAATGTGTAATGCTGCTGCTATGTTTGTGTAATGCTCACAGCATACATACACACATACCTACATTCACAGTTATATATACATGACTTCCCATGTACATGTATTCTATTTTCTGCACACTGCACGCACACACACACCCACACAAACACACAAACTGGACTGGCATGTCTATTGGATCAACATAAGTGATGTCAAGCAGGCAGTCATAATTAGGCTTTCACACTTGGTTTGATGTGAAGTCTAATGAGGATCAATGGCTTTCCAGAGAGCCAAAACCCTCTGCTGCTGTTTACATCTTGCAATAAATTTACACAGATGAATGCAGATGGATAGATCAGAATAACACTAACAAAAAGAGGAGATAAATGAATTGAACTCTTTAATCCCACTTTAATGCAACACAGCTGAAAACCTTAGCTTTGGAACAATCACTTCTCTTGCTCCCAGAAGATTTCTCATGTTGTAGTGTACGAGTGCTTTGTAGTCACTCAACATACATTAATTCCATATTTTTAATTTGATGTTGGTTTTTCGCAAGATATAATATGTGGTTGTTTAGAATTGTCTGAGTTGTTGTTGTTGTTGTTGTTAGAAATCTGGTGAATTCCTCACTGTAGCAGACCATTCTTATTGGAAAGGACTTTTAGCTCATGCCACTGGATAGCTTCACTGCTTGTGTTGCTTGTTATTTGTGACCTTGTGTCACTTGTAGTATTGTTATATTCTCCAAAAAAAACCTCTTGAGAGATGTGCCTTGGAAAGGAAGTTTTTCTGTTGAAGTGACATGTGATGGTAATTCTACAAGACATACAGAGCTCACCCTCCTGCCCCCCGACATTGCAGACTGGCTGGTTCACGCTGCATGATGTTAGGGCTTGTAGCAGACCAAAGCGCCACCCAGCCACGATTAAGCCCCATGTCTCATTTGATAGAATGAACCTCGCCATGAGGGGATGCATATTTCATAAGCTCCTGCCTGTTGGCCTGTCAACACCAAAGATCACTTGCTGCCAGATTAAAAGAATGGTCAGAACATTTCAGGTCGTGGTTTGCTGTGGCTATCTTTGTTAGCACCACCCACAGACACATTAGAGGGTTTCATTTCTACACATGGGCAGATGAGAGTTTTTAAGATGAAGCAGACTGGGCTTTTACTATAGGCCTTCATGAAAATGGAATGTATGGTATTCAGGCGCTGGTCGAAAGGTTTATAGATCTCTATGAAAGTTGCTATCCACAAAAGTTGAAGTGGTTTGTTGGCAGTTCTTGGAAAATAAGAGCAGTAGGCAAAAGCATAGGAATCATGTACTTCAACGGGACGTTTAAATGGGTGGGCAGTGGGGAGGGATTGGCAAGGACAAAGGAGGCCTCTTTTCTCCTTCTCTTCTGGTGGACTGTTGTTCTCGCTTCTTTCTGGTGAAGAGGGGCTAGTAACACGGGGGCAGGGGGGGAGGGACAGAGATGCATCACAAAAGGAGCTGTAGAATGTTTCTCCTCCAGGGCTTCTCAGGCTGCCTGGCTGCACTCTGACCAACCTCTGGGTGACAGATGTTTGAGAAAAGATTTCCAGTGGTGGAGGTCAGAGCGGCAAAGGCGCTCTTTACTCCCTTTACAACAACAAAAGGAGTAAGAGAGAGAGAGAGAGAGAGAGAGAGAGGATGAGGATGAGGATGGAGGAGCAGAGGAGAAAATGTGATGAGTGAGCTACAGAGAGTCTGAGGTGAGGATTAATCACAGAAGCTAGAAAAGTAAAGGAAGGAAAATGTTTGTTCTCCGTGTTCTTTGTGTTCAAGCCATTTTCAATTTTTAAAGACTTGACACAGACAGGCACCTTCGGTGAGAACCATTTGAGGTACATCTTCATGACTTCTCCCATTTGCTTGTAGTCTCCCATCCCCTCTACTTTCTTCTGTTGTCTCACTGGTCATCAAAGTACATAACACAATTGTTATTCCAATTCTCAGGCAGGAGTTTTAAACAGCAGTAAGAAATTAATCCAAAAGCTTTTCAGTGCTCAGAGAGCACAGCATTATTTTCATAGCTATTCTGTATTGGAATAGGTTACTTTCTGGCCTGCTACACACCTGTTGCACAATGCTGCTCAACATGCCATTACAGAGGTCTGGCCCATGTTCACAAAGCATCTGAAAGGAGCTGAACTTTCTGGGTCAGCCTGCTTTTAAGGACATGATTAGTAAGGCCAGTGAGGTCATGGAAGAACCTGATTTACAATTAGCACTCCTATTCCTTAGTGCACACAGCACCAGTTCAATGATCATTGCAGTGTCGATAAGTACTGATATGAACAGCTCTTTGAACATTTTGTCTTGCATTTAGGATTGAGTCATTTTGCACATTTTGCAAAACAGTGCACTGTGTATCACTAATACCCAAATTTATATGTTAAGCTGATTTTGTTTGAACTGCAGTGTATGTGATTGCAAATAATGATTAGATGCAAATAATGATTAGATGCACTTGGGCAGATTTGGCCAGCGGACAGACTGAAGCAATGGGGTAGATCACCGATTACAGATGGTATGAGATAGCATGGGGTGAATATTGTAGAGCATCCAGTAGCAATGAGCATTATGCATATCTAGTTCAGGTCTCTAAGCATGAGTGCATACATCTTCATATGTAGCCTGCTCTGTGTTTGCCTGCATTTAGAAATATGTGTGTGAGTTTTGAGCCATCTTTGTAAGAGTGAGGGATTCTTAATCCTGTGCGGTTAATAGTTGGAGTCTCCACTCCTTTCACGGAGGCACTGATTGGCTGTAGCCAATCAGCTTTTCCTCCTATCAGCTCTAACACAGTTCAGAGACTGCCAGTGGAACATTATATTCGAACAGACTAAAAAAAGACTAGGTAGGGACTGTTAGCATGAGACAGCCTAACTTGTCCTAACTTTATAATGATCAATGTTGTAATGTAATCTTTCAAAATGAAGGAAAGAAAGAATGAATGAGTGAATGAATGAATGAATGAATTGGTTAATGAAAATTACTGTTTCAATATTGAATACAATATTGTGTTTTGTGTTTTTATCCTGTTTATCCTGCCCAGGCTGTGTGTTATTTAAAAGCATAATCTACCCCACACCCCCACCCCCATCCCATGATCTTTCTCTCTGCTTAGAAATGATTAGAGAAGATTGAGGTCAAAAACCCATTATAATCATAATATTAACACAGCACAAAAAATACCATTCCCCATCCATTAACTACCAATCATAGGGAAGAGAGGGGTCACATGGAGAGAGACATTCAAACAGTCCAATCAGGAAGTGTGTCAGGACAATGAAGCTTAGAGAGGTTAGCTGGGAGCCTAATTCAGTCTGTCAGCTATGACAAATTCAGCTTTTTTGGCAAGTGCTGAGAGCCATTTACACTCTTGGCAGATGTAGCCATTTTCACTGATACTTGGTCAGCTTTGCCTGTCCAAATTCAGACCTTAGCTATTTGGAGTAGAACAGGAAGCTTGGTCTTGAATCACCAAAACCTTTACTAACATGTACAGTAATATGCTATGAAATATAAAAATGTTCTGTGGGAGATTGTAATTTGTTTCCTTTGCTGAGCTAAGGCCTAAAACAAAAGTGAACACCTCCTCCCCAACATATAATTAACACCCACAATATTTTCTCTTCCTTCAAAGTAGAATATTTGGAAATAAAGCTTTTAATGAAATGAAGAACAAAAGAGCCTGAGAAACTGGCATCCTTCCCTCTTCATTCATTTGCATTTGGCAGCCTTGGGCTGTGCAGCTGAATTCAGTCTGACCTCTTTAACTGCTAACCTCATTGTGGAGGTCCCCCTTCTTTCTCTGTCTGTCTGTCTACTTTCTCTGTTCCGTAGGTGACACCACTTCAGATAATATCTACATCTATATTCCTGCAGTGCAAGGAACTGTTTAAAAATGAGGTTGTACATTACTGGTCATGGGTCAGTTTGTTCACATGCTCTTTTTTTTTTTTTTTTTTTTTTTTTTTTTTTTGCAATAATTTGGCATATTGTTGAAAAACATATATCCAGAATTATGAAAACTGTAACTATTGCAGCTCATTATAGACAAGCCATTAGAAACAGTTCTTACAGTTTTTATTTAAATATTCCTGGCTAACTCGTAATCCTTTTAAGAACTTGCAGTCTGTAACTGTCTGTATTTCTGAGTTGTACAAATACTTGTAAAATACAAGTACAAGTACTTGTAAAAATACTTGTAGTCACATAGTAGGTTTGAAATAATCTCTTATACAGTTAATCTAGATACAGTTTTAAGTTTTCTGGTTTTAGGCATGCTTGGTTGTATTTCATCCTCTGGGGAAAATATGTCTGGTCATCAAGTTGTGAAAAGTGAATGCAGTTGTTTCATTATCTGTCAGGCAATTCCTTTTGTGTATTTGTACAGCATCAGTGCGTATGGGAGTGTGTGTATGTGTGGACATCCATAACAATTTGTCTAACTGTCTGGCTGTCAATATTTCATTTTCTAAGTCTTATCCATTGAACAGCTTTCCCCACCCTCTGTTCTGTTTAAACATAGTCAGGGATTATGAAACATTTGCTGAAAAAAAAGCATAGTAACTCCTCTTGAGTAACTTCAGGAGGGAGTAATGCCTCTGTCTTATAGTCAGTACTTTGTTTCATAATATGTTGATGTTTGTCAGATGTACATGCCTTCAGACTCCACCGTAATTTGCTTCCTATGAGGGGGGCAGATTCAGAGTTGCTAGAAGGCCCAAGACAGAGAAATATGAAATTGATTCAACACTTTCAAAAGTTTTACAAATGTGTTCCGACCTGTCAGACCCAAATGCCAATGTCATGACATCACTCTTTTTGGCAGGATAATGGCTAAGAAATAGACACAAGTAGCATAAAAAAAAACAATACTCACCAGCCTCATGAAGAAAGAGAATCCTTCATACTCACATGGATAAATAGTTATTAGATTAAATATAAACACATACAGCACGTGAACTAGAATGGTAACATAAATTCTTATATATTATTGTATATATAAAAAATCTCTTAGGCTAAATTTCCACCAAAAGACACTATAACCCTGATGGTATATATGCTGCTGAGTTCTGTTCAGCTTTGTTCACTCTGCTCAAAAATCACATCAGTTTTTAAAGCTAAACAGCTTGAAAGATCCACATAAGTGGAGTTCTGAATTAATGTGGCTCCTAAAATGCCCTTATAACTGAGCAGTGAGTGATAGCTAAATGATAACTATAATTTATGAGACATGTCATGGATTAGTTGTGTTTACATTTGTTAATTCACTCAAAAACACTCAAACAAACAAAGTTATGTTGCTTAAAAAGAAGCCTATGTGAATCCTTGAAACTCATGTTAAGTCAGATACATTATGTGGATTTTAAAACTTCCAGGCAGGACATAAATCCTCGTTGACATCAAAGTCCCACAGCTATCCATGTAGTGTTTCCTTTGTTGAATCACACAGGCCTTTCTCTCTCAGGGGATTCCTTATATGGGGCCAGGGGAAGAGTGGTCCCTGGTACTATAGATCCAATTTGCTATTATCCTCCCTGTGGAAAGGATGTGGTCATGCACACCATTCTCAGTGTAACCAGAGATGGGCAGTTTTGTTATGTGGAAACACAAACCTTCACCTTATTGGATGAGCAGAACTTGAGAGCCTCTCTTCTCCAGTTAAGTAGCCCATAGATTTATCCTGTGTGCCCACACAATTAATGAATCAGAATGTTAGTTCTGGCTCCAGAATCTATTTTAGAACTGCTCTTTGAGGTGAGTAATGAGTGATACTTGTTTTCTCTGGTGTAATGGTACAAATGGTTCAATATAGCTAGCAGCAGTCTAACACCTCATAAAAAAGATTTGTTTTTTGAATAATGAAAAGTGCATGACGTATGAAAATAGACAATGTACTGACTTTTTTTGTCTATCACTGGACAAGACTCATATGTTGTCCATTTTGATACTTGAAAGAACTCCTTGTTCAAAATCATGGTTTGGTTAAACCATAAAGAGATGTCCCTCACTGGATTCTTCATGGTGGAAAAAAATCCAATTAAGTTCTGGGCGCCAGCAGTCAGACTAGCCATCAAGATTATCTATCCCCCAAAACCCTAAAATCAGACCTGTGACCGTGAGATAAATCTACTTCCTTGATCTCACCATAAACCTACCAGAAATTTTAGAAACAAAAACAAAAAATAACTGCCTTTACCCTACCAAATAACCTGCCTGACCTAAATCCATCATTGCCAGGAGCAGGAAACTCCTGGCAATGTTGAGGATGAGAATATCAGTAATTGACCTGGGCAAACTTTGATTTACCAGAAGACATGCCTGAAAGGAGGGACCACTTGGAAAAGGGAGGCTGTGTTTCAAACTGGGTTGTGGATATTTTCTTTTGTGTGTGTGTGGTCAGTATAACATACTCCAAATGCAAATCTTACTCCATCTCTTTTCTATGAGAGTGACAAGGATGACTGTCTTCTAGTGACTATGTTCTGTATGTTTGGGGTGATAAGCCCTTTGGACCAGACATTTTCTTCCACCACCCAGACCTATGATACTGACCTCAGCCCACCACTTCCTGCTATATAACTTCAGTCTTTGCTGCTACCTACAAACATTTCAAAGTGTCCACATCAAGAGCTGCCCTCTCACGTAGTCTGTAGGCAAGAGGCTCTTTGATCTGATTTTGAGTAGAACGGAAAGTGGCAAAGCATGGATATCAAGGAGGTAGTGATTCATTGTTCAGAACAGTGTTTCCCTGTTTGTCTCCAAGAGTCACACCCAACAAAGAAATGTATAAAAAAATTGAGACTGGTGCAGATTTATTGCCTTTTTATATTTTTTGCAGTTAACTCCATGAAAAGTTCAGTCAGTGTCTTTTCTAAAATAAATTACATGTAATTGTAAGATTATTTGGGACATTAAAGCTACACTATGTAAGACTGAGAGATTAGTGACCACTCTAATGGAAATATGTAGTTGCATGAAATGTCCAGAAGAACATTTTGTAATGTGGGTTGTGCTACATTCCATTTGCTCAAGCAATTATCGATTGTGAATGCATTCACATTTAAGGAGTATTCAAAAATAACTTGATCCAAAGTCAATAATGGAAATCATATACTTATCAGTAAAAAGTTGAATTTGCATTTGAGATCATTCAAATAGATGCACAGATACACAGGAGAATAAATACTGTCATATTCATTAATTATTGGGTTAAACCTTAGATATGAGTTTCTGGTGACAATGTACCTCTTTAACAAGGTTGCTAACATTTATATAATGAGCTGTTTAGCTAGGGCAATGTACTGTTCTTTAGAAAGCTATGCCAAAACAGTATATATTTGCTGTGTTTTGAAACTAGATAATTCACAATACATCCTCAGAGGACATTTCCAAGAATTCTTATGGAGTTATTTTTTAATACTCCTTCAACAGGAATGCACTTGCAATCATCAGATAAATCTGCTCAGGGAAACAGAATGCAGCACAACTCACATTACAAAATGTTCTTCTGCACATTTCGATGAATTGCATATTTCCATCAGAGAGGTCGCCAATTCCTCAAATATTGAAATAGTTGAGCTTTAGGTAATACTGTTATCAAACCAAGTTTGCTGTGTCAGAGTTTCCAATCCTCCATGTGGAATATTAAAAAAGGGCAGAGCACTACAAGATTCCAGAAGAGAAACCTCCCACCCTACATTGCTACCACAACCTGAAAAAAGAGGAAACACTGTAAGTTTGAGGGAGCTTATATTAGCTCAAAAGTATTAAACAACACTTCTTCAATAAACTTTAAAATAACCCTTTAAAGAGCATGTTTATTATGCAACTGTTTCAGTGACCTTTGGCTTTATAGACTTTATCCTCTGAGTGATTTTAAAAGCAGTAAATGAAAGTAAACACTGCACGCATTCATTTTGCTTTTCTCTCTTGGTTCAAAGACTTGGTTTCCCAGGATGTAGCCTTTAGCAAAAGTTTAATGGTGCTGTTAATCTTATATGTAGCCACAGGTTCAGGTTAGTGCTAAGGAAATGGTGCTGAGTTGGTGACAAAGATGTACCCTTAGACTTAGTGAGGCATGCTGTGCCACACTTGTTTTGATGACAATAAAATATGGGTCTCTCTTTCAGGGTATAGACAGACAATACTATAACCACAGGAACGCTAGAGCCAGTTTTGCCACAATGTTCCAAATTCAGATCTATTGTTGTCAAAAGTGTGAACCGTAAAATGGGGCAGAAGACATGGATGAGAAGGATGACATCAAACAAGATTTACATTCAAATATTTATATTTGGTATAGTTGTTGCAATGGCCTCTTTCATAAAGGCTACAACTGTAAACAAATTGTTAGTAAATGAAACAAACTAGAAACTGCTAAATATTTTTTAAATCATCATTTGTTTCAGAAAGAGACACCATGGACTCATTCTGACTTTATTCAACACTATATACATTTGTTGGATTCCTTAATATCCAAGTTCTCCAAAGGTCAGCTGTACTTTATGTTGTTACCCTCAGTTACCTGCACATCTGCTAAAGCATTATGACTGTTTTGCCATGTAATAAAACTGCACAGAAAAAACTCCAATTTTGGATTAACATCTATTGTTTTTATAAATCCAGCTGGACACAAATGAACACTGTAAGAGGTAATTAAACACTGGGGTTCTTGCTGTGTAATATGCTACCCCCTCAGATTCTAGTTAATTACCAGAGGAATCATATACAGCCAGAGAAATCAGCAGGCTGTGCTGGACTCTGGCTCCTCAGAATTGAAACTGGGTAACCCTGCTATACATAAAGGAATATTCTTTTTCTGATAATTAATCTGAAGAACCTGAGGCTATTGAATCAAGCAATTTCAACGTAATGGTCCAAATACTTCAGGAATATACTGTATGCTGTTTGAGTGTTAATCAAAAATTGCATTTATGAGTATGTATTTAGGACCGATACGCAGTATTGACATGTAGAGTAAAAATGGTAAGTCCAAATTCAAAATATTTGGAGAGTTGTTTGCACCTGGCCCCTCCTACTCAGAATCGGACACACGGGAGTTGCCAGGTTGAGGACACGCAATCTACACAAACAAGCACCAGACGAGCGCAATATTAACTGGCAAATGAAGGCGAGACTTACACTATGCTAGCATACTGCTCTTGTTGTAGCTTGGTGCAGTTATGAAGTGCCTCACTGGTGTCAAATGAAGCCATATTTAGCTAGATTGTAAGTTACACACAACATTTTACATTGTTTCACTTAAATATCTAACGTTGCCTGGCTAGGTTAGGTAGTTGGCTTTCTAACGGTAGCGAAATCTGAGCAGTGTTCAGTCACAAAACTGAATAACCTCTTCAAAAACAGGTACTAGCAATATGGGTTCTGTTAGATACCATAAATAGCCATTGGCTAAGATGGGCATAAGTAGAGTAACTTGATTGCGCGTCAGAATTCATTCAAGGCATCGAGTAATCGCTTTCGTAAATGCGAGTCAATTTAGAGTCATGCGTGCGATTTCTGTCATATAGTCCTGTCACCATGGTTGTTGCCGATGCAATAAACAGCCATGGCACATCCGCTCTTCCGGTGTAGCATTAGCCCGCACTAATCGGGATCACATCTAGAGTCTATATACAAGTACACAGTGAAAAGAAATAACGCTCCTCCAGGACCATGATGCAACACAAAAGAAGAACACAAGTGCAAACAAAAAATATGAAATTACAGTAATCAGGATGACATACAGGACAACACCGACCAGTTCACAGCACGGAGTAAAGTGGATGGATGTAGATAGCTAGCTACCATACTGTGACATTTTAGTAGTCACAGAGGTAACAGCCTTGACAACAATATAAGAACACAGTATTTGTTAAATGGAATATAATATTTGTCAAATATTTGTTGAAATACTTCACCAGCTGTGTCTCAAATACCCGACTTGATAACCCAGTTGCACACGGACCAAAGAGTATAAATGTGACTACTGAAATGTTGATTTTTTTTTTTTATGCTCATATAGTAGCTGGGATAAGTTAGATAGCCTTTACTGAAGCTCATTTCTTATCTGTTCAGAAAAAAAAAAAAAGCCAGCTAGCCAATTTGGCGTCTGTCTTCTGGGCATGATAGATACTGGATACTGGAGGTTGCTGTGGTTCTAACCAATTTGCACTGATGTTGTGTGATGTCTCCCCCTGCCATATGCCTTTCTAGTTTTTTTCAGTTTCCTGATTTGTTGGGTCTGTTCTTATGCTATTACCCTTCCACCAAGAGTACATTTGGATGGCTTATGCTAGAACATTCTGTTTATTCTTCTATCTTCTACTTTGCTTGTGCACCTCTTCAGGTGGGCAGCCAGAGCTGTTATTAATTTTGTCTTGGCAGTTTCCAAGGCCTCAGGTATGGACATCTTATTGTAGTTCTCAGGTACCTTCATTATGCCTGTATGCATTTCTGATAGCTGGCTGATTTCTCTCTGTGTTGCCTGTATCTTGGTTATCTTGGCCTCCAACCTCCTTCTCCATGGAGGATATTGCTCCTTTATGATGTTTGTCTTGGCTACAAGATTAACATAATCAAGGAGCAGTATCCTCCATGGAGTATCACTCAAGTACCACTGTTGCTGTGGGGTATATCACCTGGTTGGTCTCAGTGATGGTCACAGCAGTGATCGTCTGTAAAGCGACATACATATCTTCCAGCAGCCTTTCTGGTACTCCACTTGGTCTTGGTAATCTGTTATGTCTTGGAAATCTGTCCAGTTTAGCCATGATCTTCAATCTCAGGTCAGCAGCTCTGGTGTTGACCTTGGTGCATGGACTCCCTGGGTCTTGGCTCCTTGGCTTGGTGTGGGGATGATGATATCTCCTCTCTGACCTGTCACCCTGGCCAATTGCCATCATTCCAAGTATAACTGTGCTCTCCCTTTTCATCTGGTAGCCTACTAACACTGTAAAAATATAAAATATAGAACCACCCAAAGTTTGATGAACTGAGGCATTTTAAATGCAAGTGATGCAAAATGGAAAAGACTAATGCATTTTCGGGATCCATTATGATGAAAAATCCTTTTCTCTTCACAAATATGTAATGGCTTTGCCTCTGTCTGGCCTTTTGCACAGGGACTTGATTCATATGTTTATGAAGTTGCAAATAATAGAGAGGGCAAATTTAGGAATGCTTCTTTAGCATGTATGGATGTCACAGAGTTTGACTGATATGTTGACACCTCTTT
Source organism: Electrophorus electricus (assembly GCF_041902795.1). Classification (NCBI taxonomy): domain Eukaryota; kingdom Metazoa; phylum Chordata; class Actinopteri; order Gymnotiformes; family Gymnotidae; genus Electrophorus; species Electrophorus electricus. The sequence goes on along the minus strand of NC_137500.1, from coordinate 9,066,688 downwards.
CTGTTGGAAAGCATGAAGTAGTAGATTTTCAGCTCTTTTACATAAAAACATTTGCATGCATCAATTAATGAGTTAACTAACTGGTAATGTGTGGAGCAAGTCAAATATTTGACTTTGCTACAAAAGTGTAAAGCCTAAAAGGTTATTAACATTACATTAACTCAGAAACAAATTTTCAGAAAAGAATTATATTAATATAGATCTAACAAGTTGAAACAGTACTTTGTTAATATATATATATATATATATATATATATATATATATATATATATATTTTCAATTCTAGAACTGGCTGCCTCAACTGTGTTTTATTCATTCAGTATACATTTACATTTATGGCATTTGTCTGTTTTGATCAAAATTTATCTGTTTTTATCCAAAGTAACTTACAATGATCATTGAATACAACTTGAGCAATTGAGGGTTAAAGGCCTTGCTCAAGGGCCCAACAGTGGGAACCTTCTAATTACAAGTTGAGTACTTTAACTACTGAGTTTTCACTGCCCAATAATAAGCCTCAGAGTTTCGGTGGAATTTGCTTTTATTTAGTGCTTCGCCAAATCAAATGGTATTCTGTGGTTTTCAATTGAAAACCTCAAAGTACACTACTAATATAAAGTGGTTCTTGCATTCTGAAGTTGCACAGGACCAATGAGACTATAATATTATGTTCATTCAAGTTGTTTGCAGAGGTTTATGCCACAACACAACCTTAACATATTCAATTCTAAAAGGGGCACTGCTCGAGCAGAGAGCAAATTCTTATCGAGTTTATTTACTGTCACCAGCGCTACCCACCCTGACTTTAGCACATCAGCTCAAGAGAAAATTCATCCATGGAAATTCATCCAAATCATTAAATCACAGACCAGCTGAAGATGGTATGCAAATTTCTTGAGTCACTTGTGCCACTCCCTGTCCCCTACATTAATAGAAATGGAAAATGGCTTAGTTTACATGAACAATAAAGTGAATGAAAAAGTGTTTCACCATGTTGTGTGCATAAATGAGGATGTTACAATTAAAATAGCATTCAGATCTAAACACACAACACAATTCTTATATGATGGTGGAAATGTTCAGTCAAATATGTTTTGCAGTTATGCTATGTTTATTAAGCTGTAAATATGGAAGCTAATTTAGGAATTGCACTTCATAGTATTCCATTTCATGTAATAACATATAATCTATCTTTAACTAAATAGTTTATATTTTGTGTTGTGAAAGTCCATTGCATTAGTATGAGCTTGAGGAAGCCTGATTGGCTGATTAAGTGGAGGAACAGTGGGGCAGTTAAGTGGCTTAAATGTCTCATTCTGCTCTCTTTTCCATTACTGACATCCATTTCCAAAATAAAATTCACCACTCAGCAGATCGCATATTGGGATGAAAGGAAACCCTGAATAGTAATTTCAGTCTATCAGTGAGGAATTTATCGGTATCAGGAAAATGTCAAAACATTTTTTATTATGACCATACTCAGCAATTTTGTGATTTTTAAACAATTTAGTCTAAATCAGAGGTACGGAACCTTTACATAATAGTTATGGGCTCTTTGGTGCCTCAATTATAAAGTTAGATTTTAAAAGCACAGAAAGACTTTGTGGCACACTACAATACAAAGCAGCTATGTATTCAGAAGCAGATTTTTTTTGGATGAATCTATTTATGTTTTTGTATATGATTATCCTATGGATTTAAGATAAGTATAAACTGTCCCAATAATTTTGTCAAGAAATGGGATGTTACATCCCTACAGTTACAAATCACTGGGAGACAAGATTCTCTGTTATTTTGAGATATATGGATAGCTGTTTGAATTGCTGTTTTGAAACTATGTCCATACATTCTATAATGAAAGACAATATTATAGACAATATTCAGGATGTCAGTTGATAATTAGTTAAAAACCTCATTGAAATGTTGGTGGATAAATGGTCAAGAGGGCAGCTTAAAGAATTCAAGCAGAATATAATATTACGTTTTTAGATTGATTGCTGAATAAGTTGACTTTATGCTTATTACATACCTGAGTGATGGAAGAGTTACCTAATCAGAGTGTTACTTTCAATTTTTATAACAGTCATTTTGTTGGAAATAAATGGAGATAACTCATTGCATTTATTCAATACCAATACTAAGGGAATCTTGTTTTTCTGTGGAGCAACACTATTGATACATTTAGTAAGTCTAGATCTAAAGTTCTCAACTAAATTACAGAATTATGATATGAAAGAAGTGAAGGAGAGCATAAGGTCCTTGAAAGTCTCTACAGCATCAGCATTAAAATAGGTCTTACAACAGTCTTCAGTGGTTAATGCAATAGTCTGTGAGACCATGACATCTAATTTATTTGAGATAACCAGGTCTAGCATATGGCCTTGATCTATCTTGTGGGCTGATACATGCTATTTAAGATTAAAATAGTTCAGTATCCTGGTAAAAATCGTATTAAAAATGTAAATGGCAGAAGTGACGAATGTAAGAATTCTATTTTTGTCAACCCACATCTCCATCAGAATCATTTCATGATTAGCAATGAGTGACTTATTGGGCAGTGATCAGACTTAATCACAGTATATATTTGTTTGACTTACATTTACAGAATTTGGCTGACACTTTTATCCAAAGCAAATTACAATTATGATTGATACCAATACCAAGTCAAGTACCTTAACCACTGAGCTACAACTACCACTTGCTTGTTTGACATTTACTATATTGCATAGCAATTAAATCATAAAAACCCGACCTGTTTGATTGACATTTTTATATGCTTAAAATAAACAGATATACATGTCATAGGCTACTACTAATATTACTGACTGTAGTCCAAATGGGTCTGTGGCATCCCCTTTCTTGGTGTTGGCTATTAAATAGATATCCTGCTGGGAGCTGAAGACTTCTATACGTAGAGTGTTATACTACTCTATTGTATACTTTGCTTCACCAAAAAAAGGGAGAGTATAGGGTGTGTCTGAGCCAAACATGGTTTAGAATGACCAGACCCCCTCTTTTCTCCGCGTCATGGTCAAAGTCTCAGCAACCACCTCCCTTTCATATTCACTTCTGGATGGGACAATGCTGTTTTACGATGCTATAAGTCAGGATTTGCACCACAACACCACAGTGTATGGGGTGTGTCAGTAAAGAATTTACCATAAGAAAAGGGACTATCACCATGCATGCATGTCACTGTGTGAGGCTTCCCAGAACTCTCACCCATTAATACACATTTTGACCCTTCAATTGATGGGTTTGGATAGGTATTGTATTTCTTGCCCCTTGATGATTGGCTCGGTCTGACAGTTATTGTGTTTCACTTTGGATGATTGGTCAGTGTAGACAGTGCATAAAGAGGAAGCATGGTTTTAGTAAATTCCTGTGAGGTTACAGTGAGGCAGAGACAGGAACATCGTCACTGGCATTCACATTAAATTGTGAGTTGCTGGTCTCAACAGAGAATTGAGAGAATTCAAAGGCAAGCATTTCCACTGCCCAGCACATTACCCTTACTCTTTGGAACTGAGAAAAGACATGAGAAAATAATTTTCATACTCTTCTACGAAAGCTTAAGCAATGAGCACAACTTGGTTGAAAAGCTAAAAATACAAGACACAAGGACAGAACCACTCACTGCAAAACTGGCCAATAGTTCAATCAATGGCTGCATGCACCATAAGTGCTACTGTATTTTTGAAAAGGAGCAGCTGCTCCTTCAGGCTTAAAGCTGGCAGCTGGGAGAGGATATGTCAGGCATTAACAAAAGCCTGTAGTATAGGGAAGCACTCAAGTAAACCCCACTATGTGAAATACTCAGACAAAATTTTTTTTCTTGACCTTTACTTAAATACAAAGGGGCCAATTAGTAGTTTTGTTCTAAACAATTATCGAAAGAAAGGAAAGTTTTAAGGAAGTTAAACAAGCCATGACACAAGAACCCTTGTAGATGTATTTTTGACCAATCACACAAATGGGTGGATGGGGTCTCTCGTGATCACCCTCCTTTGTCTTGAGGCAAGCCTAAATTGAGAATGTTCAAGAACATTGTTCCAGATATTTTATTGGATTAACCTAATGTTTAATAGATAATTTCCTTTTCTTCTTATATTCCCTTCAATTGAATAACATTTAACTGGTGATCATAAGACTCTTGGTTGTGGTAAGCCAATCAGTCTAACTGAACAGGACCGTTCCAACTTTGACTTTCTTAGCAGGTACAGGATGTGGGGTCAGTCTTCCCCATTCATTCTGGCACAGAAGCTCCTCCCTGATGTCTGACTTGGCCTTAATAATGCCACAAGATAGATGAGATGGCCATTTAAGGAGCTTGCACTTCATAAGGTCCTACAAAGACATGATTTATCCATATTCTCCAAATTAGTGTTTGGGTATTTGTATTGAGCAATATGTAAAATGCCTATGTATTTGGATAACTTAGCACATAAGCTTTCAGTGTGTTTATTTGTTTGAGTATATAACTTGAACTAAACGTCATTGTGTTTTTCAAGATCAATCAAGTAAACAGATCCTATTGGTTCTCTTACTCAAACTCTTCTCACCTTTAACTCCAAACCTCAGTGTGATTTATTTGCAATACCTGATTCATCTAGGAATTGGCTATTTTTGGCTTATAAATGAAGGTCTTGGAACAGAGATGCAGGTTGTCTTTTCAGTTTTCTCTCTGGAGGGTGGAGAAGGGAGTAGAGAGAGCTGAGAGCTGTGCACCAATGAGCACATGGCTCTCATACCAGCGAGACTCTACCACTGTGTATTTGGGCCTGATGAAAGAGCGATTTGAAAGTGCTCTTGTCTTCTAAACCATCCAGCTGGAGAGCGTTTATATTAAGAGAACGAGAGAAGCCTTCCTGCATGATGTGTTGACTCATTAGACTTGATGAATCTAGGCATTTTTATTTTTTCACATCAGTGCTATTAGGCATATTCATTCATAACATTCATAATAGTTCTGCATAAATCAGTTTTTTATGGAATGTGAGTCTAAAAAATATGTAGTTTTGTTTTGTTTTTTTACAGAAATGCTACTGTAGGTGTAAGATCCTGAAGCCTGGATGCTAATAAGCAGTATGTATTGATATGTATTTGCATGTCTAGTGGTATTGAATCCAATAATATTTATTAAGAGAAATATAATGCTATTTTAACACTTCATGCTCCTTTAAGATGTTGTAACATTGTACAATTAATCATTTGTTGTAGATATTCAATTTGTTAGCAGTTTTCAGTACAAAAAGAACATAAATCTGTTCAGCTACATACATTTTCAGAGAAATTGCATACTGTCCACTAGCTCAATGGGAGTTTGATGGGTAGAATGCACTTTCTCACTCTGAAAGTGAAAGGATGGTGTGAACACTGTGAGTAGAGTCCCATTGTTCTAGGGGGAGTGATTTTTATTCAGCACACAGCAGTAAAATGTTGAAAATTACTATGCTGGGGAAGAAATTTCCTTTCCATTGAAAAGAGACATGCATCATAATGCAAGAGTACTTCCTTTACTGCCTTTATTCTACACTTTGCATTTATATTAACAACTTGCATTGTCATTAGCTAATTTTGGGAATCCCTTGCTTACACAAACAAGCATTCTTGAAATAAATATTTATTAAATTCAGAATTCCATTTATGCAGTTCAGCGCATGAGCAATAAAAACACAGTGACTCTTGCAGCCAAGAGTGTCTGTTGTACCCAGCAGTAGCCAACTGACATCAATCTTTCTACAGTTCTTCGTGCCTCAGAAAATGCCTCTCCTTTCTCCACAATTAACAATGAGGGTAAAGGCATTGACAAGCTATCAGATATCTTGTTCCAGGCTTCTCAAAATGGATAAATAACAACTAAGGAGGAATCATTTTGACAGTTCTAAAAATAGTTTATGTCACACTACTCTCACTGTGCTGGGCTCCAGGATCTACCACTCTATAGCAGCACTACTGTTTTGCAAGAGAATCAGACAAGGGGAGCTTACTATAGTTAGCTGTTTGGGAATTTGGCTATTAACGCTGCTTGTTGGTGTTCAACATTGCTGCTTCATAGCCATTTCTCAGCAAAGAACCTTGAACTCAGCAGACATGGTATACGATACAGCATCACGTTTTATTTATGGCATCACCTTTCATCATTCAGAAGAGATCAGTGAAATCAGTGTGATCATATGAAGATTTGGCCAGTTGCTTTCCTTTTTCAACCTCTTTTTTTTCCAGATTTGTCCTTTATTTGTCATTGTCAAGGTAGTAATGAGAAGGAATAAATTATAAATGCATTTTAGCTCAGTCTAACAGGAGAGTGGGACAGCAGCACATCTGTCTGGATGAGCAGAACACTTCCTTAATCAATAATTAAATGTCACAGAGCCTGCTTCCACTCTCACAGCATGCATGCGCACGCACATTCACCCACTCACCCACCCACACAAACAGTCCAGACCAGTGTACTGTGCACAGTTTTGCCTGCCTGAGCACCCTGCAGCACGGCTAGCCGTGTGTCATGCTGCTATGTGTGGGTGGTACCAGCATAATGTCTGTGTGCTGTCACCTGGAATCTCAGGGAAACTGCACGGCTCTGTTTTTTTCTTAAAGTGCAGTGGGACATTAACTTTTAACTTCTGAAGCTACCAACAGGCCTCTGACAACTGAGTTGAGCAGATACAGGTCAAGAGCTCTGGATAGCCTGCCATAGGTTATGATCTAATTACCTGATCACAGATAGCCAGCTGGCAAACCCATTAGAGAATAAGAGGTTCCCTCTCACTCTCAGTGCAGTAAGTTACCTTGAACCCACTATCTGCTAGTGAACAGGACCAGAGACAGCTGGTCACATTTTTCATCTGATTCACTTCTCCTTGCCTTTTTATAATGCCTCTTTAACACAACTGGTAATTCACTGTTTTTCACCCTACAAGTTTATAACACCTCCCTTGATGCATCAGTTAACACAACTCATAAGTTATCATGGGACATAGACTTTTTTCCAGTCTACACATCACAGGCAATGAAAAGTCCATCTGTAAGAAAACTAAGTTAGGATAAAACACATACTGTAAAATACATCAGATATTTTTCTCTTAGTAAATAATTGTGAACATTAGGTTATGATCTTTGGGACTGAAAAAATGATATTAAGAATATATTATAAATCTAATATATTAGAATATAAATAATACATTCATTTAGAACACTTTACAAGACAAAAAATAAAGCAATCAGGAGCAATAGATAGCAAGGTGACCCCCTAATGACTGTACATCTATGGCTTTTTTTTTTTAGCATTTTACTCACAGTCAGGCAGATGATGCAACATTGCTAGTTAACTATGTCTTCACATGTCACATCTTGGCTCAAAGTACTATTGCCATGGGGGCTGCCAAGGAACAGGTGGCATGAGAGCTGAACTCCTGACCTTGTTGTAGAATGTGCAGTGTGTGTGTGAAAGAGAGTGTGCTCTAGAAAGATATATGCCTTTGTAACAAAGATGCTACACACACAGTGGTGTAGGGATGTACAGCGCTTGCAGTGCAGGGGGGGTGGGGGTACTGGAACTATGGGGAGGTGATTGTAAATTAAAAATAATACAAATAAAAAAGACCCTCAACCTTGCCTCTTGCAGTGGGGCCCCAGACTTTTAAGCTACACCAATGCATGCGCACACAGACATACACACACACACACACACTGTATCTCTCTCTCTCTGTCACTCGTTCTTTCTTTCTGTCTCACACACATCCACACATTGTGTGTGGAGATGTAAGTGAATATAAGGTCTCCTAGGCCTTTGTGAGTGGCTATGGTACTGTAACAGTGGAAGTTCAGCTGCTTGTGCAGCCAGTACAGGATCTCACAGGTTAGCAGGGATAATGGAGAGTGTGGGTGTGATGCAGCAGACCTTGATCTCAGAGAAAATGAGCGACTGAGAGGGCAGAAATAAACGAGGCTTGGGGTGTGTCTACAGGTGCACTTTTTGTTCAGTGTGTGCATGTGTGTGTTGTGTGTGCTTACGTGCATGGCTTTATGCATACGTGTGTGCAAGCAATTTTCTGGACTGATGATTTGCACAGAGCCTTTATGACATTGTGTTCCAGCCACATATTCTCCGGGGGACAGACTTAGCTGTCTCACCCCTGTGGACAGTTCAGCGGCCTTGCATAGTGTGGAGGAGCTGCATGAGTGACTGGGTCTCATGGGATATTTACTAATGAAAGGTTCACAGATTTGTGGAGCTACACTATCTGACAGAGCTTGAGGGAAGGGTGTGTGTATGTGTGTGTGTGGGAGTGGGGTGGGGTAGGGTGAGGGAGAGAAAGACAGAGAGGGAGAGAGAGCTCAAAGGCCATGGTTCACAAATACAAAACTACACTTGCCCTCATACTTGTGTTATATTTGATGCAGCGGGAATGTAAGTCGGTTCTTAATGATTAACACTCCTCTACCACAAGATCGCTGGCTGGTATACTGTCCTATCTTTCACAGAGCTGCCATACTGCGCCCCTGCTGCCCTAATGGTAAAAATGTGCTAGGAACATCTTGGCTGTCAGGAGTGGGTCACCAACAATAAAGAATGCATACCGTCTACATTTGTACATGTGTTGTGGGCCAGTGCACCTGCATTTGGTTTATATCTCCATGGGGAAATGCTACCTAAAGATTAAAGCCCCAACTTCATGTTTTTCCCCTTTATTGTTTGATCACTGTGTGATTGCATTTTTGTGTATGTGCGTGCATACCTGTGTTATTCATATTCACTTGTAGACATGGCAGCAGAAACAGTGCTAACTTTTTTCTCCTGTTTATTAGATGACATTTGTGTCTGTTTGCTTGAGTGCTATGACCTGGCATTGAGAACCAGAGAGCAGTTTGACCTAAATGAGAGCAGTGATCACAGCAGTGAAACTCATTAAATCAGCTGTTGTCAACCAGGCCTTTCATGGCTGTGAAGAACTGTGCAATGTACTTGCATTGTCACGTACATCCAATAAAGTTCATTCTGTGTGCAGTAATCGGTGTCATTCAATTCATGTACATGCATAAATGAGTGCTTGCCTTGCTGTCCAGAGGAATATTTGTTTAAAAATGTCAACTGAGTTGCATCACAGGTGCAGCATTCAGCATGTATCTACTGATTTCTAGAACTTCATCATGATTTCTTGAGATGATTTGAGTCCAGCATTTACAATGTGAAGTTAACACATTCATTAGTGTAAAAATCTTTAAGTGCTACTCTATGTTACCATCCATTAATCTCAGCATGATACAGCGTCACCTGTGTAGTTATAAGACTTTTACCCATCCTAGGGGTGTCAGTTTGGTGATCTGAGTCCATATTTGAGGCTAGGAAGTGAATGACCCTAGTAAAGAACAGCAGACTAATTAAGGCAGTACGAGTTTCTGCTGTCATCATTCTGATGAAGTGAAAAGGCTATAAATGGAATCAAACACAGTGGAACAGAGTAATGGCACAGATAGCCCAGAATATTAATCCTCTTTGGTGCCCTATTTCCCATTTACCACATAAATTATCTGAGAATATGATTCTCCCTGTGTGCCAGAGATGGATCAAAGAATGTGACTTGGCCCCTGAAGAGGCTCCTCATGCCATTCAAGTTTCCTGTGGCATTACCATCTGAATACACATCTGACATTTTCTGGCATGGCACAGAGATTCTGTGACATTGGGCTGTTTGTTTTCTACCTACATGAAAGTCATAGACCCTACCTATGCACTGATGTGCATATGACGTGCATAGTCACATGTGGATGTCTTAATATTTAAGTGAGATATGTAGGGCTATTATACATTTTTTCATGTTAACGGTCATGCATCTATTAAAGGAAAATAAATATAGCACGTTTGGCATATTTTTAGCACTTTCTCTTTAAGTTTAGGGTGAAATACAATGCAGCCGGGCTCAAGCTCTTAACGCTGGAAACAATATGCTGTGGGTGGTAGACTCCAAAGACACAGACACTCTCTCTCTCTCTCTCTCTCTCTCTCTCTCTCTCTCTCTCTCTCTTTCTCTCTCTCTCACTTTGCTTTAATGGCTCAGATTTGGTAAATGGCCTACTCATAGCCATGGAAACCAGTTTGAACCTGTTCTTTGTGTGTGTGCATGCACATCTATGTGTGTTAGTGAAGCAAAGAGACAAGAGGGTGAGTAAAAGCTAGCATTTAGATTTCAAAGTTAAATAGGGACTTGGTTGACCTTCCATGTTCTTTCTTTAAGATTGTAGTAGTAATTCATTTAAATGTCTTTTTTAGAACTGCCCTATTCTACTGGATTTTTGTGTTAGGTCATCTGTTATGAGAACTGTATTAAAATATGCATTTTATATGACTTTCCTCTGGCCTAAAGGGCATTCCAGTGCATTATAACATGTTTGATACATAATCCTGATGGAAAGGGGAATATTGATATTAACTCCCTAAGTCCCTCTCAAATTAACCTACATTATGGAACTTGCAGTCAAATGTAATAGCATTAGCAAACTGAAGCCATGTAGGATATAATTGTGTGGTGTAATAGTTGGTTAAGTGGTGGTGTATTAGTACAGGTGTAACTATCACTGCCCATTAATAAACAAACTTGAAATAAACAGACATGTTTACTTACAAACTTCATTAAAAGGCATCCACCGAAACTAATAGATTTCTGCTTCTGAGCAGACATCTGGTTATTTCCCGAGGAGAACTATGAGCAATGGCCTCTAAATGGATATTAGCTTTGTTTGCACAAACCACAAGTTGTTTATATGCCGTGACAACTAGACAACAGAAAAACAGCAATTTGTGGTGTCGGGAGCAGAGCTGCTTTTTTATGTGCTGAGGGCTGAAAGTAAAGCTTGTGAGAGTTATGGCCCCATCCATAGGCCACTTGAACACACTTGAGAGCATTGAAACTCTTGTTCTGTCCCTCAACCAATCAGAAACCAGGTCCATTCATGAAGCTGAATAGGGACCCACCATAGGAGCCGCGCCTCTGACAGAAAAAATGGAGAGGACACGGCCACACACACACACACACACACACACACACACACACACACACACACACACACACACACACTAGAAAGTATGCATCACTTTCATGAATACACACAAGGCATGCCATCTAGTTCAATGCACAGTTGCACACAGTCCCCCCCTTCAAACACACTCTGCTTGTGTGTCACTGTGTGGTGTCTGGCCTTGTGCCTTTCTAAGTAGGTGGAGTTAGAGTACAGGATGCCTGAAGCTCAACTTCCCCTTAGCCAGAGTTAGACCCTCAGACCTGCCTGATCACCCCAGCTCTCTCTGCAAGCTAGGCTGCTTGGTACTGCATCCATACCTCATGTGCTATCAATCATTTGCCCAGCACCGCTGTCAGGCACATCAGAAATGCTTTCAGTGCTTTTGCAGAAGAAATGTTTCCTCATATAAAGAGCTGTCTAATGTTTAATGAGGCATGATGTAAGCTGAAGATTATCGCTGGGATCATTATGATCTAATTCAGTTTGTTTGTTTTGTGTGGATAATTGTCCACAATGCTCGCTCCATCAGTTTCGAACCACTGAAGTAGAATCTGACAAATCTTACCACTGAACAATAATGAGGCACAGAAAGCTGTTAGTTTAGCCTTGTTGGCTTAGTTGTCACAGCAGTGATTGTTTACATCTGTATAGATGTATGTAATGCAGTATACTGGCATTTTGCCCCTCTATACAGGTTTCTATACTGAGAAATCTATACTGAGATCAGTGTTTCATACACAAGGAGGAAGATTATCTATAGACAAGTGTGAGGAAGTATGAACCCAAAGCCAATCTGCCTGCTGGTTCAATAATGCTGTACCAGACCTAGACTGGAAAATGAAAGTGGGGGGGGGGACCAATAGTAAGTTGTGAAAAACAAGGTTCCGGAATCTGGTTGTTTAGAGCTCCACTCATTGTCCTAGGTGATGGACAATTCGCTTTGAATGGGATTATGTTTCAGGTTTCTGCACTCTTGTAAAGGGTTGTATTTTCCTGGGCCAAGTGGGGAGAACAGAGACACTTTCAAAGGGAGCTCGCCCTCCATTGTTGCTCCCTGCAACCATAGCTAAGGTACGTCAAAAGGCTTTTTCAAAACAGACCTCTTAATGGCAGCAATAATAGCAGAGAGGAGCTGGCAATAAACATGGCAGCAAACGTCTTCCCATCCACTTCATGTACAGGAATGGATTCGCTGTAACATCTGATGAGTGTTCTAATAAAGGCTGGGTCTCACTATGGTGGCAAATCCTGATGAGAACAGAAATCTGTATTCTAGTCTTAATCATGTCATTTCCTTATTATCTGGGTGCTGTTATTGACTTTCTCTTGCCTTCTACATCAGACAGTGTGGTAGTGGGTTGGCCACTGGTTGTAAGTAAATAGACCTTTTTTTTTTTTGTATTTGCTACTAGTTACATGTACCTGCAACTATTATTGGAGTTGCACTTTTATGAATTAAAAACAATCACACTTACTAAAATTGTTCATCAGAAAACCCAAACATTCCTCTAAAGTTTCATGTAGCTCCTTTTTTTTTTTGTTATTTTTGTGGTCCACTACTTCCTAATTTTCTGGGAACCAAAAATTAAGAACTCGGTGTTTTTGAAAAATGACAGTATGGGGAGAGTAAATGTGTAAATATCCAAATCTAAATTTGTAAATACGTTGCTGTATAATAGAAGCAAATTTGTCGCATAAAACTTTGGACAAACTGAAGATTCCGTTGGCATTTACATGATACCAGGAAATGTTTAACCCCCATTGTGCCAAAACAAAAGATTGTTTTAATCCCGCTGTTAGAGCGCGGAGAAGGGAGGCTAGGAGTTTGTCGCACGGCCTGAGAGTGTACGCGAAACTCTCTCTCGCACACGCGTGTACGGTGTAGAGCGGCAGCTCTGTACGACGAGAACTAGCCCGTTACTGGAATATGTTGCGTTAATCGTTGCGACTGCTGAAAAGACTTTGAGGTAGGTTAATGTCACCGTGCTGAAAAAGGAAACAGCTATATAGTACAGCCTTTCTGTTAGATTATGTTTCATGCTTTCAGAGGTTGTATTTTGACACACCACAGCATCGTTTCGACGAGGAATAAGTTGCGTTCTGACCGTGTCAAAGAGAGCGTTCTTTAAAAGAGAACAGAATAACAGGATTTTATGAGACTTTCTGAATATGCACTAATATTAATACAACACTAATGAGCTGACGTGCTACTTGCAAGATCACATTTTATTTTATTTTTTTAACATTCCTTTATGAGAACTGTATGCGAGGCAGTACCGTCCAAGTTATTATTTATTAGTCTAAAATTACCGTAAAGGATTTGGTCTCGTTACTTCTTTTTTGTTCTGTTTTGGGACAGGTTATATAATACACAGCTATATCGTATCGCTCATTTTTGACTCATTTCACGTAATATGATATGTACGAGATTAATTATTATTAAATGTTATAGTCTTCAACTTCAGGGACACAGTACTGTTAGAAGAGGGTTTTCATGGCTTTGGAAAGCCTGGCTGATCTGAAGTCCCAGCCTGATGAGCATGCTAGAGACACGAGGCTTAAAGAGGGCTTAAAGGCTACAGTTCAGAGCAGCTGTCAGTCTTAACCACCTGGGGAGAGGAGGTGTGAGGGAAAGGCATAGCAGGCAATCTGCTGCTTTAGACTTCATTTACATTTCCACCTGCTACTTAATTGCTTTTCAAAAAAGTTAACGATATAGCCCTAAATAGGGTTTTCTCTTAATTGATCAGGTTAAAGTTGTGTTGTGTGTGATGTGCATTGTTCTGTTCAGAATGATCAGACACATCTTTAATTATTTTTCATTATTAATACATTTCTGTGTGTTACTGACTGGCAGTTGATGAACCTTTTTATGAATATAACATGCCCTTGCTTTAGAAAATGTAGCATTGGGCTGCTACTCATTCTGAAAAACCTGACTCTGCTTTTAATATATTGGGGGGGGGGGGGGTTTCTCATTCAAGAATTTTGCCAATCCCTCATTCTTGCCTTAACCCTACAGGATGCTTCCTGTAGGTGATGGATTTAGATAGGGTTGAACTGTTTAGTCATCTTCCATACTGCTCTGGGTGTCTTCTATGGTAAGGAGATGCTATTCTTTGGACTACATGCACTGAGTCAGGGCACTGCGATCTTTCCCACATTTACCTAAAGGACAGCAGAGAGCTGGAGGGAGTGAATCAGTCCCTGCTGTTCACCCACTCCCTACTGGTGTCTGGCCTGGATCAGCGCATTTGACTTTCATACTGTCACTTCTGTTTCATACAGTGACCACCAGCCTGTCGGAAGTATAAACGTCAGTAAGGCTGATGTTTGTTCAGAAGTTCTTCTTTTCTTGTTTCAGGTGTTGGGATCATCTAGGGTGTGTCTGCCTTGGACTGAGTAGGAGTCAGGACTTTGGTGAGCTCTGGCTTGGCATCCTATCCAGTGCTCTGATGCTCTGATGTTTGCTTGCATAATGCGTGAGGATCATTTCTATGACGTAGACACTTTGGAAAATATCTTGAATATTTGAAGGGTTTGAGACATCTTGTCATCTCATACTTGGCAAGAACAAATAAGATTCTTATCTGAGGTTCTGAATGGACCTACTGTATGGCTGTTTATGTATGCATGGATGGAAGAAGTAGGCAAGACTTACCATTTATAATCATGGTAGACTGCAAGTGTTACTGCCATAGATACTGAATACTGCATAGGATGGTATTGTGGTTCTGCTACCACTGATTACTTAATAAACTATATTCACTAGCTTTGCTGAAGTCTTCTGTTTGATCTGTCTTGTGGCCACTGGATAGTGATTGTCCTGCTCTGGATGTTTTTTAAGTCAATAATACTGTCCAGCTGTAATCAGTGAGCATGAGCTGTCAGTGTAATGTGTGCTTGTGTGACAGACTTAAGTAGTAGTGAAAATCTGAATCAGAGTTCAGAGTTTGAACTGAATCAGGCATGAAAGCTTGGTTAGTAAGACTTTCTGAAAGTCTCTCTTAAGCAATGCTTCTATTTTTATTGGATGCTTTCAATTGTGTTATTTTGTGTGAATTGTTAAGAACAGCCAGTGAGGGATGTTTACTCTAAAGAAGTTGTGACAAATGTAATCAATATGCACAACTACTTAGCATCTAAATCAGCAATGGTGCTACTGAATAGACTCAGATAAGGACATTTCTTACATTTAATAATAATGCTGACTGGAAGTGCAAAAACAAATAAACCTTACTAAGAATGTCTGACACTTAGCTGAATTGGAAAGTGGCTTGAAATGCTGAAATCCATAAACCTTTTTTTTCTTTAGTTGACTGTACATTTTCCATAAGCATTCAGCTGGCTGTGGTTGATATGCTATGATCATGTATGGATGGTGAAGAAACTGAGCACAGGTATCATTGAAGTTGAAGCACTTGAAAAAGTATTTACTCCTCATTAGAAAAGCAGCAGTTAGCTACATTCCATAGTTTTCTATTTTCCGAACTGTGTGCATATACATCTTATAAGAACACAATGCATGATGAGTGGATTAATGTCAAAGGGTGAAGAGGCAGGTCTGCACTACAGGTGAAAAGCCAGTGTGATAAACGAGCAGACCTGGGATCAGCTAGACCATGTAGATATGAAAACCCTTAGCAGCAGATGGTGTGGACAGAGGCCATCAAGAGGCAGCCACATGTCTTCTTCAGTTAGTGTCTGTCAGTGAAGGGCCTTAAATAGAGCTACATACAGGGGCATCATGGAGTAGCCATAGAATTCCTGCTCTGCAGAGGCAGAAAAGGGGAAGAAAGAGAGAGTAAAAAAGATACTGAACTTTAATATCACTGTCAGAGCAGTGCAGCATTCATTCATAATAAAAGCCAGTTTTAGAACAGGGGTGATTAAACAGAAATGAAAGAAATAAAATGCAGTTTAAGAAAGTCACAAGATGACAGAAACTGGGCTTAATTTCCATTCAGGTGATTTTCACTGGTAAAACTGTCCAGTCAGAGGTGCACTAAATTATTGATGTACACTCAGATGTCAAAGCCACCATCCTGCTTTTATTTACTTTACTCTTAGGAAACTGTCTTCTGCAAGCTAATGTAATGATACTGCAATTTAGACCGTGGATATAAGAAAAGAAAATTATTTGTCTGATGCCCTGTGTCTACTGTATACCTCCTGTAGAACCTGCTGCCCATGTAATTAGCATATCCTGTTTATAATATCAGCAAAGTCGATACACTTTGCCATAGATTTGAGATGACCTTGTTCCTTCCATGAACAGTTCATACAGTTTCTCCAGTGGCAAAAACACAAATCTGTCATGCTGGTGGTGACCTCTTTAATGTAGAAAGTTGGATGGATTACCGACTGTTGCCTGTGGGGAACATCAGACCTGCTGCAGCTTTGTGCCTTGATTCTAGTCCCTGCCAGTGCTCTTAAATCAGCCCTCTACCTTTCAGGCCATCATTGAGGCTTGTTGCTGAAAGCTCATGAAAATTGTGTTGACTTTTCTCTTTGAGCCTTTTTGCTTAGCTAAAGATAATCCAGTAACATTTTAAATTCAGTAGCATTCTGTGTACTGTTCTAAGCATGGTAGTCTGAAGTGGCAATTGTTCATTTGTCCATTATTGCCATGTTCTTCAATGGAAATCTCACTGAATGACGTTTTGATTATCTTTTTTAAAACATCAATAGAATAATAAACTTTCATGTATTTCATGATTACTTATTAAGAATTTAACATATAAAGAGTCTGTGAGTGGTCCTGCAAACATTATCCCATGAAAAAGGCACATGAGCTTACAGAGCATGAGTCAATGCCCCCTGGACAGCCTCTGAAGCCCCAGTCATTGATGTGTCCATTATCCCTTATAGCCAAGTGAACAGTTCATTGGCTGATAGAGGACACACATTAGACAGGGTCACTGAACTGACCAGTGGACACAAACAGAGCCTTATGGTCAGGGGATGGTGGACTTCAGCTTTATGTTGGGAAACTCGAATGTGCACTTCTCAAACTCTCCACTTGCTTTGACTTAGAACGTAAGACATTAAAGAGACAGAAAGTAACACTGTCTGACAACAAATATATGAATTTGTGACAGCAGTGCCTCTTTAATGTGTTGTCTGTTCTTTAACATTAATGAGATCTACTACATCAAAGACCAAAAGGTATATGCTTTGCTGAAAGTCCATAAAGTTATTTGTACAACTGCAATGCGTGATTACTCAGTGCATCATGAATGATACTCTCTATAGGTGGCATGGAGGAATTTTGCATATGAATACTGGTGTGCTATTCCAGAGGACTGCACATTTTAGCTGAATCTCAGAATTCACTGCAAAAGAGTTAACTAGCTGATGCTATATGAGGTTTTATTTCCTTTTGAAGAAATTATATTTTTGATATTCAGAAAAGTTATAAATGACTGGTTTTAGGCTTCTAAGTTCATTGAAAGTGACTGTAATACAGTTGAAAATAACCTGAATAATGTGAATTCAACCAAAAATTATAATACTATGCAGTATGTGGTTTTGATAATTATCAATTTTTAATATAATGATTTTGTACTTTTTGTACCTCCTGCTTACCGTATTCTGGCAGTTTCACCAGTGTTCTGACCTATCTAGCTAATGACAGAATAAAAGGGGGCTCCATGTCTTTAACACTGTGCTGCACTAGCTTTAAAAACCCTTGAATTGAATACTGTTTTATAAGTCCTTAAGAATGAGAAAACTTTACTATATGATCACACAGTATTGTTTTGTTACTTTTTATTTTATTTTTATTTTCATGTTATATTTTCAAATAAACAGTCTGTTTCAGAAAAGATTTACATTGTCCTGTAGTACAGTAAGCTATGCTACATTATATTGACTGAGTGCATACAGATGCGTGCATGTATTGTTTGATGATTGGAAAGAGGGAAAAAATCCATACAAGAATTACAGTACTGAGTATACAGTATTAATGTCTGCATGCAAAGTACATATATATTACCGTACTGAGTATTACTGTCCGAATGCAGAGAACATATATATTACAGTACTGAGACTTACTGTCCGTATGCAGAGAAACTAAGAGAAAATAAAGAGGTAGCAACCCAGAGAAAGAAAGTAGTCTTCAATGAACTTCTTTTTTTTTTTTTGTTTCCTGGGTTTTCCTGCTCGTTGCTGTGCCCTCTCATTCGTCATTGTATTATGGAGAATAAACACCCTCCTCAACTGCCGCCTTGCTCCCTCCCTGCTGCTGGCACATGTGCGCTTTACTCTTTTAAACTGAAGTGCTCCTTAAGAAATATTTTGATGTTGCAAGAGCTTTCCAAAGTTACAATGATGGATTGTAATTAGATGACAATATGAGTCAAATAACTCCTTCTAACATTACTTAACCCTCCCAGTCAGCATTGTTTTCACTTTTCTCATACACTCACCCAAATCATTAAAGTGGTTTGGTAGTCTTGCTTTGGCTGGCGGAAGACTTCTCATTAATTGCATTGGTAATCCTATATGTTTGATTAGGTGGTGCCACTGGGAGCTTAGCTCATTGTCCCTCACACCCATGGACTGCAGAAAGCACAATTGGATTTTCTCACAGTCTGAAAGAGGTATTGTTTGTTGACCTGAGGTTTGAAATTGGATGGCCAGTCCATTTTTAAATCAGTGGTGGGGACAGAATTGGTAATCACCTGCAGGATGTGAATGGTCTTAAGGAGTAGCTAGAGTTGCCCTGTGCCATGATCCTTTCTAATCATCTGACTGGATATTTGATTATTTCATGACAAACACTGTGATACAAGCTGCTAACCGACGAGGTAACTGAATATGAGTTTGCAAGTGCGTCCCAGTTTAAGTGCATCTGCTCCGTTCTCCTATAGCAGTTGTGATGTGTGTTTTATCATATTTATAGTAGGAAATACTATGTGCCTTTTTTTTAGAAATTAAAACAGAACATTAAGGACACACCAAAAGTAAGTCCCACTTGATCGCTCTTTCTGTCTCTTTCTGTCTGCCTCTCTCTCCCACATATTCTCTTACATGCTCTTTCTCACTTGCTCAGTCTGTCTTTTCTTCCCCTCTGATTTGTGCATGGCAGGCACAATAGAGGCAGGGCAGAAATAGGGAGAGGTCTAATGAAGGAACCCCACCTTCCACTGCATATAGCAGTGCCCTGTGTAGAGGAGAGCCCTTATACACAATAGAGGGGTTTCCAAGGTCTGAACTTCCTTTGATTACGTTTCTTGGCACTGGGATACTGTTCGCCTTAAGTGGGAGTAGGGTTCGAGGCAGCATGCTGACCACCTCCGGTGCAACCTTTTGAGGCGAACAGGTGGGACCAGAAGACTGTTGAGATGGCAGAAGAATGAGGAAGCAGAGTAATTCAATGAAAGTGCATCTCAGTCTTTATTCTCATACTGACAAAATCCAGTTTAATGTATTGGTGCTGAAAGTGCTGACAGTTGCATTGTTGTGTTGGTTGGGATGTCGGATAATGAAGCAGAACCTTATGTAAAGAAGCTGGTAGTAGATAGATGCAGTTGAATGCATTCTGGCATATGCTGTAGGAGTGCAATGATATGCTTAGTGTGACTGATGAATAGAGTCTAAAGTGTGATTCTGCTGATACATGGATACATACACTGATCAGCCATAACATTAAAACAATATACAGACGACATGAATAATATTGATTATCTTGTTACAATGGCACCTGTCAAGAGGTGGAATATATTATGCCATTTATTATATATTAAGGGAACAATCAATTCTTGAAGATAATCTGTTAAAAGCAGGAAAAATGGGCAAGCATAGGGATGTGTGACACAGGCCAATTTGTGAAGGCCAGACATCTGTGTCAGAGTATCTCCAAAATGGCAGATTTTTTGGGGTGTTCCAGGTAGTACCTACCAAAAGTGATCCAAAGAAGGACAACCGGTGAATTGGCAACAGGGCTGTGGGTACCCAAGACTCATTGATGCCCATGAGTGCTCATGAACCCAGTCCACTGCTGAAAGTGCCTACAATGGGCATGTGAGCATCAGAACTGGACCATGGAACAATGGAAGAAGGTGGGCTGGTCCGATGAATCATGTTTTCATTGAAATCATTGGGATGGCTGCGTGCATGTGCATTGCTTACCTGGGGAAGAGATGGCACCAGAATGCACTATGGGAAGAAGACAAGCCGGCGGAGGCAGTGTGATGCCCTGGACAATGTTCTGCTGGGAAACCTTGGGTCCTGCCATTTATGTGGATGTTACTTTGACAGTGGTGTGTTTCAGAAGGATAATGCATGCTGCCACACTGGAAAAATTGTTCAGGAATGGTTTGAGTAACATGACAAAGGTGTTGACTGGCCTCCAAATTCCCCAGATCTCAGTACAATGAAGTACTAGAAAAAGATGTCTGATCCATGAAGTCCCCATCTAGCAAATTGCATGACTTATAGGATCTGCTGTCTTGGTGCCATATATCACCTAGGTCATGAGGAATCCATGCCTTGTCAGGTCTGAGCTGTGTTGGCAGAATTGGAGAGACCTATACTATGTTAGGCAAGTGGTTTCAATGTTATGCTGTAGTCTTGATTTGTTTGCTAGATGCTTTTATCAGTTGAGAAGTCATAGTGAATAGTATAATTGTAACATTGTATCATGTCATTGTACTGTATTATCGTAACAGATCACAAATTGCCAGAAATAGAATTGTTTCCTTACAAACTGAAATGGTATTGTCTTATGGCAAAGCCTATGGTTTACACCCCCTACTGTATTGCTCAATGTGGATGTGAATATAGTGGAATGTGAGAGCGCATATGCATGTACACTGTGCCATGTTTGCATGCTTAGTGGAAGCTGCATGTCTGAAGGAGCCTGAGAAAGGACAAAGTGTTTGCTAGGCTAATTCTACTGAGTGTCTGTGAGAGCTCTGGGTGTGCATGTCTCCTTCCCCTCTCATTTCTGTTCTGTTGCCATAGTCACCTCTGTCTTATGCATTTCATTATGGGATGCAAAGGGGTTTGCTGACAACTCCCGTGGACGACTGAAGAAGGCCTCAGCTTACTGCAGACGTGTTTATCTCAGCTTACTGCAGACGTGTTAACATACAGCATTGTTTGTATAAGCATATTTATATCAGATAAATTTGTAGAGTGGGAAAACAAATGTAACAAGTGCTTTTACAAATGGATTGTAGGTCAGAGGCCAATATTTCCTGCATATGGTGACCATATTTTGGTTTTCAAAAAAGAGGACTGGTGAGATGGGGGCACAAAAACATAACAAACTAACCAGTTTACTTACTTACAAGACCAATAACAATTGCCTTTAGAGCCTATATGGACAGATATTCTTATTCCTCTCCATTCAGCTGTTCCTTACAAATAAAATGTAAAAAACGTAAAGAGTAAAATAATTATTTATTTTCAGTATTTCTGAAAAGCTGTGTGATAACACACAACTAGTCACAACTAGAATCTAGTCTAACTCAAACTCTGGCCAATTTACATTTGTTATTTTAGATTTGTTTTTAATTTCTGGTTTATTATACTTACAAGTCTAAAAAGTAATTGAATCAGAACGTAGGTGGTGGGCTGTGAGCATAAGAATACTGATTTTTGTCATATTATTGTGTCCCATAAGATGTATATTTAAGATAAAACAGACATCACTTAAAAAGGCCTTTGTTAAGGTGCTAGACAAAATATCATATAGAAACTTAGTGTATTCTCTCTGGCCGTATGCTACTGTGAAGCAGCTACACAAACACACACAGCATGTAGAGTGTGTGCATGAACGACTAGTTTTTGCATGCAAGAAGGTAGGACATATAGAGAATGGTCAAAGCAAGGAATTGACCAATATCTTTTATTCAGTGCAGATACTGATACCAATTATTAGTAATCAAGGACATTGTTTTATTAGAAAAAAATTTTTAAGTGCTTTGAGGTTTAGACAGTATAACGTTTGCAAAAATAGCTTGAAAATATTTTAAAGGAGTCTTTTAAATAGATAAAACTAAATAAGCAGCTCTCTTAAAATAACAGAAATAGCTTTGTAAGTCAAAGCAATGACAATAACTATAAACAGCTCCTCAACAAGCCATTTGCATAACTTTAGTAAAATGAAAAGCCAAGAAAAATAAGAAATAAATGATCAAAATCCAATCTCCTGTTTCCCCTTAGGAGTCCCAGTTGGGTAACACCACATTGTGGTGCAATAAAATTATACAAATATATTTACACCGGATTCTGATAATCAGGAAAATGCTAAATATTGGTTCCGATTATGAGTGGTGGTGGATAATCGGTAAACCCCTAGTCAAAGCAATGCAAAAACAGAAGTTTATGGCAAGCATACAAAGCATATGACAACATGATGGGAAAGCCATATCCTGGCTGGACGCATTTTTCGTCCCAGAAAGAGGACATGTCCAGGAAAAAGAGGACTGGTCGCCCCATTCCTACAAAAAATGAGCTGGATTGCATGCGTATCAGATTAAGCTAATACCTCATAAATTAAGTTAATAGTTCAACCCCTCTGCTTCTACTAGCATTTTAAATCTACTGTGTTCTGTGGGTCATTACTGATCTCACCCTTCTTGTTTTGTTCTGTAATGCATTGTTAGGTGAGAAAAAAAAAAAAAAAAGTTCTGCAGGACTGATAACTGCAGTGGGCAGCAGTGGGAGGGATATGGACCAAAAGCGCTGGCAGGGTCAGAGTCAGCATATCCTGGAGCTGAGGCAAGAAAAAAGTCCATTGATTTTGGACTGCGCTAGACTGACCCAGGCAGCCCAGTGAATGGGGCTGAAAGAGCTGAGGTCACTCATTTTAGCAACGACTCATTGCCTGATGCACCCTACACATTAACCAAAACATTAGCGTTACAAAGCTAATTTGCACAGTGCTAACTTCAGTAATAGCAAGTGATCAGGTGGAAAGGTGTTTATTCTACTTTAGATACACAGTGTAAACTAAGGACTCAGGTTACATTTTAGTGTGCCCATGTTCTCTAGTGAGAAGCTGGGGAATTAAATGAACTGTCCAATGTGCTGTATTATGTCCAGTGTTCATGAGTGAATTCAGGAGTATCCTGGATTTAATTAGGAGATGAAAACAATCCTTAAGCCAATTCACACCCTGCAGGTGATTCCAATTTGGTTTTTCTGCCATTTCTGTATTACTCCCGTTTATTAGTGTAAAATCAGTTAACCGATGTATTTCACGGGCACATTAGGAGTAAAAAAAGCCATGGCAATATTGCTGACCTTTTTTAAACAATTTCACTATTTAATGATGTATTTAATGACTATTTCAGGATGAAGAAAGACAAGGAAGCTGTTTCATTGTGCCTTTATTTGATGAAAAGTTTGATGTTGCACATACGTCCATGCAGAAGTATGGGCTGAGCAGAGCAGACTCACAGGGGGTGCCATAGGTTTTATGATTACACAGTAGCCATTGTTGAATACTTCCTACTGACATTTGACTCATTGTGTGTGTTGTCCATCAGTAGTGTTGAACTAATCAGAGGGCCTGTGTAATCTTTGTCAGTACAATTCCGTTCAAGTAGTTTTATGTATTGTGTCCGTGTGTGTGTGGATGCATAATGTGTAGGGAAAGTCAGTGAGGTAATGCACACTAATTTAACCCAATTTATGTGTGTGTGCATGTTGGAAGCTTTCTAAGTAGAGTCAAATTCTGCCCCCACCCCCTTTCAGGTATTCTAGATCCCATTATTTACACATACAAATAAAGAGTCCCGTTATCTCTATATGAATATGCTTGCATTAACTCACTCCTGCATACTTGTCTATAGATTTCTGCATGTGTGAGACAGTGTCCCCAATATTGCCGCCCTGTTTCTATGAGGACATCATGCTCCCATTGACTTGTGCGATAATGTTGTTCCTGTGAGAGCATGACGACCTGCTAAGGTCGATATCAGTGCTCTAATTCTCTCAGCTCTCAGCTCGCCCTTGATCTCATTTTAATGACTTCTAAACTGATTTAGGACCTGTAATCCTCCCTTTGATGGGCTACTTTAAAGGTCATGTGGCACAATGGTGGCAGGCAGTATTTCTACCTGCCCAGTATATTGAAGGAGTTTATAACATCAGCTTGTACTTGAACATGGGAAGAACATCTGAGATAATGTGCGTTTTTCTACATTTATGTATTTGTTTACAGTGTACAGTAGCTATAGTAGCTAATTAAATAAGCTTTGTTATACCATGTCCTACAGTTAGTGCAAATGTGTAGATATATCAGCTATGTAGATATATCAGCAGCCAAATGTCAGAAATATATTACCAAACCTGGAAATGCTTGCTGAATTGTGATATGTGTAAACATATTGTGATTTTGAATCATAAAGACAGTTATATTGCAATGATGATGTGATAAGCAATTTGTGGTGCACTTGTATAAACTTCTATAAAACATCAATAAATGTAGTAGTGATACAGCACTGCTGCTTTGTTTTGAATATTAATGAGGTTTCATTCAAAAAAAAAAAATTCCCATCCATTAGCATCTTAGCACACAGGAATGTGAGGGAAGTTGTTAGGTTTGTTTTGTTTGCAATTGTGAAAGAACGGTGAGAGGGCTCAAGGAATACAATGCACTTGAGGAGCAGAGATGCTGAATAAACTCCATGTGAGAAAGAATTTGTAAACATTAGTTCCTTATTGTTCCCTTTGTACTGAGGTAATGGTTAAAATGACTAAAGACATTTTTTTTTTTCCCCAGAAAGTTACAGCAAATATGGATTTATATACTACATTTCAGAAAGTTCAAATAGACAAGTACTGTGATTTAGGAAGCTTAAAATGTGCAACACTGGAATATAAATGTGTCTCTTGTGAGTAATACATGGTGGATATGTCATGATGCTGCATTGTATGTTTCCAATAAACTTATGCAACATATCTTGAAATGACAGACTAGTTATACCTCAGAACCAATACCATAAGACAGCATCAAACAATCATTGCATTTTGTATTTGTTATATATGTGTGTGTGTGTATATATATATATATATATATATATATATATATATATATATATATATATATATATAGGAGGGGGTGTTTGGTTTTATCCTTGTGCATTCCATGAACTACAGGACCCCAATTCATATGGTAAGTATCTCATTTATTTGCATAACAACTTTGCTATTGTCAAATATAATGAGAGTCTTATGGGAAGCATATGCTGGTGTCCTTGTTGATGGAATGCCTTTGTGTAGCCCCCATCATTGATGAGCGAAGCAGAAAAGAACGTTGCATTAATATAATCTTCAGCATGAGTTGTCATGAACATATTACAGTATTTGAAAGGTTCTTATTCATCAAAGACAGATATGCAGGTCTGTGATGGGTTTTAAAATACAGTACATTGGTCAGTAAATATAGACACTCTTCTATTGATCATAGTTTCAGAAAGATTACAGAATACATAAAAGGTTTTTGATACTTTTTAGGGAAGCATCATGATCAGGACTCTTCATTTGATGACATGGAAACATTTCTATGAGATATTTCTAACAGACAGATGCATGTACATCCATACGCACAAATACACACATCTACGCATTTAGTACATTTGCATGCAGAGATGATTGATTTTAATGAACCCATTTAGCATCAACTTGATTGCGGCTTATGTGGTCCTGGTTGCTGATGTTAATTGGACCTCTTGTGTTCAGCATGTAACTTCAGAGATACAAGATATAACAAATATGCACAATATAAAAGTAAAACTATTTTAACCATAAGATTAACTTTTATGATCTTATAATCTTTGAGCAATTCCCTGGCAATTCTTATTTATGTACTATATTTATTGTTGATCCATTTCAGATTAATCACTGTAAACTTCTAAGATAAAGTCGTCGTCCTCTGTCCATTGGAAAACACTGGTGTGCTTATGTGCAGGGGAGATTCCTACAATTTAAATAGGATAAAGAAAGTCCATATAGCAGTAGTTTGTTCGTGTGCTACTGGTTCTGTGTGTAATGCGTGAAGGGTGGCGGGAGAGCACACTTGCGAAGTGTCGGTGCTTTGGAGATTATGTGAAACGGAACTAACTAGGGATGCCATGTGAACAACAGACAAACCGGACAGAACAAATTTATAAGTTTAACAACAGACAGACTAACCAGGGAAACAATACAGAACAGAACAGGCCAACAGGGTTAGGGCTAGACTAAGCTTGACAAATACTCACGGAAAACACAACGAAGACTAAAACACACAGAGCAAGTGTTATGGACGATGGAACTGCAAAGAACTAAACCAGGAAAGCAACATGGAGAGCGAGGGAAACTAAACAGGGAGCTCGGGGAGAAAGAGCATAGGAACGAGGGGCGCGATCAAACGGGAATCTACTAAATACATTTGAGCGAGGACAAACAGGATCTTACCAAAACCACATATACGCAAGGACAAACGAGATCTAACCAGAGACAGCGACCAACAAACAAGAGACGCAGGCACGGGGTTTACATATGCAATTAGGAACAAACTTGGAACAGCTGGACACAAAGGGGCGGAGACACGGAACCATGGAAACGGACGAAAACACGGAAGTGATTCGGTAGCTAGGGAGACGGGGAACGGTCAGGTCTGCGGGTGTGACACTGTGGGTATTGCAGCACTTCTTGACTCCAGTTGTACTTTGTGAACATGACTCCCCCCACTGGATCCATTAACTGTGGCCGGGGCTGTAAGTGCGCTGTATGTGCCCCTGACATGTGCACTAATGTAAATAGTGTACGGACGGAGAGTGGTCCACTGCGGCCCAGCGTGGGGAAATCACAATGTGCTAATTGAGAGGGCTGGCTCTGGTAAAGGGCAAAACATTCCTCTACAACAGTATATGTGTTCTCAGATTTTGTTCAAAATGGCTAGTGGATTATTTTTGAGTGAAGGATTTCAGATACATCCTTGTTGCCATGACTTGTTTTTATTGTAAATAGTATACACACACTTTGCAGACATAGTAAAAGAGAATATAATAGAATATAACTTATTACAGATTGTTTATCGAGTGCTGAACTAGCCCAAAAGCAGTAATCCAGATGAAAAATATGACAATTCCTTTCACATGTAATCCTAAAAGTAATCAGTCTCCTCTCTCTCCTTATCTCACTTTTTGACATATATGACAAGTCTGATAACACTGATTTATTGGCATCTCAGGAGCTCACAGACAACCTTCGACACGCATTACATGTGCTGGAATTAGATATATGAGCACTCACGAAATGTGTCCACCACAGGTCAGGTCTGGTGTTGCTCAGCACATGAACTCACTTCTTTAATGAAATGCTGAGTCTTTGCTCATGCCTGTACATGTTCGTATTACCCTGCTCTTCAACAGTTCAGGGAATTGTTTCAAGGCCAGCAACATACTGCTGCTGTTTTTAAATAACTGTAAGTTATAGTCATTAGAGAAAATGCATACATACGCAAATATTCTAAAACCAATTTTTATTCAAACAAAAAGTGCTCTACATTCTTTCATGCCCTCATAGTACTTTAGATAACGGTGTCTTATCTCCAGCATTAGTCTGCACCCAGATCCAGTCCAGGATACAAATGTACCTTTCAAATGAGCACTGATCTTCAGTCCATGCAACCGTATTCACTGGAATAGAAAACACAATAAGTGATTCTGGATGTGGAGTCTTTCTGATACAGACGATTTAGCCGTGAGACTGTGTTAATGTTTTTCTTACTCCAGGTGCCAAACTGCAAAGGCTGTCTCATTGGAAGCACATATTTCTGATTTAGCGCCTAAGGCAAATGATGCTCACATCCCGAGATAGCATAATCCCCCACCTGCACATACACACCCGTCTGGTTAGCTCTCAGGACTGCTGTTAAATCATCCCACACAATCAAGCACATCAAGTCCCTGAAGACACAGTGAACCAATCACCCACTGTTGCAAATTTATCACACCCTCCAGTGATAGGCGAGCTGAAGACTAACAGGCTGGGTCTATCATCTCACGCTGTTGTCTCATGTTATCATTTCACGCTTCACTCATTAGGGCCAGACATCATGTGCTGTTTCACTGCATGAAACAGTAGAATCAAATAGCAGGAAAAGGTGAATGAAATTCAGCTACAGTTTGCATCTCACTCGGCATGTGGTGGAAACATGGCTATGATCTTCTGATGGTACCAGGAGACCAGAGGGCGCCTTGGGTAGCCTGCAAAATTCTGCCTAAATCTACAGTCAGTAAAACCATGGTGGTACACTGCACATCTGTTAGAATCTCCTCTGCCCCATGAAAGTCATGTTGTTTTATGCAGATTGTCCTCCATTACCATAATGCAAATTGAATTAGTCTCTAATGCTTGGGCTTGATGGCCATTTGATGGGTTTGATGCTACTTTAGCAGAAAGGGCAGCTCCCCGGCAGTTTATTCTCCTGGAATGTGCTAAGACTGCATTTGGTGCCTCCTTGCCTTGCTGAGTAATGAACGTGTCAACGAAGATTTGTAACATGACGAAGTGTTGGAACCAACTCCACCGCAGGGAGAAGAGTGAGAGTGTTGCTGCTGTGGACACTCAGTTGACAGTGCAGCTGTCTACAGGTCCAGAGCAGGCTCTTTTACTTGCTGCAATCATGGATAACAATATACTTAGTGGTGTCAATGGACTAAAATAATTAATCGAGTTAATAACAATAATAGACTGTGATTAATCATGAAGTTTAAAATTCTAATACAATTTAAAATACAATTTTTTTTTACTTTATTATAATATACCATCTTAGTTTAATAAGATTACTTGAAACAGTGAACTTGTGTGACATGACTCCAGTCAACCAGTTCACAAAATCTTTTCTTTTAACCAGTTGGTCAGGCAGACTAGTTTGTTGGCATTTTCAGATGACAGAACTGACTTCTTCTGCAAAATGTGGCCTGCCAAAGAGAAGAGAGTCTCACTGTTGAGGCAAGTGTATCCAGGTATCTTTGTGCAGTAGGCAGTGCATGGACATCCATTTCGCGATTGCATTGTTAGCTTAGTTGTCGTCACTTTGCTGATGGACTTGCCTCACTCGATTTGTTGTATTTTGATGAACATGGCTATAAATGCTAGCATCTTTGCTAACATGAGCAAAGATGTGCTTTGTGTGTGACACAAAAGTGTTACTTCAGACTTGTGGAAAGATAGTTCATCGCTGTAATATGCGCACACAACTTTAGCTTTATCTAAATTTCCATCTGGAAAACAAAACTTTGATTTAGGCTAGTTTTCGAGCCTTTCAGTAATTCAGACAGGTAAAAATCTGTGTGGGATTTACAGGAGGAAGATGGGGTCAAATATATGATTAATTTGTGTTAAAAAAAAATTAACGGGTTTATGTTTCCAGATTAATTGCAAGCATTTACATGTTAACGCTGACAGCCCTAATTCCTGCAGTTATAACATAAATGAGGACAATTACCATGATGGCCAACCACACAGCAACACTGCCTGCTTTATGTTTCTCTGCTTGCTAGGATATTCTTATAATAGAGCATCACTTTTGTATTTGGGCACTTGTGCGTGATTATGGGGAACTGGAACTGTGTAATACTTTAAAAAATGTATAGAGTGATCTCTACACCAAACTGTAAATTTCAAAAAGGCAGAGGCATTTACTAGGAAGATGAAGTACCAGAAAAAATATTAGTTGAGAAAAGACTGGAACAGTAACTAATGCCACAGAGCCCTGATTGCTATACACTAATTTCCCCCATTATGCTTACCTCTATCCCTACATACATACAAATGTGTCTTTCAGTAACACACACAAACACACGTGTGTGTGTGTGTACCCATGCACACAGACACAGACACAAGCACACACAAACATATGCATGTACACCCAAACGCACAGACAGATGCACACACACACACACACACACACACACACACACACACACACACACACACACACACACACACACACACACCCCTACCTCCCCTCTTCACCCAACAACTCTCTCTCTTTTTATTTTGACATTTGTACAAATTGAATTTTCCAGTCCTTTAGTACTGTCAGTGTCAGGTCAGTTAGTCTGTATGTGATGGTGGCTTCTTTTGGTTGGCTGTTGGGATAATGGAACATCCAACTTGCCTGGCAACAATGAAGCCCCTTTAGAAGCAGATATTTGATTGGCAGCTGCATTCTAAGTTCCATTTGACTTTGAAGAGCAAAGTTTTTCTACTGAGGGAATGAATCCATGGTAATTACACACAAGGGATTCAAAGATTTTATGTTACATTAGTGATGTGCATCAGCTTTTACATTTTAACCCTGCTAGCATTCCCATGTGACCTGAGCTACAGAAGACTCAATCATACAGACTCTTTCAGAGATAAAGGCTCCGTGTACTTTGCAGTATACAGCATTCACATTTTTACTGAATGTTTGTGCATGTGGATGGCAGTCTCCAACCCTACAATCTGATGTAAACTGTGTTTAAAGATATGCAAGGATTGAGGAGTTATTAGTGTTTTTTACACAGGGAGATCCGGCAGGGATGTGTCATTCACGCAGTGCACCATATTAGCATAACAGGAACAAACTTAGAAAGGTCTGCACTCTTATATGATACAGTCACCAGCCCAGTCTTAAACTCATTGAACACAACTGGGTTTTATAATCTATTGCATAAGAGAGATACTTTAACAGAGTGCCTTCCAGATTCTGTCTTGGACATTGAATGCAGTTTCCAGTGTAATCTAATCAAATAATCATTTTCAGTTCTCAGCAGGCAGTAATAGAAGGCAGCAACTTCATTATTAAGCAGTGTGTCATTGGCCAAATGAATTAATGTCAGTATTTTATCCCGCATTCAATGCTAATTTGAAATACATTATTGTAAAATATTTGGTGCAAAACTGAGGATGAATTCCTGTGGTATGACCTCTGTCTTTTGCTAGACTCCAATAGCAGACTCCAATAGTGTTTCACTCATGTGGAATGATCAATAAGACAGCAGGTAAACTGCAATGCCATGACCCTAGTAATTGTGGTTAAAGCAGCTCAGAAAGTGAGTTCAAGTATAAGGAAATAAGATGATAAATCATCAGAGGTATTTACATCAAAATCTGTGGCATTTATGTAACACTCAATATTGTACATGTAACAGTATATATGCAGTGTTATCATGTGTATAGGTAACAGTGTATATGCAGTGTTATCATGCGTATAGGTAACAGTGTATATGCAGTGTTATCATGTGTCTAGGTAACAGTGTATATGCAGTGTTATCATGCGTATAGGTAACAGTGTATATGTAGTGTTATCATGCCATCTCTCTTGCTGCTTCAGTTTTTAATTTTTTAAATCCTTTAGCCATATCTGTCCATATGTCTCC
This sequence comes from Electrophorus electricus, assembly GCF_041902795.1. Lineage (NCBI taxonomy): Eukaryota > Metazoa > Chordata > Actinopteri > Gymnotiformes > Gymnotidae > Electrophorus > Electrophorus electricus. The sequence continues at coordinate 9,035,287 of NC_137500.1, read as the reverse complement.
ACTTCTCTCCACCTCTCTCTACCTCTCTCTACATGCCTCCACCTCTTGCCACATCTCTCCACATCTCCACTTCTCTCCCCCTCTCTCCACATGTCTCTACCTCTCGACACATCGCTCCACAAGTTTCCACTTCTCTCCACATTGCTCTCTCTTGCTTCCAGTGCTGCACATCTCTTCTCAATTTCTGTCCAGAATTCTGATGCACCTGCTACTGTTACAGTCTAATAGATTCTCTTTCTCCCTCTCTCTCATCGCAGTTGTGGATGTTCTTGTGTAAGCTGCTGTTCTGACTGAGGTGAGAGGTTGTACTTAGTTCGGTCTCGGGGAGACATTGTCCTAACGCATGTTGATGATGGACAGCCTGAGAAACCGCTGTTTGGTGCTGCTGTTCTTCCTGGGTAGTGCTACCACAGCCCTGGAGGTCCCTCTTGACCGTGAGTACCAAAACAAGCACACACACACACAATATAAATATATATATATATATATATATATATATATACACACACACACACACTGCCCTAGATAATTTCTGTCAGCGCAAGTCTCCAGATACTGAGGATCTGGAGTATTTACTGATGGTATTATTACTGAGGCTATTTACTTTGCAGAAAAGAATACTAGAGAGTGAGAGAAGATAGAGATAGAGAGTGAGATAGAGAGTGAGAGAAGGGCAGAGAAAATCTAAATGGCAAGAGAGGAAGGCAAAACAGACGTCAGCACAGCTTTCTAGGATGTTTTTATTAAACAGTGTAATTTCCCTGCATTATGGCCTCAATTCCAAAAGTAGTATACTATTGAGTGTGTCCGTGTGTGTTTGATGATCAAACAGAAGATGATAGCCCTTTTCAAGACGGTGAACACTCAGTCTTTATAACACTAATATGTGGTTTTCTTTGATGCTTGCTGTTATTTTCCTCCCTGCTGTTGGGGAATAAAGCAAAAATTCTGGAAGGATGTAAGTCATTTCTTGGTGTGACTCTCGTGCCAATTTTTGAACTTTGATTTGGATTTTGCTTTTTAGTGCTGCAATTTCGGTTCAGCCATTTGTTTGTTTGTTTGCTTGTTTGTTTGTACATAACTGAGGGTCATTTATTTGCATGCACTCACTGTGCGGAGGTTTTTCTGAATTAGTCTCTTGATTTGCTTTGTCCTTGTGTTTTCACCAGGACATTTGTCTGTGTGTAGACAAGAATTCTGTACAGTACATGCTATTAATGTTCAGAATGGCACAGCTTAGATTTTAGAGTTTAGCCAGACATGTGGATACGGACAAGCTGATTCAAGATTTCTACAAAATTATTCTAATTTATTATAGCTCTGGACATGTTGCATGCTATATTTTGTGGTTCTGTATTTTATTTTTTGCTTCACTCTTGTCTTGCTTAGTAAGACATGTTGCATGATATTGTGCATTTTGGTGTACGTGTGTTATTGTAGGACAGAGAGGGAGAGCCAGAGCATGATGGTATTCTTGCTGTGAACAGTTGAATAATGAGATAACTTAATGATATCACCCTAATCCATTTTTTCTATTTTTGATCTTAGTGCCACAGCCTCCAACCATAACCCACCAGTCCCCTAAAGACTACATTGTCGACCCACGTGAGAACATCGTGATCCACTGTGAGGCCAGGGGAAAGCCTCACCCAAGGTTGAGTGAGCTCAGCATTTGGCATTTACAGACAACATTCACTTCATATGCTGCATAGTCATTTGTACTAACAGCTTTGTAAGCAACTCAAAGAATCCTCAGTGGTGGTGTATGGTGTGAAGATTTCACAGAGATGTTAAGGTATATAAAAAGAACTGCATTCAAGAATAAATATTTCTGTGCAAAAAATGCTGTTGAAAATCACTGAATATGGCAAAAGGTTTAGAGTGAGATGTCTTTGTTATATGCATTCCTTGCCTTGTTATCTGTGATGCTGGCAAAAGACCCCTAATTAATAAATCACTTCTCATGGTCAATTCTGAAATAAATCAAACTGAAGCAAAATTAATTTAGCACTCATTAGAAATGAAAGCCAGCGTAAGTAGTGAAGGGATGTGTCTCTGTCTGATCCAGTGACGGTAAAGCAAGCACTAGCTGTTTAGGATTATAAAGATTTCCACTGTGATGGCAGTGGGATACCATGGCAATATGGGAATAAGTCTTATTCTCTACATTCATTTATGAGAATATATATAATAAAACCAGTGGAAATGCTTCTGTGATGTTGTTTGTAGGCTGCAATGTTGCCGATGGCTCTGCACGTAACTGTGGTTATATTGGCCATACTACATCCTGTGAGACTGACACTGAAGTATTGTTCATTTACTGTGGCAACAACATTTTCTCTCATCGTGCCCTCATAGTTTCTCCTGGACGAGGAATGGCATACATTTTGACGTTGATAAAGACGCTAAGGTGATTATGAAGCCTCGCTCAGGCACTCTGGTGATTGACATCAGTGGAGGGGAGAAGGCTGAGGCCTATGAGGGGGTCTACCAGTGCACTGCCCGCAATGAGCACGGCACCGCCCTCTCCAACAACATCATCATCCGCCAGTCCAGTACGTTAGAACCTCCTCCTAACCAAAATGGCTGATGTTTCTGTCTAATCATCCTTTGCTTTAGTCTTCTTGAGCTCCTTTGTTTAACTGCACATCTTAGTTAAAGTACTTTATTTGTTTTTCTGTGGAAGGTCTCATATCAATGACATGTTTTTCTTTTTACCATCCGTGTGAAAAAAAAGGTGTGTTTGCCATCCTTAAAGCACTTATTTTGGAAGGTATATGAATTTGAACATGCATGCAAAGTTTCCTCTATGCTGCCAATATGTTCTCCTCATGCTGATGCTAAGATTAATGCAGTGAAACAGTGTGCCCTCCTCATGCTGATGCTAAGATTAATGCAGTGAAGCAGTGTGCCCTCCTCATGCTGATGCTAAGATTAATGCAGTGAAGCAGTGTGCCCCCCTCCCCATTCTGTACCTTCCCTCATCACTCCCAAAATGACTCATAAACGCCAGTGGTGCGTGTAAATGGCAGTATTGTGTGTCATGATGTGCCCTACAGGGTCTCCCCTGTGGTCGAAGGAGCAGATCAAACCCATCTTCGTCCAGGAGGGCATGCCTCTGGTACTGAGATGCCAGCCACCGGCGGGTCTTCCCCCTCCCATCATCTTCTGGATGGACAACAGTAAGCTTTCCCCTGCTCAGGCTTCCCACACAGCGGACGTCAGGCTACATGCACAGACACTGCCCTAGGCACTTTACTCCAGACAAATGCTTGACATGCAAGAATAATTTCTTCAGTACACACACTGGTAGCATAAGTACAAGCGTTTGGTAGGACAATCTTGAAAATATTGTGTAAATTTTAAGTGAAGAATGTTTCTAATTTAAGGACATTTTAATTGGGTTGTGCTAGAGGACTTTTTGTGGGATCAGTTTTAAGACCTCTAATAAGCTTTAAAACTTGGAACTGCATAATGTCATCTAAGTAATTGGTTTATATTGTGACTAAACTGTTTTAATTAGTTAGAGAGAAAATATTATAGTGACACAACAACACATAAATAGGAGCTTTTCCTGGATCTGGCATTACATAGTATTAGAACAGAACACGAAAGTGGGCATGAAAACTCATTCCTGGATGAGAACCCCTATTCCAGTACCTTCCCTGTATACAGCTGAATGTCACTTCAGTTAAAGTCACATTACAACTTACCCCACTTTATGATTCCTATTAGGTGTTTCTGTTTTTATTACACTGTCATGTCTCATTGCTAAACAGCGGCAGCGTCCCCCTGCTTCAGCTGTAAGGTTACATCAGTAGAGTACTTCCCCCCTTCGTTTTTGTACTTTTTTCTACTTTCTCTACTTTCTCAAGCATGTAGCTGTCATCCAAACCTTGCTACAGCATGAAAGCCTTACCCTGCACTAGCTTCACCTGTCATCCCTCACTGCTCCCTGTCATCTTTTTCTCTCTCTCTCTCCTCTCTCTCCCTTTTTTCTCTCCCTCTCTCTTTGTCCATCTCTCTCTCTCTCTCTCTCTCTCTCTCTCTCTCTGTCTCTCTCTCTCTCTCTCTCTATATATATATATATATATATATATCCTCTTTTACTCTCTCTCTCTCTTTCTCTCTATCTCCTTCTCCTTCTCTGTCTCTGTCTGTATCCCACTCCCTCTTTCTCATTCCCTCTCTCTCTTTTCCTCTTTGTGCTCCTCTCCTGCAGATTTCCAAAGGCTCCCACAGAGCAGGCGGGTCTCACAGGGCCTGAACGGGGACCTCTACTTCTCCAATGTGATGACGGAAGATTCCAGAAGTGACTATATCTGTTACGCACGCTTTCCCCACACACAGACCATTCAACAGAAGCAGCCCATCACTGTGCGCGTCTTCAACAGTGAGTCTCTTATGAGTAAGACATACATCTGTAGGAGAGAGGCTGGGGAAATGTTTCTCACAGTTATGATTATGATAACCACTGTTCTGATGACACCAGCTCTGAATGGGGGGCATTGTCTGAAATCATATAGGTTTTTTTGTTTGAGAAGATTGCAATAAACCCCCAAACCTACATTCATTGTTTAAAACACCATCAATTCTCTGAGGAACAAAAGATGCCCTTGAGTCAAGTAGGATTTCGTGAAATGTCACAGACTGTACAATAGTGCAACTGTTTGACCCTTTTCCCCTTATTTGCTTATGTATACAGTCCTTGTATTTCCTCTCCACAGACTCCATGGATATTTTGTTAATCATTGACTTTTGACTGATTTCTATTATCTTGATTCACTTGCATTGGACCTTCTGTTGTCTTACAGCGGATGCAATCAATGAGACAATGGAAGCTTATTTGAATGACACTGATTTGTTTGGTGGTGAGTGATGGTGCCCCCTAGTGATTGCCCTTCAATCATTTAACCAACCCCTGAAGATTAACCCTCTATCTTAGTTTAACCAACTGCAGAACTCAGTCACTAACCTGAGTCTTAAATCTTTCGTGCCTCACCTAAACAAATGTGGCTTCTCATATTATTAAGAATGTTTGTTCTTTTCTGTTTCCTCTAGATTTTCATATTGTATAATACCTAAACCTTTCTAAATGCTTTTACATGGTGATATTTTACCCTCCTTGCAGGCTTCTCCAGCTGAATGAATGATTGGCACTCTGCAATTACAGTTTAAAATGATGGGTTATATTAATTAAAAGTACGAGTTTGATTGGATAAATGAAGTGCAATAGTTTTGTCAACTTTTAAGAACATTGACATTAACTAGCCTGCAGTATCTAATACTAAATTAGGAGGCAGAGATTTTGATTTATAGCCACACCTTCTGTTTGCTTCCATTCCTCTTCACTGATCCTTACACTCAATCTTCCATTCAATCTTCCACTGCTCATTTCTTATTCTTGTACCCTCCAATATTCATGCTATGGGTGAGATTTACTAAAGCTTGTAGCATGAAAACAAATAATCAAGTTCTGAAAAATGAATAATAATAAGTTATGTTACAAAGAATAATTTAGTATTGCATTAAACATTTTAATATGCTACCAGCTACAGTAAATTTGGCTCTGCATATTCCATTTTCCCAGTTTGTCACATTTGCTTTATTCATTATTATTATTATTATTATTATTATTATTATTATTATGTTTGATTCAGATTTTCCTCATAAATGCTGTGAGTGCATTAGGTGACTTTGCTACACATTAGAGGTCACCACATAGCAGAACATTCCTCATTCCTCTAGTTCATGGTATATTTATAACCACAGGTTTCGTTTCAGTACCTTAGTACCAAAGCAAACTGAAATGAAATTTATGTTGTGCAGAATATGCTGGCTAATTTTGTGCTGGTTTGATCTTGACTGTGACAAAGAATAACCATTCACCACCTCCTATATTAGAAACATTTACCAGTTATATCTTGTACAAAATATTGGAGTACATCTAGTGTACAGTATACTTGCTGTGTTGCACTGTTTGTGTTAGCAATTCTCAGAGTCTTCATTAATGGTCAGTTTCTGTTTGCTGTTGGCCAGATATTTTTTGGATGGCAGAAAAGTGCCAGTCTCACTCCAGCAGTGGCACCAACACATGCAAAAACTCCAGCAACACTGCTGTGTCTGATACACATGTGCCAGCACAACACCCACTATTGTGCCATGATTGTGTCAATCACTGCTGTGGTGACAATGTCCCACCAAATAATATCCAACCAGCAGTTTTCCTGTGGGCAGAACTGCCCAGTCATGAACAGAGTTGATGGTGGCTGACAACTGTACATGGCAATAGGTGAAGGTTTCTAATAGTACATCTGAAACATGAACCTTTATGACAGGTATACCAAAAACATGGACAGGCAAGGTGGAGTGGCCTGTAGGCATTTCTAAGAGACAAAACTAGTGAAAGCTCCGTCAAAATCATAACAGTCCTCAAAATGAAAATACACACATTCCCTAATAACTAATAAGAGCATTTTTTTTTAGCAAAACCCCCCAAAACAATAAACATATTTTAACATTTTTAAATGTAGCCTTGCCCATGAAGAGATTATAAGGCTGTACTGCGTAGCTAGGTGGTTAGAATTCTTATTCTGAGTGTTCTTACTTCAGACGAGCCACTAGAGGAGAGACAGCCAGTGTTTCTGGTTCCATCTGATTTTGTGAGCGCAAAGCTGGTACTCAGAGGGCAGGTGTTGGAGCTGGAGTGCATTGCTGAGGGACTGTGAGTCTGCTCCTGTTTTTACTCCTCCTTATGCTGTACTCTCGTTTTTCTCACCAATGTAATGTGATCAAAAATAATTTTATTTGAATTATCAGTCAAATCAAAGCAATTAAGTTCTATGACCTTGGCTATGTAATATGTAGTCAAAAAGCTCTACTAATTTTGTTCTCTCTCTCTCTCTCTCTCTCGCTCTCTTTTTCCCACACGCACCCCCCTCTCCTCCAGGCCCACTCCAGAGATCTCCTGGATTAAAGTGAGTGGTGAGCTCCCGGCTAAGCGAACCTCCTTCCAGAATTTTGAGAAAACGCTGCGGATCGTGCATGTGTCTGAGGCAGACGCTGGCGAGTACCACTGCACTGCCAAGAACCGGCTAGGCTCCACCCATCACATTATCCACGTCAGTGTGAAAGGTGGGAGACGGATGGCATGGCTGGACAGTCCAGCTCCAGCTGCATCACTTCGCTAGCTCTGTCTCTCCCTTACATTTTCTCCTATTGATTTTTAAATGCAGTACACGACTACTTTATCTGGGGAGCTGATGTTCTGTCGGTAAACAGGGCTGAAGATTGAAACTGTTATTAGATTGTCTGGTAAAAAGTGGAGCACAGGAAACAGGCTCTGAAGGTTGATAGCATTAAGAAGCTATACAATATGTTCCTTAATGTAAACAAAGCATGTTTGATGGTAAACTAATACATGTCTGTATCTTATAAAAAGTTGTTTGATTCCTTAGCTTCCCTCATGATTATAAATTTAATTTTATCTTTCTGGCATCTATTGCAGGTTTTTAGTATAAAAATGCCATCTTAACATGCTCCTCATACAGTGTGTGTTTTGTCCTTGTTTGGTTGTTTCCAGCTTCTCCATACTGGATCAGTGCTCCCCAGAATCTAGTCTTGGCCCCACTGGAAACTGGGGTGTTGACCTGCCGAGCTGGAGGGAACCCCAAACCCACCATTGCCTGGTTCATGAATGGAGTCCCCATTGAGAGTCAGCCTTGCTCTTTATTTCTCCTGAGTAGCACACATGCTGTGTGTATTGTTAAACTATTGATGCTGATAGGGCGTCAGAATTTGTGTGTTCATATCTAATAAGCTTTAGTTATTTCTTCTATATTGGATTACACTTTGAGATTGCGTCATTTCAGTGCATGAAATCACCATTGGTCCCACTGTGCTTACAGTTATTTGATTCTTTTTTGTTATGTTTTGCGTTGTGTTCCTAATAGATTCCCCTGAAGACTCCAGTAGGACAGTGGAGGATGATACCATTATTTTCACTGAAGTCCAGACTGGCTCCAGTGCTGTGTACCAGTGTAATGCTACTAATGAATATGGGTATCTCCTCTCGAACGCCTTCCTCATTGTGCTGGGTAACTAAAAGAAGCCTGTCTTAAGTTATGTCATTACCACTGATTGACAAATACAATTAAATATAAATCACTGCAATGAACAATAAACATTCACCACTTTATTAATTAGGAACATCTTGTAGGTGTGCAGTTAAGGAGTATAATATGACCTTAAATGTCTAAATTATTAAATGGTTTGCTTATTTTTAGTAATGAATAGGCTCTGTGTACTGTTTCCTATGTATTCTGTATGATGACCAGATATTCCCAGATTTTCTAAATCTAACATTCATTGCAGCTGAATCAGTAGAAACCTATCATAAATGATCACCAGTATAGAAGGATGGTTCATCATTGGTAAGCTCACACAGCAGTGTATTTTAATCAAGTGTGTTCATTGCAGCTGAACCTCCCAGGGTGCTCACTCCTCTTAACACAGTCTACCAAGTCATCATGGACAAGCCCGCTTTTCTGAACTGTGTCTCCTTTGGCTCACCAATCCCAAGAGTCACATGGTATATGTGCACCTGTCGATGTGTGTTTGCTGCAAACCTGTCATTGTGTTTGTGTGTGTTTGTGTGTGTGTGTGTGTGTGTGTGTGTGTGTATGTGTGTGTTGTATCTCTGTTTCTCCATTCATCTCATTAACAGCTCTGTGTACAGAGCGTTAGGCAAACTGTAAAGTACCTCCTTTTATTGCCTATTTGTGATGAGTTTCTGCACTTCTCTGCAGAATAACCACATGCTACTTCTAGTTAAAAAAGGTTATTAAACTAATGCAGGCACACTGTCTCAATTGCACTGCACCAGCAGCAATTATGTGACCTTTGTATGAGAGGCAGAATTCCACAGCCAGAGTCTGAGCTTCTGTGCTTCTAAGAGGAGCTCTTGTGGAGCTGTTTTTCCAAAGTTTAATTGGCTTTATCTGTGGCACTACTGTCTGTTGAAAGACTTTTGTTATTCTGTCATTTCCAAATGAGGTGACCCTCCTTATTGGCTTGCCTTGTTAAGAATCCTGCTAGGCTCATGTTAGGCTTTTCCTCCTCAGGTTTAAGGACAGCCGATCCAGTATCCTGGTGGGCGACCCATATGTGTTCCATGACAACGGGACTCTTGAGATACCTGTGGCACGGGTCGTCCACAGCGGCAAGTACACCTGCGTGGCAAGGAACTCCCTTGGCATCTCGGAGAATCACGTGTACCTGGAGGTCAAAGGTGAGCATTTGTGTGCAGTGTGGAGGTGGAGAGGAAGTTGGATTGGGTTAAGACTTTAATTGGTCATTGCTCTGGTTTTTATATTTCGTGCTTCTCCTTGCTGTGTGATATCTGTTTTGATACGTAGCCCTGGGAATGTTTTGCTTTCCACATCTATTGAATGTATTGCTATATCATATCAATATATAACAAAATCTAAACAAAATATATTGCAATGTGTTATGCTGTATTTAACTTTTTTTTATGAGTATACATTAGGCCGAGAGCTTCAGTCAGTAGATTTAGTCTGGAGCTGGTCTGTTGTCCATTGTTTAAATAGACAAATTAATTGCTTGGAAGGTGCTACAATACAAATCCATTAAGGCCAATCACCTGTCTTCACTGGGTTGTTGTTTTGTTTTTGGAAAACATTTTGCCAGCTATTGTATGGTGATGGACCAGGAGGCAACTTTTACAGCCTACCTGGAATGTATATTGAAAACATCCAGATATCTGAGTTAATTCTTAGTTACCTGCAATTTATTACCTTTGTGTTCCCATCTGTTTTTTCCAGACATCAAATGGCTTTAAGTCCAGAATTCTTTAGGTTCTTTCAGTTTCTGCACCAGCCTTAAACTCAGTGTATGTAATACATATGCCTGTATGTATTAAAGTATTTAGTTGATGCTTTTATCCATATCAACTTACAATTATGACAGAACACAGCTTGAGCAATTGAGGGTTAAGGGCTTTGTTCAGGTGCCCAACAGTGGCAACTTGGTGATGTTGGTGGGGCTTGAACTGGCAACCTTCCAATTTCTGGGCAAGTACCTTAACCACTGAGCAACCATTGCCCCCTGTTAAAGAGCCCACACGGATTGTAAAGCAGCCTGAGTACATGGTGGTCCAGAGAAACAGCGATGTGGTGTTTGTATGTAAAGTGAAGCATGACCCTTCCCTCATCCCAACCATGATCTGGCTCAAGGATAATGGAGAGCTTCCTGATGATGAAAGGTAAGCACTGATATGGGTCTGTTATTGATATCTATATAAGTAACACAGATTTATAAACCTAACCATAGCACATCATGTTTTGAACCATAAAAGATGGGCATCTTTTTATAGTTTGTCCTTGCTTATCCTGAAAATATATAATTACAGGCAGGGCAGGTTAATATATTTAGCCTAATATAGACACCAAGTCCCATGAAGCTATGCCTTTAGTATCCATAGAAACAGTGATACTGTGTAAGAACAAGCATTGTAAAAATGCCCTTTGAACTTTCCATTAATGCCAAGTAATTTTCTATGGAGCACTCTTTAACAGTCTTTAAATAAAAAGTATAATAACATAAATAGATCCATGCCTCAGGGGGCTAAGTTCCCTGGTGGCTCTTCACAAATCCATGGCATTCTTTCCTGCTACCTCATTGAGATGTAGTGATGACAGTAAGGCTGTGCTATGACTGCTTTCAGATTCATCGTGGACTCTGAAAGCCTCACCATTAGAGAAGTGACAGAGAATGATGAGGGGACATACACATGCATTATGAACACCACCCTGGACCAGGACTCAGTCAGTGCCAAGCTCAGTGTTGTTGGTACGTCACCTTACCTCATCCCCTTTCTATAGAAAACAGTAGTTACAGAAGTAATAGATCCTCCTGAATAAGTATAAAGAGAGCCAAGCTAACTTTAAATAAAAAAATAATTATTTAGTGGACTTTTCTCCATTTCTTGGCCTCTGTTTCTATTATAGACTGATGACTGTTACTTTGCTCATGCGAGATCATTTAAAATAAAGAATGACTGCTTTAGGAAACAGATCATGTAGCATCTTCTTTCGGTGGATCCTTAAAACTATCACTGCACCTTCCCTTGAGCCCAAATGCATCTTCTTCCTCTACAGCTGTACTTCCAGCTCTTGTTTGTATACTAATGACTAACTCCTCACTCACTCCTACCCTGCTCGATTTCAGAGGCTACCCCCACACCAGCGGTTATGTACGGTAAAAACAGCCTCATATGCATCACATCACACCTCATACTCCCCTGGGTTGTGGGGTGTGTGTGTGTGGATGTGTGTGTGTGTGTGTGTGGGGGGGGGGGGGGGTGACAGAGAGTGTGTGCAAATGTGTGTGCACATGTGTGTGTGTGTGTGTGTGTGTGTGTGTGTGTGTGTGTGTGTGTGTGTGACAGAGAGTGTGTGCGAATATGTGTGTGTGTGTGTGTGTGTGTGTGTGTGTGTGTGTGTGTGTGTGTGGAGAGGTTCAGTCAAGCATGCTGTCCTTGTAGCTACATATTCATTCCTGCTTCGGTGTTTGCAATGATGTGTGTTTGTGACTTCATTAAAGTCTTGCTTGAACCACAGGTTGACAGACAACTTTTTCAGATATACCAGCTTTTTGTGCTTCTTTCCCATTTTCTTTTTTTTTCTTTTCTTTCTATATTCTACAGTACTCTGCTACAACATGCAAAAAAGCCCTCTTTTATGTTGTCAAATATTACTTTTGATGGTTTTGTTAGTGAACTAATTGCTCTGCACACAGAGTGAACATCTTCTTTATACCCATTTGTGTAAAATCAGTTGGCGTTATATCAGCATGAAAACCAGATTGATCTGCCTGTGGTATAAGATGTGCATCCCATTTGTAAGACATCACTTCAATTTTTGCATTTCAAGACGTATAAGGTTGTGCATGATTCAAAAGGATTTCTTATTTATTTTGCAACACAGAATTTTTAAATCTTTCCATGTTAGTTTGAGTTTGTACAAGTCTAACACCTCAAATACTGCCTAGGACAACTGCTCTCAGGTGCTGTATTTCTGAAACCTTTTTCTTTTGTTCCCCTCTAGAAAAGCCAGATGCCCCCACAGATCTGGAGCTGACAGATCCTGGGGTACGGAGTGTCCAGCTCTCCTGGATCCCAGGAGATGAGCACAACAGCCCTATCAAGAGTATGTGTCCCCTCGTCTGCATGCCAACAGTCATGCTCCTTAGTGAAACTGCCTTGACAGGCAAAGCTGTGACCTGTGCATGTTAGATTCCTTTTTGTGGACAAATGGGCTGAAACTCTAACAGTGGTGTTTTGTGCTACTGAGCCCATTATTCTTGTTAGTGAATGTATTGGAAAGAAATCTTTGTGTTTTTAAAATAATTGCTTTGCATATACATTCATGCTATGCCAACTGACCTGATTATCTGAAAGGGGCTAATGGATCAAGTCTGGCATTTCTAATTGATTTGAATTCTTTTACTATTTGGTCTGCTTTTTCCAGAGTTCCTTATTCAGTATGAAGATGCTCTTCATAGCAGTGGTACATGGAATAACCTGACGGAGGTGCCAGGGACCAAGACTATGGCTCACCTCAAGCTTTCCCCATATGTGCACTATAGCTTCAGGGTCCTAGCTGTCAATGATGTTGGCTACAGCCTGCCCAGCCTGCCCACGCACGTCTACAAAACCAAGCCAGCAGGTAGCCACCAGGGCATTTCTTACTGCGCCTGCTACCGTTTTAGTTTAGGCACAGTGAATATAGCTGTGTCTATCTGAGAGTCTGCACCAGTTTGTTACCTACTTGTATTTTCATTGTTTCAGGATTAAATATGTGTATCTGAAATGTAATATCTCTCTCTCTCTCTCTCTCTCTCTCTCTCTCTCTCTCTCTCTCTCTTTCTTTCTCTCTCTCTCTCTCTCTCTCTCTCTCTCTCTCTCTCTCTCTCTCTCTCTCTCTCTCTCTCTCTCTGCTGTTTGTTCTCCCAGCTCCTGATGAGAACCCCAGTGATATTAAAGCCATGGGCATGGAACATAGTAATTTGGTGATATCATGGAAGGTAATGGTAAAAATAATTTCCATATAATGCTAATGAAAATCTGGAAGATATTCTAAATGTTCATCATCATGAGTATCCACACTATTGAGCTATAGGGATGCTAGTTGGTAATACTTATGTATAGGGATAATAGATGGTAATACTTAACTATAGATGATTAGATTGCTTAACTTCTGCTGTATGGCAACCAATTGAAAATGCTGAACTTTGTGTTATGTACCTACTAAAGTAATGCTGACCGATTTTCTAAGCCATTGACAGGTCTTCAGTCGAATGGTCCTGGTCTTCAGTATAATATCATGTGGAGGCAGATGGATGTGGATAAGGACTGGAATTCTGAGACAGTGGCCAATGTCTCTAAGTTTGTGGTAGCTGGAACACCCACTTTTGTGCCATATGAGGTGAAAGTTCAGGCTCTGAACGACTACGGTAACGGGCCCAAGCCCCCCATCATCATCGGTTACTCAGGAGAGGACTGTGAGTAATCCAGTATTTTTTCTCTGCAAAAAACAAACTGAGTATTTTTTGCCTATGTGCTTTAGAACCAAGAGAGATGGCTGAGTGACATTCTGGTCTGGTCATTGTAGTGTAATCAGTATATTTGCCCTCCACGCAGTGCCAGTGTCAGCGCCAGAGAATGTATGGGTTCGGGTGCAGAACAGCACTCTGGCAGAGGTCCACTGGGAGCCAGTGCCAGCAAAAGCAGTGCGGGGAAGACTACAAGGCTACAGGGTGTGTCTCTTTTCATGTGATCTAGTGTCAACATAATAGATTTAAAGAATTACTATTATTTATTTAACTCTATGAAATCATAAGTATTGCTGGTTATAATAAAGACTAGGTTGTAATGTTAGTTGTTTAATAGGATACTTATATCTTTGTAAGACAAATGAAGCTATTTCATTTTGATAAATAATGTTCATTGTGTGTATTGTCTTCACTGGAAAGCGCTTTGCGTTTAGGAGCCATGAGGAGCAGTTATTTTGTAATTATGATATGCTGGTGATAACAGTGATTGTGATATATTGGTGATAACAGTGATTATGATATGCTGGTGTTAAAAGTGATTATGATATGTTGGTGATAACAGTGATTATAATATGCTGGGGATAACAGTGATTTCAGAGGGCTGTTCCAGAGTTACAAGTCTGAATTCAATTTTTCAGGCCATTTTCTGGACTCACAGATGTCACTGACACACAAAAATACAACAGAATACATCAGAATTGAAATTAGCCCACTTGTGTTGTTCACCAAATGGGTGACAGTGCCTGTTTGTATAAATGTGTTTATCATTGAGTAGAATCAGATTAATCTAGAATCTGATACTCATTTATATTGATGATTCCAACAAAAACAGTTCCTAGATCAGCTCTCTATATCTGAGCTGCATCTCATGGCACCCCTCAGAGCCCGTTTCATAGTATTTGTAAAGTACCACAAAGAAGATCTCGTTTTGAACCATCATCTTAGATTAGCTGTTCTAATGGGGCCAGCTGGTCCTCTTAACCACTGTTGAATAGCCTCTGACAGAACCTGACAGAACCTGACAGAACCTTAGGCCTGAGCATGTGTTTACAGGAGACTGCAGTTATACTGCGGATGTTTTACTAGAATAAAGCCAGAGAGTTGATTGCACCAGTTATTTTGTAACAATGGAATAACAATGTTCTTAATCACAGTTTTCAGTTGAGTTATGATGCTCTGTCTCAGTGAATGCAGCTGCACTGATTATATTACACAGAGAGAGACATCACATTTCACGTGCTGAAGGGCAGTATTCTTACAGGCATTCTCGCTACTACTCCCCAGGTGTATTACTGGAAAGAAAGAAGCCTACACAGGCACACCACCCACAGCCATGCCCACCACATGGAGCAGCAGACATTGAACTTCACTGGCAACCGGAGCCATGGCAAGATCCCAGGCCTCCACCCATACAGCATCTATTTGCTCAATGTCCGAGTGTTTAATGGGCGTGGCGAGGGCCCGGCTAGCTCCAGCCTGAGTTTCAAGACTCCTGAGGGAGGTAAGGTCTGAAAACCATGCTAGATATTAGAGACATCAGATTAAGGTGCCAGATGATTGGACAGCACCTTTGGATCATAGTTGAACAAACTGTATGGAAACAGGCAAAGACAAAATAAATAAAAAATTCTGGGTCTTGAGTTCTGGACTTTACTCTTTGATTACATCTAATTCTCAACCCTATCTGTCTGTTTTTCTAGTTCCTGGTCGACCAGCATTCCTGAGGGTAACTAACAGCAATCTAGACTCTCTGACCCTGGAGTGGGGTCCACCCCATGAGCGAAATGGGCATTTAACAGGCTACATCCTTACATACCAATCAGGTAAATCAACATATAATCCATCCCAGATGATGTCTCAGTTGTGGCTTTACAGAGTGGGTCAGTAGATCAAACAGTGGTACAGCCCCATTGTGATGTGTGTATTGTTCATATGCATAGCTTTAATCACTTCAGCATGTTATGGGGAAACAGTTTCAGTTAGTCAACAAATTAGATTCTCATTAACAGGTTGTGACACATTTGACTAAATCAGTGACTCAGTTTCTAACCTTCTTTTAAAATCTTTGTATATGTTGTGTTAATGTAAATGTATATTTGTGTGTTTATCTATATACTGCATGTTGCTAAATTTTAGCTACTTAGAATCATGGAAACTTTGACAGTGTGTCTTTTCATAGATAACACTTACATTAAAAAACTCCATCAGGAAGATCATGGATCATCTTGAATAACATATTGTCACCCGTCTGTGCATTGCCCTTGCCAACAATCTTGTTCAACCTCTTTAGTGAATAACACCAATGAGTTTGGCCAGCTGAAGGAGCTTGTCCTGCCGCCCAACGAGACCAGCATAACACTGCACAACCTCAAGTACAGCATGCGCTACAAGTTTTATATCAGTGCCAAAACACTGAAAGGACCAGGGTCCAGCACTACTGAGGAGTTTGCCACAATAATGGACGGAGGTAAAGTACAATCAGTTCTTGGCATAAAATTAACATTGGGATTGGTCTTTTGTGAAGCACATGATATGGAAGTAGTGTTGTTATTACTACTGAGGAAGAAACTGCATAGTGGTTTAGTTCAGATTCAAAAATATTGTGTTGTAATTTTTTGCTAAGGCTTTATTATTGCCCTTCTGAATTTAGTTTTCCTGTTTTCTCCAACTGCAAGTCATAGCCAATTGTTGTAGGTCTCTCCCTTGTCACAGGATAGTGAAGGCAAGCACATGCCTTCACATAAAGTGTGTGAGGCCTTTCAAACTGCCAGCCACACAACTGTTGGAGTTCACAGTATACTGATAGAGCATTGATGGTATAAATGGGCAGAGGGTAACCTTGCTAACCTTCTAATGCAATGACAAAATGGCCAGCTGTGCTCTTGTGAATCCACACAAGTGACCTGTACATTTACTTATTCAGTTTCATTTCTCATTTGAACACTTTGCTTTTATTTTATTTTACTGTGATGTGTCAGGGATGTGCTGTACCGGTAGAAATGTTTTGCATTCATTTGTGTTTTAGCCTTGGAATAAAACCTCTGATAAACCCTGCCATGTATTTAAACAGTATAGTTAACACAGGACTTCATTAATTTTTATTTTTATTTTATTTTTTTTTTTTTTACAAAAATCTGTTTAGGACAGCAGATGCTTCTTTTGGAGGGATTGCATTTTGATTTGGCTTTACTTGGATTTCATGTCCATATTAATTTCCTTTGGCTACTGCCTCTCCCTCTTCATCTTGTACACATGTATACATTATGTAGGTAAAGACATCCTTAATATTTGTATGCTGCTCATGCACAGTGTATCTGCAGTTGTAGTCACTTTGCATGCCTTGAGTTCAGGGTTTGTCTGTCTTCAGTTCCCAGTGCCCATTAAGCAACACAAACATTCAACACTTGAGCAGACAAAATGAATACTTATTTTTTCTGTTAGTGCATATCCTTCTCTTGACCTGTCTTACCATTTTTTATCTTCTGTTTTGTTATGAAATGAACATCCTTCTTTCCTTCTGATTTCTGTTATGCTAAATACGTCCCACTACCAGCATGTTTGGCATGTACGTGGTACCTAACATGTCTTAATCTACTTCTGCTTTCATTGTGAACTGTTTGTACAATGTGTCTTCTCTTTCTCTCTCTGATTGTTTGTTTGTGTCTCTGTGTGTGTGTGTTTCTGTATGTTTGTGTGCTTTGTGTGTGTGTGGGTGCATGTGTGTGTATGTATGTACATTTGCGGGTGTTTCTTATTCCTTTTTATATTTTTTCTAGGGAGTCCAGATTCCCCCCATCCACTTTCCCCTACCTCCCAGTATCTACGCCCCCCTCAGCACAAGGGTATATCTGACTCATAGGCATATCTAGGCCTTAACACGTCTAACCTGATGCTAACACCCTGGAGCATCTGACAGTTAACAATTGTATTACTAAAGTCCCTTGAAATTATCAATGTTGTTAGTCATTATGTTCATATTGGAAGTTTCTTCTAGTTATGCTTACTTATGTAAAATCTTAGAATCCTTAGAATTCTAGAAACGCAAGTCATTGTTTATTTCAGTTCCCAAATTGGTGATGCATGCAGGATTACTTAAAAGCAAGGGAATAGTTATAGGAATAGTTTTGCCTGTTTAAATGCCTGCTGCCACACTCTTGTCTTCTTTCTTGTGTACCCAGTGCATCCAGTATCTCCAGTGTTTGGAAACGTTAGCTCGTCTGTGGGCGAGGATGGAGCACTAATAAGTTGGGAATACTGGGGACCAGAAAGGCACATTTATGTTGAATATATTGTAGAGAACAGTAAGACATAATTTTGGCCATAATTTTGTTTTGTGGTACTGAAAAATATAGGTTGTAATGAACCATTACTCAAGATGAAATTAAAAGATGGTTAGGAGATGAATCATAACTGATGTAATAGGACATTCAGATTTAAACATTTGGATTAGTTTGATAATAAAGCTTTTAATACTTTGGACAATGCATTATGCTATTATGCCAAAACAATTATAAAAATCATTTTAAAACCTTGTTGAACAATTGAAGTAAAAATGCTATCTTCTAAAAGGAAATTCTAACTGATTTGTTTGGCTACATTTTGAGACTATTTAATAAATAGAGAAACTTACTAGAGTTCAAAAGAGTACAAAGAGTTCTGAGATAAATAAATAATCACAGTTGATAATGGTAGCTAATGTTCACAGTACATTATGTCACAGTAACTTGTAAATTGTACTTTCTATGAGGATAATCCATGCCTACTAATATACAACCACTGACATTCATACCTCATTGAATTAATTTAAATATAATAAGTATATTACATGTACTCTTAATATAGATTTTTTTGTAGAGGTATTCTAGTAAGATAGACAAAATTAACTTATCAGGTGGTCATAGTGACATAACTTACCCCTGCATGAAATGTGTAGAATATAGCTCTGCAACTACCAGAGTATGGATGTGATCTGTCCCTCTCAATGGAACCCCATCAGGTGATGAAGACTGGCAAAAAGAGATGGTAAATGGCTCACAGTCCCATATGCTTAAGGGTTTAAAGGAAGGACTGGCATACAAAGTGCGGGTGGTGGCTAAGAGCCATGCTGACCAAACGGTCCACCGTTCTGAGGAGCTATTGGTTACGGTACCAGGTGAGGCCCCGTCTGGCCTTAACCCATGGCGTCATGTGAAATGTGATTCATCGGTTGTGCACCTGCATGCACTGTCCTCCCTTCTCCCGCTCATTACACATGTGAAATGCCTCTGTTTCTAAGCACAGTCAGTCAGTTTCAGTAAAAACCTTCGAGGCTTGTCCATACATTGAGTTGTGCATTTCCTGCATGATTGGCCATCTACATCAAACAGTGTTGTCAGTGGATAGTATTTCATTATTGTATTTTTGTGCCCTTTGAAATTTCGCATATGTGAAGTATGTATGACTGCACAATGCTCATATGCTTGTGCTAATGAAAGTTATCATCAGTGAATAGAATTAAATAATAAACTTGCAATCTAAATATAATCTCATTGTGCTGACTGCAGTCATCTGTAATGAAGCTCCAGTGCTTTTATCCCTGGGACCCAATGAAAATGTTCCTCTGCTCCACTTCACACCCATTTGTTGTCATCAGAGGATCTGCAGATGACAACTGTAAATGTGTACATTGTATTGGCTACGCATCATTTCTTATGTCTAACTGTCACCCCATCCGCCCCGCGTTCCCTTAGCTATGGCCAGCAGACAGGTGGACATTGCTACCCAGGGCTGGTTCATCGGCCTCATGTGCGCCATTGCTCTGCTTATCCTGATCCTTCTCATCGTGTGCTTCATCAAGAGGAACAAGGGGGGAAAGTACCCAGGTGAGTACCCAAGCACCAGTCCTTGGTTTTCATTAGTCCTGCCTGGGAGAGGCAGTGCAATAAAGCCCTGTTTGCTTTGCCAGTGAAAGAGAAGGAGGCTGCACATGCCGACCCAGAGGTCCAGCCCATGAAGGATGATGATATAACTTTTGGAGAGTACAGGTAAGAGAACAGTAAATCTATGGGGATTTTCCCCCACACCATAACCTCAACACATAGCCATCTGGGGATTTCTTCCCCGCACCTTCACCCCAACACACAACACTCTGGAGAAAGTATTTCCTCCACTCATCATGAACCGTGACGCCTGCTTCACCTGCGCAGGGTATGGGACTACAAGTGATCCGAAACCTCTTCACCTCTGGAGCTGAAGCACAACTTTCTTATTTGTGGGCAGGTTGCCCTAAACGTCTATGCCATATCTGTGTTACTGATTAATTTTCTACCAAATATGTACAATAATGTGTAAGACTTCCATAATACTCAAAATTCAGGATATTAGATTAGATATTTTTCTTTCCTTTGGTTTTACAAGATTTTGAATTTACTTTAGGAAAAGCAAGATCCTCCCCTTAAATTTGAATGAATTCAGATCAGTTGGCTGAATAATTATGCAAACAAATTTTATTCATTCATTACCAAATTGTACAGTATACATGCACAGTGTAATAGCATTCAAATGATGGAGCACAGAGATTCTCTAGCTATCACTGAAAGCAGTTTTCTTGTGATGCTTGTTATTGTAATCAGTCTCTTCCTCCTCCTCCTCCTCCTCTTTAGCTGCTTATCGAACTGCACGCGTAAGCTATAAAAATCAAGCACTTTACTTTGTATAGCACTTCTGAAGCATTTTTGTACATCTTTTTCAATTTTTATTATGTTTACATGGTCTTCATTTTATACCTTATATTGTTTGTATATAATTCGAATATAATAGAGTGTAATTTTATCTATTTACTGTGTCCTGACAATTTGTTATTCATGTTTTTAGTTATCTATAATTTAATGTACTGTGCATGACGATGCATAAAGTGTCATTTGCAATAGATAAATGTATTGGGTGATGTTCAAAGTAATGAGTATACAGTATGTAACTTTGCATATTACATACAGTATATAGCATGCACAACAAAGAGGGCCATAATTCTCTGCTAATGACAGTCTGACCATTTATTTAAGTTTCTAGTTACATTTTTGTGTCAGCTTGTTGAACTGGAATACTCTACAATATTGTAGTTCATAGGTTTTTTATGAGTGGTATGACAGTACTTGTTGAAATCAGGACTACCTGCCATATTTAATATTTAATAGATTTGGGTTCACACGACCCATAGAAATAAAACATTCATAAAATAATAGCTCAGACTAGCAGCTAAACGCTGACAGTTAGTTGATCACTTTTGCTCTATTGATTGTGACAGTAAAATATTTACACATCACCTCAACAAGCCTTTACATACTCAGGCAAACATTTGTAATATTTTGTGAATTTTAATGTGGCTTTTTTTTTTATCTTTTCCCCCGTTAACCTCAATGGCTAACCATGTCCCATGTCCTGGTCCTCCTTCATTCCCCCGTC
The DNA here is from genome assembly GCF_041902795.1 of Electrophorus electricus. NCBI lineage: Eukaryota > Metazoa > Chordata > Actinopteri > Gymnotiformes > Gymnotidae > Electrophorus > Electrophorus electricus. Next base: position 9,014,215 of record NC_137500.1, on the reverse strand, counting down.
CCTGGTTCGTTCTGATCCCGTGAAGCCTGTGGTTAGTGCGGCATTGATTCTGGACCCTGGTGAGGTCGGTGCAAGCCACCATAGTGAAATGATTCAGTGGCTGTGGCTCTGTGGCAGCTCTGAGCCTCCCCAGCTGCTGCTCTGTCTTGCGTTACATTGGCTTTGCCATTTGCAGCAGCAGTGCTGTGTGAGAGACATAACAGTGTTGATTGTAGCTCTGCGTGTGCTGCATCCCGCACACTAATTCAATACGAGCATCCTCTTTGACCACCGCTGTCTGCTCCCTCTGCCATCTGTGTGTGTGGGTTGGACATAGGTCTGGAAGGAGGTAAGGGGAACAGTGCGAGACGTGCATGTGGAAATCTGACTGAGATTAGAACTGGCACTGGGAGAAAAACGCCTTGCACACCATCCCAGGATGGCACTCTACTCATGCTCCCAAGCCCTGAAGCCCAATGCTATCATACACAGGCTTTCCTATAGCTCCAGCTGCTTGTGGGTTCTTTCAGGGGGTTGCGAGGGAACACCAAAGCAAATACCATACCTTCAGTAATGCTAGTGCTACTACCAGAGCTACCAGAGTTGCTGATCGCTTAAATGTTTATGATAGCATTTTATGGCTTTTTAAGGCAAAGGTGTCAAATGTTTGTACAGTACATTACATGACAGATCATCACATGCTTATTTTAAGTGAACTAAATTGATTTGTCATTTCCCTCAAATGCTCATTTTTGTTTTGGCTGTTGGATATCTGCTTTCCTGGTCACATCTTTGTCTTATTATTTATGGTTACTGAATGTTCAAAATGGCTGTGGAAAGACAGCCAGTGCTCATGTTTATTGACATAAGCCTTATTCACTGTGATTAAAATTACTGGAGCCTTCAGGAATTAACATTGCTTGTCATTAGTGCTATACGAAATCACAAATCTTATTTTTTGGTCATTGTTACCAACATGTGTAAGAGTGAAAAATTAATGCTTTTAATTACCTACTGGTTTATCTAATTAGAGATATTCTAACATTGTACATGCAGTTCTGGTTGTACTGATGGAGTTCTATGCTGAACGATAAACTTTTATCGCCAGACTTTAGGGTGCACCATCAGATAGTTGCCATAATTTTGGTAATAACTATTGATGTAAATTACAAAGGGCTTGAGTAATTTAATCTCATGTGAACAGAATATGTTACTATATAACATTATTTCATACCTTTTACTTTGTTTCAGAAATGCAGAAATTTTGAGAATTACATAATTGTGCCTGATATCCATTGATGTTCAATATTCAGTTTTGCATTCACCCCATCCACCATAAAGTTCCACAAATCAAACATTAAAGTTAAAAATGTGAAATACATTTAAATATATGTGCTACAGGATGTAACAGTAACATTTAATGTTTATTTGATACTAATGATCCTATTACCCCATTTTGTCATACCTATGTCACTAAGTATGGCACATGTGTATGTACTATACCTGGCATGTTGTTTGTATCAGTGTTCCATCTTTGGTCATGAACAGCCAAGCTAATCTCTGTCTGACATGTCTCTCATCTCTGTCTGACATGTCTCTCACCGTTCCACCTGTAACATCTGCATGTTATTTTCTCCTAGTGACAATGAGGACCATAAACCGTTAAAAGGGAGCCGCACCCCGTCCAGTGGCACCGTAAAGCGAGACGAAAGTGACGACAGTTTAGTTGACTACGGAGAAGGAGGAGATGGCCAGTTCAACGAGGATGGCTCATTTATTGGGCAGTATAGTGGAAAGACAGAAAGGGATGGCGTGCAGGCTCACGAGAGCTCAGAGGCCCCTTCACCTGTTAATGCCATGAACTCTTTTGTGTAAGCACAGGGAAACTAAGTAGTGCAAATTGGACTTTAGCGAAACTAAGCAGTGCAGATTGAACTGTTTGAATGCATCTTTTCATCATGATTAGACCTCTGGTTAATTGCTTGACTATTGAGGAATACTGAATTGAAGGATATGATTCAAAACTACATTTAATTGAAGGGTTAAAAATATGTTTAGGTAGATATGCGTAGAGCGGGTTAATATGCACGGAATGCACTTCAAGTGGTATGTTAATTGGATGTGGGTTGAGGACAGATGTGGCACAAATCAGTGATTACTGCATCCATGAATCATCTTAGATTGGTTTGAGTACTCTTAGCTAATATCAGTTGACCTTTATGGTTTTCACTAAATACAGTATGCCAGAGCTGCATGCATAATGTGCTACTATTACACATCATAACCCTGAAGTATAAGTAAGAACTTGTTAATTTACGTGGGCCATGTGTAGCTCCTCTCAAATACTGGGTATGCCTGTTTTATGAGAACTACGTGCAAAATGCACCAGTGATTTAAAACACTGTTGCAAAATCTTTGAAAAAATGTATACTTATTATCTTTTCTCAAGACATATGTAAATAGTTGTAGAGAAAAGGACTTTATCCTGTATAATGGATGTAATATGTGGTGACCTGAAGGGTTTGTGGACAGACGGGATATTTAGATATAGCTCGGTGCCACCTTCATTTGGATTTTTTTTGTGTAACACCTAAGTCATATTCCCCTTGCATGTGCATAGACTGAGTAGCTTACACACATGTCAGTATCATTAGAGCCCACTGTCATCACTTTGACCTGCATGCGAACTCTTGTGGTTCCCATGGCAACCAAAACCATAGCAACCTAAAACAGTTTTTATATGTAGTATAAAAACTGGAACAGTTCCATTCATATGCCCTTTTATAAAAGGAACTGTATTTGGACATGATAATGGTAGCTGGGTGGCTTTTACTGCATTGTGCCTTTTATTCAATTATCTGAGTCTGGCTCAATTTACTGTAGCAGTTCTATTGCATATTTAACTAAAATGATGATAGGTGGCTGGGAGCAGAGAATGAGCTGGAAGATGCGCTGGAAATAATAGGCCTGTTCATAGGGTAATAGAAAGAGGACATGGTTCTCTCAAATATAATTTGTTCTTTCTGTTAACAGAATGGACACTGCAAGTTTTGACCTCTGACCTGGTTTAGTTTCAGTACATTGGTTTTTAGTTTAGTGCTCTGTGCTTGAGGCTGGTTTGTGTGTCCACATGCACGCTTGTTTGTATTTTGTGTGAGTGCACTTAACATTTGTGCATATGTGTCTAAAAACAATGCATTCATATTCCTTTTGTAAAGTTCTGTTTGTCCATTGTTCAATGTTAAGACCCTTTCCAATGGATGGATGGATTTTCATGAATTTTGTTTTCAAATAACTTGCATCAAGTTTTAATTTTGAATGTATGTTTTTATGTAGATATATTGTAGAAATTGTAAATAATACTATGCCATGTTTGACTTAAAGGAAACCACGTAGAAGTAAATCAAGTATTATTGAAATCTGAGGTGTGAAGGCCTGTTGAGTGTGTTGTATCCACCCGTGACCTGTTTCCTTTGCTGTGATCAAAGTAAATTGGAACACATCCCCAATTTAGCTTGGAGCTCATTTTTGAGCTATGGAGGAGATTCTTGTTTTTGCAAACTAAGTAAAACCTGTTATACTGACACATAGAATTCAATGAGAGCCTATTTTAAGCACAATAGAGAGGACTGTAATTTCTGGTCGTGAATCATTGTACTACTGAGATCTATATATCTGAATCATTATTCAACACAATCATTTGCTTTTTTATTTCTCTGCATAATAGAGTTGTAATGTTTTTAATTGAAAATTTTTTTTTTTTCCAAATTTTACTAACAATTTTACATTTCATTTATATTTAAGTTTCTCCACTTGAGTTTAGGAATGAAATTTCAGCAGCTGTAAATTTAATACTGAATGAATAAATAAATATACTGTATTATCTACTGTTACTGTGTCTTCGTTTTGCTGTGCATATTAGATTTGTGCAAATATTGCTGCTAAACATCTTGACAGAGCATAAAGTCTTCACTTCCTTATAACCTTTGCTTTGCAACTGTAAATTAAACCAATGCATTTGCATTTGCGAGAGCACTGAGTGTATGTGCAAATGCATTGGATTCAGTAGAATAGGCTGTGTTGGTTTGGTGTTTGTTGTAATGGCTGGGATCTGTCCATCCTCCCCTGCTGTTAAAATGCAGGCTATTTTAAGAGGTGACTGATTTTATAAGAAACATAAATACAGGACCACACTGTGGATGTGCTACTTTGATCACATAGTAACATGCCCAGAGTACAGGAGTCATTCTAATAATGAGACTGGACCAGCAACAAAGGAGAAACAACTAAAAGAGGAGCTTGTGAACCTTGAAGACATGTTTATTTCTGTCATTGTTTTATTTTTTTGCAATAATTGCAGTAGAGATAGCAAACCTTGGGCCATCTGTTGTATGATTACAGAGTGACTGTGGCAGGAAGCACAGACGTCTGTGGGTGTCTCTTGGACTCTCTGTAACTTGTTGGCATGAGCTCTGTGCCTTCTGCTCCTAAACATTTCATTTTGTGAATAAATGGATCTAGACCTTCAAAATATGTTTTCTTGGAGTCAGATTGCACATGCCCTAAGCGCTGCTGCAGAAGGGAGTGGGAATCACATAGCAGAGTATTACTAAACACTTACAGGGACTTGATTTGTGCACAAAGCTGTCAGTGGTTTTGCTATTTCATAAATTCCTCCAATATTGCATTTCTTGATCATATCCCAAAAAGATCCAATTACCAATCACTGTTAATCAATCACTATGTATTTAGTACTACAATGCTTTTGTAGATTGTACCATGTTTTAATAGCATAAAATAGGAAATGACAGAAAATAATTGATATTATAACCCTGAACTAAAGCTCTGCTGGAGCCATTCCTACAATGCCATCTAGTGTTGGGGTATGAAAATGAGGACTGAGGTTATATGTGTGTCAGCTGACACATATATGCTTTACCCTTAAAACAATACATAAATAAGTAGTCACTATAAATAAAAACAAATAACCCCTCCAGAATTATCTGAAAAATTAAGTCAATATACTAACATGAAGTGATGATCTCATTTCTATATGGTAAACTGCTCTCAATAGATGTCATTTAAGTGTAGTCATATTTCAGGGTAAGGTAGTCCTTCAACATGAAAGTTAATTTTCATAAAGAATGATAATTGTAATAAGCCTTTTCTCAAAGTAATTGTTTCATTGTGTTTAATTAAGCCTATTTGGTTAAAGCAATCCAATTTCTGTTTGTTACCAATGGAAAGGGCTAAGTTAATCATGTCTGAAATTATATTGAAATAATATCACTTATATTTGTTGTATTTTTGTGCAATGCTTCTGTTCACATCTCTGTGTCTTAGCAACATCAAATCAGAGGTCACTTCCTACCTTTTTTTGGGCCAACCACAATTCCTAAAATTTATATATATATATATATATATATATATATATATATATATATGGTCTATCTCTTTCTTTTTTAAAATACAACTTTCATTTTTGCCAATTACAGCTGATTCCGACTTGGATGCTGTTTGTAATTAACAGAATAATTTCAAGATTCATATTAAGTCTGGGCTAAATTGTGATCATTGTCACTATGCCAACACAGCCCCCTCATTAAACCCAAATACCAGCCCACCCTTCATTGCTCAATTATCCTTGTCCTCTCTACTGGGATTGTGTAGAGTGCTAGAAAATGTGTGTGTCTGTGCCATGATTTAAATGCCTATATCAAAATGTTTATATATATATATATATATATATATATAAAAAATATAAATAAATATATATATATATATATATATATATATATATATATATATATAAAATATTAAATGTTTATATATATATATATAAACATTTAACCCAATCCTTTACTCATATTAAATGTATATAATCTACACTTTACATACATTGACATGACCATGTTCACTTACCTTTACACCAAAGATAATAATAGTATCTTTACAGCTCTTAAAACCTTTTGACACTTTAAAAAATCTTGAATGAAAACTATTCATTATTTAGCTTATGTTGATTGTGAGTTTTTTTTCTCAGGCATGATCAGCAGCTTGTATAGCCTTTGTCTCTGTTCTTTTGTGTCTTTATGCAAATCTGACCTTTCGCTTTGGTGAATGTGAAAGATGAATCTCATAATTGTTTATGATTGCTTACTGACATTTCCATATGGCAGATGAATGGCATGGCCACATGTCCATGTCTGGTAAAAGAACCTGCTTATATGGTACATTTTAAAAATTCTGTGTCTTCGGACAAATTGTAATGTCACAAATACAGAAGAAAAAGAGGAAACAATTGTAAAACACATCCTTTCCAGACACAGACCTGAAAGACTTGTCCAAGTCTTGGGCTCAGTATTACACAATTCAGAAATCCTTATGCGTGACAGAAATACTCTTAATATTTATTGCAGTTGTGTTGAAGGTGGCAGACATTTTTTGGATATAGAGCTGAGGTGATGTATACCACCTCAAGGGTCTCTCCTCACATTTCACCCCCTCCCCTGGTGATCTGCACTGCTGGGTGGCTGATACATAAAGTGTGAGCTCTTAGTTGTATTGATCTGACACTAATGCTCTGCTCTTTCCCTTTTTTCATCTTTCCATCCCCCACTCCCCTCCTCTTCTTCTTGTCCTCTTTCCCCCTGTGTGATGACAGGGATGGGATTACTGCCCAAATCATGTCCCATGTGGGGATTTTAGGAAGAAAAAAGAGGGAATGGGATGTGTGTGTGTGTGTGTGGGGGGGGGGGGGGGGGGGGGGGTTCATCAAGCCAATATACAGGCTTCATTAACTAATTTCTCCTCACACAAAATATCATCTTTCCTTTAGTAGTGCTAATCAAACAAGCATTACCCTATGTTTAGTAATGTTAACTTAGTAAACATAAACTATATTTTATATTGTTATATTGCAAAAATTAAAAATTGGTGTCAGTGGTATTAGTAGAATTTGTTCATTAGACTCTGCCAAGTTCTAAATGTGTAAAAAAAAAAAAAAAAAAAAAAAAAAAAAAAAAGACTTTCTTATTGAAAAATAGGTAAAGTTTTTATTTTTTGCCCAAAATCAAATTGTGAGGAATTTCTATGAGATTTATAAATACATTTTAACACCTGCTTGTGATTCTCTCTTGTAATTTTATAACACACAGATATAAAGGTTACACACAAGTGCAAATAATCAGTATTTCCTGGACAAAATAACAGAAAACCATTTCAAAAATTTTCAAACCTTTTTAATCCTGGCTTGTAGGACTGTGCTGGGCAATGAAGTACAATTGCATCTTTTCCTCTATTAGTCAATAACCAATATTAAAGCCTTATTTATAATTTATTAGGTTGTTATGAAACATTTATTAACAATTTAGTATTTTAACTAAAAAATTAAAAGTAAGAAAACAGACACATATATGTAGGGAACATAATAAGTAGTTACTTTACTTACCAATTTACACGCAACTTACTCCTCTTTGTCGGTACTTATTTGTACAGCCCTAACATTCCCTAACACCAGGGCTACGTGACTCCTCAGTATGGTGATCGAGCTCTATTTTAAGAACCCATACACTTAAAAAAAACAAGACAAGACCACAGAGCATTATCAGAGAGCATGAAATGGCAACTGTAGTATTGGTAAGGTCTCAACGACGTGTCCAGTTTCACTTCAGAATACCAGATGTTCTGTACTCTGATATTGACAGCTGACTGAGACGTTTGCGACCAGCTACTACTGTTCTCATCATAACAAACATGTACGACTGGATGGCAGCTGTATTATCCAATAGGACCCCCTTTATCGCCCCCCTTAAGGGGTCCGTCATAAACTCTCCTCCAATCACACAGCACTCGAGACAAACGGCGCTGTGAGTCCTACCCCGCGCGTATCAGTTTGACGATGCGGAGCTGATTCAGGTGTGTCTCGTGAAGGTTACGCGGACAGATTGTCAGGTCTCACAGGTAAGGACACTTTATCAATCAACGATTAATGTCACCACGGGCATAGACAATGCTGTGAGCGCGTCAGGAAAGCTTCACGGTCTGTAAGGATGGATATGTTGCTGCTGATGTACCGCAATGCAGACCAGTAGGCTGTTTTCACAGATTAGCTGCTTTTCCTTCTGCATATTACTTGCATTTTTCTGTAGCTAACTTGAGGGTCACCCAGATGACAGTGTTCCATTTACACGTAGGCATCTCGACCAAGTCATTCATTTGCTATTGCAAGTATTCTCATGTCTGGGCTACAAGGAGTCTTGTGTATTTATTTATTTATTTATTTATTTACTGCACATTTCGCACCTGTGCACACTCGGGGCTCATGGTGCCACGCTTAGCCGTTTTAAGCAATCCGTAAACATTCTAGATTTGGAAACCTTGGGTTATATGTCGTCTCACAAATTTGTCATTTTTATCAATGTGAAGAAACTGGCCAGCGATTCAATCAGCCGACTTGGTATGATTTTAAACCATTCCAAAGCATAGTTATTATTTGCGGGAAACTAAATTTTAATGAACAAATCAAAAATATTTTGCATTTATTCAGGTCCACTGGGTAGCACTGATATGTAGGCTATGCTATCGAGACGGATGCCCATATCACCCTTCTGATATGTTGAAAGAAAGAGGCAGTCAAGATAGGGCGAGTCCGTGGTGCTTCCAGCATGCCGACATAGACGATGCACGGACATTAGACGGCATAAATAGTTGGTGTCACGAAGCGGTCTCGAAGCGGAATAATCCATCTCGATGTTGCAATGGCGATACTGAATGAGGCTGTGATTTTTGGCATCAGTGTTGACAGGAGCGGTGCTCGGAGCAAGTATGTGCAGTGCACTTGTTTGCTAAACGCATCTCGCACACTGAATGGCTCACTGATTGAGGGATTTCAGAGCATCCTGTACAAATATGTCGAAACGTGGATATATTCGCCTGGCTGTGTATGTAACACCAGAGAGGTTACTCTTGAAGTATAGTATATTTTATGTATGTCAGGATTTATTTATTTTTGTCTGTTGTGAAGAGACAGCCAAAAAGCATCCACAGAAACTAGATTTCTCATTGACCTCCATTAAATGCTTATCTCTGTCATTTTGAGATAGAAAAGGCCCTTCATAAGATGCCTCCCCCCATTTGCCCTGAGGATAGTATGGAAACTCTGAAGATGTAGAGGAGAGAAGACATTTCTGCTCTACGCTGGTATAGGGTTCTATGGCCTCTCTTTTTCTTGGGGGATGGGGGTGGATTATTATGCTGGATGATTGGTTTGTGCTCATTACATTACGGTTAGTGTAACCACGGTGATGAGCACCACACTAGTGTTGCAGATGTTCTTTTGTACATTGAGAGCCCTATGCCGTAAGCATTGCTATCTGTACATATTGATTCTATTTTTTAACCCACTATCAAGCCTGGGGGTCATATTGTGTAGTGGAATGGGAACATTAGCTGGGACCTGTTGCCGTTTGAAACAGCAGGTTTCTGTAATAGGCAAATTGCAACAAGTCCTATCAGTTGGACTCTAAGCATAATTTAATCTGCAACTAACTGCATCTCTTTGATTTCTGTTATAAAGATGATGTTTTCAGTACTGGTATTTCACATTCAAGCATTACATAATAACACACTTGCATTTCAGATGAAAAGGCTAAAGTTACAAATCTCATTCCTGAATTCCATGCTTCAAACCTGAACATTTCCAGCACTGGAATAGAGACTGCATTATTAGCCATGTTTCTTTATGTGTGATTGATATCCTCCCAGGAGCATCAAGATTATTGTTTGAAATAGATTTGACCACAAATATATAGTATTGGATTACCAAAGACATCTGCACTTCCCAGTAAGGCTGTTTAGGTAAGGATCATGTTGAAAGAATAAATAGAACATTTCTGTTTATAGTGTTGCTTGAAGAGTACAGGATGATGCCCACACATCTTAACTATAAATGTCTTGATTTTGAATAAACTTCTTTTATGAGGATGAAATCACAGCCAATTGTTGTTTGTCCTTTTCTACCATCAGTGGTTACAAAGTAAAATAAACAAAAATCATTAAAAACATACACAGCACTATAACAAGTTTTTACTGTGAAGTATCCAAAGCAAAATCAATTTTATTTGACAAGTATGTTACATATATGAGGAGTTTGTCTTTGTTAGTGCAACTATAACACAGAATAGCTTTTTAAAAAGTTATTTAGAAAATATGTTTCAAAGTGGAAAATGTATTGTGCTATTTTTTATAGCATCCATGTAACTGGGTAGAGGATCATCAAATAAATGTTAAAGATATCATGCTATACCTATATTTTCAATCTCAGTGTTTATAACCTTAGTGTTATGACTTACATTTACAGCCTCTGTGTTGATATATACCTTTATTTTACTCAGAATTTTGTATTTATAGTCCCATATGATTTGAGAATAACTGTTGCTGGGTGAAGAACTCGAGAAACAAGTGACAGTGCTCATTTGCCTGTCTGCTGGACAATGTCTGCCATAACAAAAGGAATGAGGTCTGAGTCACAGAGCCCCCCCCGCACAAAGAATAATTAGTATTCCTCCTTGAAACTTGTAATGCTTGTGAGCATGTTTTTTTCTATGTAAGCATCCTCCATAAATCTCTGGTGCTACCTGTAGATTAGTGATCCATACTCACTAATAGAATGCTCTGAAATTCATATCTCCATTGCTATATATAAAGGAAATAGGATTTATGCTATGCGATTTGAGCCCAAGGGAGTGCTTTTCTCTCTCTCTCCCTCTCTTTCTGTGTGTGTGTTTGTGTGTGTGTGTGTGTGTGCATTCATGTGTGCATGCATGTGAGAAAAAGTGTATTCTAGTTGGCCTTCAGAGCGCTCTCCATATGGAGGGATACCATATCGTAACCATATGCTCTTCCTATATCTCTCTCTAATACTTACTCTCATCATTTCTCAACCTCATATTCCTTCTTTTTTTCCCATCCATCCATCCATCCATCCATCCATCCATCCATCCATCCATCCATCCATCCACCCACCCACCCATCCATCCATCCATATTACTGATTGATCTCTACTTACCTACTTACTGTACTTACTGATACATAGTCTCATAAATATCTCATTAAACTCATCACCTAAAATGCTCATCTTCCTCTTTGAGAAAATGGAAAGCCATGGACTCTTAATGTTACTCCTGTTAGCGGTTGCCAGAGAACCATTTGCAAGGCTTGAGACTTAAGACTGTGAAGGCATTATACTTGTAAGAGTGTTCGTTTAATAGCCAGCTAAATGTATTTATGTTGGCAAAAGGACTTGAGAGAATTTTGGAAACTGTTGAGGTGATCCTTGTCTAGGTGATGCCCCTATTTGATAAACACATGTGAGCTATTCATCAGTGTTGTCTGGGTGTCAGCGTAATCTCCAATAATAAGATTATTGTACACTGATTAGGATAATGGATTGCAGCATAAAACTCTCAAGTCATTGTTTTATAGCTGCAAATAAACTATCTTACATTAGCACCTCTGCTCTTAAGACTCACACTTCTATTGCTAAGTTGCATTTTGACTGTTTTCATGACTGTAAATGGGTTAATGGAGCTTTGATATTGGAAGTGCCAGGAAGCTCATGCTTGATGGAAAGGATTTGTTATTTTTAGCTCAAATGATACAATGGAGGTCTTAAGGGAAATGAGGAACTGATTAAGAAGTTGATTACAAAGGTTTTGCCTCTCCCACTGTGAATTCCAATTTGTCGCTGATTTCCATGTCACAAGATTTACTGCAGATTTACTGCAGACTATTTAGGGCACAGTCTTTTGAACATTCACCTAAGAAAGGATGTGTTAAGTTAACTGAAATCATACATCCCATTCTCTTTGTGGTTAATTAGTTAATTTTTTTTAAGCCAACCCAGTTTAGTCATCTGGAAGTTAGAGGTACTTTATGCTGAACATAGATTAGGCCATAAATGCAAAATATTGTTAGGTAGATTTATTGATTTTAATTATGAAACGTGGATTTGTCATTAACACATTTATTATTGTACTCCAAAAGTGAACTGAAAAGTCACAGTCCATAACAAACAACCAGAGCATAATTCATAACTTATTAATATGTAATAAGAATATTCTAGTGTTAATTGTATTCTTGTATTAATTGTATACAAGTTTAAGTTGGTATACACTTGGAATTCTGCAAGGCAAAAAACAAGTGGGGGATAATGACATGAGCATGTAAAAATGAAGTCTCTACAAGCATATGGCACAAATGCCATATTTGTCATACAAGAACCTCAGAATGCATTTAGGGCATCCTACTTTCTGATCTTTGGCTTTAGATGAGTATAGTTGTGGCTCAATAATTTTGTCAGACTCTGGTGATAAGCGGAAGTGCGTCTAAGCCCAGAAATCCCCTTACTGGTGAAAGAGGGGGGAGTGTAACACTAACATAGCACTCATTCAGTTCCCATGCAATCACCCTTATTCAATTCTGCCTCATTTTCTGGTGTTGTTTTAACAATTTGGCATTGGTAAAAAAAAATTGGTCTGTGAATTGCATAATTCTCCATAACTCTCAGAGCTGTACATATAGAGGGCTATACTGTGAGAGGGGTAATTTTACCCTGCCTTTTTTCCAGGCATGGTGTTTGATTTTGACTGACTGCCCCTCCCCCACCCCAAGAGGAATACTCCATCACTCACTCCTGAGCCACCACCCCCGAGCCAGGATGCTGTGTTTTCATGCCATTTTTCATGATGGCCATGATGCCTTTGGTCTGGCTACTGCTGATTTACTATTCGCTTGGAGTTGCAGTGGTTCCTGCAGCGTTTATTTAATGGTTGATTTTCAGCTTGATCCTCAGCTGCCTGGTCTCTGTGTTCTTGGCTGTATCAGTAGCCCCAGAGAGAATTTCCCTTTGAAGAGTGCATTGATGTCAGGACATTAGCATTCGCGGTGGGCGAGTGCAGCAAACAGGTCTCTTTACTGTTCCACGTCACGCTGCTCTGTGTCCTCAGGAGAAGCTCAAAGGGAGCTCCTTCCATGGCTTCTCTGAACACTACCAAATACTAAAGCACAGAGGATGAAGGCCACCACAAGATAGCACACATACACATGCACACACAATTAAACCAGCTTAGATAAACAAGTTCTAGGGGGTCATAAGAAAACATCTGGAACATACTGCTGTGTCTTACTGTAACACACAGACACACTCAATATTCAATATTCAGACATGGGCAGAATAAAACATGCTCTTATGAAACATGCTTTTGTGGTTCTGTCAGACTGTCTTAAAACTAACATAGGGTTACGAGTTGAAAGAGCCCCTTTCCAAGCTTGGGAAAGCCATCTTAAATGTTTCAATGTATTTCTCCATGCTTATTCTTTAATCATGCTTATTTGCTTAGCTATGATAAAAGCACAAATATTATTAAAATTGTACTAGTACAAAAGCACTTTATCAATCTGGTTTACACACAGTAATAGAGGCTTTGGTCTTCCTCATAGTTTTCTAATCAAAGAACTAATTTCAAGAACCCAATGTAAAGTCTAGTGCAGCAGAATAATTTTTTTTCAAAGTATTAAAAGTTCAAATAGGTATGGAAAATAACAGGATTCTTTCACTCTGATATTTTTACTTTGAACTTGACTGATTCGTGTGGTCCTTACTATAAACTTCTTTTTTTGTAACAGGCCAATGTGTACATTAAAGACTGATAGCTCACTAAGGATAAAAATGATAATTGTGACTATTTAATTGAAATTAGCAGAAATTCACATTTCAGTATGTCACTACTTCAAGGAGATGTGCATGTCAGAAGAGACTGTATATCAAAGAGTATGAAAGTGTATGTACAGGATGCTCATTAGAGACTGGGTATTGTACCTGCAATGAACACGAGGCATTTGTGTGATTCATTATTGCTCCATTTTGCAAAGCAACATTTTGACCTGGGATGCTTTACTTTGATGCAGTATCTTTGCAAATACATTAACCACTGTCCTGCCTTTCACAGTTAGCCATATGTTGAGAGCAAAATGTATAAATATGCTCCATCTCAAACTGAATCTACATGTATCCTTGGTTATGTTCCTTCTTACGTAAATGCTAAAAATGCTTTAGCATCAAAAGCAGCAAACAGTTCCTGTTCTGATTGTTGCAGTGCAGAAACGCAGTGCACCAGACAGCTCTATACTTTCAGAGTGAGGAGACTAGGAGAGGGGGCAATCTAGCATGGTAGATTATTTATGTACGGTGTGCGATGACTACATGAGAAGAGGAAGGGAGTAGGAGGTGAGGCAGACAGCAAGTCAAGTGAGCACAGGAACTCTTATCTCTCCCAGACAGCTTCAGTTATTCAGCGCAGGAAAAACACACACCAGGGATCACTGTTTTAGAGCATGACACACTGGAACCAAAATGGTGTCTATAAAATGATCCCACATTCAGACAGAGTGTGTTTAGACAAGCTTCTGGTGTTTGGTTGTCAGTGGACATATAAATATATATAAAACAAGCAAATATATTTATTATTCTGTTGATTACGAATATTCGATTAATAGGCATTTCGAGGAAGTCTAGTTACTGGTGTTTGTCCCATCCATCCCGGTACGCACGTTACGGTTACTTCTGTGCGAAGATTAATGGCTAAATGCGGTATCACATTTCACAACAGCCAGTTCTACCCGAAATCTTAAACTACACCATTTGCAAGTTAACAACATGCTATGCTAAACTCATTGACGCCTGACTAAGTCAGCAGTTCTATGGCGAATGCAAACAACACACAGGATGTAGAAGACACTCACTTCGTTCAAATCATCATTGCTGAAAAAAAATTAACAACAGTGACTGGTGGACAAAATGTGTCGGCGTTGTGGAGCATGTGTGACGAAACGCGAACATGATAAATAACGCTTATTTAACAGCATCACCCAGATGTGCCTATCATTTAAATTACAATGGGATGTATTTAGCCAGACACGGAATTGAACCTCGGGCCCCCTACTGAAAGACAGTACACACTACAGTATACCAATCAATCACTGGAGTGGGGCCAAAACAGACAAACAAACAAGAAAACACACACACAAACAAACAAAAAACAGGAGACCGGCTACATATCCCTGTTGATTTACAGCAGACAGGGCCAAAAGCATTACCAAAACAATTGGCAATTACATTTCATCAGGTTGGACTTAAGCTTTAAATGTTGAAACATAGCCTAAGTGGAACAAACTACCTTTTTTTAATCAGCTCTACATAAAAATATGACTTATGCAAGAGTGCATGTTCACTTTTTACATTTTACTGCTTAATACATTGTAGGCTACCAAATGGGGACTGTATGACACTATAAAGAACAAATGAACTTGCACTACTGTCTGTTCAGAATAAATGAAAAGGATCCTAGCCTCATACATTGGGGCTATTTTGTTGTTTTTTTCCTGTTGCATTATTACCAGTGTTTAAAGGAGCATCAATAACTTATATAACTATATAAATTCAACACCAACTTCACTGGGAACATCTACTGTTCCTACATCTACATACAGTAAATATACTTTAAGATTAAAGATGTATATACAGATTAGAGTCCATCAGACACTCTTTACCATATGCATGGCAGACTATTGCCAACAGTAGCACTGACAAGGTAATTTACATTTATGTGCTTTGACATGCTCTCATCCAGAGTGACTTACATATTTCTCAGTATGAGTGCTCCCTGGGAAATGAACCGATGACCTTGGCAGTACTAGACGCTGCTTCACCTGCTCTTCCAGGTGAGCTACAGGAGACAAACAGCATGACTGGAATAGATGAACTGGTGCAAGTTTAGCAGGAGCAATAGTGTTGCTGTTTTTGCTTTTTAACAATGTTTTGTTTTTTTTACAGGGCAACTTAGGTCTGAGGCATCATAATGCTTATGTTTGAAGGGAAGATTTATGGAGTATCAGTTTTGGAAAGGCTATTAATCAGACTTCTTTGGAGTATGCAGTTTTCAATAGGCTTTTCATCAGACTACAAGGAATGTATTGTTCAGGCTTTTCTAGACATATCGACTACACATGCTCTGTGAAAAAAAAAGAAAAATACAACTTTTCATTGCCTATAAATTCTTTCCTCATGTTTCAGTTTTTCCTCTTGTTGTGCCTCTTTTGTGGTTTCCTTTGCACCACCGAGAATGCAGTGTAATTTCATAACAGATATTGATTAAATAAAATGTGGGGGGCTGGGGACAGGAGCATATTAGACATAAGCAAACAACCCTGCATGGCTTCATGCTTTGGTATAACTGAGAGATGTCCTGGAGAATACACTAACTGTCAGAGTGGTTTAGCCACTGAAACTTACATGCTGAATCTGATCTGATGTCACATCTTTGGAAAAAAGGCGACCCTTTCTCTGGTCAGGCAGAGAATTTTGCAGCGGTGGCCAGGTGGCGAGCAGCATTACTGTGGGTGTTGGGTTAGGGCAAATGATGTGTGGTAATGGTAACAGCATTCTCTGATTGAATTATTCCTGGCACTCCAGTGTGCCTTTTCTGCACATTTGCTCTGTGCTTTGGTGTGAGTCCCCACAGCTGTCTCTCTGAAGGCCTTTCATCCCATCAGTACTTTACGTTGTCCTCCACCATCAAGTTGAACCATGGTGCTGCTGCTCTGCTTACCTCCTCTGATGTCTTCAATATGGCAGCAGACGGTAGAGTGTGTGGGCTATCACGGTCGCCTGGGAAGATAAAGCGAAATAACGGAATTCTGTTGGGAGGGGCTCGCTGTGGAATTGGAGACCAACACACACCAATTTCTTTGCCACACAAGTAAACAAGTTGGGAGTGACCGTTATACTCCTGCATTTGACAATTATGTTTAAAGCATGGAAGTCAGTGCTCTGATTCACATTACTTATTAGCTGAATTGCACTAAAAAGCCACAAAGCTGAGAAGCTGGCGAGATTGTATTTTTGTCCTGGCTTTCATCCAGGCATACAGTTGGTGGCCACAAAGCCAGCTCTGTACTGTCTGAGAGTGGCCAGTGCCAGTCACCCTGAAGCCTGACAAATATGAAACACCCTACTATTTTGAATTAAGGCACTATATTTCTGCTGTCTGCCTGAGAGTGCTTGCCCCACTCTATTGAGGAGAGAGGAGATGTCTGCAGTTGATGAGCACTCTGCAAAGTGTCTTTCATGAGGGACAAAGCACCAGAGACAATCAGTGAATGATAGAGTTTGTGGGCGATAAGTGGCATACTCTAGCTGCCCAGAAACAATATACACTGCAAAACACCTTTTGAAAGCTCATTGATGTCTCATTGATGTAAAATCTTCTTGCAGGTTATCAGAAAAATGGCTCATATTCTTGCCCACTACCTTTTAAGATTATTATAATGCTGTTTCAATGGCAGAAATAAAGGAATTTAAGTCACTGTAATTTGTAAATGCTGCCACACAATGTGCAGATGAGGATTTTTATATTTATTTTTTTGGTCATGCAACCCTGTTACAATTTTTTGGTTGATTGGCAACTTCTAAGCCATGCGTTGGGTGGGGAAAGTATTATTATAACATGGAGCAGCAAAACCCACAGCAGATGTGAGTTCAGTGTTCTCAGCTGAGGTGTTATGTATTTAAACCCATGTTGGTGTGTGCATCATTGTTGGTCATTGTTCATGTCATCGTTAACGTTCACCTAATTTTGTGCTAGTTAAATGTGTATTTGTGTTCACTGTTTATGTTATGTGTGAGTACCATCGTCATATGCGTTATATGTTAATAAACGTCTGTCAAAGTCGAAGGAGTCTTTGCATCCTACTCTGTGCCCTGCAGCACTCGGTCCGTTACACAATGATGAGCAACTTTCAAAGTTGATATAAAATACTGAGGAAACTTAACTCAAAATTAATGCATTAAATCCAAAACATTAGATTAAAGTATTCTGAATTATTCGAAGCCTCCTGTGTGCAGAGTAAAATGTCTCTGAGTCATACTACTCATATCGAATGATAAGGTTGTGTTCACATAGCTTGAAAACTGACCCATGTAGTGCACTTCTTAGCTTGCATTCTTCTTAGCTTGTAAGACTCAATGATGAACCATAGTAAGCTGTTTACCCAAACCTTTTTTCCAAATACTAGTAATCTTGCAAACTTTAAATCATGTCTTGGATGAAACTAATTGTGCTGTGGCTTTGTTTATCAAATTTATTTCAGCAATGAACAACCCCCCCCCCCCCCAAAAAAAAACAACAACAACAACAGCCCTGTATTTCTGCACATGCCTACAGCTCCTTGGTCTTGGTTTAATTGTTGCAACGAAACTATAATAGATGGTTTGAAGATGTCAAACCACAATTTTTGTTTAGGTTTTCTGGTGTGTTAAAGAGCTCTGCAAACTTTGTCATTCATCCATCAGCCTGATTTCAAACGTGACCAGCATCTGGAGTCTGTATTAAAGATAATTACCATTCAGACTTAGCAGAGCAGGCAAAATGCAGCACCAATGGCTGAAAGAGCAGCAGACATGTTGATGTAAATGAGACAGGGATGTGGTGGTTTATGGAACAAGGTACACAATGCCAAGGCATATGTGCTTGTTTGGTTATTAAGATTGACACTTTTGGTACTTGTGTGCCAAAACAACAAAATTTCATTTTAAAGGAGTAATCTGTCCAATTTTACCAACATAAAGTATCAAACAGTACTTACAAAAGTGATTATTTATTATTTGTATATAGTTTTTAAAATAGTGCAACTCACATGACAATCAAATTGCTTTGTAGTCCCTGAATGAACCAGTTTTTGCTCCATAGTGGAACCCTGCCAAATAGAGGCAGCCATATTTAAAATAGATGCAGTACAGAATGTCTGAAGTATCCAGGCCACTAGGTGTCAGTATAATGGTTGTTTCATAATGAGAACAAGAATCACTGGAATAAATTAGTGATCCCTTCATGAAAAGTAGTACAATATAGCAATATGTTTAGGTAGGCGATCTTGTCTCTATATCTCCCCTCCCTCCACCATCTTTAACTTTTTAGTTCACTCATGTTTATTCTTTCCATCTCTGACTAGATCTGTCTGGTGAGCCTGCTAGTGTTAGCTGTTGGTTACCCTAATTTTACAGTCAATAATATAGCCTAGACTCAGTGCACCCCCAAACAAGCACTGGGACATTTGCTCTCCCTTCAGCTTATAACAGGGTCATTTCTAATACAAAGCTTCAATTCAAGATCCTTCTGATGAATCATGTGACTGCAGAGGCTTGGCCCAGAAGCAGTGACTAGATACCAGGGGAATGTACTGACACACAAGCTGCCATTAGACTTAACTCAAACCAGTCGGCTTTCGCTATAGTCTAGTCCATAATGAAGGCCCACTGGATTCAGGCTGGATCAAAACAGGACTATTTATGAGATGAATCTAACTGTGAGCAGGAAATTGCAGAGAGCACATCTGCTGTAATGGTGTGCTTGTAATGCGGTAATCAATAGGCAATGGCTGCGATCAGTGCACCACAGTAAAAACGTCTCCATCATACTTCCACTTTCTCAGAAAAGACTGGTCCAGGCAGATGTTTCCGCACTGCATAAATGATGCATGCTGGGGTGGTCATGATGAATTAGAGAAAACAGTCTATGGCGGATGATTCTGCTCCTGCCCTGGCCAGCAGTCATTTGGTGTGATTGTTGTTATGTCTTTTGTATGTGTGTGGCAGGGGGCCATGTTTCTGGCCATGGTGAACCTTGTTTTTGGGTCATGGTGAGCTCTTGTCTTCCTCTCTCTGCTGAGTTCTACGGGTGTGCTGTCCTCTCCTCACTGTCAAGTTGGAAGCTTACTAAGCACTTATATCTCCTTTCTTTCCCTACCAGCTTATTCATTTTGTTCCTTGCTTTCTCATTCTGATTTTGTCTCATTCCTTCGACCTCACTTGGTCACACCTTTGTGTCCTTCCCCTCTGATTGGCTGGACTCTGTGAGTGAGCTTGCTTGTTCATCCCAGTCTGTAGATGTGTGATGTCTCCAACTCTTGGGGGGTTCTGCTGCCTTTTTGATTTTGTCTCATGGCTGAAGCACAAGTTGGATTTTTTAGTTTGTTTGTTTGTTTTCTACAGGCTATGTGCTATAATATAGTCCAGATGCTAGTATTTTTTTTTTCCTGTAGTCAGAATTGTGTATGTGCGTGATAGTGTGCATTCAGGTGGCACTTCTGCAGTGCAGTCTGAGGCTTCTGAGACCAGCATTATTGATAGCACACTCGATGAATGCAGCCTAGTGAGTCTCTATGTGGGAGGGGGAAACAGAATGAGGCTACAGTAAGCATAAAGTTTTAGACTGTACTGCAGCATTTACATGCTGCTTTGTATGTGTGTGTGTGTGTGTGTGTGTGTGTGTGTGTGTGTGTGTGTATTTATGTGCATATACCTTGACCTGCATCACTTGCCTGTTTGCCTCAGGAAAGCACCACAGTGAAAAGTCTCCCTCACACTTCCACTTCCTCAGGAAAGCATGTAGTCCCACCCCAGTAGTGAGGGGGACTAGCAGATACCATAGTGCTAAACAGTTTTCATCTCCTGTGAAATGCCAAAGCGTCACTATTCAGCACCTCACTGTGACCTTCATCCAATATCTCTGCATGCATGTGTGAAATAGCGACTGTCTAAGTCATGAATGCTGGGCTGGCACTAAGGAACCAGTAGGTTGTGTCATCTCATAAGAAATGTGAGAGGACCCTGTGCTGCACTTACAGGATTAGAATCCCATTCCAATATTTCTCCCCAAACCACTGTCCGTTCTAAATGATTACACTTCTGTGTACAGTTGATGTTTATTACAGCTGTCATGTGTATGTTTACCCATAAGTCTAATGGTCTATTGAGGCTTGAATTTAGCTTTTAGGAAAGCTTTGAAGCTAGTCATTTTGTTTGTTTTTGTAAGCTGCTGTTGTGATTGTGATGTACTGGGGTTTTAGAACTTCACTGGAAAGCAGTGCTTTCACTGCTGCTCCTAATCCCAATGTGCCACTCTGTTGTGTCATTGCCTCCAAACTGTGTAGCTACTAACATGTTGATGGGGTGTTTTGTTTTCCTTTGTCCTGTGAGGCAGGCTCTGCTCCAGCTTTCCTACTTCCCCTCTCTTGCAACACTGAACAGGTTTCTGCATACCCCCCATACATGCGCACACACATACGGTTACTCTAAGATGTCCTTAGCAGAATATTGTCATTCAGGCCAGTGAAATAGGCCTAAGGAATACGTTTAAATGCCCAAAACCAACAATGATAAAATTGAAAAACAAAAAATAAAATCAATTTAGTTGACTTAAAGTTTTTAGCATTTTTTTATTGTCCAATGTTGAGTTCTAAACTTGAATGTATCTTTAGGTACTTGATTAGTTTAGGATCTGCATATTCGTAATGATTCTTGCCTGCATTTTGATTTTGTCTGTGGCATATAATTATATTAACAAATCAAAATGTGTATTAGATCCTGCAGCTCCATTGAAAAGCTATTTCCTCAAATATCACATGCTGTCACCTTAGAACATCAACGCATCATCAGTAAAGATCTTTATTAGTCATTTATAGGAAATGGCTTGCAGGATGTTTTGGGAATATATGACATGTTTCCCTGCATCATGTGCTTTCATCACTACTGTAAAGATTAAAGGCCGAAGAGTATGCTTCTTCCTGAGGAACTGTCCTTAGCCAGAAGAATACCATATGGGTTGTGTGGTTTCTTCTCCCCTAGGGGCTTAAACCACTACACTGTTGGGGAGGTGTATTAATAGGCCTTTCCTGACAGGGGTTTGAATCCAGAGTGTAGTGGTTTAATACAAATTTATTTATATAGCGCTTTTTACAAGAGATGTCACAAAGCAGATTTACAGATGCCTGAGTCCAAGCTCCCAGTGGGCAAGCTAAGGGCGACTGTGGCAAGGAAAAACTCTAGAGCATGAGGAAGAAACTTTGAGAGGAACCAAGACTCAAAGGGGGCGCCCATCCTCCACTGGCCAACAGCGGTCACCACAATAGTAACAATTTTAAGAGAAATATTATATTATTTATGACAAAATAAGCAATTAATGTCTAGTCAGGTTTTCTAGAAGTCCTAGTCTGGTCCCAATGGTGTGTGCATGTCCAAAATCCATCCTGCACAAGAACTATCAAAGGCAACGGAGAAGTAGTTGGCTGAGGTGGAGGTGTTGTGGGATAACGGACATCAGGCGTAGTTGGAGTAGCCATGGAGAGCTGAAATGGGTTGAGGCATCATGACATGGCAGAAAGAGAGAATAGATTATTAGGCATGTCCAGGTATGAGGGTGTGTAAATTATGGAATTATACATTGCTTGTTTCTTGCTTAGTGCATCTCTACATTATGCATATAATCCAGTGAAAATCAGTTCTAATGAATTACATTCTGTTTCCGACATCCCAGCCTGAATTGCCTCAGTAAGATGGATTGTGAATGAGCTGGTGAGACACTGCAGTGTTGTGGATAGTTGCTTAGCAAAACATGATTATACCCCCTGGTATAAGTCCCTGGTACTGTTTATTTTCTCCCAAAGTTTCTTCCAAGTGATGTGGCCACTTCTTTCTCTCTCTACCCTATTCATCACCCTGTCATAGTAGCCCAGTGGTGTGTTCATGAGAAAAGTAGACTAGAAAGATGTACAACATGTAATATAAAATGCATAAAACATCTCTAAGCAATTGATGTTTTTGGAAAAGTCACTTTAGGATCCTTAAAAGTACTGCAAAAGTTGTCAACCATCACTGAGTCACTGACTTTAGCCTGATGGCTCTCTTATTAACCTGTTTATGCTAACATGAGGATGTGTCACATGCATGGGTGAGGCACATTAGGAATATCCTCAGCTAGGAATCTGTAGGCTACTGGAACATTCTAGAGTTTAAAATGTCCTCTCCTTGAACTGCAAATGTCCTTGGTCAATACTTCACTAATGGTGTTGTGAAAACACCATCAGATAGAATGCTAAATGCTGTGTTTACTCTTCATGTGCAATTGCTCAAGGTCTGGCCTGCTGCCGGAGCGAGGGCAAGACTGAGCTGGATGAGCTGTGCGAAGTCGGAAAGTGAAGCCTTTCCGAAGAGATTAGAAACTCCCCTATCTGCTTGACCCTCTTGTCCGAGAGCTCCCAATGTGGTTCCTGTGTAAAAAGCTTGCTACAATTAGCAGGGCCTGACTTCCCGTCCAAGGACTCCACCTTTACTCTGCCTACTGGAGGTCCTTCGAGTGATGCTCATTTGTGTAATATGGCATGGACTTGGGGGATTTATGGGACTCTGGTGGAACATTTATTTTAAGGAGTGTACGGAGGCAGCCAGTGAAGCAGCTCATTTTGTCATGTGAGAAACGCAATGCATAACACCTTTATGAAACATTGTTAGAAATACACAGCTCTTCAAAAACTGAGAATAATTCTAATCGGAGTAGCATGGTTTATGGCCACAGTGAATATCTGTTTGGCCCATCATTGGATTAATTCATTAATCCAATAATTAAATGTCACCCCAATGGTGTTTTTAATGTGTTTTAGCTTCTACATTGTGCTGTGGTCATGACAAACAGTTGATTTTGATGTGAAGTAATGAACTGGGAGTTAAACCTTGCAATGTTTGCCCTGTACTTCAGTGAGAAATTAATTAAATGATTTCTGGATGACAAACCCAACAAATACAAATTATATATAAATATATATATTTATAAATATAGATATAAATAAAAAGTGAAACATTAAGCATAATCAGTTTTCAGATATTAGTAAAATAAGCAATGGTTGTATTTATATCAGGGCAAGATTTTGGATTTTGCATAAAGGAAACAGATCTGCTATGGTGGTGGGTGGGAGGATAGATGTCTGAGATATAAAGGCGTGGTGGAAGGACTTTCTATCTAGTTTAGCAAAAGGGTCATATAGGGCTTATCTTTATACTCCAGAGACCAATGGTGAGATGCTGTGGTTGCTTGTCTATTGACGCTGCCTTTTCTAAATTCTGTTAGGGAATATGAGGAAGGAGATTAGATGTTGCTGATTACACAAAAGATTAGATCTGCCACAGCTTAGTTACTTTGTTGTCTGTTTGAACAAATTAAAGGTCAGATCCTGAATTTTTGCCAGCTTTCAGAGAAGTATCTTCATTGCAAGTGCAATTACAGATATAAAGGATTATAATCCACTTAAAAGAGTAGTTGGAATTCAGTCAAAATGTTGTACAACTGTTTCTATTTCTTTTTAAGAATTAAATGTGAATTAGGATTTATTTTATTGGACATGATAAAACAAATATGGCCTTTCATACTGATCATCCTGGATTGTGCGGCTCCAGAATTCCTTGAATTTACATCAAATCTAAATGCTTGCAGATGCTACATGTCATGGCCTCCCTGCCCCGATTGCCACTGTGTTGGCTGGAGGCCTGTGAAATATAAATAATGAACATTAGCGTGACAAGCAGTAATGTCAATCCTGCCGGAGACCTGAGCATGACTCGCCCATTTAGGTGGATGTTGTATTATGAATACATGCCTTTATTTGTGATGTGTTCATCTCTGCTCCAATAGTGGCATTGTCCTGGCCAAAGACGTCACATCCAGCCTTCATTGTTTGCAGAAAAGTAATGGCAGCCTATGTGTCAGCAGCTTTCTGGGTGGCACAGGGGCTTTATGGCGTATGCTGTGTTTGGAGGGGTCATTAGTACCTCCACTTTTGACGCAGTCAGTATGCAGCTGTCAGAGATGCTTCAGTACTTTCAGTAATGCTTCAGTTTCTACCAGCTGCATATCCTGCAGTTAAATAGCACTGAATTGAAATTGTTGTCAATTTTTAGTTTGTAAAAAGCACAATAAATGCTGAAACAATGCTGTAAGTCTCAAATAAATTCTGACCATCGAAAATAAGGCCAAATTGTTAACCATTAATAGTATGTATTAGTATGTTTTACCTTCTAAAAATGAGTGCCTATTCATCATTAGACCTGCTGCATCGTATTGTAAATTGTTTTAACTTTAAAATGAACCCCTGTGCACTGTAGTTTCAGATGTTCTGGCTGAGCAGTTGTGAATATACTAACAAGTGAAATTTCTAATGAATCCAGGGGGTTCAATCACAGGTTACTGGTATGTTCCAGCAGTCATTACCCCAAGTTAGTCATTACCCAACTGTGGTCAAACAGTTTCTCAGAAGAATCATACAAAGCAATTCTGTTTTAATCTTGCAATCTCACAAGAGTTTCAGTGGTTTCCCCAGGGCTGTAGTTGTGCTAGTTCATTTTTGCCCTGCTCTCTAGGTAGTGAGACGCAGGTCCAGTCCAGTGAGGCAGTGTCTTGCTAGGCTGTTGACTCTGCACTTCTGTATTCTGTATTATGTATTGAGTCTCCTCTGGACTGTCTCCATTTTAATAGAACCAGATAGGAGAGAGCTCGACTCTCTTCCGTAATGGAATCACTTAGTGGCTCCAGTGGGGGATGTCAGCTTTCCTCAACTCTATGCAGATCCAATTATTTAGCAAAAGACACAGCAGCACAGAACACCCTCCATAACAGGATGGAGGCTCTACTAAAAAGGTCATCTGGAAAATCCTGCACATATGTTTAGACTGAGTGGCATTGCTAATCAATAGCTTTGATTAATATTTATAGCTCTGTGGTCCAAGCAAATGGTCACTCAGTTGCAGTATGATAAATAAAATATGGTGTAGACTCACTAGTTAACTAGTGGAGGTACCCATCACCTCCACCTCCTGGCAGTCATGGAAAGCTACAGTACCTTTGTGTTTTCCTGCTCTAACCCACCAAGTAATCTTATAAGTGAATGATCATGTTGTATCAGTTGTGCAAGAGGAGGGAAAACTTGATTCCTTGCACTGCTGCAAGGGCTGCTCACATTCCAGCATTCAGATGTTTTCCAACCTTTGCTTCCACAGCAGCCAGCCCCTGTTTTTCCCAGAACTGAGTTTCTTGCAAAAGCCACTCAATTTCTTCCACAGAACATAGTCTCATTCAACTTGAACCATATAATTTGGTGTTTCAGAGCATTTTGTAAGAAAACATTTCAGTTTGTGTTAAAACCAAGGAGTGAAATAGGAGAAACCAGTATGAACAATAACCCATAGAATGAATTAGGAGAGACCAGTATGAATGAGAAACCACTGCTCAGCAGTGGTTTTCATCTTGCAACTCTGCCATGCACACCATTTTTGCCCAGTCTTTTTCTTATAGTAGCATCATGAACACTGACCTTAACTGAGGCAAGTGAGGCCTGCAGTTCTTTGGATGTTGTTGTGGGGTCTTTTGTGACCTCTTGGATGAGTCGTCGCTGCACTCTTGGGGTAATTTTGGTCGGCCAGCCACTCCTGGGAAGGTTCACCACTGTTCCATGTTTTTGCCATTTGTGGAGAATGCCTCTTACTGTGGTTCACTGGAGTCCTAAAGCTTTAGAAATGGCTTTATAACCTTTTCCATACTGATAGAGCTCAATTACTTTGTATATTCATTGTTCCTGAATTTCTTTGACTCACAGCATGCTGTCTAGCTTTTGCAGATCTTTTGGTCTACTTCACTTTGTCAGGCAGGTCCTATTTAAGTTATTTCTTGATTGAGAGCAGGTGTGGCAATATTCAGGCCTGGGTGTGGCTAGAGAAATTGAACTCAGCTTTCCAAAGATTTAATAGACCACAGTTAATTTATATTTTAACGGTTGGGGGCAATCACTTTTTAACACAGGGCCAAGTAGGTTTGGATTTTTTTTCTCTTAATAATAAAAACCTTCATTTAAAACTGCATTTTGTGTTTACTTGTGTTATCTTTGTGTAATATTTAAATTTGTTTGATGATCTGAAACATTTAAGTGTCAAACATGCAAAAAAAAAGATATCAGGAAGGGGGCAAACACTTTTTCACAACATTGTAGGTGGCTCAGAAATAGGATAGCAGCTCTGTAAATCTTTATTTTTATGTAGGTGTCTACTTACAATTTAGCCTTATAGCTGCTTCATAGCTCAGTCTAATGCTATGAATAAAGCAAATATCTGTTGTTTCTAATTCCACACTTAGCTCTTGGACCTTGCTGAAGGAAATCCATGAATACAGAAGGGGTCACTGGTCACACTGTATGGCTGAAGAGATTGAGAAGAGATTTGAAGATTTTAATGCACTTTTATCATGTGTTCATGTATGATTGAGAGCAGATGTGGGGGTCTATGTCAATATACTGGTATATTGTTATCATCTGTAGATGATATTGTTGACCAAATGACCATAGCACCCTGGGTCTCATGGTGTCTGAAAACAAAGGCTTGTCAGACACGTATTAGTATTTGTATAGTTTAATTCACTGTCACTAAAAAGGGGCCTAGCAAAACACAACTGCTGCTTTGGAGAGGTGTTGCTAGGATACCATCTGTGTGCACATGAAATCCCTACTGTGTCTTGCTCCAGCTGCAAAGCTCAGACTTTAGAACTGTGTATGTGTGAGAGAGAGAAGGGGGGAGCAGCCACACAGAGAAAAACTCTGTGTGTGTGTGTCTGTGTGACCATGTGTGTGTGTGTGTGTGTGTGTGTGTGTGTGTGTGTGTGTGTGTATGTACAAATGTATGTTTTGCCAAGACATGGCTTTCTTAGTTCAATAGCTGTAAACAAATGCATCTATTCTTAGAGAAAGGGCAGAGCTTTCTGTCCAGCTTCCAGAATAAACTCAATTTAAATTCATACCATAATGTAGAGAAATAAAGCAGGTTTACAGTACATACTGTATTTGTACATGTTATTTTTGAAGTGTTTTATTTTTTGAAGATCGTGTTGCACTCTGGGACATTTGCTACAGATGCAATTGCAAGAGGAACCTCATTACTTTGATTTACAAATACAGAATATGAAAATGATCTTGAGTGGAGTTAGTTTCAAGCTTTAATAAGGGTAGAACATTTGAATATGCAGGTAGATGGATAAAAAATATTAAATGATTGTCACTTTCATGTGGGTATGAAAAATTTCTAAAATATAGTATTTTGAAATTAGATTTTTCACAGTGAGATTTATTTTTATTCAGTCAAGTTTGTTTTGGACTACCTCTCAGATCTCAGCTCTTCTCAGGCTTTTTAGAGTTTAGTCACCCTATTAATGCTACATAGACATGTTTTAGATTCATCTCGTTTTACTGCTGAGGAGAGACTGTGTTGGATAAGGAGATTGATGATGCAGGTCATGTTCTTTGTGATTGCCAGGTCCGGTCACACAAATCTCAGGTGCCAACCCATGGACAGCATGTGGAGCCTACTCCACATACTAATGTGGTGTGCGTTCCCACAAAGGGGTTGGTTTCTGAGTCCTTTTTATGCTTCCCGTTAACCTGTACTCTCACCAAGCTGTGTCTGTCATTTTGGGCTTGATTGACTCAGGATGAAAGAGCAACTTCATTCATGCCTACCTAGTTGAGAAACTTCAAATTCAGTGGAGCCACTGGAGACAACTCTGAGAATAGAAGCTCTGGATGGAGGATCGGCTCCTTAACTTTTCGTATAAAACCCATCAGGCTATAGCGGGCAGTGCTCCACACACAGAACCGATCACATTCCTGGTCCTTAAGACTTCCAACTTCTCTATAATATTGAGTTTACCATGATTAGAGAGTTACAGAAACATTACCCCCTCATTTCCTGGTCTGATCAGGATTTATTGTCCTGGTCTTCTTTCTGTCTCCAGACCTGTTTGCAGCTGACTACAGTAGCTATCAGATCCACAACCATTAAAAGTCCTGTTCCTGAGAATTTAGTTGATATTCCCCTTGAGTATTCCGACCTCCAGGAGGTCTTCAGTAAGAAAAATTCCTACATTCCGAGTGCATACAATCTGGGTCATATTCAGAAGGGGGACAAGTGGATGTTTGCCTTCGTCACCAGGGGGTACTATGAGTATATTGTTATGCATTTTGGCTAGTCCTGACCGATAAAATTTATTTTCCTTGTCATCACGATATAAATAGACACTAGATGTGAAGAAAAATTAATCTGCATGGCACGTGTAAATAAAACAGTTTTTTAATTTGACCTATTAGGTAATTCATTCAAAGCAGTTATATTCCTTGGGATCTACGGTGAGTTCCACCTGCAGTTGATCTCTTTTTTCAGTTGTATAAGTAGTGGAACTGGAGTGACAATGAAAGACTGCAAGGTGGTGGTGGTAAGTAATCTGACCACTCTCACTACAGTCAAGGAGCTTCAGAGGTTTTTGGGATTCGCTAATTATTCTAGATGTTTTATTTGCAATTTCAGTAGCATCCTGCACTCCTTACCGCTGTCCTAAAGGGAGTGGCTAAGACTCTGAAATAATCCTCTCAGGCTGAGTGCTTTTGTGCCCTTAAGGAGGTCTTTACCTCGGCCCCTGTCCTGACCCCTTCAAACCTTTTTTCTAACTGTCTCCAAGACCCATCTCGGAGACTTTCTATGACAAAGGACTGAAAATCCAGATAAGTTGCATGCCATAGCCTTCAACTCTCAAATGTTCACTCCCACAGAGAGGACTATGGGATTGGGGACTGAGAAAAACTAACAGTTGAATTAGCACTAGAAGAATTGACCACAAAAACATTTAATATTTTCATAGTGCCAAATGGTTTAATTCGTTTCAAGCTCAGTGGTCCCTATTTATCTCCAGGTATCAGTTCCACATCATGTTTCACCCTGGGTCATGTAACACAAAAGCAGATGCTTTATCCTGTGAATTTTTAATACATATTTTAAATACAAAATTTTAATAAACTGAAAATTTTAAAACACTGATACATTAAGAGTGCTGCTATAGCTAACATCTGCAGCAGAAAAAAGAAAGAAGGACCCACAAGCTATTCTTACTACCTAAAGGGACACAGGCCCAAAAACAGGTATGAGAGAAATACTCTTATTTCTACTGATCTGCAATCTACTTGCTGGCCAAGTGATATCCTGTGGAAGAACAAAAGACACAACCCAAAGTGGTGGTCCCAAGGGAAATGAGCTGGCATTTGGAACAGGCTGAGGGCTCAGGCACACTGCGCTCCTTTGCCTGCAACCTCCTCTGCTTCACCGTGACAAGGCTGAACCCAGCGGTACCAGAGCACACCATTCAGCCTGCTGAATTCTTCTCAGTCTATCGCATAAACAGATCAGTGGAGTCAGAGAAATCAAGAGGGGGAAGAATGAATTTGATGGTGAACAGCAGCTGGTATGACAAAACTAACGTAGTTTCTCTCATACATTGCTGTGCACCCAACCTGGAACTCCTGACCATCAAATGCTACCCTTCCTTCCTTGAGAACTTACTTTGGTCGCACTCAGTGCTGTTCCACCTCATGCAGACACGGACACTGCCTTATGTAAACTACATGAGATAGAACACCAAATTCATCACTGGGACGCTACGTTTATTGTGGTGAGGAACTTTAACAGTGCCTCAAGCATGTAATGCTGAATTTATATCAACACATCACCTGTCCCACCAGAAGCAAAATGACACTGGATTACTGTTACACTCCATTCAGAGATGGCTACAAGCCACAGACCCGTCCACTATGTGGAAAATTGGACCTTGCTGCCAACTTCCTCACAGCTAAATACAAACAAAGGCTGAAACAGGAAGCTCCTGCTCTGAGGGAGGTTGTGTGCTGGACGGACTAATTGCTGGCTGCTTTACAGGACATTCTTAATGACACAGGCTGGGACATGTTCAGGTGCAGCTTGGATGGCATCAGCAAGTTTACAGAAGTGGCTGTGGGATTTGTTGGAAAGCTGGTGGATGATACGGTCCCTAAAGCCACCATCAGAACATTTCCCAACCAAAAGCTGTGAGGGGATACATCCATATGCAATTTAGCCAGCGGAACTAATGGTGCTAGTGGAATGAATGGCACAGATGGCAGTATGCACGTGGAGCTGGTCAGAATTGGGCAAGCCTACACCATCTCAGAGGAAGAAGTGAGGAAAGATTTCAGGAGAGAACACCAAGAAGGCAGCAGGTCCAGATGGCATCTAAGGTAGGGCCCCGAGAGCCTGCACTGACCAGCAAGCACTGGTGTTCATGGACATTTTCAACCAGTCTTTAATTCCTATGTACTTCAAACAGTCCATCATTGTTACTGTCCTGAAGAAACCCCAGCCCTGCTGCCTCAATGACTATTTTCCAGTAGTCCTGACCTCAGTGCTTTGAAAGGCTTCATCACCTCTGGATCCACTGCCATTTGTATACTACTCCAACTACTGTACAGATGATGCCATTTCACACTTATTGCACACTGCCCTGACTCATCTGGATATTAAGAAAATAAATTATGCTGTTTGTTGACTATACCTCAGCATTTAATATTACAATCCCCTCCATACTTGCCACCAAGTTAGAGGACCTGGGACTAAACCCATTCCTTTGTCAGTGCATCTTCAGCTTCCTGACAAACAGAATCACAAGAAGTATGGGTGGGCAGACATGTCTCATCCTCCCAAACCCTCAGGAATGGAGTGCCACAGGGCTGTATCCTGAGCCCCCTGCTGTTCACATATGTTGTCACTTCCAACAACCATTGTCAAGTTTGATGTTGACACTGTTGTTCTGGGCAGACCTCTGAGGAGACCTACCTGGAGGAGGTTGAGTACCTAGAGAACTGGTGTGAGGAGAACAATCACCTGAATCTCAACAAGACAAAGGGGATGATAGTGATTGGCAAGAGCCTTAAAGCTGGGGATGATTGGCAAGAAGGGGATGACTTGCAAGAAGCAGGGGATGACTGGCAAGAATGGGATGATTGGCAAGAAGCAGCAGAGGAAATACCACCCCCTCAGGATCAACATTGGCGTGAGTAGACAGCTTCCGGTACCTTGGTGTCCACATCACACAGGATTAGTTATGGTCCACCCTGGTGAACACCCTAGTGAAAAAGGCCTGTGAGTGTCTTTATCACCTTAGATGATTGAAAGACTTTAAGATTCCCTCCATGGTGCTAAAGAACTTTACACAAACTTTTACAACTTTTACATCTTTTCCCATCTGGAGACCATCCTGACAGGAAACGTTACAGCCTGGTTTGGGAACAGCACCAAGCAGGATAGGCGGGCTCTCCAGAGGGTGGTGCGAATAGCTGTGTACATCATCTGAACAGAGATCCCAGACCTACAGTCTGTGTACAGCAAGTAGTGCTGGATTAAAGCCAAGTGAATGACCTCAGTCATCCCAACAATGGACTCTTCTTTATTTTGCCATCAGGGAATCACCTTCCACTTCCTGAAGGACAACACAGAGAGGATGTTGAGGTGCATCATTCCCCAGGCCATTTGGACCCTCAACCATGATGAAAAATACAACTATTACACACACACACACATACACACACACACACACATCCTAGAATACTGCACAAAACGCATATACTCCACACACATATGCAATGTATTTATTAGTATTTATAATATTTATTAACCCCCTTTCATCCAACTACCTCCTGCTCATTTGCACAATATGCAATTTACACAACACATATATTTTTCAAAACGTTTTTATTTTATCTAAATCATTCTTTTATCTATTTTATCTCTTCATATTCTTATCCTTTTTATATCTTATTCTTTATATTGTATATTTTCTTTAACCTAGCAATAGACAGTCACACAAACATTTCACTACATATTTTACTTTGTATGACTGTGTATGACAAAACCTGATTTGATTTGATTTGTAATATTGATTTGTAATTGAGACCATCTTTCTTGCTAGTGTAAAGGTGTTCTCCATCTACTGGGAGATCAGTGAGGAGATTGAGAGGGCCTTGGAGCACATAGAAGTAGCTTATCAGTGTCAGCCAGGAAAGACCTACATCCCAGAACATTTCTGAGAACATCTGATCACATGGGCACACTCCTCACTCATGCCTGGTTTCTAATTGGTACTGGTGAGAGTCCTTTAGAAACAACATTTATAGGATCATTCGATTCCTCTTGCTCCACATGTTCATAGTGTAAAACACCTAAAACACTGACTGCAGGAAAAATCGAGGAAATAGAAGTGTCCGTTAGCCTCACATCCAGATATCAGTGTGAGAGGATAAATCAGGAGCTTGGAAAGTTTCTGCAGAAGACAAAAATCCCACAGACTGGCCTCATTTCTTCTCTTGGGCAGAGATTGCACAGCACTTATTAACCAGTTCAGTTACAGGACTCACTGCATCTTAGGTTATCAACCCCCCACGGATCTCTGGACAGCTGTTTTCTCTGATCCTCCAGCCATGGACAAATTGATGCAATGCAGGTCTAGATGGTGACGCACCAGCATATTGAGGCTGTCCTGCGATGAAATCAGGAGGTGACGTATCACCATCAGGAGAATGTACCATCATACCAGCTTGGAGGTCGACTATGGCTCTCCTGGTTCTCAGAAGTTAGTAGGAAGATTGTGTGCTTTTTCACATCATCTCTGTTATACCACTGATGGTGGTGTACATCTTCATAGCCCCAGAAATGGTTGATAGTTTCAACACTGTGTATAAGCTGTCTATGGCTAGAGTTTGCTTTGTTAGACTCTGTCATTTATGCAAACAGCTGTTGCTTGTCACTTCTGCTTTCAGAGGATGTAGGTCCAGGTCAGTTATCTTTACCCACTACCTGTGCTTCTAAACTTGGCCTCGCCATGGCTTGCCAATCACCTCCATGGCAAACTGTCAGATTTGTCTTCTAATAACCTGTTGTGCCAGAGGAAATTGTGCACACTGGTGTGTGAATGGAACACTGCATGCTGGGAAGATTCACTCACTGTCAGCGCTGCACTAAGTATTTTGTAGTGATAATTTTATCCAATGTACCACCAATTTTTTAATTCCTTTTTTCAGAATGTAGTTAATAAAGCAAAGTATTCCTTATAGCAAAAAGTGTATGTACCTTTTGGAATTATGTGGATTTCTCAAAAAATATGAAGTCGTCATAATAATAAATGAAGGTAATCTTGACAGCACAAACATTTTACAGTACTATAAATTTATTGCAAAACGAAAGGCCTAAACCAAATCACTTAGAATTATTTTGTAAATATTATAGGAACCTCCTTTATTAGCAATGACATGAATCAAGCGCATCCTGTAGCTACTGCCCACATTGTGTAGTTGCTTTTCTCTATGTAAAAACAACCTTTGGGCTTGTGTGTGTTTTTGGGATGTCTTGTCTGGTCTACTTCCATCAGCAGCCTTTTACTAGATTTGAAGTCAGGACTCTGACTCAGACATTATAGAAGACTTTTGTCTTTGTGGCAGGTGTTGTTGATTTACTCATATATTTCGGAACAGTGTCAGGCTGCATAACCCTGGCTCTTTTGAGTTTCAGATCACAGACAGATGCTCTTACAATCTGCTGTCACATATCCTGATTTAAGTTGGAATTCACTGGTCCCTGACCAAAAGCCATCTGTGCCCTAAGGCAGCAAAGCAGCCCCATGCTTCAGCAATGCTTTAAAGCTAGCTCGAGGATTTGGGCTTGTTTTGTTTGTGTTTTTTTTTTTTTTTCGAAGCATGGCTTAATATTATGTACATTTACCAGAGAGTTGCATCTTTTTTTCAAGGAACATTTAACCTGTAGTGCTGTGGAACTTCTAGGTGATCTTATAAATCTGAGATACACAACAATGTTTTATAGAGAGGATTTTCCTGCAGTAACCTTTAACACCATTATTGTTTTATAGCAAACTTAGGAAGACGCATTAACAAGGACAAGAGATGACTGAAGCTCCTAATCTATTATGCTGAAGCTTGTTGTTAATTGTGTTGATGCCTCAAAGGAATCAATTTCTTTGGGGCAGTGTTTTGATGCATTTGGAGATAGGTGTGGTTTGTTGGTACTGGATAGCCAGGCAGTGAATGGCATATGTGGGCCTGATTGTGTTGCTGCACTGAGAGTCAGTTCCTGATCTGTTGTTATCTATAGTGTGAGAACAACAGAAACCAGAACAAAGTGTTACTCAATTTTCTGTTTTCCCATTTACCTTCCCAGTGTAGGTAGCCCAGCTTTAAGGCTGGTGGCAAGAGGAGGAGTGCAGCAGCAGATGTGTTGGCAGCTGTGCACAATCAGTGCCATCCGCCATGCGACTGGCACTGTCTAAAGTGTGGAAGGCGTTTGGAGAGTGGGAGCTCAGCACTCTGGAGAGCTGCTAGTGGCCTGGCTTGACTTTTTCCAGCAGTTTTGGCTATGTGCCAGTGCATGTTACTACTCTACGCCCTTTGTTATGAGATCCTCTAAATCTCTTTTAATGGGCCATGTTTCCTCCTACTGTACCTACTGTAGTAAAATTCTGTTGGGAAAGAGCTTATGACCAAAATTGTGAGGGTTGGTTTGCTTGTTTTTTTTTAATGGCAGGTTAAATTTACACTATTTATGCAAAAGTCCAGAAGAAAGGAGTTCTATTTTATTACTATCAGCCTAAAACTTTTGCAGGACGACAGACCTAGTTTAATATTAATAGACAGTGTATATTGTGTTTTGCTCATGATGTGAATTCATATATTTTTATTTCTTTTAGGGAATCCAGGCACACCTGCTGATGTCATTATACCATCTTGTGTAAGCCTTTCTTCTGGAGATCCATCACTCCTGAACCATGCGCCACTTTGCTTTGCTCATGCTCGCTCTGTCCGTCGCCCTCTACTCCAGCTGTGAGTATTGTGCATTGAAGAAGAATCAGAGAATGCCCATGATGGATGCGATAAATGCAATGTCTATTTAACAGTCAAGCAATTGTAACAATAATTGAACGAATAAGATCAGCATTTCTAGAAGGGTGACACTTCTAGAAATACTAATTGAACTAAAAGAGACACTACAGACTCATTCAACAACTTTCTAAAGCAGCTTTAAACATGAAATGATTTACAGGCTGCGGGTAGCCCCATCCTGGGAGTTCTCTCTGTGTGCGCCCACCCCACCCTATTTCCGACAATGGTTGCTGCCTCACAGCCCTCCCCTTAAGGGTCAGCCATCCATGGCAACCCCAGGAGCCTGAATACTGTCTCCTCATTGTGCACCAGCTCACCAGCGTGATGGATTTTGAGGGTGCTGCTGGGGTCACCAGGGCCAATATGCCTGCTTAATGTTGGCCCTCAGTCTTTCCTCCCTGCACTGTTTTCTTCCTCCCACTCTCTGTTTAGCACAAAGGTGGGATCCTAGTCTGCTAACGCCAACTAATTGCATTCAGTCTCCTCGCATTACTCCATCAAGATTTGCTTTAGCTGATTTGCAGCAGTGGTTTAATATCCGGCTGGGGCAAAGTTGTTCTCCCAGAGCCAAAGCCAGAGTGAACCAGGCAGAGCATTGCAGGGCCCGTCAGATACAGCAGCCATGCGTTAGCATCTATCTCTTATTTAGATATGCGGT
The DNA here is from genome assembly GCF_041902795.1 of Electrophorus electricus. NCBI lineage: Eukaryota > Metazoa > Chordata > Actinopteri > Gymnotiformes > Gymnotidae > Electrophorus > Electrophorus electricus. The sequence goes on along the minus strand of NC_137500.1, from coordinate 8,977,854 downwards.
CTAATTTAGCAAAAGCAAATGGTATTTATGCGTGTGCATGATACTGTGTGTCTACAATCCAGAGCTTACTGAGGATGATCTTATCAACAATGATTGATCAAGGATGACTATATTACACAGTTTGTGAGTGGCAGAATGGGTAGTTTTCTTTAGCTTAGCTCAGTCATGTTTGAGTTTGACTATAGGCTAAAGGTCAAGTGAGCCTGAAATATGACACTTTTACAGTGCTGAACTGCATAAATGTGTTATAGAGAAAAGAAGGTAGGTCAAATATGCAGAACAGGAGAAAAGTCTACTAAAAAGTAAGAAGTTGTTTAGAATTCTGGCTTATAGCTCTGTTTATATGTATGCAAAACTGTATGCAAATATGATTTGTTGTCTGGTTTCCTACAAGAATTGTTATGCATATAATTCACACAACCAGAGCCCATACATGCTAAGCACTAGGTTTAACATTTTGTAATTTGAAACTTTTCACAAACTTTTTTAGAGTAATTACAGTATTTTAGCATTAAGTCCTGTTTTTCTTTCAGTTACAGTTGTATGTGGTGAATCTCCTGGAATCTTTGGTGGTGAGTAACATCATTATTTGTCTTCGTGGTTGTTTATAGTGTTTCTCAAAATTTCCTACTAGCCTTTTATTCTATGTTTAGCTGAGAAGAAGATCTGCATAGGATCTATTTCTGTCCATATGGTCCCCAAAACCATTCACTCAGCATGCAAAAGAGTATCTGCAAAGCATTAATGCAGTAGTTCCCAACAAATCAACCAAATGACTTCAAATTTCCCCAACCATTAAAAGATGCATCTAAAATGAATCCAGCGCTTTCGTATAAAGATCCAAGGCCATTCCATTGGCCATGCACTGGTGAGAAGGATGCTTGTTTTTAATCCATTCACTACAAACTCAGTTCTGACTGAGAGGCCATTTGCATTCAGCCGTGCTTTCTCAGAAAATCCCCTCTGAAAAGAGGGCATTATGGAGGGTGAGGGATTAAACAGATAGCTACATGATTTCTTAGCACACAGCTCATGTTTACCCTTTCCATTCTCTCTGAGACTTTGCATACTCCCCACCCCACCCCCCTTTACTTGACCATCAAAGACTTATGAGGGGTGTGGGTTCTTTGACAGGCAGACATTTTGCATTTTACAGAGGGCCTTTGATGTTCTTTGTACTTTTAACTTGCTTTTGTATAGATCTATCTAAAGCCTGGGGAACTGGCTTATTAGATGGGTTCTTCTGGCCCATGTATTGCTTGCATCTTTACACTGCTCTTAAATGAAATGTCCTAGATTTGACTCATTGTTTCTAATTTCCCCACATGTGTTCTCCTTGACTATCTGCATCAGGTGTCCTCAGTGCATAAGCAGTAGGAAGTAAGACAGTGGAAGCTCCAGGGTCAGTGCATCCTGCCCCCAGTTGGAGGTGCTGCTACATGACAATTTTAAAGCATATGAAGTTTGGTCTGGACATGCACATGCTATGGTTTTAAATGGGCCTAGACAGATGCTTCTTATCTATCATTACTGTTAGACTAAGACTGTGATGGACTGTAGCATTTGTAGTGGCATAGGTTACTTCTTCTTTTCGGATTAAACATTTATTTCTTTCATAAATAGATTTAGTACGTTTCTCACCCCTTCCCTCATTGACTGTCAGTTTCACAGTAATCAGAACATCCTGTAGCCAGTATATCTAACACACCACCATAAATCAGGATTAAAACCACAAAAAATATGCAAGAACCTGTCACCCTGACTATTTGCTCTAGGTTCTTCCTCCCCCAGGACATCACAGATTGGAATGTGAGAGACCTTCCTTAAACTACTATATTACAATTGGGCTTAAAACCATCTTATTTCCAAAATGATTTCCAAAATTACATCAGATTTTATCTTGTACTGCGCAAAGACTCTCAAAGTCCATTCCTAGAATGTCAAAATAATGTTTTGAGGCAATTTTTGATTGATTATTTCCAATAAATCTATTTTCCAGTAATAAGATCCACAAGTCTACCTTGTTTCTTCTTCTGCAGCTATATGTTCTACAGATTAATAATGTAGGTTTAACTCAGTGTTCACTTTAACTTCAAACTGTGTAACAAGCTCAAGTAATATCTGGTTAGCTTAATGTAACCTTCAAAGTACAGTGTTTGTTTCTTTTGCTTTTCCCATTTTAATTAATTTATTTATTCTTGGTTATTACCATTTGCTTATATCATGCATTTCACCAACAAAATAAATATTTATGCTTTGTGCCATGTGCCATCAGAATAATCTATGATATAATTGAGTATTCTATTAAAAAGCTTTGTTTTGTTTTGTTTTTTTTTGGCAAAATCATGGACTACCATTATTGTGCTTTTTCATATCATATTTGCGGTGTGTGGGAAGAATAATTTAATCCAACAATAATTTAAGATGGACCACTTTCAGGCCAGCAGTAACACTGACATGAAAAACCCCAAGAAGCAGTTGATAAACTTGCACCAGCTCAAAACTCACTGCCATGTTACTACCATGTCAGAGGGATGTTCCTGTGTTGTAAATAGTCCACCCCCCAAATAGCATCAAGAATATAGTGATGACAAACAGTGCATGCCAGATAGATACAGTCATTATACATTTAGTGAATGCACCTAATAGCAGCATAATAAGGTTGGTTTAGCAATTGAAGTGGCCAGGGTAGTGGTTTGTCTGTGGATTAGGATTTAGCACACTGCATGTTTATTGCTCTTCAGTGTGGTGAACACAGGCTAGTTATGTAGTTCTTGAATAGTCAGAACATTTTGCCTTTCGCTACATATTCTTTAGAAGCAAAAAGATGCCTTGAATAAACATCTTTTTTTGCTGCAATGCTGTAAGGCCTGAGTGTTTGGCACTGATATCGCCCTGCATACACCAAGCCCCTGTGGTGCTGGAAGAGTGATTAGCACTGGTACAGGTTGGCTCCAGTGGTTTAAATCTGCTTATGGACATGGAGCTTATGTTAGCTAAAGAAACTGGACTTCTCTTTGAGGAAAATGCTGCCTTTATTTTCTGGATTTCTAGGCGTGTAATAATTGTATCCAGAGTCACATTGAGTTAGCATGAGCTGATACATATCTGGTATCTCTCCAGAATAAAGCGCAGATAAGCTAGTAATTAGCAAGCACGCATTAGTTTTACATTTTAAATCAGAGTGCATGTCCACCTAATTTTCATGTCATGAAGCATGTCCCATATTGGCAGCAAATATGAAGGCAGTGGAACTGCTATACAGTGGTGACAGTATGTTAATGAATGCTTTTTAATGAATTGCTTTAATCATTCCACTCCAGCAGTCTGCTGTCGTATCACAAGTGCAGAAGTCAACCTTCATTTTAGAATGCTGTTAGCATTATAACGTGAACTCTAGTTAGTTTTGACACATGTAGTTCAGATTTAATCCCCTCTACATTAATTTAATGCCTTTGCAAAAAACATGGTATGCCATCATGTATGCTTTATGATAGACAAAAACGCAGTGATACAGGGAGACTTTAACTGCAGCCCTTTGGCATTTAACCAGGATACATGTTGTTCCCATATTTTAGAATTGATTGTGCTTTGTGATTTTCTCTCACTCTCGCTTTTACATTTGTTATTTTACATAAAACGGATTTCTTTTGTTTCATTGAATGCTGAAAGGCCCTGCAGTCTTTATAAGTTACACAATGTCCAGAATGGTTGGATAATGTTTAGAGACACCCAGATGACTATGAAAGTTCATACCAAATGCAGTAAGAACAAACTCTACCAGTATGCATGCGATGAATTTTTATATATATATATATGTCAGCAGAAAAGTAGCAATATTCTTAGTGGCAAACAGTCAGCCTTAAGTTGCTGATTCTATGAATTGAAAAGGTATACTTGTAACGTTCTGAAGCTTAAGCAGGCTGCGGGGACGAGGCACTTTGAAACAGATGCTAATTAACACACTTAACAACAAGACGTAACATGCAGGCTATAGTTTCAAACACCGACAACATCCACGATAAGACAAAGGACTTACATACACGCACGACAATGACACACAACAAGGATCAGGTGAGAAATAAGAGAAGGCGTGGCAATACAGACGAACACACACACACACACACACACACACACACACACACACACACACACACACACACTCACACACACACACACACACACACACACACACACACACACACACACACACACGTTTATGGAGGGGAGGGGCCATACCGTGACAATACTGTGATTTCCCAGCAGGTTCTCTTAATCATAAAGAATATTAGTTTGCATTATGAAGAAGACCACAATGGCATAAGCAGTATGTGTATACACAAACAAGTAATTCTGATTATTGACATTTTTTATGTAAAAAAGTAAAGACTTATCTTGTTTGAGCTGCAGGATTAGTTAATGACAATACCAGCAAGTATGTGTATCATATAATATAAAGATTATCACACAGAATTCAGTGCTGCTAAATTTATCGAAGCATGAATAATTGATGTTTCTGTAGTCAGTTCAAAACCAGTGCAGAGACAGAGAGAAGGAGAAAGTGAGAGAATGTGAAGTGGTTTTGAGGAATATTAGCTTGCTAGTTTAAAATTTAAATGAGCCACAAATTAGTGAAACCCCCCCCCCCCCCCCATGTATTATGGTGCTGAATAAGTGAATAAGATGTCTGTCTGTGGATTCAGTCAGTCAGAAACTCTGAGCACATACTCTCAGACATGAGCCTGTCCTTTGAGGTCCTCTGTTGGACTAGTTGGAATTATGCTGTGTATCTGCCCCAGTGATGCATAGTACTGTCTTATATTTAGTTATAAATAGTTTTTCAGACATTTTACATTCTTGAGCCTTTTAAACAGATTACCTAATTATAATTTCAATGAAATATCCTCCTTCCTGCTGCACTGCTAACTGTAACAGAAATTACTCTTGGTCTGTCTGTGTGCATAGGAAAGAACTGCACAAATTGACACCAAATATGAAACCCTGAAAACATTTCACTTTTTCTGGCTGTTTTCAGTTTTGCTTCAGCAGATTCTGTTATTCAGTAGGATCCTAATTCCAGGGTACACTGTGTCACAGAGAGAGATGCCAGACCAGGCAGAGGGTGGGCAAAGAAAAGAAGTGGAGTCAGGCAGATGGATAAAGTGATACTGATTGATATAGTGATACCGATTGATACAATGATACTGATTGGGGCAAAAGAGTGGGAGAGAGAAGAGACCGAAGGGATAAGGGGGCTGGGAAAAGGAGAGGGGGGCTTCTGTTTGGGCCCGCTGCCCTGGGTGCCCCAATCAACAGGGCTCGGTGCCAGTTCTCTCCTTTCATGCTCATTTCTCGGATGGGAGATGTGGATATTGTTTCTCTGTATGCCACAAGATCTCTGCTAGCCCACGATTTCCAGCTCCTCTTGTCTTCTCCACGGCGCGGTTTAATCGAAGCACCTTTTCTGCAGATTGGCTCCCAGCGGAAGGATAGGATTGTATTACTGCGATCGTGCCAACTGTCAGGTTTAATATCAGCTACAATGCCCATTTTAGTAATTTCCCCACAAGCTAGCACTGTTAGAGAGCAGTGATTCAAAGACATTTTGTTAGAGCCTGATCCTTTTTTGCAGGCACCATATGGCGTCTGCTTTTTTTGCAATGACTTTATAAAGGGTAGCAGAGAGTGATACACTTGCTGAATAATATGACACAGATTATAAACATAGGGAAGACCTTTTTAGATCGAAAGAGCAACCATGTTGATTATGCACTGAGACACACACATACGTTCACAGTTCATATTGACTGAAATAATTCGCCTCATTAGTTATTCATCATCTTGGACTGTGTTTGTGTTTGACTCACTGAAGACTGGTGTTTGATGTTTGCTTCCCTAATGACCAACTGGGGCTAATTATCCTAGCGTGTCACTACAGGAATAGGCAGGCTGATTGAAGTTAGCATTTCAGATGAAGTAGTTTGGTAAATTATGCTCATTGGGTTGTTACAGTAGCCAGTAGTAGAGTAATAAACGTTAATGATGCTGTTTGCATAAGTCATTAAGGCAGTGCTCTGTCTGTCAGTAGCTAGCTCATCCATGGATGGAGTTCACATTTATAAATAAGCTAAGTGGTGGTATGGAGTGACTTTAAACCATTGGCAGTCAAAGAGATGAACTTTTGTATGCAAGTCACTTGGTTCCAGTTCACTTCACAAAAGTATCCAGCAGTTTATCCTAGCAAGAGATTCAGAGACTGATGTTACCTTTTTTTTTTAAGTTAAGAAATGCAAGCTTGTTTAGTAAAATTTGCATTATTTGTCACCCTAATGGAATAACAAACAAGCAATCAGACAGACAAAGCACTAATTTCAGTAGCTGTGCTCTGTTATTATACAGAGGCCCATGTACAATTTTGCCTATTTTGTTTTTAATAGGTCAGAATCAATAACATGTTGAATGACATGCAGCTTTCTGAGTCTCCCTAAATTTAAAAATTCTGAAGACCAGTTATGAGTAACACACACCCAAAAAAATGTAAGAATTGAAATCTGTTGCAAGATTCAGTTAAAATAGACATGTACTAACTGCCAGTTTTTACATGTTAGTGTTTTATGCCCTTGAATTTTATGTTTCAGATGAGAATAAAATTTTTGTTCTTACAGTTTTAAAACTATAGTCAGTGTATTTGCCTATGTATGGAAAAACACTGAATATTACCACACTTTTCACCCAGGTTTTCACCTGGTTTGTAGTTTAGTGGTAGGGAAAACCTACTCATCTGACCTCTTTCTCTAAACATCACTGAATCCTGAAGCCTCTAGCCACAGCAGAACTCCCAAAATAGTTGAGAAGCATTCCTGATCTGAGCATAGTTACTAACAGCTCGCTGCCAAGAACAGCAGCACCACTCAAGAATGCTTGCCTGAAAATACATGGTTCTCCTTCCTATCTTCTGTGCATGTTGTTGCTCCATTTCCACAGTAATTCTGGTTTGTTTGTTTTTGTCTGTCTGTGTAAGTGTCTTTTATAGACGATCGCATTGGTTATGGCCCTGTGTTTGAGGAGCAGCCACTGGACACCATCTACCCTGAGGAGTCACTGGAGGACAAGATCATCATGAGCTGCCGAGCACGAGCCAGCCCACCTGCCACATACAAGTAACATATGCTCCCAACTGCCCATGCTGGGAGCCTCTAACCTAGCTAGCAAAGTTTGTTTGTTAAAGCAGCAAACTCACAGAGGATTGATTTTCAGTTTGGCATTTAGCTTTTGCAAGCTAATGATTACCTAGCTATAAAATATAGCCTAGCATGCTTCTTCATGCCATAACACCAATTCACTAATATCACCTCTTTGTGAAATGCCCCATCTCTTCCTCTTAGCTGGTCCAACAACAACAAAAAATACAAAAAAAAAAAAATTATAAATAATGATCTTCAAAATGATGAACAGCCTTATTCATCAGCTATTGACCTTGGCTGCCCCCCCCCCCTCACCCCACCCCAAACAGACATTGTGTTCATGTGCGGGGGTTGACCTTCTACAGCTCAAATGAATCCACTGCTGTCACCATGTCCCTCTCAGCACCTGCCAACCATAACTCAGTTTCCCATCTATCACCTCTCTGTTCATTCACTCTGTTCCAACTTGATCAGAGGCCATTTGAAGAATGAGGCTCCATTTTTCTAACTCATTTCCTGTTGAACTGGTGTGACTTTCATGTCACATGCAGGGTTGTATGTTGCTAGCCTGAACGCTTGGCAAATGTTCTTATAGATACTTATAGATACTGAAAGTTTCGGTTAATCTAGATCATCCATGTCATTCCGTATCTGAAGCACAGTCCCGTAGTGTATTATTATCAACCATTGCAGGTTTTTGTGGGATTATGGGTTTTTCTAATTAAAGATGAATGCCCTTGCTTTGTTCATGCCCATGTGGACTGCAGCTCTTGTCTCTCCCTGCAGGTGGAGACTGAATAACAGGGAGATTGCAATCGAGGAGGGTGCTGCAGGCCACTACAGCCTGGTAGGGGGCAATTTGGTCATCAGTGACCTGGACAAGAGCAAGCACACGGGGAACTACTCTTGCCAAGCAACCAATGAGTATGGCACGGTCATCAGCCAAGAGGCATCTGTCCAGTTTGGCTGTGAGTAAGAGGGACAGAGCCAAGCTGCTCCATTACGTAATACTGGTGTTGCACTACTGAATAGACCCTTTTGTCCTTGTTAAGTTTGCTTAAGTCGCATTTCTGAAAGCCAAAACTTGCGCCTTTTAGCTATGGGTAACCTTTGTTGAGGAGAGGCAGAAATTAATTTCCGGTGTCAACCTTTTTAAATGCTTCTGTAGGTTCTGCTGAGCTTTGGGTCAAAAAGGATAATGGTGCAAATTATATGAAATTACATTTTTCTCCTTTTGCTTGTGGAAGTTGTATAATATTTTTTAAATCAAAGGATGTATCAGGTTGAGTGTAAAGAGAGACATAATGACTGTGTGAAAGAGCCTGAATTTAATTCTGTGTCCTTCTAGATTTGGACATGTTCTCCACAGAAGAGAGAGAAGCTGTATATGTGAAAGAGGGCCAGGGGGTGGTGCTGTTATGTGCACCTCCTCCACATTTCCCAGGTTAATTTTATATCTCATTCAGAATATTTTAAAATGTAAATGTTCAGCCAAGATGGAAATAAAAACTGTTTGAAGTGAGCGTTTCTTAGCATTCCTGAAATCTTGACTTTTTTCTTCTCCCCGGTTTAGATGATCTTTCCTTTCGCTGGATGCTGAATGAGTTCCCCATCTTCATCTCCCTGGATAAGCGGCGCTTTGTATCTCAGACCACAGGGAACCTCTACATCTCGAAAGTTGAGGCCTCAGACAGTGGCAACTACTCATGTTTTGTGACCATGACCAGTCCCTCCATCGCTAAAAGCGTCTTCAGCAAGTTCATCCCCCTGGTCCCCTTAGCTGAGCGTAAGCTGCTGCCTGTTCTGTTTATTAAAGCAATGAAAAGTTATCTCAGCTCATAGTGGGGTGAGATAAGCAATGGTAGTGCCCAGGATGTCTAAGCAACCAAATCAATGCTTGCTGACTTTGAAATATTAACCATTAACACATTACAGTATATGGTACACAGACAATGTGCTGTTTAAGTGAGAGTATTGCAGTTGACAGTTATTTTATTGTATTCTTTTAAAATATATAACTTTAGCGTGATTAGATCACTAAGGTGTCATTGTAGTGCTTTTGTGTGGTTTTTCTAGGCGACACAGTCTGGACAGATGTTGATTATATTTTTACCTCTGAGGCAGAAGCCACAGTGTAAGAGTCTTTTGTGTATGTGAGCTTGTTTGTATAAAGCTTGACAGAGTTGTGAAGGACAGTATAAAGACAAGAACATTTGGAAAGGAGTCAGTCATTGCTGTTCCCTAGAGGTCCTTTTGTGGGTCCATCAATTATTCCTTGTTTGGGTCCTGAGACGGGGCCATTTATGCACCAATAGTGTGTCTGAAAAGAAGCAGGCAGGCTTTGTTTTCCTTGGCCAGTGAGAATTCCAGGCAAATTCCAATTCAGCTCCTCCCTCTCACTTGGTTCCTCCCTCCAACATGGCTCCTCCACATCTAAAGCACTTTCATATGCATATGCTTGCCTATGATCATTCCTGTAGAACAACCCTTGGGCTTCGTGTTGCCTCATATTTAGAAGTACACTTGGCTGTGTGTATGTGCATGTATGTCAGTGTATGTATGTCAGGGTGTTTTATACAGCAGGTTTGAGCTGTCTGCCACAGCCAAAGATTTGGAGCTGAAATGCCCTAAACCAAGTGTAATATTTAAAAAGAGCAAAAGAGGAGGTCATCACTAGGCGTTTCTTTGGTGTATGGGTGATATGGGTTTGGTGACAGAGTTAGACTCAGGAGAGGGCTTGTGAAAACAGGTGTCCCAGCAGAGTGATAGCATATGCTGTCTCCTCTAGGTCCCATTCGGAAGTACCCAGCTGATATCAAAGTGAAATTCCCAGACACATATGCACTGGTCGGTCAGAACATCAGCCTGGAGTGTTTCGCATTGGGAAAGTAAGTGCCATTAGAGAATCTTTTTACTTCTGTTCCTATACTTACTTAAACTGATGTCAGTGAACTAAACATGGATGGCCTTCCAGATGCCAGCAAAAAATGTATTCTTTTCTAGACTCATTTGCTTCATATAATGTTTAAAAGACACACTATAAAAACCAACAACAAGCTTGGTGTGTATGTGTTGGCCCACGCCTGGTGTGGAACTGTGCCATCCTCAGCCCCATCCCGCAGATCCGCTGGAGGAAGGTGGATGGAGCGTTGCCAGCCAACCATGAGATCCTCATGGCAGGGGGGGTCCTGCAGCTCCTTAACGTGCAGTATGAGGACGAGGGCGTCTATGAGTGTGAGGCGCTCAACTCCAAGGGCAAGGACTGGCACAAGGCCCACCTCCATGTGGAAGGTAGGGCTCCTGCTGAGGGGAAGGAAAAAGCAACTCGGCACTGCAGTGCTTAGCACAGCCTTGGCTTTAATGTAGAGGTGGCAAAAACTGCCTAAAGCAGAGATTTTATGGCAATGTTGATGCTGATTGCTGAACTTTTGGAGGCAGTTTAAATGAACATTGTTTTCTGCAGAGGATGAGGTGAAGTAAGATAAAGTCCATGTGGGACGGAACAAGTGTATTAGATAAATGCATTATATATGCTGGGGATGTAACAACATATTAATTCAGATTGATGCATCAGTTATGAGGCTATAATGTGATTCACTTGGGTCCATCTATAAAGATTGTTCTCAGGCAATTTTTAAAAATGTTTTTTTATTTGCTTTTAGAGAAATTTGCAAAAAACAGTTTTTTGTCATCCAATGCTTGTGAATTACCCTTGATCTCAGTTTGGTGGCCTTTTTGTGAATTAAACAAAAGTGTAAAATTTGTTTGCTTGTTGTATTTATATATCTTAGGAAAAGTTTGTGAAGCTTTTGAAAGAATGTCCAATTCTGCATGAATGGCTTTTAACTACCATTAGAAATTGTGTTAGTCTTCTGTAGATGGACACTGCATAGATCACTGCAAAGGCCTCCCATAAAATTCTAGCTGTTGTGAAGCCAAGGGTGAGAGGTAAATAACTGTGAAGGGCCTGGAGATGTATCTTGATATTTTATTTTCATAAATCTACCACAAGATATATTCATGGTTGTTCATGGGTTTACCATAAGGAAAATTACTAGACCAGGCTACCATTGATGAAATCACTGCTCTTCACAAATAAACAAATAAATAAAATAAAAAATTGATACCACCACTTATTTTTATGAAGATCATATTTATAGCCCATTTATTCATTATTTCTCACAATTGTTTATTAGTGAGGGTAGTCAAATTGTGTCAAATTATAGTAACATTTAGAATAACAAGTATACACATATTTTAAAGATACTGCAGTATAAAAACTGAAAAGTTAGAAAAGTTCAAAGAAGAGTCATCACAATATGCAGTCTCTTTTCAGGTATATTTGGTATTGTATCTTTTCTTAGCCGTGATTTCTGATCTATTGTTTCTCCCATACAGCTTCTCCAAAGTGGCTGGAACACATCAGCAGCAGTGAGCAGGACATTAGCAGTGACTATACCATGTCCTGCCTCGCCACAGGGAAGCCCAAACCCCATGTAAGCTTCCTGAAGAACGGCCGGGAGGTATGGCTTTTAAATCCCTCTTGTGTCCAGGGCCCTGAGGGGCTTTTCCATGGCACTGGTACTGGCACTACCCTTCCTGAATCAAGTCCAGGTTGCACTAGAGGTGTTCCAATGTTCCGCAACAAACACAAAGGTCCTTATGTTGGCTGTTGCCAAAAGGGTTCAGAAAGTGAAGGGTATAACTTGCCAGTAATTGCAAATTAACATAAACACATCAACACCTAGGGTTTGATTGTTGTTTTTTAAAAATATGTTTTGGTGTAGGTCTGGCTGAAGGCATTTGATTGTTGGCACTCAGTTTTTTCAAGCAGAGCACAGTCAGTGAGTCAAGCTGTAGGCCCATCTCGGGTTGGAGTGGCTGCCCACACTATTACATAACTCCCATGGCAACAAGCAGTTCTTCTCCAGAAGCCTAAGAGTGTATGCAAGAGGCATAACACAGCAGGGACCACCCGCAGAACACTTTTCATTCAAATCAGCCTCGTTATCTCACAGGCATTGTCACTTTAACACTATGGGTGCTTCCTGAACTCCAGGTGATGTCAGGTAATATTTGCAATCTCGTACAAAGGTTGTTAATAGAGACATTTTAGAAGGGAATAAAGAAATTCTCCACTTGAATGATTAGATATTCCCTAACTATAGTAAGGAGTACCCGTCATATTGAATGATTAATGCTTTTAGAATTGTTTCTATATTACCTCAGAGTGCAGTTCACTGTGCAGAGTTTGACACTTAGAAACACTTGAAACAAGAATCAGCATGATTCTGTTATATTGAAGAATTAAATATATACTGTGTTTTGCTTATTCACTCCTGGCAGTATGGCAAGCATGAGTTGCATTTCACAGACTTGACATTTGATGACTCTGGGATGTATCAATGCATTGCTGAGAACCGCCACGGAGTGATCTATGCCAATGCCGAGCTGCGGGTGTTCGGTAAGTCACAAGTCCATCTTGACCTAATGTTTTTCAGAAGTCAGCGAGGGGTCACAATTCACTTTGGAAAGCAAAGTCTTGAGATAATCACCTTTGTTCATTCTTGCCATTGCTGCTTGCATGCATATATCTTCAGTAAAAGACGTTTAGCCCTGTCATACAGTTAACATATACATCAAACTCTGATGATTCGGCAATGTTTGTTGTTATAGCGAGCACTCCCTTGTTCGAGTTGAACCCAGTGAAACAGAGGCTGTTGGGGCCAAAGAACGGGCGTGTGGTGATCGAGTGCAAACCCAGAGCAGCGCCCAGACCCACATTCTCCTGGAGCAAAGGAACGGAGCTTCTCTCCAACTCTAGCAGGTATCACATCTGCTTGTTCCCTGTCACGCTGCTGTTCCTTTTTCATATACAGTACTGTTCTATTCCATTATGGAACTATCACCACATGTGGAAAAGTCAAGTATGTGAAAGTACGAGTTGGAATTAATAAACTGTATGAATTAATAAACTGAAATATTACGGCAGGATTTTCATTTGGGAAGACGGCAGTCTGGAGATTCGCAATGTTACTAAGTCGGATGAAGGGAAATATACTTGCTTCGCTGAGAATGACAGAGGGAAAGCCAACAGCACAGGGTCTCTCACAGTCACAGGTGAGGACCTACACTACACAGAGCTATGCTCTTGTCATGGATAGCACAGTTATGTACTGTAACAGAAAACTTAGCAGTGCTTAGATATTATAGCTTGAGCTGAAAGATTAAATAATATTCTTAACCATGCTGTGGTGAGCAGCCTTGCCAGATTCAGTTAATACTTGAATAGACAGTTGTGTGTCAGTTGTCTTTACTGACACCAACACTCAATATTTGCTGAGAAAGATAAACTTGACAATGCCCACATCTACCTGACATCTTTATTCAAAGTATCTTACAATTATGACTGAACAGAACTTGAACAATTGAGAGTTGAAGGCCTTGCTCTGTGGCCCAACAGTTGCAGCTTGGCAGCACTTGAACTGGCAACCTTCCTATGACAAGTCAAATACCTTAACCACTAAGCTACCGCTGTCCACAGTGTTGTGCCAGATAATATGCAAAATATTAGAATTTAGATAAATATAAAGTTAATAAATAAATAAAATAGATATTGTAATAGATCTTATCATTCATGTTCAGAATGTTTGTTTTCATGTTGACCATGTGCATGTGTATACAGTACATCATACAGATAAGGAGATGGAGAGAGAGAAACAGTAAAATATCCTTTTAATTCTTAATTCCATCTTTAATATCTTCTTTTGTTGGTAATAACCTATGGGTATTGGGTGGAGATTTTAAATTAAGTGTGGATAATCTTGCTACTTAGTGAATACTGTTTACTGTGACTGCTGTATGACCCAATTCTGCCCTCTGCTGGCCCAAAACACACAATACAGTCTCTTCAGTATTTTCAGAAGCAATGCAGTAGAAACAGTAGGTTCTTTACTGTGACTTACTTACTGTCTCTCCAATCATCAAAATGCTGTGTACCTGTTAAATGGAAGGAAAAGGGTTAAAATGACTTACACTGTATTTCTCAGACGCCACCAAGATCACTCTGGCACCCTCTAATGCTGATGTGAGTGTGGGTGAAAATGCCACGATCCAGTGTGCTGCGTCACATGACACCATCCTGGACCTCACCTTCATCTGGTCACTTAACGGCCAGACCATTGACTTTGACAGGGAAGGAGAGTACTACCATCGTGTCATGGTGAGAAACACAGGCTAATCGAGTACTACCAGTTCGTTATGGTGAGAAACATAGATGAAAGGAGTACTACCAGCATGTCATGGTGAGAAACATAGTTACAGGGTTTGTAGACATAATGTAACAGGGTTTGTAGCCACAGTGTAGATATTATAATGTGTGTAAACTACACAAAATTTGTTGTTCTAGCTATACTATCAGTGTTCTTTCTACACTATTCTATACTATAGTGGGTAGTACAGCTTTGGAAGAATATACCATATGTCCTACATATCTTAAAGGGTTGAAAATCCTTTTCTGAAGGTGCTCATTATAGCTTTCTACAATAAAATGTCTGTTTATATAAAAAATCAAGTGTTTAGTTTAAAAGGAGGCAAGGCAAGCTTCTGAAAGGCATGACTAATGGTGTTGTCCTTCTGGACCTGAAGAGTGATTGGCCCATTCATTCATTCTCAGTAAACCACCTTGGTGTGTAATCTGATGGACTAATGATGGATGATGGACTAATGATGGATGATGGAATAATGTTGGCTGATGGAATAATGTTGGATGATGGTCTCACTCCTACTTCCTTCGCCCATACTTGTCCCTAAAGTGGGGCTCGGAGACTTTATTTCCTCAGCACCTTAGTACTGCACTTTAAATTCTTAGGCTTAGGATTCCACTTTTAATTTGTTGTTTAGACTAATGTAAGTTAATTTGCTTGTTTCTTTTTCTTTTTAAATAATTCTATGATTTTATTATTTTTAATTAAATTCCCTCTTCATCTTTTCTATTCACCTTGAATTGCTTTGTGTGTGAGATGTGCTACATAAATAAGCCTGCCTTGCCTTGCCTAAACTCTTCATGTTGTTAATGTTGCAGCAGGGCAGCATGGTGTACTGTGCTAAACACAAAGATGAAGTGATTGATGACATTTAATTGAATTCTCCTCAATTTCAGAATCTAATAAGGAAATAGTTCTTATGGTGATTTTCTTGCCACTTACAGTGTAGATACTGATATTGTGGTGTTTAGCCTTTTGTTCAGCCTTTTTCTTAATTCTTATTGTTCACTGCCACTGATTATAATGTCTGAGGAGTGCACCATTTGCCACTTATTAACAAATGGAATGCATATCATTCTAAACATCAGTCTGAACTGATATGAGATTACAGCTGCACTCTTTGATCTGAACGTGTGTGTGTGTGTGTGTGTGTGTGTGTGTGTGCGCGCGAGCAGGACGGCCAAGCAGGCACATCGAGCTGTGAGCTTCTGATTAAGAACACACAGCTGAAGCATGCTGGCCGCTACACCTGCACAGCCCAGACACCTGTGGACAATGTCACTGCCTCCGCAGACCTGGTGGTGAGAGGTACAAGTCCCCAAAACCCCCTGAACACACACACACACACACACACACACACACACACACACTTTCCTTTGAATGGAATGAAAGCAATCACCATCTTTTTATGTACTGTACAGTAGGATGAAATCCTCCTTACCACTCCACTATTTAGATGAAATGTATTTGTCGTACCATGTCACACACTGATGACATGTAAGTGTTGTCAGAGAGGGTAGAAAGAGGGGGATAAAAGTTTATGTACCTGTATCCTCTATGTTAATGGGGTTAAGGGTTTATGTACCTGTATCCTCTATTTTAAGGGGGATAAGGGTTTATGTACCTGTATCCTCTATTTTAAGGGGATAAGGGTTTATGTACCTGTATCCTCTATTTTAAGGGGGATAAGGATTTATGTATCTGTATCCTCTATTTTAAGGGGATAAGGGTTTATGTACCTGTATCCTCTATTTTAAGGGGGCTAAGGGTTTATGTACCTGTATCCTCTATTTTAAAGGGGGATGAGGGTTTATGTATCTGTATCCTCTATTTTAAGGGGGATAAGGGTTTATGTACCTGTATCCTCTATTTTAAGGGGGATAAGGGTTTATGTACCTGTATCCTCTATTTTAAGGGGGTTAAGGGTTTATGTACCTGTATCCTCTATTTTAAGGGGGTTAAGGGTTTGTGTACCTGTAGCCTCTATTTTAAGGGGGTTAAGGGTTTATGTATCTGTATCCTCTATTTTAAGGGGGATAAGGGTTTATGTACCTGTATCCTCTATTTTAAGGGGGCTAAGGGTTTATGTACCTGTATCCTCTATTTTAAAGGGGGATGAGGGTTTATGTATCTGTATCCTCTATTTTAAGGGGGATAAGGGTTTATGTACCTGTATCCTCTATTTTAAGGGGGATAAGGGTTTATGTACCTGTATCCTCTATTTTAAGGGGGTTAAGGGTTTATGTATCTGTATCCTCTATTTTAAGGGGGATAAGGGTTTATGTACCTGTAGCCTCTATTTTAAGGGGGTTAAGGGTTTATGTATCTGTATCCTCTATTTTAAGGGGGTTAAGGGTTTATGTATCTGTATCCTCTATTTTAAAGGGGATAAGGGTTTATGTACCTGTATCCTCTATTTTAAGGGGGACGAGGGTTTATATATCTGTATCCTCTATTTTAAGGGGGTTAAGGGTTTATGTACCTGTATCCTCTATTTTAAGGGGGATAAGGGTTTATGTACCTGTATCCTCTATTTTAAGGGGGTTAAGGGTTTATGTACCTGTATCCTCTATTTTAAGGGGGTTAAGGGTTTATGTACCTGTAGCCTCTATTTTAAGGGGGTTAAGGGTTTATGTATCTGTATCCTCTATTTTAAGGGGGATAAGGGTTTATGTACCTGTATCCTCTATTTTAAGGGGGCTAAGGGTTTATGTACCTGTATCCTCTATTTTAAAGGGGGATGAGGGTTTATGTATCTGTATCCTCTATTTTAAGGGGGATAAGGGTTTATGTACCTGTATCCTCTATTTTAAGGGGGATAAGGGTTTATGTACCTGTATCCTCTATTTTAAGGGGGTTAAGGGTTTATGTATCTGTATCCTCTATTTTAAGGGGGATAAGGGTTTATGTACCTGTAGCCTCTATTTTAAGGGGGTTAAGGGTTTATGTATCTGTATCCTCTATTTTAAGGGGGTTAAGGGTTTATGTATCTGTATCCTCTATTTTAAAGGGGATAAGGGTTTATGTACCTGTATCCTCTATTTTAAGGGGGACGAGGGTTTATATATCTGTATCCTCTATTTTAAGGGGGTTAAGGGTTTATGTACCTGTATCCTCTATTTTAAGGGGGATAAGGGTTTATGTATCTGTATCCTCTATTTTAAGGGGGATAAGGGTTTATGTATCTGTATCCTCTATTTTAAGGGGGATAAGAGTTTATGTATCTGTATCTTCTATTTGAATTTCTTTGGACTGCACTTGATATTTTACTTTAAAAACTTTAAGAATATCAAAGGTGGTAACAATGGATAAGTCCTGATAAACAGGACAAATTTGAGTGTGTTTCCATTATAAAACTGTATCAATCAACTGAATTCCCTAACATGAACTCTAAGGCGCAGTGAAGACCGAGTAATGGCCTTCACTGGGTTTAGTGCATGGCTTCCATGCTGTAGGGCAGAGGAGGGTACAAAGGTTGTTAATAGAGACATTTTAGAAGGGAATAAAGAAATTCTCCACTTGAATGATTAGATATTCCCTAACTATAGTAAGGAGTACCCGTCATATTGAATGATTAATGCTTTTAGAATTGTTTCTATATTACCTCAGAGTGCAGTTCACTGTGCAGAGTTTGACACTTAGAAACACTTGAAACAAGAATCAGCATGATTCTGTTGTATTGAAGAATTAAATATATACTGTGTTTTGCTTATTCACTCCTGGCAGTATGGCAAGCATGAGTTGCATTTCACAGACTTGACATTTGATGACTCTGGGATGTATCAATGCATTGCTGAGAACCGCCATGGAGTGATCTATGCCAATGCCGAGCTGCGAGTGTGGCCTTCACTGGGTTTAGTGCATGGCTTCTATGCTGTAGGGCAGAGGAGGGTAATGAGGTATAAATCAAACACAGAGTAAACAGAGTAAACACACCACACTACTGCTTTAGACTGGACAAGTTTGTCAGCCTAGATACCACATTCTGCCAATGTCAAAATGCTCACAAATGCTCAGGCATACTAACTCTCTCTCTCTCTCACACACACACACACACACACACACACACACACACACACACACACACACACACACACACACAAACAAACAAACAAGCATAAAAGCTGTCTGTTTTGGACCAAGACCAACTGCAGAGAGAGATAAAATTATGGTCAGTCTTTTTCATCAGGGAAAGGGGTTTTAGCGGGAAATTTCAAATTCTTTCAAATGCCATATGTAGTTGAGAGATGTCAAGTTATCGAGGGTTACCTAATTTTTTTCTGCCATCTGTTAGGTTTTTTCTTTATTCCTCTGTGGTTACAAGGCTGTCGGAACAGATCTGACCACTTCTGCACAATTGGTACAAACAGATTTTGCCACACAGTAACTTTTCTTAGACATTTACTGTTGCTAATGGGAAACAACAGTGTGCCAGTGACCAAAATGCAGTCTCGGGTTTAGAGCAAACTGCAAAATAAATACCATTAATAACAGCTAGGCTAAATGCTTTAGGTGGAGGAAATCTTGGAAAGGAAGGTCAGTGGAAGAATAGGTTTCCTAGTAATATCCGGACTGTTTTGTACCACACGACCCACAAGAGTACTGGCTATAACGGGAATCGTCAGCCTCTTCCTTTTTTCTCATGTTTGATCTTTCTCACACTTTTTAAATACTCCCTGCATGCTGCTGTTCAGAACAGGGTGTGCTTGTATTTTGCCTGTGGGAGAGCTGGCCAAATAATTTGTGTAATAAGATATGTTCTGTTTAAATCTTTCATTATTGAGTCAAGGATTATGATGAGGGATGAAAGTACATGACTTGTTGAGCTGTTAGTGTGGCATTCATTCTCATTGTAAATCCAATATGACTCATGCTGTTACTGCCCTGAAGCCATCTGAGACCTTCAGCAGTTATGTCATCCTTTGATATCTGTTTTTACAGAATACGTCAAAGCTTAGTAAGGAACAAACAATGGACAACTCAAAAACCAGCTCAAATACAACTCAAAACTAGCAATAGGCAAGCAGCTAATTCTCAGCAGTAGTTTAAAGATGCTGGTTTGTTGATGTGACATGTGGATCCCTCCTCATTCATTTCCTTCAATTAGTGATGTATTTGGGGGCGAAAGAAATACAGTATAATACTTCATATACTTATATACTATAATACATCATTTGCAAGAACATCTCCTGCAGTCTTTTGCTTGAAAATGGCAAACATTTATAGACCAGTTCTTGCTTCCTTTATGTCTGTGACTGTGGGTTCTAGAACAGTCTGGCTAGAACAGTCTGGCTCCATCTATAACAGTCTGGCTTTTCTATTACATGATATTTTCACTCCTGTGGGAGGAAAAGGTAAAATTGCACAAAAGAAAATAAACAGAGAAATAATGGATGACAAAGCTTCCACTTAGGGTTCATGTTTGATTTACAGGATGTTAATGGCCATTGAAATCAACTCCAGTGGCTTGGTCAGATATATTACAGTACATATATAGGAAGTGGGTAACGTGCTTTAGACCTCAAGCACAAACTCCTCAGCACCAGTTATTATTTATCGCTCTGAACTAGAATGTTGGAAGCAAAGGGGAGAGTCAACTTTATAAATTTCCTTCAACTATTTTAGGCTGTAATTATTTTCAGGAAAAAGAACAGTGGCGAGAAGGGGGACAGATCTATGCTCAGGCTGTTCAGGCTGGGAAGGCGGATTATGCTGAGCCGCCTGCTCTCCTGTTCCACCGTCAGGGCCTCCTGGACCTCCGGGTGGGGTGCGCGTGGAGGAGGTTGGGGTGAAGTCTGTCAGACTGCTCTGGAGCCAGGGTTCAGACAACCTCAGTCCCATCTCCAAATACACCATCCAATACAGAGAGATCCGAACCCAGGAGGACTGGAGAGATGCCACTACCTGTGGGTACATGAAGCTGAGGGAATGCTTAAAGTGACATGTTTAGATTATAGTTTTTTTTCCTTTTTAACAAAAAGTGGGTAGCCCCACTAAACCCTGCTTTACTGTATGTTATTCTGTCTTAACATGATCTTTGAGATGTTCCTGCTTTTTGTTCATGCAACTTTGTTTGGACCACAAGTGATGTGTAGCCATGTTTTAGTGTCGTAAATGATTAGTTTGTTAAATGAAAATGATTATTTGCCATAATACATGTTACTTTAAGATACCAGTTTGGACTTAAGCTGTTTCTAGTAAGGTTTACATTCTACAGTGGCCCATAATTCTGTCTTCTTAGCCCCACATAATGTTGAAGGCAACGCAGAAATGGCCACAGTGGTTGACCTGATTCCATGGACCGAGTATGAGTTTCGGATCATTGCTACAAACACGTTGGGTACAGGAGAACCCAGCAACCCTTCACCTAAAACTACGACACTAGAAGCAAGTATGTTCATGGTTTTCTTAGTATTGCACAAATATAGTTTTTCTCTCTCGGTATTCAAATCATATAATCATGTGCAATAAACTACTCTTGAGAATAATTACAAATAGCACATGTCTGGACAAAACTCTAGATTTACTGGAGGAGATTTAAGATTTAAGATGGAGGAGAATTGTTTAGTCAGTGTTATCACTTCAAATAATTAAAAGTTTGTATTAACATTAAGCTGCTGGCAGTAGCACTACTAATAAAAATGACATTATGCATTTATCCAATACTGAAACAGACTTTGTATTGACTGGCACTGTTAATGTGCCCAGCTGTTTGTAGAGTCCCACTGGAAATGCAGAGTCTCATATTCTTCTCTTATTTAAGTTCCTATGGTGGCGCCTTCAGATGTAGGAGGAGGTGGGGGAACAAACAGAGAGCTCATCATCACATGGACGGTAGGTATCAGGATGGATTTATTTTTGTAATTGCCTGTCCCCACTGTTTAAGGTTTAAATGTTGTTTAATTTTGTATCTGTTAAAGAGAGATTTTATGCATGTGAGGCCCTGACTCTATGATATCTGCTTTCCCCCCAGCCTGTGCAGCCTCAGTACTACTATGGGAGTAACTTTGGTTACATCATCGCTTTTAAGCCTCACGATAGCAATCAGTGGCATAAAGTGACTGTGGCTGATCCTCAGGCCAGACGTTACATCCATAAGGACCCCACTATTCCCCCGGCCACAAAGTTTGATGTGAAAGTAAAGGCTTTCAACAGTAAAGGAGAGGGACCCTACAGTCTGACCTCTGGCATATTCTCGGCTCAGGATGGTGGGTATCAGAAGCAGGCCTTGGCTCAGTTTGTATGTACCCTTGAGCTTCTGATATTTGGTGTTTTAGTAGCACCAATTGAATTAAGCATTCACCCTTAGGAAAGAGAAGTGTGTTTTAGCCAATAACAGGACTAAACAGGCATGACCAAAGAAGGCACTCATACACTGGGAAATATGGCTTTCCTATAAATCTACTTCTGCTACAGAGTATCTTATTTAACTTCAACCTACAGCAGTGTGTAGATTTTGTGTACAGTTATCAAAACTGTTTCAATGCTTGTTTTGACTTCAGACATCTACCTCACTAACCTCTTGTACTACACAGACCAGTGTAACCACTCATTCACTTACTCAGCATACTCACCTCACCCAAGTCATTGGTGTGATTAGGAGCATCCACTGTCTGGGCTCTTATCTCCATTTGGAATTTGGTCTGAAGTGAAGCTCAACATTTAACCCACTTATTAATGCACAGTGACAGACAGCCATGACAGCATTCCACCTGATGTTTTTCCCTGAGTATCGTGATTCTGTTGCCCTGGTAACCCACTGTGATGTTGGAAAGCGATAGGGCAGAACTAGCTGTGTGCTCTAACACATTGTTGGGAACCATGCCCAGATGGAGAGCCAGTGTGAGAGGAGAGTGGGAGAGGGAGTCACAAAAATCAGTGATTACAGATGGCTTTACTATCTGCATAGCAGTTTGAATGGTCCTTACATAGCTCCATGGGCGCCTAGCATGCTTGAATGGATAAACCAAAATTATGGTTCATCAGTTCATGCCCCAGGTTTGTGGGCATGCTTTCGTTTGGTCTGACATGGATCTTCCTGTCTGGTCTCAGTGCCCTCAGAGGCCCCCATCATTGTAGATGCCAGAACCTTGTCAGCGACTGAGGCCATTGTCGGGTGGCTGCCCATTGCACAGCAGACAGTCGAGGGCTATCAGGTGAGTTTGATTCTCATGTCTAGAATGAAAATGTTCCAAGCAAGTGATGATATCCTACTCACCTTTACTCAGGTCATTTTTGTTGTACAGCAGTTAAATGACAATAACTACATTAAAGAAACCATTTTTTAAAGTAGTATTAGCCATATTCCATTAATTTATACATAAAATGTTACTATGTCACAGTAACTATTTAGAACTCAGTGTACGACCTGGTGGTGCCCTGTGGCAGGTGAAGTACTGGAGAAAGTTAATGGAGAACGAGGCGTCAACTCTGCGCATTTCCAGCAGGGAGAACCAGACACGCCTGGATAACATGAAGCCTAACTCCCTCTACATCATTGAAGTGCGTGCCTTCAATGGCGCGGGATATGGCCCTGCCAGCAAACGATACGAGATCTACACCAAGAAAGCTCGTGAGCGGCATGCTTACCACACGCGCTCCATTTGCACATGCATACAAAACAAGGGAGAAGCGATTAGCCAAGCAAAGAAACCAAACTTGCTTATATACACTTTTCATTTTCCTAAACAAACCCAGAGCACTTAGAGGTCTCTTTGAAGAGCTCATTAATTGTCTTAGCAGACCACACACATGATGATGCCTTATACCCTGCCTCTCCTCTCAGCACCTAGCCGCCCTCCAAAAATCATCAGCACAAAGATGAACTCCAGTGGGACATCGGTCAACATCGCCTGGGAGCACGTAGAACCTTTAGCCAATGAGTCCACAGTGGACTGCTACAAGGTACAGACAGAGGAGGGCTGAGACGGACCTTGCGTGAAATCATTTTGTGGACGATTAAATGGGTAGTTGGCAGTGTCGCACAGTCAGGGCAGTTAAACTTTATACCAGTTTAACTGTAAAGTCTTGTGATCAAATGCGTGTGTAGATGCTTCACATGACCTGGATTGGTGTGACTAAGGATGGGAGAAATATAGGTTTTAATGACATACCACAGTATAAAACCCTGTTAGTCATACCATTTCAAACTTTAATAATTGCTTTACTGTTTGAGTGAGTTTTAAAAATGAAATATTGCAGCATTTTTTAAATGGGTTAAGTGAAATCAGCTTTTTGAATACATTTACATATGTATTTTTTCAGTATATTTTAAAAATACCATCATAATACTGCAACCATTGATAATTTTAGTCACTGATATTTTTCCTATTGTTCCTTCATCTGCTGTGATCCTTAACTGATTTGTTTGTCTCCTGGACCTTTAGATAAGCATAAAGCCCATTCCTACAAGCAAACCCTCATTGTGCACCCTTTTGCTCCAGGTTCTGCACAGGCAGGAGGGCCACAGCACTGGAATTCTGTACACCACAGGTAAGCAGTCCATAGACCTGCCCATGCTGAAGAACGGAGATTACTTGGTGGAGGTGAGAGCTCACAGCGAGGGTGGCGACGGAGCCGTGGCACAGGTGCGCATCTCAGGTAAGATCCTTCTCAAAGCACATACCTGTCCTAATGACATACACCTGCACTGTGGTGCTGCATGCTTGGTCTTGGTCCACTTCATGAGAAATGTGTTATTGGATTTGAGAATAACGTTGTAACTCATACTAGTTCTTACAAGGCAGGGGGAGTAGCCCTAATTCATTGTTTTGACAAGAGAATCATACAGAGACAAGAGAATCATACAGGGCACTAAGGCTCTAGCAGCACTGAAGTCTGTAATCCACTCGTGCCAGCACAACACCACCTACCATGCCACTACCTTGGCAGTGTCATTGCTCTGCTAAGAATGGTCTGCCACCCTGGTATTATCCAATCAGTAGTGGTGCTGTGGTAAGAAACTGACCAGAGATTAACAGGGTAGAAGATAGCTGACAAACTATCAGTGGTAACCGATGGGCTAGACTCTAATTGTACACTTATAAAATGCACCTATAAGACTGATGTTCCCAATAAAGTGGCCACTGAGAGTAGGTGCTATGTTGCTTTGGATAAAAGTATCAGATCAGTGTAACATACAGTCCAGTGATGATTTGGCTGTCTGTTATGAACCAAGCATCACCTCCTGTTTCTATGAAATTGTCTATTTTTAATGGTACTACAGTGTCTGCAAAAGATAATAATCCAGGTAATAATGCTATAATCAATATTTAATTGTATTATCTTTCCTCTTGATTTTGCGTGTGTGTGTGTGTGTGTGTGTGTGTGTGTGTGTGTGTGTGTGTGTGTGTCTATGCATGCATGCCTGCATGTGTGTGTGTGTGTGTGTGTGTGTGTAGGTGGAGGGGTTCTGGTGGCCCAGTCTCTCAGCCTCTGTGTCCTGCTCCTGGCTGCTGTGCTCGTCCTGGCACTCTGAATGTAGTGCTGTCCCTCCTGTGCCTTCACTCCCCACAGGAAAGAGGACTCTCACAGGATGAAGCCTTACAGGACTCTTAACTCCACACACTCTCAAGACCAGTGATGAATAATCCCTGCATGGAATAAGCTCTGCGGGAAGAAAAGACTCTGTGGAAACTCATAAAAGGAGAGGACATGGAAGATACTCTGTATTCAGTATCAACAGAAGCATGGAGAAACATCTAAGGAGTTCTCCCTTGTTCGAGTATGCCTTATCTCTTATTCTGATCTTTTACTGCTGGGCTGCTTGTGGTAAAGAGTGACTTCTCAATTTTACAATTTGACACATATTTCAGTGGTTGGTTTAATGTCACAGTAAAACTGAACTGCTGTCTATCCTGTGGCAACAATTGTAGAAGCTATTGAATTTGAGAGATGGAAGGATTCATAATGTTCTTCTGCAGTGTGCACTCCTACAAGTGACTTTTAAGGAAAGATCGGTGTAAGAGTATCTGATTATAAGAGTGTCTGATTATTGTCTTATATGTAGTTGGCAAGTCAGTGGCACTCTCTATTTCCATTTCAAAACTAAAGCACATCCCTCACTTAATGGATACAGTCAAACCAAAATCCTATCCTGCTACACAGATTCCATACATACTCTAAACAGTATCATGCATAGTAGACAATATAGCAATTTATTTCAAGTTAGTATATTTATATGCAATAATTTATAAGCTATTGATCTCTTTAATATATATTTCAATATATTATTTCTTTGTTCATATTAACATATCTCTAATAGAAAGTTTATTTTGCTTAGATATCATTTCAAAGCCCTTACACAAAAGGAAATGGACAGCTGGAATAGAGATGTGTGCATGTACCCTCTGTGATCTAAACAAGGATCATCGAGGTTTCAATAAAATTGTAAATTTATAATCATTACTGAGATTCTGTACTGAAGAGTAATTGTGTTTGTATGTGTAGAAAACATGTCCAATCCATGGATAAATTGTGTGTGTGTGTGTGTTTGAAGAGAGTAATTATCCACTGTGGCATGTCAGGAGCTATATCCTTAAAGCATCTCTGGGCAGGAGAGTTGTTTTTTTATCTTTGATCATCTTTGATCTTGGAGAAACACAGTAACCATGGGCCTACTAAAGCGCTTTACAATTTAGCCAGTGTCATTGGTAGCTATTTGACCATGAACAGGCCTGAGTGTTGAAAAAAACTCTGGAGCATAAGGAAAAGCCTTTGTTTTGACTGTATCATTAGAATCTCTGTATCAGTTACAGGTGCTTTGTAAAGAATGTGGACATATCATTTCATACTCATTTTAATAGTGGCATGGTTGAGGCAGCAGTTGTACTAAATGAAGGGCAGTGTAGTGTCTGCTGCTAAAAAAGTGAACCACTTCAAACTTTTCTGAAGAGAATCTGAAGGGAAACTGAAGGGAAAACTAGGCATTCCACTCCTAAAAACAAAAAAAAACATTTAAAGGTAAATACCTGCTTGTCTGTTTAGTGCCCTGTATGCCTAAGAATTGTATTGTTGTTTTTTATGATGGACGAAGATGCTGAAGCATTTAGGAAATCTGTGATTCTCATGCAGAATGAGCAGGCAAGCCATTAACAGGCTGAGACACTAGTCATCTAGTTATGATTGTGATAACATTGAATGAGCAGTTTATTGCTAGATGGTTTAGTAAATGTAACCCAATGTCTGTTAAAGTTCAACAAATTGAATATACTGGTATACCCCTGCATACTTTTTTATATTATTTTATGTTATAATATGTCACTTGTTTGACATTATTTTGGTAAATTCAATTAAAAATGCAGTGCTTTGATATTTCCCCCATACAGTAAAGGAAAACTCCATCTGACAATAGCTTCCAAGAAGAACATAAAAATGTACCATATTAACAAAAGTAGGTGCCCATTTTTTACTGCTAGGACATTAGAATTGTGATGTTTCGAGGAAAAGCAGGGTGCGGGGACGAGGCACGATGAAACACAGCATTATTTCTACAAACACGTAACACATACAACAACCTCAAGACGCTGTGCACAACTCAAACACCAACACAGGAGACATATATACACTCATGATGATTACCCCTAACACAGAACAGGTGAACGACACGAGAGGGCGTGGCAACACAGATGAACACACGAAGATGTTTGAGGGGGCGGGGCCGTGACTTGACAGAGCCCCTCCTCAAAGGCGCGACTCTCGGCGCGCCAGCCTAACGGGCTGCGGACCCGAAACCAACGGCAAACGGCGAGGCCAGAGGACCAGGCAGTCTGCCACGGGCCAGCGCGAGCAGGAGCACAGGGGGGAAACACTGGGACCAACATGACAGTTACAGGAGCACACACTAACTGCGACAGACACAGACGGGAACAAAGTGACAGGCACATTTACAGTGACGGGAACAGGCACAACACTACACAAATTGAACAGTCCGGGGAAGAGTGGGGGAACCCCAGCTGTCGGCTGGGTCGGATGCCAACCAGCCGGGGGGAGTGTTCATCGCCGGCTCGATTGGCAGTGGCTGTGCTGACCCTGGCGCATGTGCGTGGGGGAGCGTCCTGGCTGTTTTCCCTATTTGTGAGGCAGTCCCCGGGGCCGCTGTCCTCTTTCCTCCCCTCGGCTTAGGCGTCAGTGCCTGCACTCTAGCAGTCACCAGAGGCTGCTTGCCTGCTCCAGAGTGCCTGGACCTGGGCAAAGCCTTAGGTGGAGCATTGGGTGCGGGGGGGCTCGTTGTCCTCAGAGCTCGTGACGTCACTCATAGGGGGAGGTTCCCCCTAGATAGCCCCCCAGAGCGCCTTGGCCTGGGCAGAGCCTTAGGTGGAGCCTTGGGTGCTGGGGTCTCATCGTCCTCGGAGCTCGTGACGTCGTCCGCAGAGGGTGGTTCCTCCCTAGGTACCCCCTCCACTTCCATCACTGGGTCCTCCTCGTGATCGGACCCCCTGTCCGACTCCATAGTGACATCACTGCACCCCCTTCTCTCTCCATACTCCACGTAGCCTTCCGCAAAGTCCATATAGAAACCAGCGGATTCCGCCTCCGAATACCAGTCCTCATGAGCCAGCTGGTCTCCATAGGACCCAGTGGCTTCCTCCTCTGAAGAGCGGCTCTCATGATCCAGCTGGTCTGCGTAGAATGCAGCGGGTCCCTCCCCCTCTGTAGGACCATGGAGCAAGGCCAGAATGAGCCTCTGAGGACTGGAAATCATTATACCAGTCCCGGTAGTCCGATGTAGTATCGTGTGATACCCCTGCTTCTGCACCGGTATCACACTCACCTGGGCCACACTCCTCTATTGCGGGGTCCAGAGGGCACCCCCGAACATGGGGGAATTCCTTGCACGAGTTGTGGAAGCGCGTTTGCTTCCTATCTTTCCTTTCCTTTTTCCCTTCCTGGGCATCCTTCTGCGGTTGGTGTTTCTGTGGACAAGCAGGATGCGGGGACGAGGCATGATGAAACACAGCTTTATTTCTGCAAACATGCAACACATACGACAACCTCAAGACGCTATGCACAACTCAAACACCAACACAGGAGACATATATACACTCATGATGATTACTCCTAACACAGAACACGTGAACGACACGAGAGGGTGTGGCAACACAGATGAACACACAAAGACGTTTGAGGAGGGGGTGGGGCCATGACGTGACAAGAATATTTCCATTTTATTGAGTCCCAGGATATTTTAATATAATTTATTATTTGTCATGTATGGAATAGCTTGTATCTAAAAATTGACCTCAGGTGGAGTGTTTCCCTATATGTCAATTTTGTCCATTGCTTTAACATTTTGTGAGTAATATTTGATGACCACCACAAAGTGCTTTCTCTTTCTAGTCTCCTTCATTCAACAAAAATCACCAACATAAAAAATGCCAAATGCATGAATGCCTTTAACTTTTGGAATCTGCAGTTATTCAGAAGGAAAATGGTACGCCCTAAGATGCTTGATTTGGAAGTGAATGGTTTGTTCCAGTTGCATTAGAACACCATACTCCTTTGTGATCAAGTGTAACTCCGCTTCTGATCTGCGTCTGTCATTGAATAAAAAGTCTGTTTGGCCTGAATAGCAAAGCTCTCTTTGTCAGACCATGTAGATAAAGCCTAACCGATGAGTCATTATCTGCTTCATTAAAGCCATTCTTCTCAATTAAAGCTTATAACGACCAAACCAATATGAGTTAAATGGGCTCTCACTGACTTTGGACTTTTACTTAACCTTTACTTAATATATAGCCTGCATGGATCTATTCCTCCACTCTAAATGGAAAGTTACTTTTCAATCACTGTATTACTCGGTTTATTACACAATGGGATACTTATTTTTCATTTATTTTCAACTTAATCCCCCACTGCACCCACAAGTATCTAATGTAGCTTGTGACCTGTATTATAGCTTTTCTAGAAAGGATATAGGTAATTTAGCCTCTAGGCACTATGTTGTAGCAGTTTAAAATAAACAAATTACGTTAAGTATCAATCTTTAAGGGTTTAAGAGTAAATGACAAAGCACTTTTGTAAGTTGCTTTGGATAAGAGTGTCTGCTAAATGCCGTAAATGTAAATGTAAATGTAAATGTTTTCAATGTAATTTTTAAAAACTGAAGTGGATTCAATTAATTAAATTTAAAAAGTCAGCTTTCTCAAACAAGCAAGCATATACCCATGGAAAATGGGATGTACAAATCTCCAATGGAAAGCATTGTTGCATTTTAAAATATTTAAATTGAGTTACAGCCTGTTGCAGTTCTATATGGTAAGTCTGTATAAACGTTTTAACTCTAAACCTGTTTGTGTAGTATTTGTGAATTAGAGTTTAGAGTTATTATTAGAATACTGGAGCTTACTCAAACTAATGGATGGATGTTCTAAAATAAAACTTTCCAATATTTAGACAGTAGAAAGGTACTATAATTATTCCTTATTTCACACACTGCCAAATTGATGTAAAATGGTGTTTGTTTCCTATTGCATCATTTCTGAGTTTTCATTCATGAAGCAGCTGGTTACAAGCATATACTGCACATAAAGTATTCACTCTTAATTTGTTTGAAGTTCTTAGAGTGGGCGTTGTTAAGGGGAGTAATTTTTAACTGGACAGTCTTAGTATTTGTAATTGTTACATTTTGAAATTCAAATATTAATATTTATATGTACACCTTTTACATGCACATTTAAAATACTTTTAAAACAAAAAGAACACCATACTAATAATAAGTTAACGTGCTGTTAGTTGAAAACGCACGTTGCAAAGTCGGCTTTATGCACGTGCAGTAACGCCAGTGAAAACGTTCTCTCCCACCTTTCACATCCGGCGCATTTAAGGAAACAGTAGTTAGTAGAAAAGGAGCTTGCCCATGTCGGGAGATTGCTTCAATTACCATTTGTCAAAAGGGGTCACGGACTTGAACAAACGTTAATGAGTAATCCACTTGTTTAAGTGTACGGGAAGCGCACATCGATTGAATATGTGGACCAGAGGTTGCAAACATAACATTTCAAAATGGGGACAACGAGAGCAAGACCTATTCGCTCAGCTGACATTTCTTCAGCTCCAAGCGCAAGTCGAATCGCAGAAGTTTAAGGGAAAGCTGAAGAAACGTATGATGGACAGAAGGGAACATTGCAAGGTGGGTCTAATGAAATGTAAAATGCTTCATGTTTTAAACGGTTGATATCGGCTAATATTTTAAAGATGATTATCTTAAAACTATGCAAATAAAAGCAAATCAAAAGTTTTTTTTTCACATAGGTTAGAGAGCCCGAGATCTTTAAGGTCACTCTACACAGAAAAAACAACTTACTTGGATTCAAAATTATAGGAGGAGAATATGACCAGGTATATATGTCTAATTTGTAAAATGCATTCTAATGTGTTTGTACTGTTAAACAGTACAAACTGAAGTTTGTATTGGTAAACAGTAAGCTGTCAAATATCTCAACTTTATAATGTAGTACATTCTGAATCTTTTTAAAGGTTTTTTTTCAGTCCAACACAATCTGATAACCCATCATGACTTTTTTTCCTATTTTTTTTTTCTGTCCACAGACATGCACAGGTGGAAGAGGTATATTTGTGTCTCATGTGACGAAAGGGGGTCCATCAGACAGGGAGGGTGGGCTTCAGGTTCAAGACATGCTAGTGGAGGTGAGGAATAACACCAGCCGCTGATCTCAAATCAGTGTTGTTCTGCTCAGGACAGTATAACCTTGCCAGCCTGTTGTGTTTATTAGATTTTAACACCCAGTACTGTGCAGGATAGCAATATAGATAAGCATTTTAATGCACACTTACTTTGACAGTTATACATACTTTCAGGCTGAACTGTGTTGCACTATGACGGCAGAGTCTTCATGTTTTCTTGTGACTTGCTGATCCATAAGTTGGTGGCCACCCAGAATGATATAATGACAGCCCTTTGGCTTTAATGTTTTGTTCGTGTGTGTATCCAGTGGGAAGACTTTGACAAGGTGGGAGTAGATTCATTCCTTTATCTTAAGGGAAGGGGAATATTAGGCTCACAAATACAGTGGGGAAAAAGAGGGAAAGTCAGGTGTCACTGATGACTTCCACTCACTTATCTGCACCACTGTTCACTCACCATCATTATATTACTCACTACATTACTGTGTAGTTGATCTCACCATCATTAGATTACTCACTGCATTACTGTGTAGTTGATCTCACCATCATTAGATTACTCACTGCATTACTGTGTAGTTGATCTCACCATCATTAGATTACTCACTGCATTACTGTGTAGTTGATCTCACCATCATTAGATTACTCACTGCATTACTGTGTAGTTGATCTCACCATCATTAGATTACTCACTGCATTACTGTGTAGTTGATCTCACCATCATTAGATTACTCACTGCATTACTGTGTAGTTGATCTCACCATCATTAGATTACTCACTGCATTACTGTGTAGTTGATCTCACCATCATTAGATTACTCACTGCATTACTGTGTAGTTGATCTCACCATCATTAGATTACTCACTGCATTGCTGTGTAGTTGATCTCAAGAGAGACAGATTTATGTCTGTACTTGAGAAAGCTAAGCAGGCAGTGTTTTTGGCTTAAAACTTGTAGGGGTCCACTATTTTCATATTGTAACTAGTGCTTTTAGGGTTAAATGTGTCTGACCTGTTTCCTTTACAAGATTCTCCATAGTTCAGGGAAAAAAAAATTAAGGTGTTGTAGATATAAATATTTTCACTGTTGGGCTTTTGATTTCCAGCCATGCTTTTCTATTTTACACTAACTGTACATGATTTCTTTGTTCCAGACTTTTGTTTTCATAGTGTATATGCCAGTTGCTGAGCTGTGTTTCTGTATTTAATGGGAGGTGAAAGGTATTGTTTGAATAGCTAACATGATTCAAAATGCGAGTCTGTATTAGGCATTTGGTCCCAATTAGCTTTTGATCCCAATAGCTGATGCAATGAGACAGTGATTACACAACTAAAGGGACCCAAATGGCTGTTGGAGGAGTTTGGTAGATAATTCAAAACTTTTTCCAGTTGTGAAATTGGAAGTCTATCAACAAATATATAATTGGATTAAAATCAATATGTGGTTAATGTGTTAGATCAAGGCCCAACCAACTAAAATCTTCTAAAATATCAGAATCATATTGTAAGAAACAGGTTTGGAATTGTCTGTCTCAGAGTATGTATACGCAGTGTTAAAAACCATTATGCCACTGATATAAGCAATGTGGAAAAGCATTAGTATACTACATTTTGCCAGAGAGGCCTAATAATTTGCTTGAAGTAAGTCTTACAGAGAAGCCTGACTGTTTTTTACCAAGAGGGACAGATTCCACAAATGTTCCTCCACAACACAGAGAGCTCTCATTGTGCTCTCTCTGTTCCCAGTGCAAAGGGCCCTTAAGCATGGAAATGGGTCTCTGAGAGCTCCCAGTCACACAGTGGAATCATAGACTCTGGAGAATACAGGGATCCCATGTTTTCTGCTCATAATAAAAATGTGACAAGAGCAGATTGTGCCATAATGGGGAGAAAATAAGATTTATGACCTTAACTCTCGGGTAAGATCATTTGATTTCAGGAGCAAGAATAAAAAATCCAAACATGATTGCCGATAAACTGGGGCCTGGTTTTCTCCAGCGAGGTGTTTGCTGGCTATCAAATGATGCATGTCATTTTCATTTTCATCAAGGAGCCACACATTTACAAACACATTTCCTGCCCTGAGAAATGTCAACAGGCCCAAATGATAATGCATTTCTTTTGAGTCACTTCTTGAGCTGTAATCTTGTAGTAGTCACTGACAATTTTATATTCTAAATCATCAAATTAATATTACTGCAATAAACTGAAAGGGCTGGAATTTTGGCTTCTTTGAATACTCGAAAATACAGTTTTGAAATCTGAACTAGATACTGGCACTGTTTCACATGGAAAGGTGGGTGGGTTCCAAACTGATTTTCACTATTAGAGTGCTAGAAGAAGAACGCTGCCTGTTTGCACAGGAGTCCACCCACTGGGCTATTTCCTGTGGGTCTTCTCTTTTGTATAATTCATATTCTCAAACACAGGTCTCTAACCTATGGTCTACACAGAGGGGCCATATCACAGCAGGAGGCTTGATCCAGACAAAGGAGCCATGTGTATGGAAAGTCCTGGTGTGAAAGTGCTGATATAGGAAGTCTGTGTTTGGCTCTGGGCTCAGTGCTCCAGGATTGCCTCTGTTGCTCAGGGCTCAGTGCTCCAGGATCACCTCTGCTCCGGGACCAACTCTGCTCTGAGCTTAGTGCTAGGTCAGCAATCTTACTCTTTGATGTGTATGTGCCTGAACTGCCCTTCCATAATTCTTTGATATTGTGTATGACCAAGCTACCTGCTAAGATTTATGCATTATTTACCATTTCCTCTTTACTGTTAGCGTAAGCACATGACAGAAGTATTTTGGCTTGCAAAAATATTCAAATCCTCTTATGTCCCAGCTTGTTCAATTACAAAAAAAAACCCCAAACAAACAAACAAACAAAACATTATTTAAAACCTGGTGCCCAAACTATAGGTTTTTAAGGGTTATGAGCATACAGAAAATGCATAAAAAAATAATATTGCATAAATACTGCATGAAAACAGTATTTGCTGGAAATGCTTTGTACACTTACAACTTGAAGTCTTGGGTAAATGTCTTAACAATTTTGATTTGGGATGTTTTTTTCTTCTTTTTTTTTCTTGGCAACTTGGCTCCATATGGGCTGCAGATTTAACAGGTTCTTGCTGCGTTTCAGGCCAGAGATTTGGGGCAATTTTTCTGAAGCCACTTCAGGCCACTTCTTTGCCCTCTCTCTTTATCCTGTAGCAAAAATATTTATTTGATGCTTTAGCAGACTGCTGCTTCCATGTGTCACTGAAGGGATGGATTGTTTTGACTGAGTTATGCTCTCTGTTCAGTCTGTTCCAAGCATACGACTGTGCATTTAAACCAGGTTTGATTTAGTCTTATTAGACCACAGCACTGATGCATGTTTGTTGGATCATTCAGGCCCATCATTCAGTTCTCTCTTGTAAGCATTAAGCAATGTTTTTTAGGCAAAGACTTTTGCAATGTTTAAGCAGTGACTTCCTTCATATCCCCCTCCCACAGAGGTTGGTTTTATGCAGTGCTCTTCAAATTGTTGACTGATGTACATTTTCTGCTATCTAAGCCACAGACACCTGGAAGTCTTTAAAAGCTGCTGATAGCCTCATAGTGAAAACCCTTATCAGTTTCCTCCTCAGTTTGAAAAGGTGACCTGACAGGAGGTATTTGAGTTTTATGACTTTTGTACTGCTCATATTTCCCTTGTTTAATTTTTTATGAACTTCATTGTAGCTTTTTTATCATTGCTAATGTTTGACTATCAGGTTATGATAATTGAATGGTTTTTAAACGATCTCAAAATTTGGGGTATGGTACAGGAAAATAGTGAATTTACATACCAGAAACTTCACACAGCAGATCAATTCATATTTAAAAGCTCCTTTGCTTATAATTTCTAAAAATGGGCCTTAGGAAAAAGCCACCATATTCCAAAAAATTCAGATTAACCTAATTCTGCCTAATGCCTTAGGCTATGTGGTCTCCACCTCATTTGATTTATTCAGTATTATTTCAGTATTAACCAGGGCATTTTCATGGAGCATGGGTTCCTTGTTGAAGGTATAATTGAGATGTCTCACAGGGAGATTACATTCATAGGAACATGGGTGGATATGTTTGCTTTGGCAGGTGTGCTGCTGATTCTGGGTTTTCTGGTCCCTCTGCCCACAGGCTCAGGAGGCTGCTGTTCTAGGCAGGAAGCGTGAAGCCGGAAATAGCCTGCTATGCTCCAACCTCAGCCGCCATACCAATGGGGAAATGGAGAGGGGCTAAATTTGGACCTGTGGCTTTTTACATTTTCATGGGGTTCTGAAGAAGTTTCTGGTCAGCGGTTGGAGAGCAGAGTCTTATTGTTATAATACTGCATCCAGATATTAATCAGGCTTAGGTTTTTAACCAGGAGCCAATGGGCCTGTATCGTAAAGTTTTAAATAGAAGAAAACACAGAGAGGTTCACAGCTTTTTATGCTGTGCTGACATCCCTCTTGAAAGAACCCATCTTTTTAGAAATTTACTCATTGGAATTAACATGTAGTTCTGTAACATTTTGCTGTACTTTTGAAACATGGGTTAGTTTGTACTGGGAGGCCTTGTTACATGGGTTAGTTTGTACTGGGAGGCCTTGTTACATGGGGTAGTTTGTACTGGGAGGCCTTGTTCATGGTTTGCGTAGGTGTTAATGAGCAGGATAAGCAGAACAGACATTGCAGCCACTAAAGATATTAAGAAGTACTGTGGTCCTCCTCATAGCCTTGGCCATGTTTATTGGACCAAATCCAGCTAAGCTCTGACATTGTGTTCACTTGTTCTGCTTTTATGTTGGTGGCATGCCATTACAAAGCAAAACAGAAAAAAGCTTTTGATAAAGGTGAAAGGTCTGCTCCTGACATGCATGTCGAGGTCACATCTATAGAACATTAGAGCCTGAAGAAAGTATGTGAAAGAGAGTATGTGATGTATGTCCAAGCCCTGGTGTGTGGGGATTTATGGTAGGGGTATCAGAATCACTTCCCTAAGAGGATTTTTTGGGGGAAACCCATTTTTTGGTGTGTCTAGGGCTGGAAACCAGAGGGGTGTAAGTGACATTTTGGGTGAAAAATAGTTCTATATATCAAATTTAAGCTCTTGATGATGAGACCTATTCAATGGCACAAAGATCAGATACAGATATAAAACAATTTTGCAATAAATTATAAGTGCATGTTAATAAACACTGACAGGCCAATGTAAGGCTGAAATGTATTTGTGCTCTCCTGTAAAATTTGTCAGATGTCACTTCTGGCCCTCTGGTTACAGGCCCTTGATGTATGGGTGGGTGAGAGTGGGTAATTTAGGCTTTTCATGTAAGCATACTAACTCCCAAATGAATTCATTTTACCTAGTATGAGGTACAGCTATGTGCTACATGTGGATATCTGACCATTATGCAGATATCTGAATCTCTGATTGGCTCTGACAGTGAGCCAATTTTACTCAACATGAATTAGAGAAAGAGAGGTAATGGATGGTATTCATGAATCTCAGTTTTGTTCCTTTACTTTTGCTTTCCGACTCCAAAATTCTGCTGTTGGAGTATATAAGGAGAAAGCAATGTGCTGAAAGAATGAACTTTGTGTTTCCGCTTCAGGGAGTGTGTGTCTGCATATACCTGTACACGAGAGCCTGGTATTTTCCTTTGGGTGGTGTGCATTAGTGTGGTGCTGCTTCATTTGCAGCTAATGGACATGGAGTATGCTGATTAAAATCTGTTGACCACACACAAACAATCTTGTGCAGGCATATGCTCACACGAACACACACATGCTCACACACACACACACACACACACACACACACACACACACACACACACACACACCATTTGCTCACCATTGGCATTTTTTCCCTCAAATAAAGCATTTATCATATGACAGCAAATAGCTTAAAATCTTTATTCACAGCAAAGATTTAATTTATTGATATATGGAAATCCCAACTGAGACCAAAATCTTATTTTACTCTGCTTGTGTATGACAATGAATAACTAACAGTGAAGAGCAACAGACAAATTACAAATATTGAAATTTATACACATTCTTGACCTGGGACATAATACTATGAGTTATCTTGGTAATTCCATGGACTGCAGTTAAGCCGTTCATTAAAAGCTCTTCATAAGCTGTTCATTCCAATGAAAATAGGCATTAAGAAGTGTTCTTTTTAGTAGTACAAGTGGACATGTGCCGCATGAAGTGATGGAGAAGATATATATTCTTAAAAATAGAGTTATAAGTCATTACTTTGCATAGGAAAGTATATATATATTTGCTGTCTGAGAAGTAAGGTTATCCCACTGCAGTACAGACACCAAAATGGCGACTATGTAACAGGTCACTAGTAATGAAATATAATGTACTTTGGTAGACAGTTGTAATTATACACAGGATAACATGCAAAATGCCAATGTGTTAGAGCTTTGGTAATCTATTAGAGCTTCACATAAGGTCCAGCCCACTCTTTTCATGCTAGCAATCACAACATGGCAATCTCTTCTCAGGGCTCATCAAGTAGGCACATCCCTTCATCAGTGTTTCACTGAATTAAGCCCATTAGTGCATACTCAGTGCTGTCTGTTCCACATGGATGTTACCTAATGCATCGCCAAGCTTTCCCTAACACCGAAGAGCCATCCTGGTCTCACTGGTGACTAAGGCCACTGGTACTGTTAATGCATGCTCTGTGCCTCCGATCCATCTGGATCTACCACATTACTTAATGACTCGGCACAACACCCCACTCACCTACGCAGTGCTCCATGTTCCTATGACACCAAACACCTCAGTTGTTCTACCGCTATAGTGCATTTCCCCAACTACTCTGTCCTCTCCTTATCCATAACCACTGAGTAGCCCTATCATCTACTTCTGATAACTCCTTCACAGCCAACGTTATTTTACAACCTCTAAAGCTGAATTGCACAAGCAATAATGTGGCAGACTTTTCTACAAATCCCATAACACCTATCTTTACCGATCTTGTATGCGCTTGCCACCCGCGCTCTCTCACCTCAGCCACCAATTCTGCGTACGTCAGCTACTTCCTCAAAAACTTAATTCACTGCATCCTCAAATGGAATTGAGAGCTCTATAAAATAAACTATCCATTTACTTTCAGAGTACAGCACAATGCCTCTATTTTTTTTATTTTTTTGGAGGGGGGAGGGGTGGTTACAGTAAAGTGTCAAATAGTTTTAGCTTGGAGGCTGCAGCAAGCATTCCT
Organism: Electrophorus electricus; assembly: GCF_041902795.1. Lineage (NCBI taxonomy): Eukaryota > Metazoa > Chordata > Actinopteri > Gymnotiformes > Gymnotidae > Electrophorus > Electrophorus electricus. The sequence goes on along the minus strand of NC_137500.1, from coordinate 8,939,519 downwards.
TTCAGTAATGCTATATATGCACATATTGGCAAAAGGTTTGCTGAATGATTTTCCTTGTGCTTTTATTTAAAATAAAAAGCACTGTTTTGCCCTTTCTTGATTGACTGCTGAGTGCTGGTCAGTATGTGTATGTGAGATGCCAAACTCCCCAGTGAGGGACTGATGGTTAACACCTCACTAATTAGCAGCATGAGCTGGCCTCCATGCTCCCTAAAGCAGACATCCTTGAACCTCACTATTCAGGCTCATATTGCATTCCAAACGTGCTGGGTTCATGCCCACTACGATGGTGGGTTTAAAACAATAGTGTAGCCATCACTGATCACTGTAGGCATTCCATTCCAATACCACTGTCTGTGTAATTCTTGAGCTCTTAATATGGTTGTGTGGCTTTGTGTGCTTACGTTAGAAAACCCACCTACTGGGTCATATTTTTTAAGAATGTAGCTGAGGCACTATGGTATTACACAATTGATGATAGAGAGAGTGAGAGATGTACTGTTGCATCTTTAACAGCAGATGGCACCATTTAGCTACACTGTGAGCTCAGACGTACTCTGTTTCTTCTATTCTTTTAAATCAGTCAAAAGATCTAAATATATGAAGACTTGAAAGTGAAACTGTCCTGTTTATTGGAAAGTTATGCGATACTTGAAGAAAGAAAAATATTTGTTGTTGAAGCATCATGTGAATAATAGTTAATATTGTGCTGTATATGTGCATTCCTAACACTACAGTTCTTTTTTTTTTGTATAACCCTTAGCACAGAAACTGTCAAAGGCCTTTGGGTCTGTTGTGTGTGCATATGAATAAATGTGTGGATATGCACATTTGACATGCAGGTGCGAGTGCTTTTTGGAGTAGAAACTGTGGCGTTGCTTTGGTTCTTTGAGTAGGATTGTGTCTCATCATCAACAGAAATTCATTCAGGTTCAGAAAAGAGCAAATCATTGCTCAGGCCAGAGACACTGCACTTAGCATGAGTGCACAATGCACTTGGGCAATGCTAGTCGGTACCACTGTAGCTCGTGGTAGAACAGGTAAGGCACAGCACTAGTAACACCAAGGTTGTTGTGTTACTAGCCCAAGGAATGTACCTGCTGACATCCAGATAATTATGCACGTCACTCTGAATAAGAGCATCTGCAGAATGTTGTAAATGTAAATAAAAATGTTGTAAATGTTAATGTAATGTAGGACACAAGCCGCATGTGGTCTATTTGTTTTGAATGATGCCTGAAACTTTTTAATCCAAGATGAGAAATGTGAAACAAATATTTTATGTATCGATTAACAGATTTTTTTGTTTTCTAAATTGAATATATCTCTTTAACCTTCTAAAGGTGGTGGGCACTCACACTCTGGAGAGATTAAGATCAAATACTTTACTCCATTTTTACTCCACTGTTCTTTCCAGTTTGTTTTCTCTCTCTCTCAGTGCCCATTATCATGTTTCGTTCCTTTAAGGCCATTCTTTTGATCACTAGGGCAGTAATCTAGAAGAACCAGTGGAACCTTACACAGAATCAAATTGAATGTTCTTTTCTTTTGAAGTCAGTAAACCTTAAGCTCCCACAGTGAATGCCTTAAGACTGCTTTCCATAATGTATGTGCTTTTTAAGTACAGGGTGACTGTTCCAGCCTTGGTTGTACTGTTCAAATGCAATGGCCCAAAAAATATGATGTGGAGGAAACATTTTTTGGCATGAAGTTTTTTGTCTGGGGTAATTGATGTATGGCCTGAACATTGTGGTGTGGAGTAAGGAATGTTTGTCCTGAAGATATTAGTGTGGGGTAAATGATGTTTGTCCTGAAGATTGTGGTGTGGGGTAAACAATGTGTTGCCATGTCATCGTGCTTCATGCTGGCAGACTTGAGCTGATACAGATGAGCTGTTTCATATAGTTTCACACAACGTCTGCTTACCTTACACATTTATATTCATATACACAGAGCTTGTGGGCATATTGCAAAGTCAAGGAAAAAATTTTTAAATGTACTTTTTAGTCCTACTATTAGTTTGTGTCCAATAATCCTAAGTCTTTACTGTGCTGCTGTCAGGTTTCTTGTCTACATTGCATGTTTTGTTATAACCATCTGATTGCATATCTGCTTTCCAAAAATAAGAACTGACCCACTTAGTAGCACAAAGTGCTAGTTATCAAACTTTAAACCATGACTTTCAACTCATTCTGTGTCTTTGCAAGTGTTCTTGCCCTTTGGTAATGATCAGATACAACCCACATTCCTGGATTTTTCTGATCTGTAGTCAGAAGTGCCTATCAGGAGACTCTCATCTGTGGCCCTAAGCTACACCAGTGATGAATGAGTGGGTGAGAAGAAGCAAATGGGTTCCTGAGCTTATTTTTGTTTTTCTCTTTTTTGTTCCCTCTTTCCCTGCATTAGTCATCCCTTTCCTGTCTATTCCTTGTCATTCAGTTGTCTCCCAGTCAGTCTTTGCCTGTTGCTGTAAATCTTTCTAGATTTCTCTTATTATGGCACCTTGCTGTTTTTGAGGTCAGGTCAGGTTTGTTGTTTCCTCTTTTTTTAAGAGTTTTTATATATTTCATATGCTAGCTACTGAAGGCCTGGTGGGCGGAGGTGGTGGGAGAGTGATTTGTTTTGCAGGTATCAGGGGTAACAGTGGGTTTATCTGTGTGAAGCTGGTGAGTTGTGAGGAAGTGTGTGTGCTGGGCAAGAAGGCACCTCTGAGGGTCTTACTAGGGCAGGCGATAGGAGTAATAGCATAGTGCTCCACAGGTAGCTGTCTGGCAGATGAATCTTGGAGTGTATGTGTGTGTGTGTAGAAACAATGCTATCTTCTGCATCTTGTCAGAAGTACTGTCCATATAAAAGAAAGATGTTGCTCCTCTGCTGCTTGGATACCTCACTCCATATGTTATTCCTTTTAAAATGTCTTCTGTGGTCTCTTACATACATACTGAACATCCTGCTCATAGCACATCCTGTTTATTCCTCTTTCTGTTAGTATGTGTTTGAAGTGTTACAAAAATAAGAATATTTTGCTATATCTTCAAATTGAATCTAACCTGTTTGAGGTGTCTAAACAAACATAAAAGTCAGTTTCATGCATGCATGTCATACATCTTCAAGAGGCTTGAGGACTGCAGTGAGTGCAGACCCATAAAAACCTTTTTCTATGACAGCCCCATAAAATTGTGGTGTAACCCATAATGAATAATTAAATGTCCATATTTAGGGCACACCACCTGCTTCTGGAAAAGAGTAAATGGACAAAATATATTAAAATAAGAAGTAATATATTAGATGAATTTATTTTGTTTGATTTTTAAAATTTATTTATGTGTGTTTGTATTATCTCAAAATGTTTTTTCCTGTAATAACCACACCATGGATTAGTTGATATAAGCTCTGTCTAATGTAGGACCAGCTGTAATATTGCACCACACCGCAGTTGCTGTCGTGCTGTTATTGTGCTTTTTCACATCGGAGGGGGCTTTTATCTTTAAACCAATGTGTCATTAGTGAGCCAAAGGCCTCTCTTTACGACCGGCATGTAGTAAAAGCGTCCAGTGTGAGCCCTAATCGGGACCCATAAACTCCAGCTCCATCAGCAAAGTTTGGTCATTAGGAGACATTTGAATGTAATTATTTATTGATAGCTCTTATGATTTACTCTCTGGGTTGCACACGTCTGGATGTTTATGCCCTGCATCTGCAGCTTGAGATTGAAAGTGTGGGCTAACAGTCATTTAAAGACCACAGAGTTTGGGAAGCTCTACATTAGCATCTGCTCTGGGCATAGGAGATACAGAGAGTGCATCTACGCAGATATGCTATATGAGGAATTTGCATACATACTAAAAAGGAAATACACAATTGTAGTATTCATTTAGTACAGGCATATGCTTTTCCGTTAGCCTTTTCCTGTCATTATTTTACTTGAATCAAACTGGAATTGCACAATGTCAGATTAACCACTGCAGCAAGTAGAATCTTTTAGCAAACCCCCCAAAAACACTATTTTCATTAATTTTCAATAACCTTATGAGTTTATGTGGTCTCTCACAGGATTTACCCTTCGCCCTCATTTTAGAACAATACTTTGTTCACTCTGCTTCCTGTTTAAAGACATTGCTTAATTAGAAATTGCAAGTAATTGGAAATACAAGTTAAATGAAAAGGGCACACAATGGCATGATCTAAATCTTAGGAAGATTTCAACAAACTGCAGCTCATGCTGCTGTAAGGATATCCATTTTTCTTCATGGCACTTGGTATTTCAATGTTAGATGCTTCATCTGTTTTATTCAGTGTTGTCTCATAATCATATTATTTAAGATGTAATAATTGTATATAGGTGGAGAATAAGTTACATTCTGCCAAATTGATTGCACTGGCAATTAAGAGATGATTTCATGAGCAAAGTAACATTTTATCGAGCATTTTACGTGTGTGTTTCATAGACCCCTGGCTAATTTCCCTCCACTGACGTTCAGTAACGCATTAAACAGCTGATACCATGCATTTTATGAAAGACATTCTTTCTCACTTAAGTTTTAATTGGGAAACACATTGCCACTGAGAGGCAGCTTGTTCTGCCAAGCTGCTAGAAAAGTAGTCCAAAAATAATATGGCTAACAGTGCAGTCCAGCAGCTGCTTTTATAGGGAACACTGCTGGGCTATTTCTAGACTCGAAATGGGTACATTTGGCTAAAGCTCATTAAGTTAAAGGTAAAAAGATTAACAGTAAGGTGCATCTGCAGTGCACTTCATCAGAAGTCTACTCAAGCATTTAGAGGTGCTGCAGACAGCCATAGTAAAACCCAGATCATATTAGCATACCAGATTAGCATGTGGAAGGGAAATGCAGAATGGCATTGCATGTAAACCTCATTTATCCATGATGTCATGTCAGTGCAAAAGCATTTTACATGAACATAAGGACATGACATCCAGTTAGTGTCTGAAATCAGTGACAGTCACCATCCTTGTGCTTATAAGATTGCACAGCAGGATATTACTGAACCTTTATGTCTGTAATGTCATCCCTGCTGAATTTATGCTGGACAATCCAACTACACATTTCAGTGAATTCAGCTGAGCTAGTCTTCTACCGCACACAGATTATGTTTTCTCTGCTCACACTCAGATAATACTTACCAATGTTCACCAGATATGTTCTTAGTAAACAACTCTGTTTAGGAATAAAATTGTGCATTCATGGGAATGGTAGATTTGTATATTTGAAGCCCCCAAAATACTGGTTGAATGATTTGTCTGGAGGTGTCATTACAAAATGCTGTCCACAGGTAAAATGATCCTGTTTTCAGGATAAACTAAACTAAAATGCATCACTATAACACCATCAGTAGTGTAGCTAAGAGCTATCAAATCCAAAGAATGGGAAACAAATGATACTCGAGTTGTTCATGCTGCCACTTGCGGTCTGTACCATAACAGAAATAAAGATGATATGGTGTGATGCTAAAAAAAAAAAAAAAATAAAAAAAAAAATATATATATATATATATATATATATATATAAATAAAATAATAATATACAGTGAGCACTGGTGTGGGTAGGGGGCAATGATCCACGAAACAAGTAGTGTTAACCTCAGGGGATTGGACGTATTTATTTACAACACATGCAAAAAGAACTGCTTTCAGGGCCAGAGAGGTCAGCGTCAGGGTTTGGTGCTGCGTAGCGAGGTCAGAGCATATCCACTAGTCTTCCTTGGTCCAAGTAGGCAAAGAAATCTGTGAAATGTGAAATACAGAGAGACCGGGAGGAGAAGAGACAGAGTTCGTTAGCATCAGGCAGCCCAAGTTTGGGGAGAACTCATCCAGCTTTCGTTCCCAGAGCTTCTTTATCTAAACAGCATGATATTGGGTGAGGACATGTAGGTTGAGCGATTAGTTGATGCCAGCACTGTAGTTTTTCTGGGCCCCTTCTCATGTGCTGTCCAGAACAGTGGTGCTGAAGAGGAGCATCATGTTCAGCACCGCGGAGAGCTCTCGGTGGCCCTGGAGGTTTATTCGTGGTGGCTCTATGGCAGTGGAGTCCTGAGCCACCGCCATAGTAACCTACCAGGCAAAAGTGTGGATACGCGTACTCTTTGTTTATTTACACTATTTTGAAAATTTAACAAAAAGAGTAAATATATATGTGTTATTTCAATGTTTTTATATGATTATGTTCTGTTAAACAATTACTGTTATTGTTTGAACAAATATCTAAGTAGCCACCCTTTACTTAGATGACAACTCTGCATGTTCTTGGTGATCTCTTAATCAGCTTCATGAGGTACCTGTGATGTCTTAAAGAAATTCTCACATGCTTAGGGTACACTAAAGTTAGGGAACAGTAAAGTTAAAACTAAATGAAAACTATTTGTTGAGAGGTGTTTAGAAGTAATTTACATTTTTAATTGTATTATTATTTTATCATTCAATTTTATATAAATATATATTGTTTTGAAATTCAGATCATATATAGGTTTTTACTTTTCAACTTTCACTATTAAAATTTGTTTTAAAAATAAATTTAGGCATAAACCATTAGATTATAATGCCTTTAAGACTATGAAAAAATTCAGTCAGGTGTGTTCAAACTTTTGGAGGTACTGTATACATATAAAAAGACAGCTTGCCAAAACAAAGCAGTACATGGACACATGCTACTGTACAAGCAGAGCTGTTTATGAAGTACAAAAGTCCAGTTAATTAAGGATAAGAATACAAAATTGTTCTTGTATGAGACACACTGTTCTGGCTCTATATATAAAATTTCTGGGCATTACTGTTACATACATCAGATTTAAATGATCAGAAGCATGGCCGTTGTCACGATTTAGATTGCCATGAGAGAATAGTGGCATCAAAAGTTAAATACAAGTGCAAACAAAAATATTCTGAATTATTCATCATGTTTAATTTTATATTAAAGCAAATTAAAGAAAGAGATAACTAAACTATATAGGCCTACTATCTTTTTGTTAATACAATTTTTGCCTTTTAGAACAACTGTACACAACTTGTATGAGAGGTCCGAACTACTAGTACAATTTATTTTAAACTTAAATTGGTTATGGTAGCAAGTCCTTGTATGAGTGATTTAAGAATGAATCTATTTATCCGATTGCTTTTTGCATGAGGCCCAATGTGTTGTATGCTATATATGATGAATCTGGTTTATTTATTTTTTTAAGCTAATTTAATAGTGCTAATTGCCTGCAATGCCCGAAGATGTTAATTTAATTTTTCTCACTTTTTGCATGTTTATTTGGTTACATCATCCCAGGGTCCATATCATATAAAAGATTAGGCTATTTTTGGAATCTGACATCACAGAGACACACACTTCCTATACTTTGTTACATTGGGATTTTGAATCAAAGCTTATGTGAAATAATTTCACTGTCACGGGACGCGCCCCCCTACGAGTCACATGGTGGGGGGGGGGGGGGGGGTTCACCGTCATTTGTAGCCACGCCCTCCGTGATTTCACGCACCTGCGCGGGTTTTACCGTTCTGTGTTTTGTCTGTCTATTTAAACCTCTGCTAGTGTGTGCATCGTGTTGGTCGTTGTTTGCTGATGTATGTAAAACGTTTGTGTAGCCACTGTTAAATGTTACTGCAGCCTGTGTCTAGTTAAATGTATAAATCATGTCCGTCGTTAATGTGTGTGAGTGCCATCGTTATAGTATGTGTTCCATGTTAGTAAATGTACGTCACTGTCGAGGGAGTCTGTGCGTCCTGATCCACGCCCAGCGGCACTCAGACCAGCAGCAACGTCACATTCACTTACTTACATGCTTTGATAATTTAGGCCCAGTGAATAGAGGAATGTTTTGAATGTTTTTTGTGCAGTAAGTTACATGTATGCAAATTACTGGACATACGGCTAAAAGAGTAAACTAAATAATTTGTGTCTCGTTGTTGGGGAATAAACAAAAACAATTTCGATACAGACTGTTTTATGCTAAATCAACTGTCCATAAAGTTTAGAATGAACAGCTATTAGCTGCTATTGTCTGGAAACGAGCCAGTCCTCCCTGCAAGACAGAGACTTAGACAGACATGACATTCTCATGGGTAAAAATGCTGATTTGAAAAGTTTTACATGGCTTTGCTTTTTTTCCCCTCTCTCTCCCTCTCTCTTTCTTCTCTCTCTCTCTGTGTGTGTGTGTGTGTGTGTGTGTGTGTGTGTGTGAGAGAGAGTGAGATGCAAGACAGAGAAGGATTGATGGCAAGATGATGTGTGAAGCTATCCTTTGTGCTCCACCTTTTGATTTCTCACACACTCCATCTGTAATCCCTCACTATCATCTACAACAAGAAAAATGATTTTACAAAAAATACATTACTGTGCAGTCTCACCTGACTTGTACTGTGTAGCTGGACTTTAGTTAGACAACCAGGTGCCACAAAACTGACACATAAAGGTTAATTGCATCCATTTGTAAAGACCTTCCTGTGCTCAGAACAAGCATAGTGGTCATTAATTAGGAGAGATGTGCAGTCAAAGACACTGACCCAATAAGAACGAAAGACTAAGACAAATGTATAAATGATATACACAGACATTATCATGATTTGTTGATGATATCCTCAGACATCTTGATTCTCACGGTACACGTTCTGTTAGATCGCAGATGCTTGCTGCATCAATTACCTCGGGAACACCAGTAACCCATAGATTACTGAAGACAAGTAGTTTACCTCTAGGTATAATTGGCGAGTAAAGAGGACAGCAGTAACATGTGAGGAAATGCTGAAATATTCACTACTAAATATGAGCTGACCTGACTATACATTTCTAATTGGTGGTGCTGTAGATGATACGTGAGAATGGAGCCCCAGATAATCCAGACAGTTTATGCTAATTTGTCAAATACAATGTAGTATCTCTTCCTACCATATACTGAAAATGATCAGTAAGGGTGGAATTACAAAATGGTAGATATTGAATGTGAATTGGAAAAGGAAACTAACATGTTACCCAAGGTGTCTTTTACCCATACATGCATAACAAATAAACAATATACTGCTAATTAATCAATCTATAAAACAACAAATTGTTTGATCTTTAGCAGCAGACAGGTAGGCAGCACACACCGTGCACCAATGTTAGATTTAGAGAATTTAGAATTGGAAAAAGGGGAAAAAAAAAAGTAACAAAATATTTAGCATTTAGAAGCCATAGTCAATATAATATTGCACTTTAGCAAGTGCGCCTACAGCATGTCATCTTTTCACAGGAAGACCACGGCACTGTCCTTATCAAGGTTAACAAAGCAATCAAATCAATCACAAAGCTATCAGCCCATAAAAGGGAGACCTCCCCTTTTAAGAGAGCTCTCATTTTTCATGCCCCTCAAATATAGTACAGTAACATATCCTGCCCAGTACCATTTCTTACTAGTGACGTGGCACCAAAATAGCTGCAATAAATTGATGGGGGTCATGAGCTGATTGCTAAGAACACAATATGGTTGCCTTGCCACATTTGATAAAAAAGAGGGTGGGCCATTATAATACACACCATTCATCAATCCAGGACTAAGGCATTGGCCATCTCTCTCCGAGGCGACAATGAAAAGTGACAGATGATGCTGTCACACACATGAAGACTTGAAGCAGCTGTTCATAGAGAGCATCACAAAAGTACAGGACTGCATCACGATCAATATCCATGCCTACCAGGATGGCCAGGCCAGGTGTTTCACCCTCGTCTCCTCCAGATTTCCTTTGTATGAGCTGTCAAATTCCTTCTCTGTCTCGCATCACACACACACAAACAAACAAACAAACAAACAAACAATCTCATTTCTGAAGGAGGAGAGTAAATGCTGACAGCATGGCTTTTGCCCAGTTAGAGAGCTTGGCTCCCTCCCAGACGGGTGACCCTGCCGCCGGCCTGATAATGAGGCTGGGTGCAGCAGCCTGCACAGTGCCAGCCAGGCCCAGACTGGCTGTGGGACTCTGCTTGAGCCTCTGCGCCATACTCGCTCCACCCCATTCCACATGTAATTAAAAACCCAGCCGTAACCATCCGAGGAAGCACTGGCATCCGATGCATTCCAGAGGTTATTTATCGAGGAGGCTTTTCTGATGTACTTCCCCCATTCCAAAATGAAAAGGGCGAGGGAAAGAGAATGATGTTGTGTTTCGATTCTTTAATTATTCCATCAGTGCTAAGAGCCTACACATTTGCCATCTGTGGAATGAACGCATCATTAGGCTGCTATGCCAGGTTTTTGTCTGTGTCAGAGGCTAGGACGGAGAGGGAGCTTCAGAAATACCTCATCTGGGATATTGTTAATGCACTACCTAATTGAGATGGATTTATTTTTAATGACTTGCACTGTCTTGCTGCTAAATGCTAGAAGTTAATGAATGCAAAGAGAGAAGCGAAAAGGTACGGTAACAGAGTCCTTTGGCCAAGGGCTCTGTTTTATGCTCATGTTTGTTTTTCAATTACTTTTGCTGCAATGGTAGAGGGTGTCATCTCCACATGGATGATATACTCAGTGCATCCTGATGGTTAATGTTAGTTAACTGTGCAGAGATGGACCTGTTGTTGGGGAGATGAAGATGTAATGCATGATACATTGGCTTGAGCCTAAGATGTTAGTATGTTGCATCGTTTTCTGAGTTTAGCATTTTTAAATGGTTAGAAGTTATTCATTATATTCATTATAACCTCTATATAGAAAAGTAAACTTTTAGTATATCTTGCTATGGATTAGTGATGGGCCAGGTGAAGAGGCTTCAGTTACCTCTGCTTATATCCCAGCATTATGAAGCCCTTTGTCCACTCTATATAAGAGTCACAGTCCTTCCAGTTTATTTGCTTAGCACTTCTTAGGACTTCAACATGTCCAATAGACCCCAGTGGGGTCATGACCTGGGTCGATTCTAAGGGTCAACTTGTTTATTTGCTTTGTGTTAAAGATGGATGCTTAATGCATTCTATGTCATATATTAATGCCTATGGTCACATAATCAGCCATAACATTGGCAGAACCCTTTACCACTGCAATTTTCCACCAAATATCTGTCTTTCATATTAAAGCCATCATAATCACCACAGTGGTCTTCAGGAAATTAAAAAAAAATAAAAAATTATATCTGCCGTAATTATCACCATTTCTCTGAGATAAAACTTCAATATTGGGATGTGGGAGGTTAATACCAGTCACTGGGTGCATCTGGAGGGTAAGGTTATAAGATATGAATTTAATTACTTCTGGTTGTCATGGGGAAACTCATCTAGTCCACTGGAGAGCTATAACCACAGTGGGTGGATGGGTGGTGGATGGGGATTTTTTTTTAACTCCGGGGTTGCCATGGTTAAGTCCCCAGTTCTGTTCAAATCTACATTTGTTCAATATTGAATGCTGTGTTGGCTTTCAAACTTGCCTCTGAAATGCTCTTCTGATGTTTTATAGGTTGGGGAACTTCTTCATGCAGCAAAGATCCGAATCAAACCAAACTAACACGATTTTAATAAATGATATGCGTATGACCCAGCTGTTTCTAATTGCTTATAGGCTTAATTCACCTAACCTAATTGTCACCTAACTGTGCAGGAGTCTTTCACCCTGAGTCTCTGAGCCTGCTACTGTGCCCCTGCCAGTTTGATGAGGTGGTACTGATTGCCCTGTGTCTGCTCTGCCCCATTGTTAGAACCACAAGAGCGCCATCAGTGTTGGCACGTTTCCAAGGCAAAAGCAGCATCAGTGGACACACCTCCATTCTCTGGCACCACAGCGCCCTCAGCTCTACACATACTTCTCAATAAAGCAGTGGTGGTTTGTGCCAGTACTGATAGACTCTTTGCAAATAAGAATAAAGGAGTATAAGGTTCTTCTAAAAGCTATAACCTTCAATTGAGCCAGACTCCTTTTTGAATGGGTTTTTGTGTATTATGTTGCTAGCTAAGCTTTATAGATGATATAGACCTATTCTTCTCAGTACTTTTGGGCATTATCTAAGTTTATTTTACTAACATGCAAAATCATTATGATGAATAACTACAATGGCTTCTCTCTGTATGTGTAAGAATATTTTTTTTAAAAGTGAAAGGGAAGCTTGGCAAAATGGAATTTTGTTGGAATGGTTCACATATTTTAACCTTGAGGGCAGTCAGACCTTTGTTTCCTTGGCACAGCTGAGGACCATTTGAAAAGATGGAGATATTTGTTTTCATTTAGTCTTCTCTGTAACAAAGAAATACCTGTGACAGATCAGATGATGGGACTTCATTTCCCAACAGTGCTGGGGGAAAATGAAGTAAACATCACTGGCTTATTGGATCCTCACATACCTCCTTGACTGACACATAATCATATCACGTCCAAAGATAATGTGTGTTGGTGAGCAAAGGGACATCATTTGCATGAAAAAGGAGCATCTTGTATTGTGCATTTAATTGAAGCTAATCTGAGAATATGTTTCTATGAGGCATGTATTGTTGAAAGGGTGGAGTGGGCTTTGTTAGTTTAGAACACCTCTATGGTTTCTAATTAGTGACGGGTCCATGGCTGGAGAAGGGCCCCTGTGTGAATTGAGCTTGACAGTTAATTATTGAGTCTAAGCCTAGAGTCCTACTGTGCAATGCTGTACCTACAGTTTGAATGAATGCTTCCTCATTTGGTATCTGTCCTTCATGTAGAAGAACTTCAGAACCTGCTTGTGAATTCAATTTTTGCTGGCATAACTGTTTTTTGCTTAGTAATTTACTCTTAAACATTTATGTAATATTATTGTTTGTATTCGGAATCATAACACAAACAATCATAAAGATTTTTTTTTTTCAAAACACAGTTATGTAATGCATTTTTTCTGCAAAAGGTATTTGCAGGGCAGTTTCACATTCAGAATATAGAATGGGAATAAGAGTAGTTCCATTTCCATAACATTCTTAGGTATTAGGGCATGAGTTATCATACATTATTTTTAACGTATTTACGGGATGTAACATTTTTAGTATTAAGTCATTGTACTTGTTTGGCTAATATATGGTGTTTATGCTGGCTTCAGCTGCCTGTGAAATGAGGCAGAGAGGCATGAGACTAAGTTAAGGGTCGCTCATGAGGACCTGACCTGAAGACATGCTGTGCATAGCCAATAATCTACAATGTATTTTATGCTGTGTACTTCTGAGAAATAATGATTTGAAGATCACCAAGTCTGCATAGCACATCTTGAAGTTTGAGTCCTTCATTATAGGCTTACATACACGTTGAAAGTCATATATACAATTACAGTGGAAACATACAGAAACCCAATAATACCCAAAAATATATTCATGAGCACTTGAACGCAGTGCAGTGCTCCTAGTGCATGGCATGCTGTTCAGACTTGCTGATCTTAAAATCATTATTTCTCAGAAGTGCATTGTGTAATTTTTTTTTTTTTTGTTTTGCTAGAGGACATGATATCTTGATATGCACATCATGACTTGGTCAATCCTAATTCAAATCCAAATAAGCAGCAAATGTTTCATCAATGTTAAATCTGTTATTTGATAAGGTTAATAATATTTTAGTATAATGTACTTTTAATAACTGTGAGGCACTTTGACTATTCTGTAGTCTTCTTTAGAATCCTGTAGGCATCACATTTCAATTAATTTTAATTTTGTTGGCCAGCAATGTTAAAAGTGATCTACAACTAATTGTTTGCAAATCACAGAGGAAAGGGGGACAATATACACCATGTCATGTTACTGAAGATTTATGACTTTTCAAATCCAGCTGATGTGTAAATCAGATCTTTGCAGTCATGGCCATTGCACTATCCTTTGTGAGAGTGAATTCCATCTTCCATCCATCGCTGTTGTCTCCTCATTCCCGCCTCCTTAGTGATTACCTTTTCTTGGCTATCAGTGGCGACCTTGCTGTGCTGTAGCCACCAGATGGAAATGATAGATACTCACTCATGGCAATACTAAGACCTTTTTACCTCCACCAAAAGCCATATTGATTCATTAACCAATAAATACAGACTCAAAGCCACTCAACAGGCCTCTCTTGGATTGCTAGGGTGTTTTCAACCTACAGTTGATGTCCTTATCGCTGGATCAATCCTGCACCAGTCATGATGGGAGAAACAATGCGTATGGTGGCCCGCATGGAGCCTTATCGCTACGCTGGGTTTCAGCTGTTGCCAATCAGGTGTCTCTGAGGCAGCAGGAGTAATGAACGATTCTGGCCTTGCACTCTGGAGATAACCGAGTGGTTTGGCCTCTTCTCCCCAAAACCTGTCACTCCACAATGGATTAAGTATCGATCATAACAATCCCATAATTGAGTTATTATTTTTGTCTCTGTCATTATATCAGGATGATGGAAATGCCACCAGCTTAACAGGAGGCGTGGAAAGGCTTTTACTCTGCTGCACTAAAATCGTTATAAACGTGTTATAGGCTGGCTAATGGGGATATAAAATAGATCATTAGCATCAGCTTTTTGATAACCAGAAAAATTAAATGCACAAGACAAAATGCTGTGTGGTAGGCACGCCATTCTAAATTCCTTTTCATTGAGAATGGTTATATCTGATGCCCTTCTGGCCTATTAATGGCCTCTAGACGTTAAGGCATAATATTTGGTCCACTACCAGAACCAGGGAAATAAAGAGGTGGGAGGAGGCAGAAATAAAGTGTGTTTTTACTGTTTTCACACCCTAGAGAGCACTAGCAGGTCATGAATGGTCTGTAGCAGTGTCGCAGAAAACCAATTACAATGAAAGGACACTGATATTTCAACATAGTAGTTTGGTCTTAGAGCTCTTAACATCCCCTAATAATAGGTAAGTTACATTATCTCCTTGACTCACTGATTTCCATAATATCAGAATCCTTTTTACAAAACAGAGCAAATGCACCAAGCTGAACATGCCAGAGATACTAGCTGTGCTCTGTCTGTCACATTTATTTGTGTACCAGTGAATATCAGAATAGTGGCCTTCGTCTGAGATAGGACACTTTCTGTCTTGACCACGGTCACTCAAATGGCTTTAAACTGCCATATTGTTAAATGACTGCTAAAGTGCTTCTGTAAAATATGAGATTGTGAATGAGCCATGTCCCTGCTTAATGTCGAAAGTAGAATCTTAGTGAATCATGAGTATTGTAAGTGTTGTAAGGCACACAATGGACTAGATCAATATTTCATTGTTGACTCATTGTTTTACAGTATGTTTAACATGACTTTTTGCAACTCAATGAGATTTTAGCTTATATAAATAGAGAGGAAAATTTGGTCTTGTACTTCATAGACTTCATAGTACTTTATTCTTTTGCTCTGGCTGGAATATCAATGTGTGATATTGATTTTAAGCATTTTATGTGAGTATACCGATTAAATTGAATTCTTGTGGAAGACTACATTATATGGAAGTAAATGTGTTGTTCAGAGTGCAATATTTGGAATGTTGTTTTGGGGTCTGTGTTCAAGCACACTGGATTTTAAACAAGGAGGAAAAGGTGCGAAATGTCAGCTTCAATTTGTGCATGTCATTGTATTTTAGGCTATTTGAGTGAACCATATTTGGATGATAGCACTTTTATACAGTCCATTTATTAGACAAATTATAATTTGGTCATGTTTAATACATTTGCTCTCAGTGGCTGCTTTTGTAAACTGTAGACTTTTCCAGATAATGGATGCATTCTCTGGTGATGGTCTACATGGCCTCTGATGCTATTATCTGCAGTTATTTTTTGTTCCTTCCTCAGTCATGTGTCTACCATAAGTGCACTGCGTGCTCAGTGGGATTCATGTCAGGTGACTGACATAGCTATGTTTAGGGTCACTGGACTGCTGGGAGAAAAAATGCCATCCACTACGTTTTGAAGCATTTGGATGGGTCTGGGCAGTTAAAATGCCTCGGTGCACCTCAGTATTCATTATTTTAGTTCTGTCGACAAGCTCATCATCAGTAAGGACAACTGGACCGGTTACACCAGAAGGCACACATGTGTAACAGGTTGTATGTATCAATAAAGACAACTGGACCAGTTACACTAGGAGGCATACATGTGTAACAGGATGTATGCTTTGGATTTTGAGCAGTCCTTTTTCATACTTTCCTCATTCATTCACTCTGGTAAAGGTTAATATTCATCTTATCGGTCCAAAAAAAATTCTATAGCCTTTTATATAGTTTATTTGATTTATTTTTTTTAGCAAACTTGGCTTGTCTGTTCTTAAGGCTTATCAGTTGTTTGAATCTTATGGGGAATTCAGAGGTCACAATGGTATATTGTTTGCGTTGATATATCTGAGCCTGCAACCAGGAGATTGTACTGGATTTCTTCAATAGAAAACAGGCTTTTCTTCTTGAATGGAAGTCATTCACAGCTTTGGTCTTGTTTGAATGCCAGGTTGTTTGCTATTGCTATTGCAAACATCCTGAACGTGTTCTTTCTTCTTAATTGTTTGCCAATGCATTTTGGTCTATAATTATTTTACATCACCATGGTCTGCTTTATCTGCATGTGGAGAAGCAAAAGCAACATTATCTAGCTGCTTGTCTGGCATTGACCTGGTCCTCAGAAGCAACAGACCCCAGATGCAAGTGACACATCTAGCAATAACTGCTTTGTTAGCTTTCTTATATATCAGCTAATGATGCAGTGATGCAATATTGACCAAGAAACAACTGTCTGTCTGTCAAAACCCAATTGTCTTTTGATCCCTTAAAATAAGAGGACTATAAAGGGTCTGCATTTCCCCTCTGACATAGACGCATATTTTATTTTGCTTTTGGAACTTGTACAAAGTATTTTAGATGACAAAATGGTCGAGAAAACAAAATGGTGAGGATGTGGAGGTAAGATGTATATCAGCATTCTTATCTTGAAACAAAGTTTAATGTATCTGATAGGCACAGTGTTAATGATGAAAGAGGAGGGATGTCTAAGCAAGAACAGGCAAAACATGTAATGTGACTTAAAAAGCTAAAATATTATGCTAACATTAAAGATTTTTACAGTGTATTGCCAACTTATATACTTAGACACTGCATTTGATTTCAGATAATTGGATAAGTGGAGAATATGCAAGACACCATTTCATATTAAAAGAGACATGACTTTTTTGCACTGCATAAAATCAAATTATGGATTACTCTGCTAAGTAGGAGCCACAGGAAGCAATGCAAATCACATTTGTGTGTGAACGAAATGAGATGCATGCCTTATTTGATTACATCTTTGAATAAAAGGATCACTAAATCCCCAACACCACCAGAAAGCTGCTAATGAATTTACTTGCCCTCAAAAATCCCTTTATGTGATCTGCTTCTGAAGGAATATGTGGTTCTTTTTCACTATGCCCTCTACTGTTCTGTGGCTAGACATTAAAATTTGCTTTTGTTGAAAGAATGCACTTTGAATAATGTAATATTTATTCACTGCCCTAAATAGAATTTGTAAGTATACTCATTTCTTTGCACACACACACACACTCTCTCTCTCTCTCTCTCTCTCTCTCTCTCTCTCTCTCATTTATATATTTATATATATATATATATATATATATATATAGAGAGAGAGAGAAATAATTTGCTGCCACAGCCCAGCTGTATGCATAGCAGCAGGCTTGGATTTAAAATATTCTCATTAGATGCTGGCAGACTATTAAGATCATGATAGATGGTGAAAGAATACTGAGTAACAGGCCTCATTTATTGTTGGGGTGCATTACCCAAATTAGGGAGAGCAAATATTACCCCCACGAACTCCAAATCCCAACTGTAGCTTGCTGGTACAGATAATGTGTGACTTGAACACCTACTGGTTAATTCTGCTAATAGGCCTCATTTGAATTGGGCCAGTGGTCAGGGAGGAGGTTAGCATGCTTTCTGCTCTAGAGGACCTAGAATCACTGACTATGCATCCAAAGAAACCCTAGTGATACATCAATGCTTCTGCAGCAAGCAGGCACTTCTTCCTTGCCTTCGCATGACAAATGGCTCTTTAATACTCCCTAGCAAGTGAGTGCCTCCTCCTGTCTTCCTGTCTGTCCTATTTGTTTTATTCTAATAAAGCTGATTCTGTCCTTAGCGGTATTTCCATCTTTTGAACCATGGTTTCTAATTAGTGATTGCAATATATTGGCTCTGAACCTTAGCATTCTATTTTATGGATGTCCATCCAGGTTCCTGTAAGGGATTCAGTCATAGATATATAACCAACACAGGAATCTACTTGTCACATTCACATGTGGTGTGATCCTTCACCTTAGTTGTGACAGACCTCACCTAAAAATGTGTTTACCCTTAAGAAGAGTAGCCCAAAGACTGCAAGAGGTCATGCATGCTAATGTTTAGTACTTTATTTCTAGAGCCTTGGGCATGGGATAAGAAGTTGATCTTTTAAAATACATATTTCTGACACTTCTGCTGTAGATGTGGTTAACCCATATTACTGTTCACTGTATCAAAACAAGATGACTATTTCTAAAGCTTCCATAAAAAAGTAAGAATCTGATTTTGAGTGTGGGGTGGGGGTTGTGTTTAGTGGGTCTTAGGGTTCAGGGCTTGGCTAAGAGGGTCACATTCATTCATTTTGTAAAAACATTGTTGAGTTTCAGTATGGCTTTCTTGTTGGGGCCAAAAACTGCTATTTATCAGTCAAAAGTTAACAGTATCGCTAGTAGACATGGGTATTAAATAGACTTGTCTTGATCAGATTGGTTTGAGACATGACTGTTGGCCAAGGAGAAGTTAACAAGATTGATACTGGATGAAAGCTGATTCATGTAGCCATTAGCCATTCAGTAAACTTTGTTAGTAGTATTGACTACCTTTGGTCTGTTTCACTCTGCTCTAAATATCATCTTAATCTAGGATTTGACTTAGTTTGAATTTAGAAAACCTTGCAATAAATACAGCAGTAAATACATTTTATTATATTAAGAATATGACGTGAGTAATTCTTGTTGCCCATCTCGTCTTTATAGCAGCCAAATTCTTTCCCTCTTCCCTGACTCGCCTGGCATTAGAGTAATTGGATGTAGATGAGGGATGAGTTATATTTGTTAAGGGCTCCATGACCCATGACCTCATATACTGACCTGACGACACAATAGAATTGATGTACTCCTAGTACCCGAGATGCTGCACAAAGAGGGGATATACCAAAATCAGCTCCCTCGAGAGAGAATGCATCTGTTAGACCATGCTCAGCATGTTGGATGTGTTGGAGAAACAGTTTTTGTGATAGGCTATTTGAGATCTAATCTCAGTAAAGTTGTACATTGAGTTTACTCAGTATGCCCAGTATCTTCCTTATAATATAAATGAAAGTCAGTTTTGACTTTGATTTGTCCAAACCTTTGAATTATTGATCTTGATGCACTGAATCAGCCATTTAAGCATCGTGCTGAATGCAAGCTCTTAATCAGCCTTTATCTAACAATGCCTACCAGGGCTCATGTAGCACCTACCAGGGCTCTCACAGTGACATCTATGATAAGAAGTCTGTATCTGTATCTTGACAGTTAATATCCATTTAAGCAGAATCATAATCTATATGTAGATTATGCCTCAGTAATTGATCTTTTCCTGAAATATTTTCTCCATTAAATATCTAAATCCATGGCCCATTCAACTTCAAAACTTCTAGAAGGGGAAATTCAGGAACTTTAGCCATTATTCATTTGGAGTTCACTTCATTTCTTGACATGGCTTAGCTCAGCAGAGGCACACGGGGATCTAGATAGAAGCACATCTGCCTAAAAGCATTCATGCAGACCAGGTACTAAGAAACAATTGTACTTTCATTTTTGTAATGTTCCGAATAGGTAAGATGCTCACGGATAAAGGGAAGAAGAGAATGTAGTTAGAGGCAGAATCCAAAATGCCAGAGAGAGAGCCAGTCCAAAAATCCAGCATCCAGAGAGAAAAATACAACCAGGCAAACAAATATAAAGGGAGAGACAAGAGGCAAAAATCCAAAAAGCACAACAGGGTCAAAAGCACAGTACATGCAAAGACAAAAAATAACCCCACTCATTAGGAAGAATAGAGGCAATACTTCACAGTGATCCTAAGAAACAGACAGGTTTAATTAAGCATGGATAATAAGGAACAGGTGAATTTAATAGTCAGGTGAGGATGAATGAGTAAGTGATCGGTGATTGGTGGAATGTTGCTTCTTGCTGTGAACAGGGTTCTGGGAAATGTAGTGATATTGATTGTTGGCTGAGCTGGGAGAAACTGGCTGCATGACAATTTTCAAGCTTCTAGTTTTGTACATTTGATAAAGATCCTCTTGAACTACGATAATAGCTCCCAAAACCCACAAGTATTATTTATCTGAAAATGGTTCATCACCCTAACTTATGGACCATCTCAACCTGTGGGCCCTTTGTGTTTACTTACAAAGGAAAGATTGTCCATGTGGAGTGCATAATCTCAAAATCAGATGCTTTTATTCAGTTTGAAGAGAGGTTGCAGGGGTTAATATAAAGTAACTCTGCACCCCAACATGATTCTGACCCTGCCAATACCTGCTAGCCAGACAAATGAAGCTGTTCGCTGCTCTTATCAAAGCCTGCTGTGAGCAGATGAAGTATGCATTATACATGGAGCCACATACAGAGGGAAGCACACACACTCATTCAATGTTACACACACACACACACACACACACACACACACACACACACACACACACACACACACACATCCATACACACCATAAGGCCAAAACCAAATTTTACTAGAAAATAAACAGGCAAGTAAAATAGAGATATCCACTTTATCACACTTTCTGGGTTCATAGAAGCCATTTGAGATTTGGAAGCAGAATATTTGAAAACTCTAAAGGCTTTGTGCAGTAAAAAGTGGGTAAACATATTAATGTGGCAATAAGTAAACCCCATGACTGCATAACAGAAGAAATTGAAACATTTATTCAAAAAGGGAAACATTAATATGTGCTTGTGGAGTGCTGGATGCACATTTCACATTGACCTATTACAAATACTCGAGTGGTCATTACCGTCATGAGACTCTGGTGTCTACAGTCTTGTTGCTTTCATTAGTGGAATGTGCTCTCATGAATTCGTATTTCACTCTCTCCTCTGCTAAAGTGCCTTCTGTTGAGAGCTCGCTTCCTCCTCTGTCATCATGTATGTGTTGCAGGCTAAAATGTTATGAAGTGTGGCCTCAGGTGCTCAGCATTGGCTATTTAGAAAATTCTAAAAATGAAGGGTCATTAGAAAATAGGAACTATAGGGAACCTCTGAATATTCAGTCAAAGAGTGTAGTAAATGAAGTGGAGCGCAAGGAGTGTAGGAGTTGGGAGGGTTTATTTGGTGCTGTGTGAGCTGTTTCTATATTGGGTATGCAGATGTGTGACGTGAGGAGGGTGGTAGATATTCGTGTGAAGTCTCTTCCTTAAGGGAAGAGCAGTGCGTGTTGTTTGTGCGTGCTGTTGCGGTGGCCTGCCAGTATTTGTTATGATGGTCACTTGTGTTGTTATAACAGGCTAATTCTGTGGATATAATTTCAACTGTAGAATAAATTCTGTGTATCACTGGGACTGCATGAGCTAATAAGCCTCAGAGGTGTCATTTAGTAAATGTATTACATAGCTGATGCAATACCCATAATCCACATATATTAACTCGCATGATTGAAAACCATCACAATGTGGGATCTATTCTTCTCTATAAGTATCTTTGTTTTTTAGGTAGATCATGATAAATTGTTCAGTATGTACCCTGTAGCTGTTATAGTAAATAACCCTTATGGTTTTGTCAGCCTTATTTAGTGTAACAGTACTACAGAATCCTACAATTTTTTCTTGTCTTTTTAATTCTGTTTTTGTAACACTTAGTTTATATAACATGATCAATACTTTCCATCCCAAATGGTCAGCTTTAACTTTATTTGTCCATCATTACCTCAATAAATCATCTTTGGAAAAGACATTTGCAGCTTCTCCACACTGACATTTAAAAAGCCCTCTCTATTGTCTACTGTATCACCAGGGTTAACTGATCCCCAAAAAAAATCCATTGATGAGCAATAAACCCTGCAGAGTCGATGCCCAAAGATTGATGCCAATCCAATAATGATATATTGCATTTTGCAACAGCTTCAGAAGTTAATTGGAGTAATTTTACAGTTGGGGACCTCAGAACTTAGAAGTAATTAGATGCACACACACATGCACACACAGGCACACACATGCATACACAAATCATTTCCCTTTGTCCTTTGGTTTTTCTCTGCTTGCCGAGTTTATAAATGCACCATATCACTCTGAATGGGAAAGTGAATAAGTGAAATGTCACCTGTGCAAAGAGAGGGAATGCATGAAGGTGTGTGTCATGCAAAGGTCTCATCTTTTCATTAAAGTTGCATGTGCCATTTTACGCATTTACAGCCTCCTGCACGTAAAGTCTTTTTCACCTTCAGGGTCAGGCCAGAGTCAGGGCATGAAGCATGCAGGACACTCCAGCATATGGATACTCATATGCTGTTACTCTTTCAATTACTCTACAGGACCTTGATAGTCCAAGTATCATTTGTAAGAAAAAAGGCCCGTTATTTACAGAGACAGACACACTCACACTCACCATCTTATAAGGAAATAACCCTTTAAAATAAGTACTTTTCCAGGTATATGTGTGTACAAGCACTGTGGGTCCACTGCTATATGTAAAAACCCCAGTAGTGGAGCTGTGCCTGCTGTTACTAGTGGAGCTGTAACAGCTCACCACCACTTGCAGTCAGGCCACCACCATTTAAGTGTTCTTGCTGTACTGAGAATGGTCTGAAGATTGAGGTTGAAGCTATGTCACAAATGGTGCATGGCAGCAGATGGACTACAATTTGTAATTGTACATGTAAAGACTGCCCCTATAAGATAAGCTAGAGTGGCCAGTGATTGGTGTACATGGTAGATCCTTCTCGTAAAGTGGCTGGTGACAATGTTTATATACAATTTTGAGCTCAAGTTTCTTTTTTTGAGAATCATGTTCCACGTTACCATGCTATTGGGTATATAATACCAAACATATCACGGATGTTAAAATGGATAAAGACAGTTAAAATGCTCAAAATAATTTCTTTTTTTATTGGGTTATATTTTGAAACAGAAAGAGAATAAGGTTTCCGCCTTAGGGGAGCATTGCCAGAATGGGTTGTCTGTGTGTCAAAAGATTAGGATCCAGTCTACAAAACATATTTATGGAGCCCACTGACTGCTCTTGTACTTTATTGATCAAAGGTATGCAACAAGGTTCTGATATGGCCATCCAAGATCCAATCAACATGGAAGCTCACCAGGTGGGGGAAAATTGCCACAAAATATCCAAAGCTTGCAATCAACTATATTAATCCCATCCTCCCATGGCTGTGAACTGGAGAGCGTATCTGTCCTGGGTGAGTTATTGATTTCATAAGACCATTAGTGCAGAATCATGGTGTAACGAGGCAACCTCATGACCAGACCTCACATCAAGAGAAATGGCTGAGGGCTTTGAGCACTTCTCTAGGCTCTAATGCGGCAGGAAAATCCAATTCCACACAGCTGTAATTGAAATTTATTTTGTCACCACAATGGCATGTCAGATTCGCTTATTGAACCCTGTGGTGCTTCAGGATATGTTCCTGGGTCTTTTTGGCATGTAGTGATCTTAAATGTGTTAATAAATGAATAAAAGCTGGGGATTTCAGATCACTCTGGGAAATGACTGTTGAATAATTGAACTGACAATATAGCTTTAATTGTGGCCAGTCTTAGATCACAGATCAGTGGGACTAGTTTTAGTCATGAATGTCTTAATGTAATAGTATAATTTCACCACTGAATGTCAAGTTGAAGAGAAAAGTAATTTGCCCCCCCAACACATTACCATAACTAACTATTGTAGTTAATATAGTGGAATAAGTGCAAGAGAAGAGGTGAAAGATATTTATGCTTGGGGAACAAGCTCTTTATTTCAACAGTGAAGCCTTTAGGAAGGCTCACACACAGCAAAGAAAACCTGACTGGGACTAAACCAATGAGAGAAATGGGAGGAAGATGACTAAAAAATGATAAGACATCTCAAAATGCTAATTTAATGAAAACAAGACATGACTAACTGAAACATAACACATACAACTATTTTTAAAAGAACATTTAAACATTGTTTAACTAAGTGAAGTCTGTGGAGAGGTGGATAACACAATATTCACAAAAGCCACAATGGGCTTATTTTCTAATTTTAGGGAAAATCAACATTTTACTTTATTAACCATTTTTAGTAATGTCCATTCAGTATAATTCATTTAAAAAAAAAGAATGAAAACAACAAAAAGTGATACCTGACTCATTCCTGTATGGATGTAAATCTGGCCTTAGTATTGCCTTTCATGCAGGTCTGCGTAAACACAGTGGGCGTGAGCTGCTTCATTACCCTACCCCTGCACTTTAGCAGGGTCTAGACAGACAGAGATGTATTGGGCTGAATGTGAAATCTCTTCATGCATAACTTTATGCTTTCATTAGATAAGGGTGATGAGAGAATTAAGGGAAATAATTGGGAGAACAAATGGTAAAGTGGCAGCAATCGAATCTTCAGAAGTTAATAATCATGAGACAAGATTTCTCCTGGCCTTTTAGTTCCTTGGTCCGAAACTCCGGAATTATTTCCCTAATATGTCTGTGACTGCTGCTGTATCTCTACTTTCAAAGCTAAACAGAAAACCTCTCCTTACTCAGTACTGTCTTCCAGCCTTCATATTATACTGTCTGCTATGTGCTAGAGTGTCTCTGTCGCACTTTTGTGCATTTTTTGTGATTTTATTTTTGTTTGGTCTGATGATTATTAACTTCTGAAGATTTGATTGCTGCCACTTTACCATTTGCTATCCCAATTATTTCCCTTAATTCTCTCATGACCCTTATTCCAAGAAAACTTCTTTAAGGAGCTAGTTAAGAGTGAGCCAGATGTAAAACAGATAAATAGAAGGTTAATTTGAATATGGGAGATTGGTAGCCAGTGTAGTTAGAGAACAGTGAATAAGGTTAATAGTGTATGTATGAATGCTTAGAGTTGAGTTTTGAACACACCGAGGTCTATTGAAGGTTGGGGGAATAACTGTAGCTGGGGGAATAACTGTAATTGAGTCAGGATGTAATGCAGGCATGAACCAGTGTTTCAGCATCGTTCATGTGGATACTGGGTGTAAACCAGCAATGCTGCAGAGATGGAAAAAAGCAATTTTAGTGAGTGAATTCATGTGGGGTTTGAAGGTAAGTGCTACAAACAACTTGTGAAACCTTGACAACCACACAATCAATATATATTTAAAAGTTTGAAATCCTTGCTAAAGCCAACAAGCAATATTTCAGTTGTGTCAGTATTTAGCATTGAGATAATTTAGCATTCATTCACTTCTTTAAATCAGACTTACATGCTCTGAGCAAGGTATCAAATCAGTGAGATTTAGGACTAGCATAAATCTTGGTGTCATCAGTTCAACAACTGAGACCGTGGCATTGGATTTGGCCAAAGGGTATCAAGTTTAGTTTGCCATCTGGTATCGACCAGAGGAGTTAGAGTTCCACTTCTGAGCCTTGGTTCCTCTCAAAGCTTTTTTTCCTCTTATCCTCAGGGAGTTTTTCCTTGTCACTGTCGCTTGGGCTTACTCATTAGGGGCTTGGAACTGAATTCTCTGTATACATGATTTCTGTAAAGCTGCTTTGTGACATGTCCTATAAATAAATTTATGAAAATCACAAATTACTAAGCTAACAACAAATTATTTTTTATGTTAAATGGTATATATCTTCAGTAGGCCTCAGGCTCTCGATTACATTGTTGTGAGGCACTGTGGCCACTGGCCCTCACCTGAATACATAAAACAGCACACCAGTCTAGTGTATTGACATTAAATATAAAGGTGATTTTACCTCTATTGATCACAGTACTGTTAGCTGGCTAGCTTTACACAGGTTGTGATAAGGAAAATAAAAAATGAAAATTCATCCTAAAATGAGAAAGAACTATGGGAGACTTTTGGCTTCAGCAGAACACTGGGTGAGGGCATAAAAAAGTATGAGGGTTGGAAAAGTACACCCTGAGGCACTCCTGTGGTAACAGGTGCATAGGAAGATTTATGATTTTCTGTTGCAATAAAATGTCTATTGGTGAGTTTTCAGTGGTGGGGTGGCATGATTGCCGGCCATATACTATGGTGATGTGAATCAAGTAAATGCTGTGTCTGCAATATTAACTGAGTAGATATGGAGGCAGGGCTATGTTATGAGTCATATTATCAACAGAAATTAGATTCAAAGGACAGGGAGAATGGTAAACATACCAGCATCTGCAAAAGAAGGTCATTAATGACTCAGAAGGGCAATCTCCATAGGGCTGAACAGGGCATGGAAGACTGGGAAGGTTCATAGACATTCATAGATACTGTGTGGTGGAAAACTTAGGATTCGGGTGGCAACCACCCTGTCTATCATCTCTACAAAGAGGAGATTGGAGACTGACTTGTAATTATCAAGAGAGGATATATCAGGAACAGGTGTCTTTAGGACAGATGCAGTAACATATGTTTTAAGGGCATTTGGGACAGATCCAGAGGCTAAAAGTGTACTCATCTGATGGGAGGTAGGATTAGAGGTGAAGAGGATCAGGAAGGATGAGGAAGAATCAGATTTTGTGGTAAGTTTACAGAAAAAATGTTATTTTGAAGTGTTTAGAATAAAAAAAAACATTTTCTTGGGGAAGAATAGGTTGAGAGATGGGATAAAATTGTTGGTAAATCTTACTGACTTATTGACTCCTCAAAGAAGAGTAGGGAGTCCTAAAGTTGCTCCACAGAGCCAGAACTTGATGAAGATGGGGTTGGTTAAGTCCATTCAAGATTATAAAAATGTTTTGGGGATAACTGCTAGCCTCCTTTGTGATAGTGGATTAGTAAGAAGAATGGAACAGGTTAAAAGCAACATATAGGCATCTCTGCGCTTGAGCATATGCTAAGTGTAGACTAGAGAATGGATAGTGTGACACTGATAATTGTTAATTGCATGATATTTGAGTGAGTTAGAAATTACGCAAATGTACTGGTGTCATCAGTCTATGAGAACTTAGAAATGTCCAAGAGGGAAGAAGCATGTGCATACCTAACCATCAGTATCCACTGGACTGCATAATCACTCTCAGTCATCATGTGTCTCGCGTTTTTCGTACCCTGGTGATTAATTTCAATCTTAATTTCCCTTATCACCATCGTCTCTTAATTTCCAGATTCCCTTTGCTAATTATCTTGGAAGCCTCTGCATCGTAAGAGAGGTTAGGTTATCTGCCAATTTTGATGGTGACTTGATCATTTCTGCATGATTCTGTGTGTATGCAAGTGACTACATGTGAGCTAACATGCTATTAACTAGCAGATAACAGGTGATACTCTTGTGCTTACTCAAGTAGTAGAAGACAGTCCTGTCATCCATCACCACCAAGACCCTCCATTTTTTCATTTTCATACACCATCTGAACGCAGTCATCAGCATGGAGCTGGATCAGGACTTGCTGCAAAAGCAACTGGAGCTTGAGGTTTGCTGTATTTTGTTTATTTATATGCATTTTGCTTCTCTTTTAACCAGTACTTTTATGTTAGTGACTGAATGTAAAACTATACATGTGAGGGTGTAACAGTAATAACACATTAAATGCATATCTGTAAGTCAAAACATAAAAGATATTAAAAATGTAATCCCATGTTATCTCAGCCTCTGGTAGTCTAACTGCTGCCTCAGCACGGGTGAGTGATCTCATCTCACTTATGACTTAGAGCTTACTGGAATAGCTCTGCTAATAAAGCACAGTGAAAGATAGGTGGAGGTCTCTCCACAGGATTCAGCAAGGGGATTGTTTCTTGCAAAGAAAGGGTTATCAGTGCAGATGTTAGCTTGGCTTAATAAGAATCACCTGTTCACGCTTGTTTATAAAGCAACCAGCTATTTGCATTAGAGTTTAGAGGGTGTATGTTCCATACAAACAGGAAGGTAGGTTCATCTGTCCTAGTGGCAGCACATGCTGAACACACCCTACAGTTCTGACCACTGCTTTTCCAGTTAATCACTGTCCTCTTTGTTTTTTAGCACTTGGTTCATGAGTGATTTGTCTCTCGTTTTATATATGACCTACTCTATAGAATGGATGGTGTTTAATTTAGTTAGATTTCACTGTCTGTTTCTGTACATTTTCCTGGCGGATTATGGAATCTTACCTTTTTTTCCAATTTTGTTATAAAACACTGAATTATTGCTGCCATAGCAGATGTATGGTCACCACATATACTAGTAATGAAAGACCAAATAACAACAAAAGCATTACTGTGTAAGCAATAGGATCACAGAGAGGCTGTGTTTGCACAGATATGTGCGTGTGTGTGTGTGTGTGTGTGTGTGTAAAGCAAATATGTACAGAATGCATTAGCTACATTGCATCAAGCTGCTCCTGAACATCTGGCAGCAGTATTGAGAATGGTCTCTCTGTTTGTCTGTCTGTCTGTCTGTCTCTATCTCTCCCTCTCTCTCCTTCTGTGTGTGTGTGTGTGTGTGTGTGTGTGTGTGTGTGTGTATAATAGGATGGGCTGCACAACCTGCAGATGGACAGTTTACAGCAGTTATTGTGGGTTATTTGTTCGGACTGTAATATAAACAAAAAACAGATTAAAAACATTCTCCTTAGCATGATTAGTCTCATTACTGATTTTGTGTCATTCTGCAGATACAGTGTAGACAGAATTGTGATTATTTATCAGGTGATTTGTGGCCTATGCAGAGTAGAAGCCTGTAGCGGGTGGAGCCCTGAACTCGGCTAACCCCCATCAGATGAAACCTTTTGTTTGTGCATAAATATGAGGCTTAGTTTATGTCTCCGTTTTAGAGATCTGCCAAACTGGATTACTGCATACAGAAATACTATCCAAAAATAAGGGCTACACAGTTGCTGTGTTTTTTGTTTGTTTGTTTGTTTGTTTTTTTGCTGTTTTGTTTTGGTTAAAAGATTTTTATAGTCTCTTTAAAAATAAAGAGACTATAATAAAAAATGAAGAAAATGTGAGTTTTTTGTACATCAGGCAGCTGTGAAGGTGAACCCATATTTTAACATATGCATATTGTAAACACACACACACACACACACACACAGACACACACACACACAAAGCCTTTATGTGTCCAGTGTTTTTTTTTGTTTGTTTTTTTGTAGAGGTGTTGACTAAAGCTTTTGTCTTTGTTTTGTAGCTGGTGAAAATTGCCAACCCCCCTCTCCCAAAAACGCACGTGCACACACACAAGTAATGGATTAACTATTGGCTGAGATGGGAGGCCTTGACAAAGTGCCTGTTCTGAAATGTAGTCGTGTCTCACTGTGCCTTATAATAATTGATGGATGACTCTTGCGTTACATGATGGCAGGATGGTTGCCTGGCCTTTAGCCCCTACTAGTTCAGCCCTTACATGTGTGAAATAGCCAATTACTGCCAGGCCTCACCCCAGTAATAGGCCAATGAGCAAATGGCTACTGTGGGACTGCCTGTAGTGGTGTGTCTTACAATGAGTGTTTTAGGAGATGAAAGAGGGGCAAGATAAAGTTAAGCTCAGAGCAGCTGCTACTTCTGTGCTCCTTTATTAATACCAATTACCTCGTGCAATTGGTGGATGTTCCATTAAGAGAGTATTTTTGTGTAATGTTTGCTGAATACTGAATGCGGAGTACTTGATACTGAATACTTAGTGTTGATTCTCACCTAACATCATCATGCACAGAAGGCATTTACACTGCTTGTAGACTTTGCATATGTTTTCTTATGTGATTAGAGTGTAGATTGAATGGGTTCTCATGGATTATTACATTTATTAATTAATAATTAAATGTATTAGTTTTTGCAAACCAGTCAGGTATTTGCATGCTATAAGTGTTAGCTGGTAACTTACAAACAAAACAAGCTACAGAAAGCAACATCAGGATTATGTTATTTTTTGAGATTGTTCACAGTGATTATGGCCTAATGGCCTATCACATTACACAGTGGGTGTCCCCAGACAGTATATATGAGTAGAAAAAAAGCAGAGCAAAACTGTGTAGAGAGTCTGGTGTCTAGGGCTGCAACTGGGCTACTTTAAGGAACTGTTTTTAGGCAGTGTATTTATGATGTGGTTATTAGATAATCTAACTGTTTTGCTAAGGTAGCTACATTAGAAGAAAGAAATCTGTGAAATCTGTGTCATTTTTTTTAGTTACATCTTGTACCTGATCATACATGTTGATGTTGCAAAATAACGGCATTCAGAATAAATAAATATCTTATTCTCTGGTCTAATTTGGGTACCTTTTTCTTAAGCACCATCACATTTGAAATGTAATAAATAGATAATGTCTTAATTGTTGATCTAACTTTGCATGATAGTTGTAGTTTAAAAGACCCCCATTTATCGCACCCATAAATGATGGGGGAGGATAAGAGAATCCGGGGGCTTGTCTCCTCTGCAGCCTGTTCCACCCTATATTGACTTCAACTTTATGGTCCATGATATAGTCCTGTTATACTTGGCCTAATTTAGAGAGATAAATCCTGCTTTTAGAACTGTTAACAGGCTAATGGTTGCAACCAAGACTTATAGATTCTTTAGAAAAGCATTAAATGGCATTTCTATTCAGAGTATAGAAAGTCATACACAATGCACAATGCTGTGCTCTAATGGAAGCTGTCCATTGGCTATTGACGGAACAATCCATCTTTATAAGAGACAGTGAGAAATTCCAATCTAGTTTCTGAAATCACATTATCAGATGTAATATATTGCTGCATCTAAATATGGATGGAGTAGGATGACTTTGAGGTATGAGCAGTACTAGTGGAGGGTGTCTCTGCATGTATGTGTGTGTGTGTGTGTGTGTGTGTGTTGTGTGTATTTGTTTGAATGACTAGTACAGTTGTGTCCTATTAGTGTAATTTAAAAGATTAATCTTACATAAGGATCTCTTTCATCTGTACTGTATCTTCAAATAGGTCTCTATATGGTGATATAGGATGTATTTGTATAGGGCTTTTTTCCTCTCTTTTATTTCATTGCAACCAGATGACAAACATGACATAACATTTTAATATATTAGACATAAAAGACACTATATTTGATTAATGTAAATGGATATGTTCTCTTAAATGGCAGTTCCATATCCAAATGTTAAAACTAAAGTAGCTAAGCTTTTCATTCCTTGATTTAACCTTACGTCTGTGAAGTGAAGCTACTGTAAGCAGTCTGGCTTTGGGCTCCTTTTGGGAGATGGACTGCCCTTAAACTACTCCCAGTAAAATAAGATCTGGAAGGCAATATTCTCTGGCTGCTGTGCTGGGTTTTATAGCTCATGTTGGAGCCAAATTAAGCCACTCCACCCTAGGCATATACAGGGAGTAAGAGTTAACGATCTCTTCATCTCCCATAGCAGTGCCTGATCAGTGTCCAGAGAGGATGTGTTTGTAGGATCTGTTAGCCTGCAAGACTGTTTACAGGATGAATCATGCACAGAGGAATGGTGAATGCTACTATAAAGACTGATTTGAGAAGATAAAGATGTGTTCTGCTTTCACCAGCTGACATATGATGTCTACCACTTTTCACAAAATGGTTCTTGATGAGCTTGTGTGGTTCATTTAAACATGACAGACCGCTTTACCTCCTGAATGGTTCCTTAGGGTTCGTGGTGGTCTGAAGGGCCATGACAATGCAGCACTAATAATCAGGTACTCAGGAAACGGTGGTAAATGCTATAACAGTGCTATAATGGCCAAGTGGTATAGACGCAAAGTGCTCCACATTTATAACTACAGGAACACTTAATGGTTGTTTACAGAGGCTCTGTGAAAGCATTTAAAGA
The DNA here is from genome assembly GCF_041902795.1 of Electrophorus electricus. Classification (NCBI taxonomy): domain Eukaryota; kingdom Metazoa; phylum Chordata; class Actinopteri; order Gymnotiformes; family Gymnotidae; genus Electrophorus; species Electrophorus electricus. The sequence continues at coordinate 8,907,611 of NC_137500.1, read as the reverse complement.
TTTGCCTTAAAGGGACAACATTTCAAATTAATTCTCTTTTAGTTGTTTCATTTTTTAGCCTATTCTGAATACAGCAACACAATTTTACAAACTATATTATCAGGTTGGTTTGATAATTTCAAGTCCAGTGTTCTAAAACATTTAGCCTTTCCTCCTGCATTGTAAGCACAGCTGTTTCTTCACTTTTTAATTTGATTTCATCACTGATCTTAATGTAATACAAATAGTTTTAGTGGTAACAGAATTGGAAATTGCTGGCCACTGCTATAAAGCCTCTGCTAACCGGATTACAGTAGTGTTATCAGAAGTCTGCTTTCTTAAGATAATCTTTGCTTTGTATTTCATAGAGTTGGGATTTGGAAAAGGAAGATGCTCTCAGATCAGTATAAATGGGCCACATGTACACACAGCCATTGTATCTGCAGTGATTGGCAGAGGCAATGAACCCTGGGATTAGCAGAGAGGAGAGGCCAGCTGTTGGAAGAGTTCTGCTCCATTTGTCAGACAGTGACTGAGAAATGACCAAGGCAACCCTTGTGTGACCCCACGAACACATTTACACCTATAGGGGTATGGCTTGTTATAGATGCTCATGACTAGCCGAGCATGAGCATTCTATTACCGTTCCTCTTATTAGTTACCTTCTCTCGCCATCGCTGGAGCAACATAACAGATGAGGTTTAAACAGGAGAAGGCGCTGTAAGGGTGCTAAAGTGTAACCTCATAGGTCTCATGCATCAGAATGTGAGCAAGAGGGAAAATGGTTCACTACAGCACATCTGTATATACAGACCAGCTACTTTATTAGAAACATCACTTATAGGTGCATTTTATAAGATCTGGTGTATCTTATAGGTGTATCTTATAGGTGCATTTTATAAGTCCACAATTACAGCCCATCTGTTGGCATGCAGAATTGTCAGCTACCCCTTTACCCTGTTCATCGCTGGTGTCTGAACACAGGGCTACTGCTCATATAGTTGCTGCTGTTGCCATAGTGTGTTAGGCAATGCAGTATCGATTGGGTTTTTACCAGAGTTGAGAGTGGTTTCACCACCCTGAAATATCTTGCTATTACCTGTACATTACTTGCAACTATGGTGTGCAAGGTCAGTGTTTCTAATAAGGTTACTTGTAAATGTTTATTTCTGAAATAGGAACTTTTTGTGTTTTGAAGAATCCAGGCTCAAGTTTAATATTACTTTGGTATGGCATGTAAGTCTATCTAAGCTTGTGCTGTATCTTTCTAATATATGCATAATTTTGCTGACCATGTGCTTTTAGTCTAATTAATGGCTCCTGAAATCATATTTTACATTACATACTGACAGACAAAAAGATCAAATATAACATGATATTATGATTATACCTGCGTGAATGTAGCACCACCCTATCATCTGTTTTGTTCAGTGCTCAGCATGTTCTGGTTTAGTGTCAAATGTGGAAATGAGAACATCAGGAATGCTGAAAGCAGGCCCATTTAAAAGATAACTAGAAGGCACAAGTGCTCTATACATACTCTGCAGTGCAAGCAAAAAGGATGAGACAGACGCAGTCTTCCGCTAGGTTGTTGTTATACCAGTCATACATTTGCCGAAAATGGGACAGTACACTACATGTTGGGGAGTAATCGTGAAACAGCACGACAGAAAATTGGCAGAGTGCCCCACTGTGTTTGTGATCTAGCAGCCACAGCTTTGTATCAAGCCGGAGGGAAAACCCGCTTATTTTCTTTATTCTCTGCTCCAAGACATCTCATGTCCAATCAGCAGTTTAGATGTGAGTGTAGGGGGCTGGTCTCAGATCAGTACTGACCAGCATCACCTCGGCTGGTCTGGACCAGCTTCTCATCACCTGACCCTTCAGCCTGTGGGAGATTTATGAATTTAATGTTACATGGACATCTCTCTCTCTGCCTCTTTCTCCCTGGTGCTCTGCTTTTAGCATTCTCTGTCTGTCTTTCTTTTGGAAAGCTGTCTTGTTTCATTTGATCAATTTCATTCTCCTACTGTTCAAAAAATGGGTCCTGAAATAGATTCCCTTTCTCACTTTAAGTGTTACAGATTTGTTCTCAACAAGGTTTCATTTATGTAACAGTTCCCTGTTTTTGTATTAAGCTGCTGTAATTAACACTGAACAGGTAAACAAACTGTATACTGATTTTGAAGATGCAGGCTGTTAAGTATGAATCGGAGTACTTCTGTGTGAGAATGTGTGTTTCTGTAAATTTGAATAGTCATTTATTTGGCATTTTGAATAATGGAATGTAAACACAGATCCTGCTTTTACACATTAGATTAAAGAAAAACACAAGACAGCAAAACAGTTCACATTTTGTTTTGGTTTTTTAAATTTGGTTTTTGATTAATATTTACATTTCATTTTCATGTGTTATTGTAGTATCACATAACTGTCCAATACACTAGAGCGCATTGGTTCTAAAAGGTGACCTTAAAAATTCCTTTGTCTTTCTGGAACAGTAATGGAGTGAAGGCTCAGTTAACGAGCTATTGTCCTTGTAAAGCGGTGTGGGCCATATGGCTGTTGGAAGAGACCTTTGAGTGATTAGTTAATTGGACCCAATTAGAGAGATGGTAGGGTCTTTGGCAATGATAAAATCAAGAGAGGCACAGGCTGATGAGCTAACCATGTAGTTCTGATAGTGGTGGGAGAAAAATCCTTGTGCATGTGTGTGTTTTAGTTTCTAGGCTTAATAAGAAGCCATTAGGGACAATTAAAATGGGCAGAACAGGAGCGGCAAGTCCCCTCTCTCTGTCCTCATCATCCTCCTTTAACCTTTTCATTGCTTCCCCCTGTACATGTCTTCCTGGTGGAAAACACCAAGTGATGAATTCTGTATTTCTTTTACGTCAGAAGATGGCTTTAGTACACAACTGATTCATTATATGGATTTTTAAAAATAAGCTCTGATTTACTTTTTTATGTACTGTCATTAGAATGTTAAAGATACATCTGTCCTGTAGCAACAGATAGTCATGATAAAACGATGTCATGTGGAGTTGTCTACTCCACACAAACAATAGAGTAGACAGTAACAGATTTTGTACTTTTGGCACTGTACCCTGGTACATTAGATTTTAAATGAAGCAATGACTCTGAGGTTAAAGGGCAAAACCCTAGCTACCTTTGATTTGAGAGTATGTACATCTACAGTGTTAGACCCATACAGGAATTAAAGCCTTTGTTTCAAATCTTTTCCAGTTGATGACCTGCAGCTTCCAGCTCATAAACATGTTTAGAAACTGTTAACCTTCACAGGTGAGGCTCTATCACACCTGTAATTCAGCTTTTTAAATTTTCTCCTTTCAGGGGTTTGTTGCCATTAGTGTTGTCTTTACTGGAGTTCAGCAGACTGACTTATAAAAAAACATTTCAATTTTGTCTCCTGAAAAATTCTATAGTAGCAGTCATTTTCGGGTAATTGTCTTGCTACAAGATGAAATGTTGTCCACTGACCTTTGATGAGTTTAGTTGGACCTGAACAGTTAGGATGCTTTTTTCCACTTCAGAATCCTTCCTACAGCTGCCATCAGCAGTTGCATCATCATTAAAAGGCAAGCGAGTCAGTGCAGCAGCCTGGATCCATGGCCATACCACCATGTCTCACAGGTGAGCAGGTGCGCTCTGGATCATGAGCAATTTCTTTTTCTCCATGCTTTTCTTTTTCCTGGTACAGGTTAATTTTCATCTTATCTGCCCATAAAACAGTCCTCCACAGGTTTTATTTATTTATTTATTTATTTATTTATTTATTTATTTATTTATTTATTGTATTTGTAGGTTGTATTTTTTTAGCCAACTGTATTCTGACCTTTCTGTTCTTCAATCTTATCAATGGTGTAAATCTTGTGGTGTGCTCTCTAAGGCCAAGATGGTGTATTTTTCACCTCATGGTAGTGTTTGTCACAATGATGACTACATCCTGGATAGTATTCTTTATCTGTTAACATCAACCTACAAAAATATATTTCCAAAATACACTTGTTCGTACACTTGTGTTCACCATGTTTTTTCTCTTACAAAATGGTTGGGTGAACTAGAATATAAATAGGGCCATTTGGTAATGAATTATTTATCCTTTCAAGCAATTATATTAATCATACCTTCTAAATAGTAGCACTAAGCACTAAACGCCATAGTAACAATGAAAATATGTATTACATTACTTCAGGCTTCACAGATACATCATGTCTGCATTTTAAGTTATTTCATGCAGCTCTGAAAATGCTAGTTACGGAGCACAAACTCCTCTTTTAGCCCCTCAATCAGATAAGGGCAGAGCTACTTATGACTCACTGCATGTAGCCTACAGTTGCATTCATGATAGATCTAGGTTACAAATGATGCTAGTTCTAAAGCTCTTAGTAACCATATTCATGCCATATCATAACTATGATTCTTAGTGACATTATTCAATGACCAATGGTAATTGTTATGAAACATTTTATTAGTGCTTGCTGGAATTATCAAATTATTGCTCTGGATTCAGAAGTGGCCTTTGGAGTTCTCATTTGCCATGCGTTAGTTACATTTGTGCCTTAGTTTACGTGGAATGACCATTTTGTTGCATCAACCTTCCAACACTGTCACTGCCCTGTGTTTAAATACTGCAGTGCATGTAACAGGCTCAGCAGGATCAAACTTAGGCTTAGCAACAGCAGGTTAAATGTAAAGACTAATGATCTTTTTTATCTGAATGCAGTGCATTTCTCATGTTGATACAGCTGATACTGCACAAAAAATATGATAATGGTTATAGTCCAGATCCTTCAGCAGAGCACGCTCCTGTTCTGGCTACAGAAGGGTGACCTCACTATCACTCCTCTGCTCTATATCTGGACCTTGACACATTTTATGAGTGATAAGATGTGTTTTTTCATGGTCGCCCTGATGTTCCTTGCTCTGAGCTCACGACATGTCTGACCTCTGGGATACTGCTGCAGCAATTAGGTGGCAAAATGACCATCACTAAATCTCATCCAGGGCAAAGGTTGGCAGAGAAAGCTGAAGGAGAATGGAGGAAGCAAGGGACTAACTCCAGCTTTATGGCACTACCAATGCACCAGAGGGGGAAGGTGAACTTTATAGTGTCATCTGTGAAGGAAAAGTTTGCGTGTCTGTGTAATGCTTACTCTTGAATTCTGGAACTAACTAGTGCAAATTATGCCAAGCTAAGTACGCAGTTAAAACCCCTCTGTACATTTTGATATTTTGATATATCACTATGAATATAGTAGGATAGGTTATAATGGGTGTATAACATAGGTAGTCAAAATTACATTGAAGTACACAAGGTTTCCACAGAAACAAGATGTTTCAGACAGAGGTCCTTCATCAGCTGTGCAAACAAAATGCTTCTGATATTGTAGGAGGTGGAAAAGGTGAAACACCTTATATTAGAAAAAGCATATATATATATATATATATATATATATAATTATTATTTTTTTTTTTTTTTTTTTTACACACTCACACGCGCCCTCAAGCATGGGTCCTCTACCAAAGGCTTGCATATTATCCTAGCTGTTCCTTTGTCTGCATCCTTCTGGATGGAAATCTCAGATGTTGTTCCTGGGATCACTCTCACAGTTCACAGCGCTTAGTGCTCCAATTATGATAGGAACCACTGTTGCCTTCACCATTCACATCTTTTCCAGCTCTTCTTCCATTGGTATTTCATGAGCTTTCATGTTACATGTTTCATGATGTTGCTGTCACTTGGGATTGTTACATCTATCACTATAGCCCTCTTCTGCTGTTTGTCCATCACTATTATGTCCAGATGGGTATCGATTACCATTTTGTCAGTCTGTGTCTGGAAGTCCCAGAGGATCTTAGCTTGGTCAATCTCCACCAGCTTCAGGGATGTATCCTACTTTGACCTTGGAACTTCCAGCCTGGACTTGCCACAGCCACTTGGTTGTGGTGTTCCATGTATGATCTGCCTGGTAGTATCTAGCATTCCTCTGATATGTCTTTGCACAACCTGCATCTAAAGTCCTGCCTGGTGTGGTAGATCCCAGCATCTATTGATCTTGAATTCAGTGCTTGTTCCTGTGCTGACATGATTAGTGTCTCCGTGCTGTCTTTCATTCCAGACTTTTCCAGCTGTTGGTAGGATTTTTCCATTTTTCAACCATTTTCACTAGTTGCTGGTGATACATACCAGAGGTTTATCGTCCCATGATGGTTCCTGCTCCTCCTCGTTCCCATCCTCCTTGGGTGTCTGTTGTCTGAGGTATTCACTAAGCATGTCATCCCATTTTCCTGGTGTACTCCTGGTTGTTTCATCTTTGATAGTGGCTCTGATGCTCACTAGTCCTCGGCTGGATTTGGGATGAAACCCTCTTCGCATTTTGAGGATCTTCTTTGTCTTGATGTCAGTGGCTTCTACCTCCATCTTTGGCCAGCTTATTATGATAGCAGGGTATCTGATGACTGGTACAGCATCAGTGTCATTAGCCCAGATCTTGTTCTTTGCATTAAGTTGATTTCTCAGGACTTGTCTCACTCTTTGTAGGTATTCCTCTCTTTCCTCAGTGGATAGTGACTCATGCTATTGCCTTGAAGTTGGCCTCTAGGGTCATCTTTCATTGTCACACTCCCATCCCTGAGCTTCCACTGTCTCCATGGTAACTGTTTACTTCCGTGTTTTCTCATTCTCATTTGGTTTGTTCTCTGCCCTTAATTATTTCCGGCTGTTTCTACTTGTCTCCTATTAGCCTTCCTATTTAAACCCCTTGTGTGTCTCCTGTCTTTGTTGGTCATTCTTTTAGGTTCTGCCTTAGTGTCTTATGGTTTCTTGGTATTCTCTTGGTCTCCCGCTATGTCTCTCTTTTGGTTGCACTAATTGTGTTTCAGTTTTCTCTGTTTGCTTATGTAATTGTGGATTCCCCTCGTTTGTCTTAGCCCGGTTTGTATTCCTGTGTTCCTCATTCTTTAGGCTATGTCTATTTGGGTTTCGTCTGTGTTCAGACAAAAGCTCCCATTGTTACTACAGTTAACTATTAATCTCATTCGGTCTTTGTTTTACTTCCATTTAGCCATGTATAGAAAACCTTGTTAAGCGTTTTCTGGTTTGGTTTCCTTGTTTAGTTATTCTCTACTGTTTTGTACTTTTGCCCTTGTTATTAAACTCACTCCTTTTTATTTGATCCCTCTTGCCATTTAGTCATGGCTTCATGTCATAGTTCGGATTCTGATTTTCTATACTCCCTCATATGAGACGATTGTTCTCCGCACATGTGTTCACCCTCCAGCTCACAAACGTGACATCCACAGCTCTACTGAGTTCTTGATGAAGACTTTGAGTCCTGTTGATGTTATACAGCCTCAAGCATTCCAGGTTCCATGTGTGGGGCATTGAACTTTCTTGTAATGAATACAGGTAGTACACAGGTTGATCTGACTGGTCTTACAGTCTCGAGTGACTGTTTTATCCACCAGTAGCTGGTGCTTGGCTCCTTTGGTGTTGTCAGTGCATTTCTGGGCCCTTACCGGTTATCGGTAGGTAAGTTGGATGGAACTCCTTCTTTCTGGGGGTCGTTCAGGATCAGGACTTTCAGGCCTTCAGTTAACCACTCAGGGTGGGTTCCATTCCATTAGCAGATGGTTCATTTTTGCTGCCAGGCACTCCAGTAGTGCAGGACGCTTCTTCAGCTAGTAGACATTCACCATGTCAGGGCCTGGAGCTGTCCAGCTCCTTTCTGGGACATCTGCTAGCATGATGCTTACTGGATGCTGTTCAGGGGGTTGCTGTTGTCCATTTTCAGGTTCAGTAACCTCTGGGCATTGTTGTTGTGTCTTGGCAGTCTCCAAGGCTGTTCTGATAGCTGGCTAACTTCTCTTCATGTTGCTCTTGTCTTGGCCTCCAATAATGACAGTAATTGCCACTTGCTGGTGTTAGAATACTGAGCTACTAGGTTAGTTGTTTCGGTGTTAGTCCTGGTGTTTGGATTTGAAGAATCTGTAGTTCCCACATCCTCCGCATATACCCTCTCACACCGAGGTTCTCCACTCTTGTCCATGAGTGTCTTATATTTGTTCCAGTAGCCCACTTTTCATCAACATCTGACATGGACCTTGTTGACCTGGGCAATGTCCGAGCTGGTGTATATATATATTTATCCGACGCGAAAGCCCTCTATCTTGTGTGTGTGTGTGTGTGTGTGTGTGTGTGTGTGTTTCTGTATACAGCATGATAACATTTAATATTATGAATAGTTGTTATAAATAAACATTATAAATAGCTTGTCAAATAAAACATTTACAGTGCTTGTTTAGTAATGATTCTGTTTTACCTGACTTCAGGTAGTATATTTTACATGCATGTCAACTGGAGCTAAATTATGGTGAGGTGCTTTCACGTTCTGTGTGACAATTCAGTTACTACCTTTAATGTCAAAATCTGAATATTTTACAGTAACAAAATATTGGCCATTGTGTACTAAATAAAGGTGTGCCATATTTATGCAGTGAATATGGGTATGTAAACAATATACTTTATATTCATATCATACCACCTTGGATTTATAATGTAGTCCAGACAATGCCAATACAGTCAGATGGAGCTTTATTAAAGTTTGTGTATAGTGGTGATGTGTGAGAGTGTTTTAAATCCAGCACTCAGCAACTGGTAAGAAAACTCATTTTGGGGCTTCCTTGTGTTTCTGCATGAAAATGAGTGCAACCAGCAGTGAGAAGGATCAGGCTTTGGTAGTAAAGATTATGTTATTAAAATGTTAATAGGTAATTCATGCTGAAACCTTAAAATCATCTCGTACAAAACATTGCATATGCTCTATTATAAAAATATAAATTGTATCTAATTGTAATTGTGAATTGTAAAATGCAACATTCTTTGGATATTGTCTCATCTTCCAAGATAAGCAGAAAAGTCTTCCAAATGACAGTCATGTAGTTTTCAAGTGTAACCTTTCAGTCAGCTGTCTTGTGGCACAGGAAATCAATATGAAATTGAAAGTGCTTTCTTTCAGCCAATTAACAATCAGGTCTCCACTGATGGCATTGCAGAATGCTACCTTTTTTGGTTTATGTTTTGTCTTTATGAACTGATGATCTTTACATCATGTCAAAGGCCTGGAGACAATAATTAGCATAATGCATTGAATTTATAGGACCTTTTTTTTCAATCAACAAGAAATGTAGGCTATAATCAACTTCATGGATGGTAAAATTGCTTTTGGATTCAAAAACACTGGACAATATTAATGCGTAAGGAATAGAAATTTATAGGTGGTCCTCTGTAGTAATTCAGCAGTAGAACTGTTTGTGGTTATTGGACAGTTAGTGTTTTGCTATCAGATTCATGTAGAATTGCTGTAGGTCTTCGTTTGTAACCCAGCTGTAGCTGACTGATAGTGTTGCTTCTTCACTTATAGCACTCGACTGAGTTGTGAATATTGCCCTCCCTCGGTGTAATCTGCCTTGTTCTGTGGGCTGGAAACCATTCCCTGAAGGCCTTTCACCAAGAACCCTAATTCATATCCACTGGATTAACACTGTGTTACAAAATAGCCATCCTGACCAAGACCATGACAGCCAAATGGTAGGGAATTCAGTGACCTACACTGACCCCAATCCTTTGTGTGTGTGTGTGTGTGTGTGTGTGTGTGTGTGTGTGAGAGAGAGAGAGAGAGAGAGAGAGAGAGAGAGAGAGAGAGAAAGAAAAAGAAAGAAAGAAAGAAAGAAGTAATACATATTTTCTATGGTTTTTATCCTTAAATTTAGGAAAGAACTGAAACAGGAAAAGCTATGCCACCATCTTGTTCCTTCATAGCAGTCGAACATCCTACTGACATCTAGTTCTTGGGAGGAATGCTGGAGTGTTGTGCGGGAATCATATATCACAACGCTATCCATGTTTAACCAATAGCATCATGTAAGCAAATATATGCTCCTTAATATCACACAGAGGTTTTTTCTTTGTTTTGTTTCCATAAAGGCTGTTGTGGAAAACAATATGATAAGCATTTTACAGGTAGCAATGACTTGATTTAATAAGTGATTATACTCGTTTGATCATGATATTACATTTATCTCTTAGAAACGAGTTTACCAATGTCTGATTAGTGCAACCTTACATTATTATTATGACCACAGTGTGATGTTTTGTGTGATTGTCTCAATATTTTATCTAGATGTGCTAAATGAAAGGGGATCCAATTTCCTGTCCTATTTTTCATAAGAACACACACTGCTGACCCATTACAAAATGCAGTCATGTGCCTCATAACTTCGCCCTGAGTTTGTACTGAAACCATTTTCTCAATTTCCGTCTAGCCAGCACATTTTTGTGCAATACTGTTAACCACAGGACCATGGTCAAATGCCATCCGGTGGGTTATTTTGGCTTTGCAGATGAGACTCTGCAGAAGAGCTTCCCTTGTTATCTTCTTTGTCAAACAGTGGGGCTGCAACAGAGCCCAGTGAACACATTTGGGAGAAGTACTCATGGATCCCCACACTCTATCATCCGCTCAATAGTTTGATGTTTATAATAACTGGGAATTCAGTCTTTCCCTGGGGACTGTGGAGGAGAGGCTAGGCTGTATGGGCAAAGGGCACAGGTTTATGTGTTTCTGTATTTTATATCATGGTGTACAAACGAAAGTCAGGGTCTTCCCTAATTTTGCTGTTGAAGCTGAAGATGTCTCACTGCTGAGAATGCAGCTAAGGTTCTCAGCCCTTCTCTGAACCCTCTGATATCTTTGCCCCCTAACTCAAGATGGTAATGGGTTTTGTGAATGGTGCAATAGTGTGGTATAAATGAATATTGCAAGAGATCCAAGATCACACTGCTTTTGTCCTGTTCCTAAGCATGCCAAATGTCCCATTATGAAACTGTATAACATACAAGTTTTTCTGTGCTAAATTTGAATCTGTGGCATGTGTGTGGTGTTAAATATTCAGAATGGAAGTAAAAGCATATATATTCATGAATTTGAATAGCTTTTTAATGTTTAAATGTATGCATACCAGCAAAGAATGATTGGAGAGCAGACCTATGTGCAGCGGTTTTTAACATTAAAGGCAAGGCTTATGCTACCCTCAATTTAATATAAGATCTTCAAGAGTAATCAAGCCATGTTCAATGAATGTTTGAATGACTTGTAATAACCATGGATTTTTTGTGTATTGTGTATTTTTTTGTGTGTGTAACAGCAGCATCATATGTAAAATCCGTTTCACATTTGGTAGTTTTGCCCAAAATTCATATGCAATCAGGATGTTATTATCTTTAGCTGGCACTGTAACACAATGCATGATAGTTGGTAACACAAGCAAAAGGTAACAGTATGATTCACCTACTGCAGCAATGTTAATAAATACAGTTATTTTATGCTTGTTTTTTGCTCCCTTATCAAGAGAGTAGAAAATAAGGTTTGTGTCTGCTGGGCCTGGTTATAATACCTGACTAATCTGCCTGAGTGCCAAAGCAGAGTGGAGACTGATCTGTTGTTGGTGTTATTAGAGACAAAGTCTTTCTGATCAGAATTTTGCCGACCTGAAGATTTTGAGCTTATCCTGAGGCATGGGAAGTTCCTATTGGTACAGAGCGCAACAAACAAGAGAGGAGAAGAAACATTTCTCTCACTGGTGAAAGATTCCATCCAAGCTGAAATTACAGAGTACCCAAACAGGCCCTGGAGGAAACCAGCTATCCCTCATAGGTGGGCGTCATTACAGATGGCTTGCATCAAAGTTTGGAATAATTTGCTTTTTGCTGTTGTGATTTTTTTTTAGTTTTTGCGGCTTAAAAGAATTCCTGTGGAATTTAGCCCAGTGTTCAAGGACAAAAATGGGTTTGAAGCTTTTTTAGTGGTAATAAAAGAAAGTAAGAATGGAAAGTAGGAGTAGCCTTGTTCTTATGGCTCTGCTATACCCCTCGTCTGTAAATGCTGACTGTAAGTGCATCGTTTGAGAAACAAATGTATGTGTCAAACATTTATGGAAGGGCCTCTATGAACATATAACTTTTATGAGTCAATCCTGCCTGGCTGGCTGCAAAACAGGCCTGCAAAATTGTTTCACCCTAGAGGTCACGATAAATGCAACCTACTGTTGAAACCAATCTGAAGATCTATCCAGATGATGATCATGCACTGGGCTTCTTGAAGTTTCTGTGTCCTTAAAAACAAACCAAGAAAAACTACTTCTTGGAAAAACTTGTAGACTTTATTGTACATTAATATTCCATATTATTACATTGATTTTATTGTGATTTCAATAATAGTAAAACTCAGTTATTTTCATAGTGATCTTAAATTGTACAATGCTGATCAGTTGGTTATCAACTCATTTTATCTGTGAATTATTAATACCAAAATCTGGCTGACTGCCCCAGAGGCTTATAGGCTTTTTTTTCATTAATAACAGCCAAATTGTAGCTTTGAATTTGAATCACTGTCACCTTATTTGCCTTCTGTCTTCCAATGGAAATGTGTTATTTGTTTACTCTTTTCACCAAGAATAGTTGGATTGGTCTATTGAATTAATAATAACATGGTATTGTATGAGGAATAAGGTAAAATAAGGTAAACAAATACCAGAAAATTTAATGACTGACTGAATGAAAGCCAGTTGAAACAGCATGCACACACATTACTAGGCAATGGTAAGAACATTTCCTACAGTTTGATTTAATAACACTAAAGGCAGAAATACATTGACGGAATGTGACAGGGTCATTGCTTAAAAAGCTTCCTACTCCTCTCACCCTGTACACATAAATGGCATTGCCTAAAAGGCCTTGCGTAGGACAGGGAAGGTTTATGGGTCTATTAGTGTATTGCTAGTATCAGCATAACTCTCAATAGACTGCCATATATGTGGTACCCTTTAAGGCCCTCTCTACATATTGTCCTATAGATCTGTTATGTCTCTGAAGGAAAGACTCAACTCTTTTGCTATCTGGATTTTATTGACTCTATTGACTGTTACTCTAGCAGCAGAAGATTTAGGGGTGTGAAATCAATAATGTACCTATTCTGCACAGGCTTTGTATCTGTTATTGTCAGTGAGATGTGTTGTTTGCTCTTTTGTGTCTTGCTGAAGTTCACGCTAACCCTTTGCCATGGTTCAGGCCTCAGAATGGAAAAGCATTTAAGTAAAAAGATAGAGTGCAATTAAAAGCAGTAAATCTGTTTCCTCATCTCGTAATTCATTATTGATGTTGATATTTAATTTCTAATACACATTGAATTCAAAATGTATCATCAGTCTGATAAAAATGTATGCACAGCATCTAGGCAGTATTAAATCATTTTCAATGTGTGCCTTTGCTAAAGACAGAACATGACACGACTCTGCCCATAAAGAATGCTGGGATGTGTCTTTTCACGTGTCACTGCAACTCTTAAACATTCATCATATATAATGTAGCCAGTCTGAGAGCCAATTGGAGGAGAGCATGACCCCTCTGATGAGCTGAGCCAACTGCTGTTGCTCTTTTAAGAAGATTTTTATGAGGAAAATATAAAAACGTGTAATAACTTCCTGTTTCATTGTAATGTTAAATAGGTGCAGTAGAAGTGTCATTGCCCATTCATCATGTCTGAGGCACTGGCAATAAGAGAGTGAACACAGACTTTTACAATGTCATCCTGACAGGTCTGCTACACAGGGGCACTCCAGCCCTTTCAGGACTTTGCTGCAGTATGAAGTTTGAGCTACCAAACAAACATACAAGCATATAACCTTCCCATGTAGATTATAAATCACCTCGTCACTGGCATTAAGTCAGCACCCACATTCTTAAATCACATGTTTAACTGAACCTTACCTTGTACTAAAACTTTGGTGATCACTCTGGAAACCACTCACACTCTGTGGATAGGGGGCATTGTTTGTCTGGATGACACTACTTTTATTTTCACCAAGGGGAAACTAAATAAATAAATAAATAAATAAATAAAGAGTATTTATATATATAAATGTGATACAATCCTATTCAGGTCCACATGGAGCTTCATCATTTTCCATTAATATAACACAGTTAGCTTTTATCATCTCACTATTCTTGCAAACATATGCTGGATGGATGGATGGATGGATTCTCTACTGTTTCTGTATAAAAATGTAATAGATTAGATAGCAAAGCTTCTCAGGTTTATGTGTTTAACACTCTGAATTCTGAGATCAAATGGCCTATTGTATTATTAGGGAAATTAAAGTACAATATCTAATAAATAATATGATACTATATGTAGAGTATATAATATTTCTGTATACAATACTATATACAGAAAACTCTACAAAGATCAACTCTACACTGTAGAGAGTTAAACATTAGTAAGATATAGCAATAGCACAGGCATTAATGTAAGTACGGTACACACCCCATTAGCAGTGTTCACATTATTCATCATTCATGTCTGATCTTATACTGCGGCTATGTGGGTGGCAACTCCACTGAGCCTTTGGCAGATGACTAACATTCTCCAGTAAAGTCTCCAGACAGGTCCACAAGGCTTACGATGATGCTTGTTTGTTTAATAATGCATGCTGAGCAGTACTGGATGTGTTCGAGATGAATGATGAGAAGATCAGGCAATAGAATGTCCTCTCAGGCCAAACGCTCCTCAGGAAACCTGGCTTTGCTTAGTCACTCTTATAACAAAGGGAGTTTGCTGAAGTCCTAATTTAAACACTGTTACTTTTCTCTAAAGACCCAACATTAAATTCTCTGCTTCAGAGGTAGAACTAGCAATGAGAATTAGTAAACTCTGACTTTAGACTCTGGCTTTAAACTCTGACTTTAAGAACTAGTACAATGCAGTTAAAATACTAAACTACTTTGTGCTGCATCATAGTGTTCTCACATGGATAAAAGTAGAGGGTATGATCAGTTCAGCACAGAATACCTATATGGTAATTTTTGCTGTATAATATACTGGAGAGCCTACCCTGGCCCAACCTTATCCAAAAAACAAACCAATAAATTCTTTCATGGCTGTAATAAAACAGGTTACATCACTGTTCTGCTTCATGATAGAGACCTATAACAGAGACTTGGACAAGAGTGTTTGGCTGCTGTATGCTGACCTTTAGAATTCATGTGTTCACAAGCATCTCCAGAATCCTTTTACAATGTGTGAAAGTAACCTGGAGCAGTTTTCTTGGTTTCTCACCTGTGAATTTTTGTCTCTCTTTGCTTTCTTCCCACTGTCAGAAATTGGTCTTGGTGTGTCATTTGTGTCGCATGATGTAACCCAGTCAGAGGCTGATTGATTGAGCACAGTTAGCTATTAGCCATTAGCACCCACAGCGGTAAACCAGTGGCAGCATCTGTGTGAGTGTGTCTTTTAAGAAACTGTTGGAGCTCCTGCTGTTTTGATACTGTGCCTCACTAGAAATGTTGACCAGCAGGAGTTTTGTGTGTGTGTGTGTGTGTGTGTGTGTGTGTGGTGGAGGTATGTCTGTGAGTGTATGTGAGTATGTCTTGGTCAGTTTGAAGGGTTAATTCTTTACCAGTTCAGCAGTGATGAAAATAGTGTTAGAGAGTTACTATCTTTAGGATCCATGTCTATCTATGGTACAGAACGCCACTTCAACAGAAGAGTTTTAAACTGGTGCTTAAATAATTTTAGCCCCAATTTTGTTGTCACAGGTTAATTTTGGGGCCAGGCAACAAAACCCCCAGCTTTGCGACAGATCACTGTGCATGCCTGTGTCAATTGCTTGTGTATAATGAATGCTTCAGCCACAGGATTTTCCCGCTCCCATACTTTCAAACGTTTGAAATTTTCTGCAATGACTTCTGTCAAATCTTTAGTGTGAGTGCCTCTGCGACAAGTAGTAGCAGCAATGAGCAACAGCCAGTGAGAATGGAAGTGAAAATAGTGAAAGGAGGAAGGAACAATAAACATGGCGAAAGCAATGATGATATCGCATGATGTACAGTTCTGCTGTGTATTTTTAGTGAAAGGGGTTGTTTGCAGATCAGGCACTCTTTGTCTGGAATCTTTTCAGTTGGAAGATGGTGTAATGTATGAGCTTGATCTGCGAACACTTATGTGAACACCTCTTCGTCAAAACAACAAGTCACCGGAGATAAATATCATGCAGTGTGAGCAGTATAGTGGTTCTGATATTTTCACTTTCACTTTACTTTGTTGTTTTCCATGCTCATCACTGACACAAACATGGCTCAGGTAAAACATGTCAGAGATACAGCCACCCGACTACCATGGAGAAAACGTGGAACATACTTGTCCTAACTGGGACCGGCAAGAAGATAGTATGCTCATAGAAAAGCCCTTGATCTCAGGAGAAGAAAGCTTATTGTCACTCATTAAGTAGAGATGCTCCAGTCCTCTGTCAGATGCCCAGGATTGAGGTGAACTGAGAACAGGGTGGACATTAACCACCTCAGTGGCACATTGGCCAAACTTGTGGAATGTGTGCTGCCAGTTTTCTGTTGTTTTCAGTATGAAGGCAATTTGCTTTTCATCAGAAATGTTTCAACCTGATTTGCTGTCATACACACACAACCAATTCTTAGGGGCCTTTGAGTTTCTTCAAAGGCCCCACGTGATCTGAAATAACCAGGTTACCGATGCAGTCTTTCTTTGCAGTTATATGTATGGTGACTGTATTGTATGTGCTTGTGGAGAGAGAATCCTCTTCCACCTACTGCTGTGTTTGGGAAAACTAAAGTCCTCCATTTCTCTTTGCTAACAATGGGCTGTTCTGACTGGACATTTGCTAGGCTGGCACGTTCCTCAGATGGGTGAGGGGCAAAACCTACTACTGGGCCATACGTCAACCTTTGATGCACCGTGTTGGGATTTCACACAGAATGGCAGTCTATCCTGAGGTACTCATGAACCCTAGCTTTAATAAAATGGATAAAATGAAGTAAGAGGACCCTTGCTGTGTCGACAGATGGCTTCTCCATGCCTGCTCAGTGGGAAGCCCAGAAAGGGAGAGCAGGGGACCTACGTTTTTAGTCAGGCATCTAAAGGGCCCACACATGTTGGTTGATCAGAAGGAGAGGAAGGAGAAATTGAACATTGGAGCTGCACTATCCTGTCCATGGAAGAAAGACAGAACAGTGCGACTCTGCATATGACTCTCCCTGACTGTAATGTGTTGGGTTTTTCCTGTGCACTACCTTGCTTGTATCCCACACATTTTATAACATTCAGACCCTACATGACAATGCAGAAGTAATTATAATGGCAGCATGGTTGTATTAATATCGTCAATATTGGTAATATCAAGTAATATTGCACAAAACTGACACAGCAGTCAAAGTTTGTGGCAGATCTTGTTATGACTCTTAAATATGAGATAACTAGTATGGGAAGGCCGAGCAAACATGATAATGCCAGTGCTGATTTCATGCTAATGCTCCAAGATGTCGCAGCACCTAAAGCCTGAAACGAAGTCCTAGTTCACGGCCTGGCACATGCAGCCCTTGAAATGTAATATCATAGCCTTGCTCTCTGCACACTCTCCTCTCACAACAAGGCCCTTTGATGTAAAATTGACACTTTAGTGGATAGCACTTCATGGATCTGCCACTGCCTGGCAACTGCATAAAGCCTCCTCCCTGCTTTTCTGCATGTTTGCGGCAAAAAATCTGAAGTGTATGTGTGTGTGTGCGTGTGCGTGTGCGTGTGCGTGTGTGTGTGTGTGTGCGTGTGCGCATGTGCATATTTGTTTTTGAGATATGAGAAAACATATTCCTGAGATATGTATGACCCTTTGTATACAAGCAAGTTTGTGTGTGTGTGTGTGTGTGTGTGTGTGTGTGTGTGTGTGTGTGTGTTTGTGTGTGTGTACTATGCATTATATGTCTTCCATATATGCTCCAGTGAGTTGTTTGTGCTTATAGTTTTTGCTACTATATCTGACATGGTAAAACTAAGAGCTATGGCATACATTATTAGAGGTCCATTACTGTTCGTCCATTAGCACTGCTGTTGGTGGGGTCTGTCCAGCCTGACCCCATGCTGTAGCAGTGGGTGGGGGAATTAAAGCCCAGCAAATCGGATTATTTTCTTCCTGAGCGAGAAGCCTAATAGCCAACTGATGTGCTTATGTGTATATATACACATATGGGTATATATGTATGTGTGTATGTGTGTGTGTATGTATGTATGTATGTATGTATGTGTGTGTGTGTGAGTGTGTGTGTGTGTGTGTGTGTGTGTGTGTGTATTTTATATATATATATATATATATATATATATATATATATATATATATATATATATATACTGTGTGTGTGTGTGTGTGTGTGTGGTTCTCGACTGAGCCAATTTGTTAACAATTACAGCTCATTACTATTCTTCCCCTCTCAGAGGGGACTCATGTATTTGTAACCATGGCTCTATTGTACTGTAATTATCGCAGTCAGAAAGACATGCCTGCTATTATCAGTCCACTGTGAACCTCCTCAACTCTGATTGCAGACTCCTTTTATGGAGGCGCTTTTATAATGACACCTGCGATGACTGCATGTCCAAGATCTATTTAAGTGATTACCAGCTTCTTTTTTCAATCCTTTGAAGACTTCCAGCAGTGCAGTACTCTAGAGTCTCTCATCCCTTTTTTGATTTGCTTTATGTTTACCTCAGCAAATTCCGGATCTGCAGATGTAACATTAGGAGATACAGCTGCATATAGACCGTTTTATAGCAGTTTTCCTGCTGGTAATAGCGAGTCTCTGGCTTAAGGCAGGCTGTGAAGGCTGATGTTACCATGGGTTGACCTAGTTTGGACCAGCTTTTAAGTGAGTGTAGTCAATCAATTCTACAGCATTATTTCCCTCCCTTTATCTGTCCATTGCATTAATCATACAAAAGGATGGATTCTTCCCTTAGAAGTTTTTTTATTTTTTATTTAGGTGTCACCACAGTTCCATAGTGTAAATGAAAGGGAGTTCTGAATACATAAACCTTGGCTGCATTTGAATCCATTCATTTGTGTGATCACAGAAGGTATTTTGGTATGCCACATTTATTCCTCCTGAGATTAGCAGTTTTTTTCTAATGCTAGGACAAAGGAGCTTCATTGTCTTTAGCAAGACAGGACCTTAATGAGCACAGCCGGCGCTGCATGGCCCCGTGTCTCCTCCCACTCTCCTAGCCACACCTCCCTTGATGCATATGCGTCCTCATCATTATTCATGGCCCAGGCATGTGCCGAGGCTGGCAGAGACAAGGGGGAGTGTCTGTGTATTTGACTGGGAGCTACAGCGTGGAAGTGAGGAAGCTCTCGCGCGCGTATGCACATGCTTGTGTGAATGTGTGTGTATGTGC
Organism: Electrophorus electricus; assembly: GCF_041902795.1. Taxonomy (NCBI): domain Eukaryota; kingdom Metazoa; phylum Chordata; class Actinopteri; order Gymnotiformes; family Gymnotidae; genus Electrophorus; species Electrophorus electricus. The sequence goes on along the minus strand of NC_137500.1, from coordinate 8,888,298 downwards.
GCATGTGATCACGAGGGAAGGGGGGGGAGCAGAAAGCAGGAGGCTGACACTGCTACGGCGGCTGCTTCCACTGCTCCTGCAATCGGCTCGCACACACGCACCACGCTGGTGCACTCCTGCCATGCGCCGCTTATGAGAGCAGTGTGTTTACGCGCGCATGTGGGATGGAGGAGCCTACGGGAGAAGTGCTAAGGGCAGACTGATGAGAGACTGCGCGTACTACTGGAGGGTGACCCCTCGACTGATTCTGGGGAGAGAGAGAGAGGTCCTGTGTATCCGTGACAACGAGGATGGGCTGCAATCTGTGCTCTTTGCAGAAGAGAGAGGAGCATTACAAACTGCTCTACGAGATCTCACAGGTAGGACAGAAGAGAGAGCTTCACAATGCCACTACTACACTGAGAGAGAGAGAGAGAGAGAGAGAGAGAGAGACTGGGGGGGGCATTTTGTGAGAAAGAAGGAGACTTTTGAGAATCTGAGGAATTTCGCCTCAAGTTTCACTGACATTAGGAGGGAACAGAGGGGGAGATGATCCAGAGAGGCTGTGTGGAGAAGGGAACCTAGACAAACTAGGACAGTACTAAAGCAGAAAAATACGAAAGTGTGAGAGCCTGTGTGTGTTTGTGTGTGTGTGTGTGTGTGTGTGTTCTTACACAGAAAATGTGATATTCTTTCTTGCTAAGGAAAATGTCCCTGATGAGATACCAGAGATCATATCCAAACACCTGTGCTGTGCAAACACATTATAGAAGAGACCCAATTCTTTTGACAGTTTGGGCTTAGAACATATATATGATTTGGATAAATTTTAGTCTGATCACTGAATTTCTTGGTCATGTGAGGAGTTAGAGAATATAAATATTTTTTTTGTTTTTCCACCTATTAACATTTCAGTAATTCTAAATTGCTGGTGTTTATGGTGAATGCTATTAAATGCACTTTCACACTTACAAGTACTAGTTGTGATGTCTCTAGATAACACCCATATTATAAGCATTACAGAGAAGTTTTGTAGTGACTACCATTGTGTGGGTTTAACCTGTTCTCTTATTTGATCCACTGATCTTCTCCAAATTTCATGGTAGTCTACCTACCAGAGACAGAACAAGAACATCTTTTCTTTCACATCATGCACACGCCCCCCCCCCCCCCCCCCAACACACACACACACACACAATGTTCTTGTCACAACTTCTTCCACCATGGTATGATCACTGTCTCGTTAGCTTTTGTGAGAAGATCCTGAGTGTATTCCTTAATTAGGAAAATAAAAACTGCACACTGTCTCACACAGATCAGCCTGGTGAATTGCTGCCATTGGCCAATGGATTTGAGCTTCTGTGAGGGGCTTTGGCGGTGTGAGCATTGTTATAGAGGCAGAAATTTCTGGTTAGTGGGAGGAGATCACATGACCCCTCGTAGCTTGTGTTTCATCGCTGGCCACTCAGAAGTTTCCCACACCTTACATGGTCAGAGCTGGAGCCAAAATGGACTGTAGGTTTTGAAATGCCTTGAGTGTTTCTCTGAATCCTGAGGTGCCACTTTTAACAAACTTGCTTCTTTGAACACTGGAGAAGAAGGCATTGCCTCCTCTCTCTCTCTCTCACCCTTCCTTGTTTGTGGAGAAAAACAGTTATCACGAAGAGAGTATTTGGAGCTCTTCTGGGTTTGTGTTCTCCAAAACAGCCTGGCATGGCCTGTGCCTCCTTCTGTCCCAGTGAGCTGTGTTTCTAAACGCCAGAGGCAGCATGCTATGGAGAGTCCTGTGTGTAGTGCTGGCATGGGGTGTGTGTGTCGACCCAGCAGTGTTCGATCCTACACACACCACCCTCGCCCTCTGTGAGAGAGTGCTGCCTCATCAACACCTCCCATCTCATGGAGATGGAGACCAGGAGAGAGGGAGAGGGAGAGAGAGGAGAAGAAAGAGTGTGTGTATTTGAGGTTTAGAGGGCGGTGAGGATTGGAATGAATAAGTGGAAGAATATTATTGTGCCAAAATTGAATACAAAGGAGCAAACTGTGAGTTCCCAAAAGCTTGATGAAGCAATGAAACAATGTAAAAGTCATATTTCTGTAGGTAATATGGCATATTACCTATAGTAAGCTCCCAGTGGACCATGTCCTGGCAAAACACATTTACCTTCTACAGTGTGCAAACAGGTTAGTTATTGCCCTGCAGCCACCCATGTGACCAGCAGCCAGCCAGTAAATCTGATCAGTAATATGATTAACAAGCTTAACATGTAGCATATTGTTCATTTAGAAGCGAGAGTATAAATATGAGGGAATAATTGGTTCCCATTTCTGGACCTCAGCCACTCCACAATGAAAGTGTGTTAGTGTGCTTTTAAAGCCTGATGCTCGAACAGAGATGCTGGCAGAGTTTCCACCTCACTCTCCACCTCACTCTCTACTATTCCGCTGCCCTCGGTTTTGTTGGCTTTGTTGTTTTTTTGCCTTTCTTCCAGCTCAACATGGAGTTCTCATGTTGGATCAGCAGTGGGAGTGTGGGTGGCAGGTCTGAGATCAGCACTGGCAAGTGTCACCTTGGCTGGTCAACCTCAGCCCCCCCACCCCCAACCCTCTCATGCACATGCTGGCCCAGGATTCTCTTCACCTGACCCTCCCAGCCTAGGAATGTGCTGCTATGTGTGCATCTCTCTCTTTCTCACTGTCTCTCTCATCATCTTCTCTTTCTCTCTCTTTTGGCCCATCTGATATTTTACCATTTAACATTATAGTCTGGGTCTTTCTGATTGTTGCTGAAATCCTTTCCTGATTACTTTAAATTCTTAACAAATGTTATAATTCTGTACTCCTGTTCTTCTTTCATCTAGCCATTCTCTCTTCCTTTGAGCTGGTCATGCATTGCAAGCATACTAGTGTACATGTGAGCGTTACACAGCATCTGGGGGGAGTTGCACTCACTGGTGTGTGTCCTGTTTGGGCTAATTAGTGAGACTTGGGATGTAAGGATGAGAGGCTGATACACACTGCTGAGCATAGCATGACAGGTTGTTGTGTTGTTGGAGCATTGTGCTTATTCACGTATCGTAGTGTACATTCTGGAGAAGTCTGCTACTGTTTGGTTATAATGGCCCCATTGTATACAAGAAGAATTTTAAAGGGAGAGGTTTGAAAGTTCACTCAAACATATCCTTGTATAAAGTAAAAAAAAAATGTGTTGGAGGGCGCCCCCTATGGCTTAGCTGGTGGCAGTGCTACAGCCTGTAATAATTTGGCCATAGTAAGTCAAAAAAGGGGTCTGTGTTTATGTGTGTCGAGGGTTTGTGGTTGGGGTGTGCATTCTTGTGTTTATGCTTTTCCTACCATGTGGAAACGGAAAGGTGTGAATGCATATATTTGACGAATGGCTTTCATTGGTAATGGAGAATTTTCTGCTTGGGTCACCCTCACTCTGTGTGCATGCTCGGATGTGTTTGTTTGTGTGTGTGTGTGTGTGTGTGTGTGTGTGTGTGTATCTGAGAAATGGCCTGAGGCCTCTGCACCCTACCCAGCCCTGGTCACCCTGGTGGTGCCCTGGTGCTATCTCCTCCTTCTACACTACAAATGTTCCCATCCATCTTCTTGTCCCATTACTTTTTTTTTTTTTCTGAGCGATGGTCCTCAGCCATTAAAATTGATAGGAGAGAACAAAGGAGAAAAAAGAAGAATGCATGACTTGATTGATCTCTTGTCTACCGTCTGGAGATTACAGTAAAATATTATATATATGAGAGAGAGAGTGAGACAGACAGAGCGAGAGAGAGAGAAAGTGGGAGAGGGAGACAAATAGATACATGTACTCCAGCATTAAAAAGGAGAGGTTGTTTTCCAGGGATACCTGCAATTCTGAGCATCTCTCCCCCTGTTCAAATCTCATTCTGTTTTCTCTCTTCCTATTAAATTTGAGATCTATCACACATTATGTTGGGTGGGTCTGAGTGTCCTCTTGCATTTATAAAACTGTACTTCTGACTCCATAACCACACAATGCATCATTATTCCGTCTGGTCCACTCTAAAACATACGATGTGAAGAAAGAATATTTATTTACCCCAGAATATTTGTTTTTAATCCTCTCATTTCCACACACACACACACAAACGCGTGCACACACACACACACACACACACACACACACACACACACACACACACACACACTCTGCAGTGTCGCTGGAGTGAATTATATGATCAGGATTTCTGTTTTAATATAATCTGTTATTCAGGCTGTCAGGCTTCCTGTATGGAATGGCCAATATGATGCATCAACCGTGCTCTATATTTAGAGCACTGCTGTACAGGAGTAGTCTTGCCTTCCTCTGCATTACTGTGCTTTTGCTGTTCTAGCATGCTTGATTGAACTCATAAGCTCATTGCTAACCCCTTCAGGACATAGGAAATGAATCAAGGGTTGGAAGACAAGGAGGCACCCACTTGAAGTGCAGGGAGGTCTTCGATTGGGAAAGGGAACCTCTGCACTACCTCTGCTGCTACTACATGTGTCCCTGTTACTGCTAGTTGAAGTGTAATTTAGGTCAGGTTTTTTTCTATCAGTTAAGTGTTTCCAAAGATTGGCCTGTCTAGAGCTTCGTGTATTACATAATGGTAGTAGAAAGTGTTTTAGTATACATGAAAGTTTGCAGGCTGATACAGTATGGAGCATAGTCTCTGCAGTTTTAAACACTTTGTTGCTGATTGCATTTAGTTATTCATTTGATGAAACCTCTTCCAAATGTTTACACTTTTTGCATAGTATATAGTCATCACAGAGCTGGCCTATTGTAAGCTTGAGCCTTTGCCTCCCTTCTTCTGTTGTAGTGCTGGGTGGGGGTTATAATCAGAAGGCCAGTCTGCAGGGCATGCACATTATATAGCCAGACATGTACTGGCGGAGCCTTATCACTGAGTCCTCCAAATTTCATTCAGGAAGCAGTGGCAAGGATTTAAGAGAGACTTGATGAATTGACCTTTAGCGTTAGCGCCTATTCCTTATCCCTGTAAGAGCGCCACTGACCTTTGCAGTCATGTATCAAATCGGCGGCCAATCCTCCTGACCCCACAAAGAGAAAGAGAGGGGCTCCTCAGAATGTGTTTTTTGGGCCTTTTTCTGTTTCATCTCATTACAGACACAGGCAGACACACAGATATATTCAAATATTTTCTGTTATATGAATAAATAAAGTATGATTGCTTAAGTTGAGAAAGCAGACAGTCTTCTGAAGGGTTGTGCTGACTGAAGTTTGTAACAGGCAAGGACACTGCTGGCACTATAGTCAACATTCGTCAAGGTGAGCCAAACTGTCAGTCTCGTTTCCCCATATGTTGTCAATCACAACAAAAGCACCGGCACAAATGACAGCTGTTGTGGTGCTGTATGTCAAATTTGATGGTCAAAAGGGCAAGTCAGCATCAACAGTATTACATACAGTGTTGCCATACTGTTCATCTCCTCTTCAGAGAGCAGTAAATGAAATATTGCACTATATTTTCTCTCTTTCAGTGGCACAGACACATTATTAAATTCAGTGTCGGGAAGCTGTTGTGACCCCTCCACATAAATGACACTTTATGCATTTCAAAGCAGCAATCTCTGTCCTTTATGGCTGGGCGTAAATTGGAGTGAAGGGATTGTTTGTAGTGTAATGAAACGCCTGGCTCTCCATGCACATGTTGGGGTGACAACGTCCTTACCAGCTTTGGCTTCAGGCTTTAGAACAGTGAATAAAGCCGAAATCATATAGTGTGACTCCACAGAATTGCACATGGGGCTGCCTCCCTGTCTGGCACTGGACTAGAGTTACCACTCGCCTGATTATCCTCAATTAGGCTGTCGAGAGGAGAGACATCCTCTGCTCCAGTCGAAGCATTGTGCCTGAGAGGTGAGGGAAGTGCCTGTTAGGAGTCTTTGAATGCCATGAAGATGGGCTGGGCTGATGGGCTAGTGGGCTGTTGGAGTGAAGGTGGGTTTGGGAGTCATGTAATAGGGTTTATGAGCCTGCATTCATGAAGCATTTCATGCTTTGTTTCCAGTGACATTTTGGAACTCAGTAGACCTGAGTGGGACTGGTGATGGGTGTTACGATTGTTATATGTGCTGCTCCACAAGCAGCCTTGCTCTCCATTATCATTAAATTGGCTGTGAGTTGCATACCAGTCAGAGTGAGCTGGCAAGGGAGCTCTGGCGTTTTCATTTCAAGTCCATAAAGCTGAATGTTTTAAACCTTTATATTTTTCTTGTTAAATTGTAAACATTTTATATTTAGTCTGGCGTACCACTGTTTAAACTTCTAAACAGAAAGCCAGTAGGTCCAGACGTCAGTTTTTATATCTCCTATTAGTACAAAGTGATTACTAAATAATACACCTCAAGAGACTAAGTAAAAAGCCTGTAGTTTAAAATATTTATCTTTGGTCATATGTTAATAATTTAATTGACTGTACTGTTTCCTGTGTGCTGAATCCCAGGCTCGGACAACTTCCCTTTTTCTACTATTCTAAACCTGTGGCTCTAGGTTTATGATGGTCAGCATTGATGTGTTTATAGAGGGCATTTGTGACAGAAGCAAAAATAGCAAGGGCTTTTATTGAATTGAACTCTTTTAAGTTCAAACCAAATGCAAGGTCATCCTCTCTGCCTCCAAAAAAAAATTAAAAATAACAGTCACAGAAGGTACATGGTAATGAAGAAGATGAAGGCTTGCCATTCAGTTTCAGAATAGTACCTTTTTCCTGGAGTCTTGCTTGTTTTCCTTTTTATCTCCTCCAGTTGTTAATAACTGAGCGTGCCCTTCTCAAATAGATCTCCACCTCAATATCTGCTCTGACATTTAGAGAAATGTGCTAGATGTCCAAATGGAGGTGCTCATTTGATCCACTATCAATAAGGAGGATCACATATGTCGCCTGCCTCTCACTGTAAGGCCTGCTGATGGGGGGAGAGCGATCACAGGCAGCCAAGCTTGGAGACTCTGAGCACCCCCCCAACCCCCACCCTCCCAGCGAGAGGCTCATTCAATGCGTCCCTCCCCCGGTCAGTGGCTGCCCCTCTCTGCAGCCCTCCTGATAAGGCCCACGGCAGCGGCAGGGCTGGTGGCCAGGCGGACACAGTTCGGAGGCGCGCTGTCTCGCCCCAACCGGCTCAGCCAGGAGATGATAAGAAGCAGGACAAAAGCATGCCACCATTCATTTGCATGGGCAGCTTGAAGGGCTCCGCTTCACAAAGGACACTAGATATGAGGGCTGTTATTAGGGAAAATGCTTTCTCTCACGTATGTGTGTGTGTGTGTGTGTGTGTGTGTGTGTGTGTGAGAGAGAGAGAGAAAGCATGTGTGGGTGGATATTAATATAACACAAGATGGTGTTATATTTATTTTTCATGTGCAAAAGTGCAAAGGATTGAGGGAGAGTATACTGGCATTTGAATTATGTTCATTGTTTAGTATTAATATCATTATTGGTTAAGGGTTAATTTGATGTACTTAAGTGCCAAAATAAACCAAAACCTATAAACCAGTATTAATGTAAACAAAATGCAGGCCATGTTGTTAAACAGTGAGCTGTTTGATGCAACGTTTAATTCCTGTGCATCATAGGTGGCCTTGCAACAGGTAATGAATCAGTGTCAGACTCAAAACTATAGGCCAACCAGGAAGAGGAGGAAAAAAGTTACTGTCACCGTAGCAACACTTGCTGTATCATCATTCATGTCAGTTCTTCTCAAAAACCACATCTGTCACCCTTGTGTGTGTGTGTGTGTGCGCCAATGTTTGTGGCAATGTGTGGGGCTGTGTCTTTAGGTGTATGATTCAGAGTGTGTTTTTTGGCATTTTGGTGCCACTCAGTGAAAGGGAACATTATGGGACGTTGTCGGTCAAACGTGAGATGATGTGATAGTGTGCAATGCCAGGATCAGACTCACAGTTCGCCATAAAACTGAATAAATGCAGAGTGAACATGATTGTGTAAAATTAAACTATTATACAGCATGTTGACTTGTAATGTATGTTTTAAGACACAAATAATGAGTAACATTATCTATGTTAAAAATAGTAGTCTGATTTGAATTATTTGAATTGACTGAGGTTTCTGTAGATAAATGTCCATAAGTGTTGATGTTGTATTATATGTTCCAGCACATCTATCATAATTCAAAGATTTAAAACTTCTTCAGCCACCTACTTGTCCTGTATGCTTTGTTTATTCCAGCATACATTAGTTTGGTCCAAAGGCTGTGCAGAAAAAGCTCTTGGATCTCAGAGGAGATCTGAGTGTCTAGGAGAAACTAATTTCCCTTAAAGCCATATGCACTGAAGTGCAGGCTGGACATGCACTACCCTTCATGTCTGGTGTGGGCACTGTGTGGTATAAGGGGAAGAGCTCACCTGAGGGCACTGGAATTGCTGATTGGGAAACAATGCTTTCCTTAAAGGCTGCTAAGGGATAGCTAACAGCTAAACTTAGCACTAATCAATGAGTGAGAGAGAGATGGAGATCTACTTTAACCTGCTTGGTTTCTCCCAATGGAGTGAAGCTTCATCATTTTTTGGCAGTAATCCAGAACCATGAAACTGGGGTGTCCAACCCCAGCTAACCCCTACAGGTAATTAACTGACATTAAAATTCTCCCGACAGGTCCTGCATCATATTTTGGGGTCAGACAAGCCCTTCCAGCATTGACCAGCCCTTGAGGGCTGATGCGCAGCACTCCTGCTGCCTGCTGCCAAACACAGCCTCAGAGGAAAAGCTTTCGTTTTTTTCCTCTGCTCATATCTGAAATACCTAGAAGGGGCATATGGGAAAAAAAACAGTTCCTCCCTAAAATGTATAAATAGAAATAAGGGCTTCCTCTGCAAAGTCTTCCCATATCTTCATCAACGCCAGCCCATGCATGAAATGAACTGAAAGCAACCACTCCTGAACATTTGGTGTCCACACACCCTAGGAGTGCACTGCAGTGAAGCTCTGTGGTGAGTTCACATGAGCTCCGCTGCGGGCAGAGAGAAGCCTGTTCCTCGCGATTGCACGCCCAACCGTTAAAACCAAGAGGACCTTAAAGCACACGTGTTAACTTCAAAGTTTTAAAATGCAAATTGAGAATTGCTAAAGCTCTAGACCCAACAAGCTCTTGGGGCTTTTTGGCGATGCAAGAGACTTCACCTTGTCTTTACCTTGTTGGTAAATATGGGCAATTTATTTTATGATATGCATATTTTGTGATAGAGGTGAGCAAGCTTGGCGTGTGTTACTGTGATGTTATTTTGTACTGACTGGTTTGCTTTACAAAATCTGTGCTGTTCAGGAGTGTTAAATGCAGCTCCTCCCCATCTGTCTCAATATTGTATCTGTAAATTTGTGCGCCGAATATCTGCATCTTTAAACACAGACTTCCTCTCCAATGCAATATGGTTGATATTTTCATTGGGTTCACTAATAGCCTTCACCGACAGTGTCAAGCCAAACTCTGTCCTGTAGAATTGTTATTGGAAAAATCACACTACAACAGACGCTTTGCTCCAAACCAATTGGGCTCATCTAATTATAAAACGCTAGATGAATTTGGAACAGATGCACCTCACCCTTTCCTCCTCCCAATACTCCCCATGTTGCTCCCTCCCTCAGCTTTCCCACCGTTGAAGCCATTTGGTCTTATCCTCGCATTACATTGGCTCCACTTGGAGTCGGCATCCGCGCCAAACAGCACTGTGGTCTAAGTGAATCTAATCTCTCCTTTTCAGGAGAGTCAGGAAGAAAGGTACCTAAAGTGCACACTTTACTGCAGAACTAGATTCTACATTCTGATTCTGAAAAGGACAAGAGAGAGAGAGAGAGAGAGAGAGAGAGAGAGAGAGAGAGAGAGAGAGAGCACAAGACAGACAGACAGAGAGAGAGACAGAGAGAGTCTGTGAGCAGGCTGAGAGGAGAAAAGTTACCCGGTGCTGAGTTCACAGTGTTCAATTTTAATGACAAGGTTTCCTGCCTCATGCCTGGCAGAGTCGCCCACCAATTAAGTGCCTGTTCATTGGGCTGAAAGAGCTATGGCCAGGCCATCCGAGGACGCCCACAGCGCAGCCCGAGAGTCTCGAGCCCTTCCTCAGAAGCCTTGGTGCTCACACACAGAGGGAACGGGAAAGACTCAGTCTGGTGTTTCACTGGTCCGTCCATTCATATACGCACCTCAGCAAGTCAGTAAGTGGTTTATATTCATATAGAAAAATCTCTTTGCTTTAAAAAAACACTGTGGATCAAAATCTGACATCTTCAAAAATGTTTATTGGTGTACAACATTGTGAGACATGATAGTTGCCCAAATGGAATTCTGGCCATGGAACCAGGAAGCAAGACAGATAAGCTGGATGGACTGGTTGGATGATTTTGCACCTAAATAAGCATGCATAAATACTTCAGTCAAAATACCAAAATATAGCAGTGCAAAAGTAATGTTTGTAATTGTTGTAAATTACAAAACAAAACAAAAAAAAACAACCAACCGAGAGGCCAAATGTTATAAACATAAAATAAAGATTTAGCACAATCAGTCCTCTGTGTCAAGCATTTTTATGCATGTTTTGACAGTGTTTGCTGTCTTCCAGGCAGTTTGATAAATGTGGTCTATGTGTCTGACCTCATGCTTGAGCTATCATGAAATGCCTCATTCACATTCAAAGCCATTTTGGATCTTGCCAGTGTGCTGGAAACACTGATTGTTAAATTGCTTCTTATAGATGAATTGGTTCTTAACAATTCAGTGAAATCTCTCTCTCTCTCTCTCTCTCTCTCTCGCTTTGTGTGTGTATATGTGTGTGTGTGTGTGTGTGTGTGTGTGTGTATATGTGTGTGTGTTGGTAAGAAATGTGTTCATTAGTCAATCAGTCCTGTGAATGTGGGGGTAAATTACAGGGGGGAGTGTAGGCTGATTGCAGCACAGGGCTACACTAGCTGTGAGAATAAACCCTCTGAGAAACAATCCTTCATTAGCACCATTAGTGTCCAGCCCCCAACGGTGTGGGGTGATCCCACACGGGTGTGCACACACATACACATACACACATTGCACTGACCAGAATTTCACATTCAAAATAGCCCCAACACTTTATTCATTCAGTGCGTGAATTCATTCATGCAGCCAAGCTCAGCCACACAACTGTTTTGTGTAGCCATGCTCCAGTATAGTTGTAATGCACTATTTATAACTATGAATGCTAGATAACAGGCTTCTGTGACTTCAAACTCATAATCACTAATCGCTTGAATCTCCAGCAAACCAACAAGTGTACTACCTGGAGATTAGTGCGCAGGTCCCTAGGGGTTAGTATGTACCTGGGGATTAGGATGTAAGTACAGTATTTCCAGGATATGACTCTTCACCTCCTTGACAGATGCCTGCATCGGCTTCCATCTGCAGAAAACATGGCTGAGATGAATATAATTACATCCACAATGGCATACTCACTAGCATATAGAATGACTTCCACTTTTTATTATGTGTTGCATAATTGATTTCATTACCAGTTAGTGGGTTGTCTATGCCATGTAAATGCTCAATGAACTCTTTCTGCAAATGACAAGTCTTTAATGCATTGAGCTCTATGAAAATGCAAACATGACTTAAGGATCATCATTGCCACTGACACTCATTTGGCTGCAGGAGAATATCTGGAGTGCTGTTCAACTCATCTTCTTTATGAGTAAATGAGGGTTCCCATATTGGAAAATATAAATTGGCTTTATTAAGATTTGAGCTACATTCACTTTGGTAAATTGAGTGATTTGTTTTGTTCTTACAATGAGTTTAGAGCAGCAGTGTGTTAGAAAGTATGCTGAGTGATCATCTGACTTCATCACCATCTGACTGGGCTGTGTGCTGCTTGACACTGGTCCAGTATTTCATTAGTGAGCCACAACAGTTCTCCTCTACATCTCTGCCTCGTGTTCTCATTCTCATTCTCATTCTCCCTTTGAGTAGTTTCGTTCAGTTGGAGGACCTTGTCCCTTGAGTTGGCCAAAGAAAATGATTTATGAGCATGCATCAAAAATATATTTTTGGACACATTTACAAGTGCTTTAATTGTAGCTAACAGCACCAGCTATATGTACATACACAAATGAGCCCGCATGGTTACCTCTTCCGCTCTACAACACAATCGTTGTAAACAGCATTAACACTTAGAATCAAGGCTCTCTTCAAGTCCATATATTATCTCTTTTAAAACTTGCACATGCCGTGAGACAGAATGTTATAATGTTCCTTCTTAAAATGTGAAGAATTTGAGAATCTTTACATTCCAGCATGGATGTCAGGCACACTAGATCAAGCCTGTGTCTAGTGCACACTGTGTTGAGGTAGGGTCCATTTCCTCAGTGTTGTCTCTAGCCTGAGGGCCATGTCACTCTGGGATGTCTGTTGTGTAACTGTAAGCACTTCTGCACAGTGAAAATCTTCTCTGAGTATGTGAGCTGAATTTCTTTATTCAGATACCTGAGAGGAGTATGAAGCGACTAGGGCAGCTTTTATAATTTGTGTATAGTACTACAGCATCAAATGGTGTCCTGAAGTGGTATTGCTTAACAACTTCATAATGATTTCTTGCATATACTGTTAAAATTAAGCTAATTCAGCTAATACTACTTTTAAACAAATAATATATGAGTTTGAGTCGAGTTCAGGAACTCTAAACTCAAAACATAGTCCAGTTTAAGGTTGTGCAGACACAGAGCGCTCACTGCAGTGAGGAAAAGGCTGAAAGGAAACTTGAGACACTGTGTGGACTAAACTTTAATTATTCAGTTCTTTCTATTTGCATTTTTTAAATGTCTCCAAACACTTTCAATACTGTACCACAAAAGGATCCATTTTTATGGTACTTTGGTTTTACAGCTCAGAATGAGTTGCCTGGGTTGGAGATGGTGCAGCAGTAGGGCTCTCAAAGTTCTGTGAGGTTCTGCTCTGATTGCTGCTGTGGGATGCTTCTCCAGTATAGATTCCATGCAACAGACCTATTAAATAACAGAAATGGATCACATTTGAGGATTCATTTGAGAATTGCTGAAAAGGGATGTTTCCCATATTTTATATTTGTAATAAAAAGACTGTGAATGTAAATTGTCTACAGAACCCTTTGTCTTTGCTATAGAGTTGTGTTTTGGAGAGGAAAAATATTTAATTATTGCAATAGTGATGAGCTGTGCCTCATCTCATAGACAGTGAATTTTCCACACACTAAATCAAAAAGGAAACTTGGGCGGTAGTGGGACTTGTAACGCGTGTCGGCCTGAGTGCCGCAGGGCGTGGAGCAGGACGCGCAGACTTCCTCGACAGGGACGAACATTTATTACATAAATGACAGCGGCACTCACACGTATTACAAATGATAAACATGAACATGAAACGATTTGACATTTAAACAAACACGATGCATACACTTTCAGAAGGATGAAGAAACATTAACACGTTACATCGACAATGACCAACAATGCCAAACACCCTGACGTAGCTTTAAAACAGACAAAACCAAGTACAGGTGTGTGCAGGCGTGGCCACAAATGAAAGTCCTCCCACTGCACGTGACTGGCCAAACCACGTGCCACCGTCAGTTCCGTGACGGGACTGCTTTGTGTTAGTGGCACATTCACCCAGATTGTCTGACAGAGAGCTTTGTTAACCTATAAGCTACAACCTCCAATTTGCTCAGGAACTAAAGAGGGAGGGGGAGAGAGAGAGAGAATTAACTATTTTTCTGTCACTCTTGTCTAACTTTTGCTATACTCCAGTTGTCTTCAAACATAAAATTAGGTTATTTGAGTGAGTTTAAAACGAGGCTGAAAGAGACAATATGAGACAGAGTTAGACAGAGAGAAAAGCTGAGGAATGTATAATGAATGCAACTCCATTTTGCTTTTAAGAACTGTGGCTTTAGGGTAGTGCACAGAGACCGGTGTCAATGCAGCATGTTGAATCCCTGCTAAACACTTATTATATTGCTATATTTTTATTGTCACTAAATTTGTATAAGAACAATGTAAACCATTTGCATAATTCTGAATTCTGCCTCGATTCTTTTGATATGAAACCTAGGCATCTAAAATCACAATAGTTTATGTTCTTAACCATTTGTTTTCATGCCCATTGGTGGTCATCTTGAGATGCCATTCAGTGCTGAACTTTTTTTTTATTTTTGAGTTGAATTTTTCAACTCAAGTGTTGAAAACCATTATTTTGGTGATGATGTATAATATTCTCAGGATTGACCATATGAATCTGCATTTATTGGGCTTGGTTACAGTGCTGTATTTCTTGCGTTGTAGTTCTAACGCCTTCTGTCTTTGTTTTTGTCTCTTGCCTTTTATCCAGGGGACTTTCTCAATGTCCACTCCTCTTAGCTCCCCAGACCTTACTGGTCTCCCAATTATTTTCTGCCAGGCAGATGAAGGAGCACCACTGGGGTCCTGACTGACCCTTGGTGCTCCGTGTGCTTGTTACATCTGATATCTGTGCTGATGTGCCACCCTGCGACCCTCTCTCTTGCCATAATGAGGAGAGAATCAGTGAGCAAGTGACAGCCAGTCAGTGGAAGCGTCTTTGTTGTAAACGCGTACATGTCTGGCACTATGTAAATAGTGCTCACATGATGCTAATTGCCTCCTGTGCAGTGCACTTTGTGGTCGAGGATGTGCAAATGAATGTGCACTGAGTCATTGGGGCTTTTAAATCATCTCTCTCTTTCTCTTTCACCCCCACTCTATCTCTATCCCCCCTCTTCTCTTTCGTTCAAAGAAGAGACTAGACATCATGTGCAGTTAGAATTTTTTCACAAAAATCAAATTGTTGTGACTTAAGTGACACTGTAGGTCACTGAAAGGAGAATGCTTTGCAGTGTTCTGCAACATGTTTGCTTTATTACAGGTCTTTACAGAATCAGAAACTTAATTTAGTTTATTACCTTTAGAATTTCAGGACCTGAAAAATAGAGTCCTGTTATTGGTCCTGGAATTTACTTATGCCATAAGACTGAAGATTGTTTTTAAAAGGGTAATTATGCTGAAATGATTTTCAAACCTGGAATCTCCCATGATTGTGTAATTTAGTCTTAGTCCAGGTTTAATCTCTGTGTACAACACTTCCCATCTCATGCTCAAAGGTCTCTGCATTTCAGAATTTTGACTATTTGGACTGACCTCTCTAAAACAACACAAAGAAAAGAAGCGGAGCTCCACAACCACTACTCATTTTGAGCATTTCCCTTTTTCACTGACCAACTGATGACCCACTAATGTGTGACAGTTCTGCCAGCAGCCAAGCTTGAGCACAATATCCAAAGTGAGCAGAACCAAAACCAGAGTTACCCAAAAGCCAGAAAACTGCTGAAAATCCATTTAATGTATCTGGATATAGATCCCCGAGCAGACCAGCTCCATTAATGTATGGCTGTGTTCGCCTCGTGTTTTATGTTGCTGTGGGGGGTGAAAGGCTGGATGTTAAGCTGCCTTGTGCTGTGATGCAGGGGGACAGTCAGATTTCCCTTGTGGTCTTCCGGCCGTTTTTATTTTAGAGTTCCGTATCAGTGGAGCGGCTCAGAATGTGTGGGGGGCTCCCCAGAAAGGCTGCTTCTTCTCTCCCTGAGTGATTTATGTACTCATAACATCTTTACTGTACCGGACCACTCGTCATATTTTAGCCTGACACTTATTATTGAAATGAGACATTTAGGACGAGTGAACAGAGGCCCCAGTGTTAGCTGGGTGGCAGCATGGCTCTGCCGCTCTCTCTCCCCTCCTTGGAGTTGGGGGTTCCCTTCCAGGGACTTAATGCAGCTCTTCAGCTAAGCGGCCCCACACCTCTCACCTGAGCAGCGCATTTTATTTATGAAAATGTAAATTGATTCCTGGAGCAAAAAGGGGCAAGGCGGAGGTGCATAGTTTGTGACTCAGGAGGCGTTCACTCATTCAGTCACACTTGGGAGCAAACGGTGCCATGTATGAAAATGAGAGTGGGCATCTCGAGCACATTGCTCATCCAGGACTCAGTAGTGAAGTCCCCTGGAGTCACCCCCCCCCACCACTCACCACGGCAACAAAGATAATGAAGAAGCTGGGGAAATGCATCATAAACCCCCTACATGCTCCTTCTTTTTGGCCTGAAGAGGTTGATGTAATGCTTTACCAGCCTCCTGCGTTTTTGGTTATTTAGTTGTTCATTGTCAGACACTCCTCTCTATAGGCCTGTTAGGTTCATCTCCTGTCTGGAGCCTCTGGCTGAGCAGGGTGGATGCAGGGCCCCTGGACTGTACCAGTGGTGGATTCACTTCCCTAAAGGACACAGCATAGCTGTGTTAGCAATCACACAGCATGGCTGTTAGTCATCACACGTACAACACCTGAAGTTAAACTGCTTCATTCCTGATGAATCTGATTCAGTGCTAAATATTAGATATTATGCACAGCACTGCGGCTTTTATAGAATAGTGGGCATTAATAAATATGTCAAAGCCTCAATTCAGATAAGGAGTGTCTCTGTCACCTGCTTTAAACTGAAGGGATAATATTGCAAGGCAAGTAATAAAGAAGGGTCAACCAGCACTGAGGTCTCACTGTTTTATGTGTGGTTTAATGCTCCTAGCCATCTCCCTTGATGCTAGCATTTTTTAAACGTATGAATATTTTTTTTCTTAAGCATGTTTCACTCATAGCTTTACTTATTTTAAATTAACTCTGGTCTGTTATCTAATTTATGCCATTGAGGTCACTTTACAATATTATGAGCATACTTGCGCTGCAAAACAGCATCAGACATATTCAACAAAAAATGCTCATATGTTCAATTTAGTATCCCCCAGTTATTTTAATATGAAAAACCCTGTAATCATCCATAATGTCACAATGGAATATTTTCTATTCAGTATTCCTTTTGTAAAATGTAAAACCTTTGTATAATAGCTACTTAAGAAGTAGTGTTTTTGAAAGATTATTAGAATAAGGGAAATTTTGAGAGGTATTGAAAAATCGGATTAAAATATACACAAATGTATCAAGAGGCTTTTGTTTACTCCTAGATTGACAGTAGCTTGTGTAGCACAGCTTTGTGAGTGTGAAAAGGGCATCCTGTGAGATTAAGGATGAAAACATGGCTCTTTCCCCAGCACAGCTGCTGTGTGCCTGTGTGCAAACATTAACAGATAAATCACAGTTTGGCCATTCTACTTATCTGAATCAAAGCTTTGCCATGTTAATGCCCACTATTCTACAAAAGCCCCAGTGCTATGCACAATATCCAGTGTGTGACACTGAGCCAGATTCATTAGGAACGAAGCAGTTTAACTTCAGATGTTCAGTGTATGTGTGAGGCTATTTGTGTCACCCATTGAAAGATCATGCTAAGCAGTTCCTCAAGGACAGCATGCCAGTATCTTGGATCCACATCCATATTTGTAAACACCACACATACATCTGTGTAAACACCACACATACATCTGTGTAAGCACAAAATAATAAGCCTCCTGCTGGAAACATCTCCATAAAGACAAACTATGGTGCAGGAAGGAAAACACTGATTTGTAATTACTCAGAGGAGAGTTTTTAAATGAGTTTGGGCTCCTCAAAGAGCTTATCTATCAGTGAATGGATGGACCTAAATAAGAAATTATGAAAATTGAAAAGGTGTTATGGGTTTCTGCAAGATGCTGGAGAATTCTAGGTGCTTAATGCTGAGTGGCCACTGTAAATGAGCGATAATATCCATGATTAGGAGTAATTAGGGACCAAATAATGGTGCTTGTAAATTTGGCTGATTTTAGCATCAACCCACTAAAAGACGCTGCACTCAGGTTGCCTCTCCTACTCTACAGTATGTCCAGAACCTGTCCTTGTCTTCTTAGAGCACATTACTCCTCACCAAGTTAAGATGCTAATCTCTTTAAATGATTCATTCTCCCTATATGCATATTATACTCCGCATGCATTTCCTTGTGATATGACTCTCATGTCCTTGAACATGTGTGTGATAACAGTGTTGCTTCAGCATTGAACCTCTCTTAGGTAGCAGGATACTAACAAGGTGGCCAGGCAGGTGTCCATAGATGCCCATTAATATTCACACTCTCAACTTGCATTAATGGGTCCATCTGGCCCTCATGTAAACAATGAAGAAAAAAAGCTATTTTTTTCTTTCTGATTAAAATAGTTTATTTTTCTTCTGTAAGGCCTTGCCTGCCATCAGACCAGGAGAAGGGAAAGGCATTGCCAGCTCTTCTGGTTGGTTCATTTTCCTCCCAGCCTGTCATAAGCCATAGGCATGCTCATTTATCTCGTACAGGTTCTTTGTCTCCAATCTTCTGGCTTCAGGACCCAACTACTGGACCATAACTGAGGTGGTCCGTACAATGTCCGAAGGCTTCGTGAGGAAACACGGCCTCCAGCGAAGGGTCGGGGCCTAGTGTTAATGATGAGTTTCAAATGCTGACTGGTGGAAAAGTGAGGCAAATTTGCTTAGAGCAGAAGAGCAGAGCAGAAGGGGAGACTGAGCCTGGTGAGATGGGTGCCCTGTGTGGAGTTGTGCTGATTCTAGTTTTCCTCTCTCGTGTTTGTCTCGAGCATCCCTCAGGAGAGTTGACCTACTTTATCTCCCAGCTGATTAATATAACACCACTTCTCACAAAGGTCACTTCAGTAAGAGAAGTGTCTTCAGAGAGAGTGTTATTTGGTTGTGTTTATCACCCAAAGAGAAGCAAGAAATAACTCTTGTGTTGTCTTAGCGCTTCTCAGCCATCTCACACTAATGCTGTCAATTCATAATCCTTTGGCTTCTTCTTCATATAACAGAAAACCAGGACATGTGTACAGAGAAGTGTAATTCTATAGTAATAGTGAAATGCTGTAGAATAGTGTGATTCTATTCTACAGAGTTTTTATTGAAACAGTTTCTACATCGTATCATCTGATCATTATTTGTATTCTTGGCAAGAATCTACATTATAGCCTAAAGTAAAGGACATTAGTACAACTTATATTCACAAAAAAAATGAGTGGTTAGCTTATGTGCTTTTTTTTATTATTAGCTTATGAGATGTATTTTATGCACTCTTGTCATTTGGATACACTAGCCTTAAGCAACTAAATGAATGATGAATGAATAAATGTGTGCTGTTTTTACCCAACATTGCAGCCTTTTTATCACACTCTTTCTCTCTCTCTCTCTCTCTCTCTCTCTCTCTCTCTCGCTCTCTCTCTCTCTCTCGCTCGCTCTCTCTCCTGCTCTCATTCTCTCTATTTCACTCTGTTCCTCTCAAGATGTTCTTTGTAGTGATCCTAATGGAAACAACATTGCTGGGGTAAAAGCAGTATTTCGAAAGCAGAGAGGGAAAATTGTACTGGCTTGACCATATTCAGGCAGAAGATCCTTATCTTCTGTTTCAAAGCCTATTCATAGGAGTATTTCATCCTCATTGTTCTCGCTCTGCCTCCCAATTACTGGGCTAAATGAACCAGGGTATCTTTATATACATATGCCATGCGCAGAGCAATGATATTCAATCCAGTCAGCAAATAGAGCAACCCACCAATAGTGGAACCCACAAGCCCTCTTTGAGACTGACCACTGAAGATGATCATGGTACAAATTTGAAATTATGTTGAGATGCTGTGTGTGCTCTGTTTTTCCTCTGAAACACATTCTGTAATTTATATAATTCTGGGAGAGCATATAATTGCTTTATTGTTCATTTGCTGTGAGGATAAATGTTCCAACAGCTAATCAGTGTCAAATGTGAATTATATACAGCATTAAAAAAGTCTTTAAAAGAAATCAAATGCTTGTGCTGCGAGTGTTTAGACTGCAGGCAGTATTCTGTAGTAATCTTAATGTACAATTTCCTTCTTACTTCTATGTGTCATATATAGTATTAGTTTATATATATTCTCATATATAGTATTAGTACAAGTTGTTGGATATTTGCTACCCTGTACTGTTTGCAGTTTAAATAAGTAAAATTAGATGGAGCAGAGATGTAAACAGCAAGGGGTTTCATTTCTTTGTTTCTTCTTTCTTATTAGTTAACTGTGACATCATCACACATATTGAATGCACACCCTACAGAGAAAGAGTGATGATATTCATTACTTGTGATAATATTCTCCAGTGAGAACAGAAACCACTGTATACCATTCTCCATTTTAAACAAAGCTAGACTGGCCTCAAGGGGACTGAGTGTAAGGCAGCCTGCCATTAGTATACATAACCACTGACCCTCAGAGCTTTAAGAGGGATGCAACCATTACATTTATTTCAGGCATGGGCCTCTGATATTCATCTCTCTTTATCCGTTTAGAAACTAAACAAGACAGAATTTGTAGGTAGATACTTGAATTAAGTGTTGTTGGAATTGATTATTTGAAAAGCTAATGCTACAACAGTTTGAAATGGTTGCTGTTAAGTGTGCAAGGAAATGCTTATCTGTAATAGCCTCCAGGTCCCATGGGTGCCTTAATTGTCTCAGATTTCAACTGGCCAATGAACAATTATAGATTAAAGGCTAAATATGGGTGGAAAAGACTAAATGGCTTGGTAGCTAAGCCAAGGCCTTCTTTATATAACATGCATTAAATAATCAGCTCTTTCTTGCACTTGCATAGTAATTGAACAGAGCCAGTGCTCCATCAGGAATTATATGGAGCAGTTCTGGCGTATCAGGTGGACCTCCAGGGCCATTCTGAACAAGACAAAAGGGTTATCCCGAGCTCTGTTTTTTCTCCCTCATGAAGATACAAATGTTGTTATTGACGCACATGCTAATAATATTTGACAGTCATACAAGAACGTGCTATGAAGGGACCTCTATTAAATTATGTATTTAAAGGAAAGGCACACATTCTGCATTAAAGGTTCTGTCTGATGCCTTTTGGAGGTCTATACAGGTCTATACATACTATAAGAAAACTCTTGTAGGGAAGTTTTATATTGACTCAGCAAGAAATAGCTCGTCAAACTAAAACAGTCTCACTGACAACAAAATCAATCAAAGTTGCTATAGTGAAGAATATGAGAGGATATGAACAGTAAAGAATATGAGAAGATTCTGTATGTCTGTGACATTTTATATTATTTCACTGGTACACAATGAAGAGATGTGAACATCTCACTTGACGGAAATAGACATGAGGCTCTGTACCACTGCCACAGATTGTGCAGCACGTTCCAGTATTTGTATTATTGGCATACAGTGAAAAAAAATATGGTAACACTTTACATCAAGGTTCCCTTGGTTAATATTGAATACAATGTTATATGCAGTATAATACATCAACAAGCCATGAACTTCTGTATTAATGAACCATAAGTTATGTTAACAAGGTAATTAGTACTTGTATTAATGGTTTCCAGGGGTGAACACTGGCTAAGAGACTCTGAAGAACTATGATGGGAAAAAGTAGGCAGTTACTAAGCTGTAGAGGTAAAACATTAGATGTCCCACTTGTGGTTTATTAATATAGAAATTTGTGGTTTACTAATGTTAGTGTCCCATTCTTAGTTAAGGGGACAATAATTAAAGTGTAGCTGCACATGAGAAACAGTGCATAATTGGGATGTAAACACTCCTCCTCCAGGTTAATGGGAAGGACTTATCAAGAGCCAGTCATGAGGAGGCAGTGGAGGCCTTCCGCAGTGCCAAAGACCCCATCGTGGTCCAGGTTCTCCGACGGAACCCTCTCCCCCGGGGTCAAGGGTCATCTCCAGACGTCCAGCTGGTGGACGTGTGCACACAGACAGACATCACCTTTGAGCACATCATGGCCCTGGCCAAACTCCAGCCCAGCAGCCCACCAGTACCAGACGTCTGCCCCTTCCTCCTCTCAGACAGGTACGATCAGCTCATCTCAGGTGAAGGATTCTTAATCACAATACAAATGTGAGATGTAATTTCTGCCAAAACAAACTAAGCAGTAACTAGATAGTTACTGGCAGTGATTTACAAAATTATATAACTTTACATCCTCCATCATTACACATGCTTCACAACAGAGTTTATAACGTCACAGTTTATAACTTCAGCACTTGAGTTTTTCAACTCCAGAAACTGATCCATGTATATGTTCCTCAGTAAAGGCTGTGGATTCTTAATAAGCTTTAAATGCATCAAGGGATTTTCTCAAAAACAATAAAAAGAAAGTGGAGCACTCATTTCTTTTCTTTTTAATTTACTTGTGTTTGTTCCCAAGTTCTTCAACACAGCCATGACATGTAAGATGTGAGACTTTATTTACAGAATGTGACACAGTTGGCTGAGACCAGCTTACGTACAGATTGAGAGCATGTGTGCTGGAGGTGATTAATACTGCACAATGGTCTTTGGATAATTCATTGTCTAAAATTTCTCATTCTTCCAAGAGTCATGTTTCATTTTGAAATCCTATTCATGTTAGTGTCTTTGATTTTAATTTCTTTGATTAATTTTTGCCATTTTTTGACGATGGCTGAAGCATGTGATCATGAGCATCATTAATTCTCAAATTGGCCCAAATGAACTCTGTAGATGTACATACTGCATACACATACAGCAACTACCACTTCAAGATACTTTTATGGTACTTTTACCTGAAGTCTAGAAAAGCTCTTTGTCACCTCTTTTCAAAACACACTGTGACCATATGACCACAACGCTTTTAATTCTTTCAAGATATGCTTGCAATAATAGTTACTGCATGGTTTATTCCTGTGGAATAGCAAAAAGGTTTACTAGGTAATTAAAAGCAAATTAACCTATAAAATAGGGTAGTGTAGACACCTACATTATGTCCAGATCTGCTCAGCCTGCAGCAGGGTCCCAGTGTAATCAACATGTCCCATAAAAGCAGCACTCCTGTTGGCTGCTTAGCTAACATCAGGTGCCTCAGATCCACCTTTTATAGATCCACCAGTTGTGAGTTTTTCTACTGTATCACAACAGATCATAAAACCGTGTAATTGTGCTGCATTCACATCATCAGTGCAGCATGCCACATGGCAGATACAAAAAAATAAACCATTCTGACATTTACAGCACATAGCTGCTTATACAAGTTGCTTGTGTTGCTCAAGGTGATATAACATCATATGTCCACTCCATATGCCATTTCTGTGTCATTGCTATATTGCTGTGCATCTAAATTGCAAACAACTTATTTATAATGTATAAAACTTGTCTAGGTTTTTGTCATTGTTTTGTTTTGTTTCGTTTTTTGTCTTTTCCTCCACTAAAAACCTTCCTATTTGCGTACATATTGTGCTGTGGTTTACATAATCCTGTATATAAGAGCATATGGAACAGCATTTTTTTCAGTGCATGTCTGGAATAATCCCTTATGTTATGAGAGTGGGGTTGCTTGCCTGTTCTCCCCAAGGACAAGGGCACTGCGCGAGGAGGTGGAGGCACTATTATAAACTGAAGGCTTTATAATGATTAATTAGAGACTGCCCTATTCCTCTCATGACATCATCACTGAGAAAGTATGACAGACGCTTTATTCACCTGTCATTGCCATCAGAGGAGAGGACAAAGGAAGTGTGTGGTGTGTGTGTGTGTGTGTGTGTGTGTGTGTGTGTGTGTGTGTGTGTGAAAGAGAGAGAGAGAGAGAGAGAGAGAGAGTGATTGAGAGAGAGAGTGAGTGAATGAGTGAGGGGGGGGGGGGGTGTGATGAAAATCTGAGTTATTTGCCTTTTCCTTTTCTCCATGCCCTGACACTCTTAGTCTCCATATAGAGAGCATTCTGCACTCCTGCTCTGGTTTACCTGCCGTCTGACTCGGTTTGTCTCACCACATTTGCTCAACCCTTTGTCCTCTACACCTCCACTTTGTCCTAGCCTCTGTTCTCACCTTGTACACTGTTGTGCTTTGCCCCTAGCTGTAACTCTCTCCACACCATGGGCCAGGAGTATTATGAAGGGAGTGAGTACCTCTCCAACATGGCGCCCGATGCCGAGAGGACTGATGAGTTGGAGTATGAGGTAAGACTTCATTTGGCTTACGCCTGTCACTTTTATTCATAACAGTTAACATCCACCCAGCATGACTCCCTCATAATAGACATTTCCCAATCATAAGATCAGTCCTGCTGGTAATAGACATCCCAGAGCTGTGCTCATGGGTCTCTGCTGACAGATGAGGGTCATAATCCTGACCTAAGACACACCATCACAGTCTGGTAAATAAATGGAGGGGTGGGGCACATTGTTGCCCTTGGCTGCATCAGCTGAGACCATTGTTGCATTTAGTGTTGCAATGCTTCTATTTGGCAGGCTCTGGTTAGTTATAGTAATTACTAAAAAATTAGTCATAGTTTGCTGATATAGACCATATGGTAATTTCCAAATTTAGCCACGATTTTGCAGGCTTATTAATCGGTGGGACCCCTTGTTTGTGTTTTGGTGGTTGGTTTTGGTGATTAAACCAAGGATAAGAGTCTTTCTGTTAATGATATGATGGACAAATGGCTTGACTGTTTGCTAGGTGGAGTGGCACTAGGCTGCTGTGTAGAAGGGCCCCAAATGGGAACTTCACTGCCCATTCAGTGGCTGCATTTGGTGTATTGGTGTAAAAAAGCAATAGCATATAAAAAGCAATAGTGTGCTTTGTTCCACTCAGAAGTGCAGTGTTTCTTATTTTGTGATACACTCTAGAGTCTATCATATTGATGTGCTTATGAATGAGACCTATCTCGTATCATATTCATACTAAAGCAGTTCTGTACCACTGATTTTGATTGTTTTTATTCCATGAGTGAATTTGCTCATTATGTATATGTCACTGCATCAGAAACTTATAAGCCATTACATTTAAAACCTTTGTTAGGTTAAGATAGTCCATCTTTTTGTCAAGCACCGTTCGTCATCTGAAATTTCCCTCCATTACATTAAGCCTTGATAGATGATATCAATAGTCTTATAAGTTACATTCTTGTTTTGATCCACCAAGCTGAACCACTAACCTTAAGACTGATTTATTTCCAGGCTGGTTGAGTGAAGCTAAGGGATTTGAGTGATCTGTGGTGAGAGTAAAGTGAGAGTAAAGTTATTTGAATGATTTTCCCCACCAAGCCAGAGCTGCAGGTCCTCTTCAGACATTTACACACCCACTCGCGTCTTCTGCTGCTCACATTAAGTCAGAGAAAATATAATATATTAAGCACTGAACTACACGGCTCATTTCTATTCGCTAATCCTATTACATTGTGTGTGCTCTTTTTATTTCATGCTTGGAAGGGTAGATTCCACGCAAATGTACCTCCACTTAACATTTATCAGTAGGAATGTCTTTGCACAGGAAGAGTAGCCCACTTAAAGCTGACTAACATTTTAAAAGAAAGTATTGACTGAGAAATGAGAATCAAAAAGGACTGTAACTGTCCCTTTAGATTCCACTGGCATGTTTGATTTTTTACAGTTTATGTGCTCATAGTTATAAAATATGTGTGAAAAAAAAAAAGATAACGGTCACATAAATGTTAGTGCAAAGGAATGGAGCAATCTTTTTATGTTAGGTATTTCAGAAAGTCAATATCTGGATTTTTAAATTTGGTATGTATATTTTTTGTTTGTTTGTAGATTGGGTTTTTGCTTCTTGTTTGTGGCCTCATCATAAGAGGAGATCCCTCTCCCTGACTCTCAGAGCTGCGATTGTGGAGAGGAAGCACATTCTCCTCTGTGTGCTTTCCTGCCTCCTCCCTACTCCCAGCACTTCCTTTCCTTCTTCCCTCCCCGCTACTCTTTCTACTGCTGCCATGCAAATGCACACACTTATGACGGGACACTGCCTGGCCTATGGTGGCAGTCTCCTCCTCTAATCACTCCATCATGCTTGCTAATTTACTGTCATTCCTTTATTCTTCTCCTCGGTTCTATCTCACCACTCCCATGAGCCTGTGGAGCACATCTGGGAAATGAAATCAGAGAGAGACGGAACAGCAGGAGCAAGGATGTCTGCATTCCTGGGAAGACACTTTGTAAAGGATATCAGATGTTGCTTTCAGAATAGAGCCACAGAAGGAATAATGGTACATTCTGACATCCTGACCCTGGAGAATGAAGTCCATTGTTGTAGGGTTTGCCACTGTAGGCTGGAGAGCAGGT
The DNA here is from genome assembly GCF_041902795.1 of Electrophorus electricus. NCBI lineage: Eukaryota > Metazoa > Chordata > Actinopteri > Gymnotiformes > Gymnotidae > Electrophorus > Electrophorus electricus. The sequence continues at coordinate 8,862,204 of NC_137500.1, read as the reverse complement.
GTGCACGGCCGATAGTGAGGCTTCTCACGGCTGTTCAAACTTTGCGTTCTTAAGTGATTCCTCCGATTACCTGAAATACACAGAGCAACACTGCTGTTATAGTACCATTATAACCTATAAATGTGTGATTTATGTCTAAGATTATTAGTACCAAATTGGTTTCTTCTTTGGCAGTATCCCTAATTAGGGTGTTATGTCTCAAAAATGATTGGTTTTCTTCTCATGTCAGTGTTGGTCCTTATCACATGGAGCACAACTATGACACCTCTAGCATGTTTTCTATGAAGAACAAAGAAAAGCTGCAGATTCACATTACTGGGGCTTTAATTGGTACTTTAAAAATGATCAAATAATACAGAAGAATGTCAGTTTCTCTCTCTCTCAGTATTCAACAGTATGTTGCACCCCATCTGTTGGTTTTATTAGCATCAGTGACTGCACTTCACTTGACTGGTACACTCAGAAACATTCAAAGATCTGAGTTTTTCTACTGGAGTGGGTCAAAAAAGAGACACAAGGCCTGACAATATAGTTGCCACACTTTAGTGTCTCTCCTCTCCCCAGCTCTTACGATGCTCTGGGGGGCAATTAGCAGTGCAAGCCTCTCGACTAGTGGGCTTATGCGGGGCTGCCACTGTTTGATGAACACAAGAAGATAAAGAGCAGGAAGTCTGTGCCACCTCTAGCAGTACATGCACCAGATGGCTCTCTCTGGTAGCTTCATTTGTCCCTCTCTTCTGCCCCTCAGCCTACTTTTATGTTTCCCAGATTCTCTTTTCAAAGCTCTGACAGCCCTGACATGTGGCACTAGTCAAGCCCCAGATGTCAGTGGCTTAATTATTGCTTGCGTTTTGGCTCTGACCACCGGCCAGTCTGTAGTTGGGCTGGTAGAATGCTGGTGTGAAGGCCAAAGACCCACCTCACCTGTAATTGTAGCTGTCTACGTCTAAAGGTTTACTGTCATATGGAAACAGTAAAAGTGTAGTTATAGTACATATTTACTTACCAGAGAACATCGTAGCAATACAGTGCATCCGGAAAGTATTCACAGCGCTTCACTTTTTCCACATTTCGTTATGCTACAGCCTTATTCCAAAATGGATTAAATTCATTTTTTCCCTCGAAGGTCTACACACAATACCCCATAATGACAAAGTAGAAACAGTTTGTTTGGAATTGTTGCAAATTTATTAAAAATAAAAAATCCAAAAAAAATCACATGTACCTAAGTATTCACATCCTTTGCTCAGTACTTTGTTGAAGCACCTTTGGCAGCAATTACAGCCTCAAGTCTTTTTGAGTATGATGCTACAAGCTTGGCACACCTATTTTTTGGACAGTTTCTCCCATTCTTCTTTGCAGAACCTCTCAAGCTTCATCAGGTTGGATGGGGAGCATCAGGGCATAGCCATTTTCAGATCTCTCCAGAGATGTTCAATCAGGTTCAAGTCTGGGCTCTTGCTGGGCCACTCAAGAACATTCACAGAGTTGTCCCGAAGCCACTCCTTTGTTATCTTAGCTGTGTGCTTAGGGTCATTGTCCTGTTGGAAGATGAACCTTCACCCCAGTCTGAGGTCCAGAGTGCTCTGGAGCAGGCTTTCTTCAAGGATGTCTCTGTACATTGCTGCATTCATCTTTCTGACTAGTTTCACAGTTCCTGCTGCTGAAAAGCAATCCCACAGCATGATGCTGTCACCACCATGCTTCACTGTAGGGATGGTATTGGCCAGGTGATAAGCGGTGCCTGGTTTCTGCCAGACATGATGCTTGGCATTCAGGCCAAAGAGTTCAATCTTTGTTTAATCAGATCAGAGAATTTTGTTTCTCATGGTCTGAGAGTCCTTCAGGTACCTTTTAACAAACTCCAGGTGGGCTGTCTTGTGCCTTTTACTGAGGAGTGGCTTCTGTCTGGCCACTCTACCATACAGGCCTGATTGGTGGAGTGCTGCAGAAATGGTTGTCCTTCTGGAAGGTTCTCCTCTCTTCAAAGAGTAATGCTGAAGCCCTGTCAGAGTGACCCTTGGTTCTTCGTCACATCTCAGACTAAGGCCCTTCTACCCTGTTCACTCAGATTGGCCGGGCGGCCAGCTCTAGGAAGAGTCCTGGTGGTTCCAAACTTCTTCCATTTATGGATGATGGAGGCCAGTGTGCTCATTAGGACCTTCAATGCTGCAGACGTTTTTCTGTACCTTTCCCCCCGATCTGTGCCTCGATACAATCCTGTTTCGGAGGTCTAGATACAATTCCTTGGACTTCATGGCTTGGTTTGTGCTCTGACATGTAGTGTCAACTATGGGACCTTATATAGACAGGCCTGTGCCTTTCCAAATCATGTCCAATCAACTGGATTTACTACAGGTGGACTCCAATTAAGTTGTTGAAACAACTGAAGGATGATCAGTGGAAACAGGATGTACCTGAGCTCAATTTTGAGTGTCATGGCAAAAGCTGTGAATACTTATGTACATGTGATTTTTTTTGTTTTTGTATTTTTAATAAATTTGCAACAATTGCAAACAAACATTTTTCACTTTGTCATGGGGTATTGTGTGTAGAATTTTGAGGGGAAAAAAATGAATTTAATACATTTTGGAATAAGGCTGTAACATAACAAAATGTGGAAAAATTGAAGCGCTGGGAACACTTTCCGGATGCACTGTATTTAGACAGTATGCACTAGAATATAGTGTCAATTTACACACCATGCATGACTATACTGATAATATGTATAGAGGAAATACTAGTGTGACCTTTGCTGGTATAATATTTAAATGAATGTAATACATAAATGCATTGCTGCCAAGAGGCTGATGGCCTCAGTCTAAGAGGTTGTGGAGCTTATGGGTTATAGAATCTGTAAGATAGAGTATGGGTGTTTATGGGTTATAGAATTACAGGCTAGAGTATGGGTGCCTTTGCCAATGAGCAAACCTGTGACTGGTGTGTTTTGCAGTTTGCTCAGTTCTATGTTGCATATTTCTACTTCAAGCATTTTGCGTATTTTCAGTTGTAGTTCATTTATTTTCCTTGTGTTTTGACAATATTTTTTTTTTTAAATATTGCATTGTAGAATCATCTGTGATCATTTGTTGATCATTCAGGAAACTAAAATTGTGAGGCGCTAATGAGCTGAGACCACTTTCACCAACACTGCAGTGGAACAGCCAATGAATTTTTCATCTGGGCAGCCACTCTGGTTAAAACACAGCAATCACTGACTGAATAAATTAATTCTAATTAGCATAAGTACATCTTATTTACAAACCAAACATTAATTTTGAAACTGAAACTGCATATTAAGTGTGCCAATGTTCTTGAAAGTGCTAGTAAAAACTCTTACTCATTAAGTGGTATGACTGAAAGAAAACAGTTTGTACCATTTAAAGAGAATTTCTGTATACATGGCTTCAGAATTTCAGTAAGAGCTAGAAATGCACAGATAAGTAGTCCCTGTGCAAAATATTTATTAGAGGAGAGTGCAGCACAACCCTGGACTGTTTTACTTTCCACAAACTGGCCAAAATGTCAGTCTAACATTATAATTAACCTTTTAGGAGGTGGAGCTCTGTCGTTTGAACAGTCAGGAGAAGCTTGGGCTCACTCTGTGCTACAGGACTGACGATGAGGATGACATCGCTATCTATGTGTCAGAGGTGAGGGTCTCTCTCTGTTGAAATGCCAACCAAAGTAAATGAACCTAATTTTATCAATAACCTTTTCCTCTCTGTCTAGATTATAGTTAAATGCAGTACAACTCCAACTATTTTCAAAGTTCATAACTGGAATACCAATTAAGAATAAGGGGTATAAGTAGTTACCAAATTTGACAAAAGTACTATAAAAATATTATTGTATTAATAGGTGTTTATGGACTCGTATAAGTCTTCATAACAAAGTAGCTGTTTGTTATGTTTAAAGTTCAAAATGTGGTCTCTGGTTCTGTCGTTTGTCATTTTCTCCTGTCCCTGACATAAATACACATGGGTATGCAATTAGCAATACAAATATTTGTGCAGCTCTGTACTGTGATTGACAGCATATATTTACAAAAACAAACATCCAAACATGGTCCTGCTGTTTTTTAACCCCTGGTGAAAACACCTTTTAATGCTGTTCATTAAAAATGTATGGAATCTGCTGCATATCAATGTCAGCTAGGGAGCACATGTTCTTTGTTGCTCTTTGATGATTTCATAGATGTTGACTCTCTCTGGATTGTTTGCAGACAAAAAATAACAAGCCTATGATGATTATAATTATCCATTCTTGGCATATAGCAGTATCTGTGGGAAAGACATTTGGGCAGCATGTAAATGAGAGAGAAAGATCTTAGTGCAAATATGACTTCATCAAAAATGACATTTGAATTGGATCATTCTCCCCTGGCTCCTTCACTGTGTGCTTGGTTTAACAGGCATGTTTGGGTGGAGTTTTATTTGGCCTGTTAACAGAGTAAGATTGAAGATTTCTTCAGCATACAGTGAAGGCCACAGTGCAGTAGAGTAATATGACTGAGATGTGGTGAAGGGCCTTTCTAACCCACTTATTCACAACTTTATTGCTGACACATTAGACTCATTTGTGCAAGGATGTTTTAATTATGACAGGAACAATCAAGAAAAACTGTCTTACACAGGTGTTCTTTTCATTGAAACTGTTATCTAGAGGATACTGTGTATACAGATGATTGCATTACTTACTGCACTGTACATAATGCTTTATAGCCTACATGCGCTATATGCTCATGAATGATTTTATACTGTCCATAACAGTATTACAAAAGTAACTGCCAAACGCCCACCTCTCTCACCTGCCGTCATAAAAAAATGACTCCTTCCAAGAATCATGAAATGTGTATGTTAGACAGATCTGGTCGAGGGGATTCTTCTCCCACTTGTTGGCACCAAGTCCACAGCCAGCCTCCTGCTCCCAGATTCATTTGAAGTGGCCTTGGAGGCGTGAGGTGCTTGCTGCAGAGACTCTTGCTGCATATAGATATGCCTGCGCCAGTCAGGGCTTACAGGCTTATTAAAATCTTCACTCCATAAAATTGAAGACTACAGATCCGTGGCCTGTGCTATCTGCCATATTATACGCTGCTCATGATGTACTGCCTTTGCTCCCAAAGTTGTAAAACTGGGAAGGAGGATCATGGTAACTGCACAGTAATCCATTTTATGAGGGTATTTTCATTATTCATTTGCTAGTATAATATGTTTAATATCAACAAAGTGACGGCAGTCACAGCAATATGGAAATAAGAATGTGAGCATGGAAGTGCAGCAATAAGTTTCTATCATTTTGGTGTGTTATAAATCTTTGTGTCTATTTTGAATGAGATAAGCTTGATAGTCTATCTACAAGAGAAACCACATACTATGAGGAACTACTAGTAAACAATAGCGGCACATATCATTGGCATCTCTAAAGCTAGGCTGTGTCTGTCAGTATGATCACAGTATGTGGCAGGCCATCATTCTGAAGAGCTGGGACTCTGAAGGCCTGACGCTTTATGAAGATGAAAGACTCCAATTGTTAGTCATCTCTGGAGATGTCCGATGACTGGACAGAGTGAAACAAATGGGGCAAGACAAGAATTGATTGGCTGTTGAAAGATTGCCCTGCCCCCTCACTTAGTATTGTTTGTCACTGAGGATCATGGGATGGCTGAACCTATGAAACTTAAACCTGTAAAACCAGCAAGCCTGTAGTAGATATAAGTGACTTAGGCAATGTTATTTTAAATGAAAGGTATATTACACAGAAGTCATGATAAATAAAATCAAATAAACAAAATTTCATTTGTAAATGAAGAACCTTCCTGAAAAAACAACACTGCACTGCAGTCTGAACGTAATTCTTCAGTAACAGAATTTCTGTCATATGTCTGTGTGCAGCACATATTGGATTTGGAATGAAACAAAGAGTATGTACAATGTATACAAATGAAGTATTATTCTCTCTCCTAGGTGGGTCCAAACAGCATCGCAGCCCGAGATGGTCGTATCCGGGAAGGGGACCGGATTTTGCAGGTAACTTTATTTCTCTATACTCATTAGACACCCATGAGGAGCTCTTTATGCCAGCAGAGGAGTCATTGGCTTGCAGTTTGAGGGCTCTTTCATTTTTAATGGTTACACATTAAAGCTCAGTGCTCTGTAGCTGTTACAATGGAGGACACAACAGAGTCAGCCCGCAGGGGGAGCACACACTTTAACATCCTGGATTACTGGGGCTTGAGAAAAAGACTAACGTGGAGAGATACAGATGTAGAGATATGTGAGAGAGAGAAAGAGAAAGACTTTAGCCTTTGATGGAGAGACTCTCTCAACAGCTATTACTGGGATTCCATGTTGTGGCAGCACATGTGTTTTTTGTGTGTGTTTGTGTGTGTGTGTGTGTGTGTGTGTGTGTGTGTGTGTGTGTGTATATACTGATAGGACATTTGGGGAAGGGGTCTCCTTGGCATCATTAGCCAGGAGCAGTGGTGCTGCATGTGCAGGTCACATGGAGGCTGATATGTCCCTGCGGAGCGTTTTAGAGTGGCCTGTTTCAGGCGCTCAGGACTTACTGTACTTCACGCTCAAGTATTTTTGGCTGTAGCCCCACTCTCAGCACAGTTCTTAATCGCTTTTTTGCTGACAGAGGGAATTGTAAGCAGTTATTGGCTATTTAAGCTGTTCTCATAAATGTAATTTTGTTTAGGCTTTTGAGCTACAGTTTTTGAGGGTACAATTTTTGAAAAACAAACAGCATCAGAGACAGTTCTGTGATGCCCTTTGAGGTACATCATGAAAAAAAAGAATGGAGTCCGGAGCAGGCTGCTGTAGATCTGTCCTTTCTGATTGATCTAAGGCCCCTTTTCCATGCCAGAATTCCAGCCTTAACCATGACCTGAGAATCAAGAGAAACGGCAATATCCTACCCTAGCCAGGTCTGTTAGGCATTCACAGAAAAACACAAGCCTGCCCTAATTGCATTTTCATTTTGGCATTTAGCTGATGCTTTTATTCAAAGCGACTTACAGTTATGACTGAGAACAACCTGAGCCATTGAGGGTTAAGGGCCTTGCTCAGAGGCCCAACACTGGCACCTTGGCAGTGGTGGGGCTGGAACCAACAACCTTCCAATTACAAGTCAAGTAATTGCCTTGAGGCTAGTGGGTGAGTGTACATCAGAATAGTGTGTGGGTGGATGGTCATGCTTAAAAATGCATGTCTTTCTTTCTAACAGTGTTCCCGAAGTGTGTGTGTGTGTGTGCACGCGCACTTGCGCATGTGCGAGTCTGCACATGCAAGTGCATGCATGTATCTGTGTAGGAAATTTTGATTGGAGGGGTGCAGGTTTGAGGACAGATACTGTTATCCTTGCCATTACTGCACCGTTACTCATTTCGGGAAAAGATGGACGCGGCCTGTCACAAGCGCCTTAATTGTGTGGCTAGGAGGATGTGAGTGGGAAGCACTTATGAACACAAACACTCTGTCACATGAGTGTTTCCCTTCACAATCAGTGAGAGAACATCATCTGTTGAATAGCCCTGCCTGCTAGCACTCACTCTGGAACAAGGTTTGTGAGGGAGTGTGTTTACCTGCTTTAATGAGACGGACTTTCTACATTTCTGCATTTTTTTCTCCAGCATCTTTTCCAGACAGTTCGTTTCTCCTTTCTTATTATACATTAGAGCAATACAATTGCAAAACCCCTACGGTCTACATTTCCCTTCACTGTGAAATAACACTTTGAGGAGTACAATAGTAATTAGAACAGAACGTATAATACTATACACAGAGAACTATATATTAATTACGAATAAGAATAACTCTGGACCCCAGAGTTATTCTTAGTTCCTGTTACTGCAGTATTCTTATTTCTTCCTCTTTGATCATTTGAAAGATAGTTTATTAAAGCTTAAAGTCCATCATGTTTTTCCTATATAAGGCAAAAGGCAGCATCGTCCATCCAAGCTCAGTTGAGCTTTCTGAGGTCAGAATGAGACTGAGATTCGTATCTTGCCACCCTCAGATAAACGGGGAGGATGTGCAGAACAGAGAGGAGGCAGTGGCTCTACTTTCTCGAGAAGACTGCAGAAACATTGTACTGCTCGTAGCCAGGCCAGAGCTGCAGGTGGGCAGCATAAACACACACACATACACACACACGCACGCACGCACGCACGCACACACACACACACACACACACACACACACACACACACACATTCTCACATTTAAAGCACTCAGGGAATCTTAAAGGACCTCTCCTGCACCCAGCAGGCTTAGCGCTTGTCTTCATTTACACAGGCAGCCATTTTGATTCTGCCCTGCCTTTACCCCATGCTCATGACAAACACACTCGCCCAGTTATGTTTTATTTCCAAGCTGTGCCAGCGTAATTGACTTCCAGCCGTCACTCATAAAAACGAATAGCACGCTAATACTGCATGACTCTGGACCAAGCTGAGTGGTCATAACAGCCAGAGCAGTGGAGCTCAGATCACCATTAATGGATCCCCTTCTCTCATGTTGTAATTAAATACATCTCTGATAATAAATTTGAATCCATAAATATGGATTATGCTTTATGGACGAGCACCAGGCAGAGAGCTGATGTAAGAAATTAAAGGAGGGGGTGAAAAGGGCACTCTGGTGTGTATTGACCACTTGATATGAGATCCTGCTTCATTACATGCAGTTTATTATACTGCTGAAGTACAATCTTTTGTGCATTGCAAGAATGTGATAACATTATGTGTCCAGGATTTCAGTACAGGCCAATGATCAGTACATCACAGAACCATAGACAACCATGAAATGTAAGTATCTCTGTTTTCTCTCTCTCTCTCTCTCTCTCTCTCTCTCTCTCTCTCTCTCTCTCTCTCTCTCTGTGTGTGTGTGCAGCTGGAGGAGGCCTGGCTGGATGATGAGCATAGCGAGTTTTTAGAGGATCTCAAACTGGAGATGCTGGCAGAACAGAGAAGAGAAGAGGAAGAGATGGAGAGAGCAGCCAGAGAAGAGGAAGAACAGGTGAGCACGGCAATTCAGTGGAACAGCAGAGCCTACAATGCAGATAGCCATGTAGAAAAGGTAGTTTTTGTTGCTAACTTTTATGGATATCTATATATAAATTTTTTACAATAGCATGGATGATTATTTTTAGTATAGAGAGCTTTTGAATAATCACTCAGTACTTGATGTAAATAAATGGTAATATAGTTAATCAAATGTCTAAGGAGAATTATCTAAATTAATAAATATGGAAGTGCATAGACATTTTTTAATGTATAAAATATCTTTACACATCATACTTGAATTTTGTTATGGATATACTGCATTTAGAAAGAACTTTGCATTCAGAATATTCCATTCTCTTTAGGTGAGGAAAGCCGAGCAGGAGGACATCTTGGCTGGTAGTGCCTCATGTTCCTCTGCTCAGGAGTCGACATGTGCTTCGGAACTCCTGCTCCATGGAGCAGACAGTGCCCAACACACCGTCCTAGCACAGATCCAGAAGAGGCTGTCCCGGTGTCTGCGGCAGCGACGAGAGGCAGCAGCCCAGGGCCCCTGCGGGCTGGCACCAGAGGTGGAGGGCCCAGAGGGTGACCGCTACCAGCAGCTGCTGGAGCTCAAGTGTCAGATCCGTAACAGCGGCGAGTACGACCTGTTCTACCATCGCAGCAGCACCATTGAGTGCAGTATGGGTGAGCAGCGAGGCAGCGGCATGGAGCATGAGCTCCGCCTCCTCAATGAGGAGCTGCGCAGCATCGAGCTGGAGTGCCAGAGTCTGATGCAGGCACACCAGCTACGGAAAGGAGGCCAGCGACACGCAGGCAGTGAGCAGGGTCAGTGGAGCCCTTCCCGAAGCCCTGCCCGCCGGCAAGGGGGCAAGTTGGCCGACATCAACGAGCACCCGGAGAAGTCGGACAAGGACAGCTCGAGCGCCTACAACACAGCAGAAAGCTCGCGCAGCACGCCGCTTGCCATGGACCGCTCACCTGAGCATTCCCTGCAGAGGATGATAAGCCTGACCAACCAGAGGAACCTGAGGGGTGGCCTGGTGGCCGGGCGTGGCTCGCCACCCTGCGCTCCAGTGCACAGGGCTCCGAGTGGCAGCCCTGACCACAGCAACCCGTCTGAGTCAGAGCAGACCCCCCCGGTAGAGGAAGAGAGCTCTCCGGGTAAAGAGCGGGCACCAATTTCACGGATCCCCTACCTCTCTCCCCACCGTCCACATGCGGACGTTCCCATCCATGCCAGGCACTACCAGAGCTACATGCAGCTGATTGAACAACGCTCCATCGCCGAGGGTGCCACCGGTGAGCCAGGTCCACTCGGGCCCCACACACCGGAGCCTCGGCTGGAGTGGAAGGTGAAGGTGCGCAGCGATGGCACACGGTACATCACCAAACGGCCTGTGCGTGACAGGCTGCTGCGCGAACGCGCCCTCAAGATTAAAGAGGAGCGCAGCGGTGGCATGACCACGGACGACGACGCCATGAGCGAGATGAAGATGGGCCGCTACTGGAGCAAGGAGGAGCGCAAGCAGCAGCTTCTGCGGGCCAAGGAGCAGCGCCGGCGCCGCGAGTTTATGCAGCGCTGCCGGCTAGAGAGCCTGCGCGAGAGCCCCCAGAGCGGCAGTGAGGGACGCAAGGAGGTGAGCATCATCGAGCTCAGCCAGCGCAAGATGATGAAGAAGCGCAACAAGAAGATCCTGGACAACTGGATGACCATCCAGGAGCTGATGACGCATGGTGCGAAAGCACCAGAAGGGGCCAAAGTTCACAACGCCTTCCTTTCCGTCACAACTGTATAGAGAGAGACGATCAGACTCCAACTGTACCCCATGTGGTACAACCTACTTTTGCCTCGTTCAATGTGGCGATTTTTATGAGAAACAACAAAAAATGTATTTTTCTCACTTTGTTCTTAAGAAACATTTTGTAAGCAGTTTATCAAAAGATTCATCACATTTTTAATGAGAATATTTTTTTTCCATACATTTTGAGGAAGGTTTTTCATGTAACCCTTATTGATAAACTCTTCCATGAAAAGAAATCCAAAGTGCTAATTTATGTTGAAAGCTGCTTATGAAACTTTTTTACTCTTTCTGTTTCTCATTCCATCCCTGACTCAGACACATCCGGTTGAACATCCGGTTCAGGTTTTTGGTAATCTGAATGTAAATGACCATTTTATTATGTGCTTTTACTTTAAATGGCTTTGTTTGATTTCTTTGCAGTTGGTTGGTCTTTGAATCAAAATTTCATATGACTCAGTTTAAGTGAAATACTTAATTATATGGAAAACTTTGTCACCTCCCTCAGTCTTAGACACTGTAAGATGTTTTGTAGGAAGTTTTCATTAATTTAAAAAAATGAACAAATAAATAAACCGACCAGTCCTGACCTATCCAGTCAAAACACAATCACCAGCAACAGGCCCATGGCAACAGAAAACCTATGCCTAACTGTGCTATATAAACATTTTAGGGACAGATATTTTTCTGTGTGTTTGTGTTTCACAGGGATAAAGCCACACCAGTAGAGTTTACGTAGGTTTAGTTAGGGCACCATTTCTTATTTCCACTGTACTTGGACCACTAAACTGCAGTGTTTTCCTGGCTCTGATGGTATTGGTCAAAGTCATCAAGAACATGATAATTAGTTGAGTGACATGGGCTAATGCAAGCGTCATTCTTTACACAATGAAGACCTAAGACTGAGACTAGGGTCCACAAGGTAAAGGTTAGATTTGTAGGATCAGGGTTGGGTTTAAGAGTCAATAGAATAGTGAAATGTTAATGGAGGGCAGCACTGGAAATATCTCAATAGTATAATGTCTGCAATTACAATAAAACAAATCCTCTTATAATGGTACAGTGGGCCTACAGTGGGCCTGCCCTGGGCCAGCTGATGCTAAAATTGTTGATCAAGGTAAATACTGAAGCTGTTTATACTGCGTTTGTACAGGTCAGTGGGAAATTAGCACAAGTGAAGAAAGTAAGGTGCCATGCAGGTGGGATGCTGGGATAATGGCACTTTCCAGCACAGTGGCCTTTATCACCACACACAGTTTCATCTATTACGATCTGTGAGAAAAGTATTTATTCTACATTGTCACTCCTACTCTGAGAATATTGTTAAATACATAACACTGTGTTTAGGCATGCCGCCAAAGACTCAGTTCAGTATTACAGTAATGACTCTTTTCATATTGAATTCAGTATTTTACAGTATTACAGTGATCCTTTTTAAAAACTCTGAGCTCAAAAGTATTGAAATAAGCCTATTATGTCTGCATTCTCCATTTGTGCTTTTATATAATAGGCCACAAATCTCATTATAAGGTCATAAAGTAAAATGCACATAAAATAAGGAATATCAATATAGTTATTCAAATTCCAGAAGAGAATCGCTACCCAGCATTGTTGGTACCTAGCATTATTACCAATTACAGATGTTCAGGGGTATACATAATGTCAAGTAGTATAGCACTTGCTGTAATTTTGTCAAACTGCTTTTTAGGTGGATTTAGACAATCTAAATTTCAGCATTGAAAGGTTATGTCTACTTAAATCATATGTTCTCTAATTACATCTGATTAAAACATCATCAATATGTTTGTGGATTTTGTTCCTTTTAACTTCCTTTCCAGGAAAAAACTGTATATTACACCTGTAAATTTCTGTAATTGTACTGACTAAATGTTATTTGTCCTATTTCAAGTAATATGTAGTTGCCTTTCCTGGCCAGGTGAATGTGTAGTCAATTGTGATATTTTAACATTGAAATAAATTGTCCTTTTTTCTATTAAAAATGTCTTCTACCATTAAACTGCATACTCTGATTCTAACTTTGCTGACGCTCTTAACTGTTAAACTAAATTTTTCCCAGTAGCCTTGTGATAAATATGTAGTAGCCTATATTTTAAAAATGAACACATTTAAATGTGACATCAGAATATTTATACAAATACTGACAATACCCTACAAAATGTCATTTGAGTAAAATTTGTAAGACAGCCATTCCATGTCAAAAGTGGCTGAGCACCTGATATGTAAATGCAACAAAATGATTGTAGTGTGAAACAACGGTCCTCTTTTTTCTTTTTAATTATGAATCATTTAACATGGTGAATCCTTTGCCTGAAGGATTCATACTTATATATCAAGATCATTTTCATTATGGTCTCTTGGTATTTTTAGTAAATACCAGAAAAGTAAGGATTCTGTTCAGTTTGTGGACAGAGAGGTTACTGAATCCCATTCATGTTTGGTTTCCTTAAGCAATTTTTATAGAATAGCACATCTTTAAGCTTTTTTTATACAATGGAACATCAATGAAAATCAGGTTCACCAGCTCACTCCCTCCTGGTTCATTAGACTTAATTCACATTGAAGCAGTCACAATTAAACCATTGTCTTTGCACCACACACCCACACAGGTTTCCTTAGCTATCCAGATCTGCGAGACTGAGCCTCTACATCAATTAATTAAGTTCATCCTGCAGTAGCTTCAGTAAGACTCAATAAGGTATAATTAAAACTGATCCAGTGACAGCGCTGGCATTTGTCAGAGCCATCCACCGAATCAAATACTAGGAGTGATAGAAATGTCAAACTGATAGGAGTGCTCACCCTCCAGTCCCCTTTCTACCAGTGGCAGAGTGCGTTGCCACTGCCCACGTTTTGAAGCTCTGCTGATAACCTTTAGAATTTCCTGGACAGAACAGACTACAGATTCACTCTCACTATGCTATGGAAGGGCAACTTGCCTTAAAGCAATGCTTAGGGGATGTTTTAATGCACCAAGAGACAGACAATTTCATTCCATCATGAAAACCCTGATTTTGGAAGAGTAACAAAGCCATAGATTCTTTGGATAATGTAGCCATTGATGTCATTGTTGTATATTTATGCTGCTTGTGATCTTTGATATGGTAATTGCAGTGGCAATAATAGGCTTCCCATAGTAGAGAAAGTGTAGGTGTGAGATGAGATGGAGGAAATTTTATTTTGCCACCTACCCAGAGATGATGTCTTCATCAAGCTAAGAGGGAGAGTCTGCATAATTTGAAGAAGGAGACATTGTCTATGAAAAAACAATGCACATCAATAGCAGTACCCATTTGCTGTATATCTAACAGTAGAGTGCAGCTAATGGTTTGGTGGAGATATTCAGAAAAATTTTGAGAGCAAATAATAAGGTTCCCCATAGCCCACAATTATTTCAATTACTACATGAACTACAAAACACTACAGAATCAGTACTGTGATGCTTTATAAATATGACCCCTGATTGGACAGCTATAAAAAAGCGTATTCATGCGCATTCAGTAGTTCATATTCAATGGAAAACATATATACTGGCTCTCCAATATATATGAAGAGTCCTTAAAAACTGAACAGTCACACTAGCTACACATCTACAGTATAATATCTGTATGATATTCACTGACATATTTTATGTAGATTTGTATCAACTTTCATGTGAGGAGATATATTTGCGTCATTGTGACCCTAGTGTTTACCTAAGCAGAACAAGAAAAAAATATCATTTTGCACAAAGAACACTGAATATTCCAGGGCTCAATGACATTGGTAATTAAAACACATTATTCACAAAACCCTCATTTAGAGTGCAAACAACTTCTCTCCTCCATGGTTTATTTAATATGTAATGTATTATTAAATAGAAATCATTGGTCCAATAACTAATTACTGGACCAACCTTTTTTATGTAAAAGTTTCTTTCTTGTACACAGTTCCCTGAATGTCACATACAGCCTGGCCTGTGGTTATTTTCCTCAGGGTTTGTTGAATATTTCAGCTGCCAATAAAATGTCCAAGAATAATGTTAGCCGGCTTACTGATCTCCTGGTTACCTCACAAGATAATGGCCAATTTAAACTAGGAATAAATGGATAACTAGACATACTGGAGGTTTATTCATCCTCAAAGGAGTTTGGTTCTAATAATACCAATGATCCAGTTGGCATGTATTATTTACTCATTTGTCTAAACCTAAAATCATGAAAGGCTCTTTGGATATTAAATTGGTGTTAATATGATGTAACAATTTTTTTTTTTTACTTTGGCACTGGTATTTCTGTTTCAAGAGTTATTTTGAAAATGAATTCAACATCAACATCACTCTGAAAGACTCCACTAGTAAGGCTAAAGTAAAAGGGATTGGCTGACTGACTGATCCAGAATGATAAGGCTGGTGATTGACTTACCTTACCTGGGTCTCTTTATGATGACCTTGATGGTTTATGATTGTTGTTCATCATGAAGTGATGCTTTTGTGACTAGATATTCAAAGATTTCTTAGCTCAATGCCCCACTGGTCACTTTTGAGTGGGGTCAAATAAAACAGGCTGCAGAACACCATTCTTTGTAGAAACTCCACTTTAGGAACATTGAACATCTACACATCACAATAAAGGAATCCAGCTAAAGGTTTTCCCCCAAAGTACATTCCTGTAAATGCACTGGGAGTGTGAAAGGAAATATGCTCACATATTCTAGTTAACATGACCCAAGCTATGCTGTTAACTTACATTTATGTAAATTTCATCAGCATTCTATCACTTCCTGTAATGGCTCAGTGTTTGAATCATCAGTCATTTCTGTTCCATGAGAATAAACTATTAAGCAATTTTGTAAAAATAAGTTTAGCTTCTCGAGGTATATATGCAAATGGTAACCATGAACATAGTCATGAGTAAATGTCTCATATTCAAAAGGAAGAAAAGGGAGTGATATTCCCACTAGTCCACTGACTCTACATTTGTGGTTTAAAATGCACTTATACTACAGTAGCTAATTGGCCTTAAAACCTTTGAATTTCACATGCCTGTGGCACATTGCATTCCCCACATACCTAAAGATATGGGTATGAAAATGCAAGAGAGTCTCCTTTAGAATAATCATTTTGGAATTTCCTTTTGTTAAAAGAGGCAAGCACAAAAAAGCCTTTGCAGCAACATTGAACATTGCTTCAAGCAGGCCTGTGGCTTAAAGAACTCCCAGGAAAGATTAAAGTAATTTAGCTAAGTTGGAATGAATGAGCTCATGTATGAATGTATTATCATGCTGCAAATCTAATAAAGAAAGTTAGCCTGTAAAAACAACCTGTATGTCAGAGTTTCTCAAGAACAGATTTGGAGCCACTTGCAAGTATATAGCAAGGGCTTTATTGTAACAGCAACTGGCAGATCCAGAGTCAATATAAATAAACCTAACAGGGTTGGCAACAGAGAGAAGCAAACAGATCCAAACTAGGGCATGCAAAGAGATGTAAACCATATAGATGTGCATTAAGGAAGTATTCAATGTAATCATCAAAGTATACATAAGGTATAAGGCTCAGGGATGCAAGGCAAACCAAAACGAGACTTCACAAAGCTACTCCAAAACAGGAAAAACATATATAGGGACACAGATTAAGATGTAACTAGTAAGAGGTGCTTTCAGAACTCCAGTAGTTGGGATCACCCTGGAGGATTCTGGGAAGCATAGTCCATTACAGACTGATCAGGGGCGAAGGGCTTGATGCTGTAAAAACTGTATGTAAATTATGTGTGTGAGTTTAGTGAACTTGGGCCTTTCCTATTGCCCTACTTCAACTAGCCATCTTTTTGAAAGCTAAATCAAAACATGGCTACATCTTACAGGCAACATCAGTCTTATGCGCTACAGCTCTTTTAAATACCACATACACAAACACACACACACACACATAATATATGCATAGATATGTTTCTCTGACTGTTTCTACCCTGAATGTGTATTTGAGAAAGATCCAGAAAATGACTTCCAACTGCTGAGTGAATATTGTTTGGGTGGCAGACCATTCTCAAAATATAATTAACACTGACATAGTAGTGGCATGGTGGGTGTTGTGCTGGTATGAGTGTATCAGGCACAGCAGTGCTGCTATGGTTTAACATGTCACAGTGTCACATGCTCTTCCACCAAAAATATCCAGCTCACAGTGGTGAAGACTTTGTGTATAGTTAACAAATTGTGCATGGCAAAAGATGGATCATATATATAATATTAGATAATATATAATGTGTATATATGTTTCACCTTTGAAGTAAGGACCAGAGGCCTGCAAGTTTGAGGGTGGGAAGCAGTATTTTTGTTGCACTTTTCTGGACAGATTGATATTGACATTCCTAGAATGACACTCCTCCAACTTAGGGGTAACACCCAAAAGTGCTCCTGCTAGCACTGGAACAACCTTGGTGTTAACCTTCCACATTCTCTCTCTTTATTCTTTCAGTCCCTGGTATTTTTGTAACTTTATATCCCATTCTTTAGATGTTTCCATCACTTGGGAATGCCACATCTCTTACTACTGCTGTTTTTTTTTCTGCATTTTATCTACTATCATGATGTCTGGTTTGTTCACCACTACTTGCTTATCTGTCTGGATCTGGAGGTCCCACAGGATCTTAGCCTTGCTGTTCCCAACCATTCTCTGTGGTTTCTCCTATCTGGACTTGAGGCTGTCCAGCTTACATGCCTTGCAATATGTTCATGTATATGAGCCCTTGGTTGTGTCTCTCAGCGGATATCAGCATATTTCATTCTGTTACTAGATGCTAGATTGTCTCAGAAGGTCCTTTGCACAGTCTTGGGTTTTGGGTTTTACATTTGCATCTTGCCTGGTGTGATATACCCCTAATTTGATTAATCTAGTGCTTAGTGTTTGATCTTGTACTGCCATGATTAGTGGCTCTGTGCTGTCAATCAGACCTTCTATTTCAAGGCACTGGTAAGATTGACTTATGTCAGCCATCTCTGGTATCTGTACATACCACTAAGGGGCTTTTCCTGCCAGGTAAAACTGAAGTGCAATTGATACTTAAAAGGAATAATACCTAAAAGTCAAGAACAAATGGAAAACACAACAAAACAATGAAAAACTTGGTATATATCAATATCATCATTACATTTCATTAAATATTTCCTGTTTGGCTTTGGCATTGTCAAACTGATTAGAAATATGACAATTAATAAACATGAGGAGTTTCCAAAAGATTCAAAAAGATAAAACAGAATTCAAAAAGATAAAACAATAAATTATTTTTCACAATGAATTATTTTCACATCTTTGCAAAGTAAACTTGCCAGTGTTAAATTCACACTTAGAGAGTTGACTTTGATTCAAACACAAAAGGAGCTCACGGTACTCATATTACTGTGTATGATTACAATGCCCCTGCCCTAGAAGTAGCTGTCAGGTCCAGATGAATACATTTATTCCAGGTGCCTTATATTGCTTTTTGGATCTCAATGTCAAATTTTAACCCTTCCAAGAAACATAAAACATAGCTGAAAGCAATGCTAACATTGTGAATGCTTTTCTAAATGGAAAGCTTTTTATTGACTGATACAACACAGAAAGGATTATTACTGTAGACCTTATGACTCCGCTTTGTTCAGTTCCCTCATTTACACCAGCTGACAGTAGCATTTCCATTTTCTTTGAGAATAAAATGCTGCTCTGAGTGCTGTAATGGGAACACTACCTTCCACCATCAGACCTCCACTGCTTCTTTCTCTTTCCTGTTACATCATAAACAAGTACACCTACAAGCAGTCTTAACGGCACGGATCATTTTTAAACCCTGATCAGCATTGGTTGTTGGAGAGCATGTCAATATTTTCCTGTTAATTAAAATGTGGCTTCACTTGATGGTTCTCCATTCTGTCCTACTGCTAAAAAAAAAGCTCTTCAAACCTTCTGCATAGTGTAGTAGTTTTAGACCACCACATAATGGAAGGCTGTTTTGAACATTTTCTATATTGATTCTACATCCTTTTCAGTGTTTCTTATGAGTCCATCCAGGTCTATGGAGGACCAAAGATCATTAGAAGATATAAACAATCATTGTCAGTAGGAACTGACAAAAAATATGAGCAGCAGCACCAGTCCATGAGGAATATTTCTGGGGAGGCTAACACGTAATCCAGACTGTTTTTGTTACCTAACCAAATAGATAGTGATGTTGTATTTACCAAATAGCTAGGGCCCCATTCACCAACTTCAAAAGTACTGTCCATAACATATAATAGCATACAGTTAACTCAGATAAGTCATTATTTAGCAAATGTTCCAAGATCACAGTCATGCTAGCCAGCCATAATCATGAACATAAAATACTTAATGCCAACAACACACACTAACTGATTTTTAATTGGTTCACAAGATGACCTTACATATGCCAAATATGTTTGGTTATAAATACTTTGGACTTTTTAGTGATGAACTACACTGCCTGGCCAAAAATAAAAAGGTCACCACCTGGATTTAACTAAGCAAATAGGTAAGAGCCTCCCATTGGATAATTACTGCATGAGTGATTATGTTTCAGCTGGCAAAAAGCTATTTAACCCTAACTGATGCAGTGAGTAGCTTCTCATTTGTTAAACAGCCATGTCAAAAGACACATCCTGTGATCATGGAAGAGATATTAATCTGTTTCAGAAGGGTCAAATTATTGGTATGCATCATGCAGAGAAAACATCTAAGGAGATTGCTGAAACTACAAAAACTGGGTTAAGAACTGTCCAACTCATTATTAAAAAGTGGAAGGAATGTGGTCAGAAAGAAAATCTTGAATGATTGTGCTAGGCGATCACTTAAACGTGTGGTGAAATCAAATCATAGAAAAACAACAGTAAAACTTCCCTGATGGCACAGGCATATTCCAAAATGACAATGCCAGGATTCATCAGGATCAAATTGTGAAAGAGTGGTTCAGGGAGCATAAGACATCATTTTCACACATGGATTGGTCACCACAGAGTCCAGACCTGAACTCCATTGAGAATCTTTGAGATGTGCTGGAGAAGACTTTGCACAGTGGTCCAAATCTCCCATCATCAATACAAGATCTTGGTGGAGGGAGGAATTAATGCAACTCTGGACAGAAATAAATGTTGTGACATTGCAGAAGCTTGTGGAAATGATGCCACAGCAAATGCGTGCCATAATCAAAGTTAATGGGGGTCCAACTAAATATTAGAGTGACTTTTTTTTCTTTTTGGCCAGGCAGTATGTTTCATTTTAGTTACCATGGTTGTTTAATCTCCATCTACTGTACTGGGAAGAAACCGTAAACATTCTTTTTCTAAAATTAAGCATATAAAAGTTATAGGCTGATTAAAAAATAAAAGATTATTTGATTTAACTATTTATTTAAAGAAAAATGTGATGAGCCTTCTTTGCCTCATCTGATGAATGGCCACTGGTGAGCAAGGAAAGCGTGGATCATCACCCTCAGATGAGAGCTCAGCCTCTTAAAATAGCTGCCATGATGGCACTTTCAGGTCTAGTATTCTGGTCATTAGGATTCAAATACGCAAAAACTGGCAAAGGTTGACTGTTTAGTCGTGTGAGAGTTACTTTTCAAAATACCATCACAGAGAATTACCGCAGCTGGTTGTGTGTGTGTGTGTGTGTGTGTGTGTGTGTGTGTGTGTGTGTGTGTGTGTGTGTGAATACTGTATATATATTTTTGAACATGTGTCAAACATGGCTAGCCCCATGGGGATGCCGAGACAAACATCTTAGTGTGCTGGTTAGTGACAGCTTCAGAAGATTTCTTCAAAAGAGGGGGTTGTGAGATTTTGATTTGTTCATGAGGTGTGAGATTAAAAAGGGTCAAATGCCTCAAGCACAAAGAGAGATGTTCACCTCATGCTGCTTTTCTTAGGAGAGCGCTGAAGTGTTTTGTTTTTTTTTTCCTGGCTGGAGGGAACTGCGAGTTTTTAATTTTTTATTTTTATTTATTTATTTATTTATTTTTGGGGGGTTTTTTTGGTGAGAAGAATTCAACTTGATTTACTCATCTGGCGGTTGCCATTTTTATATACATTTAAATTAAATGAATGCTCTTGTACTATATTTTACAAACTAAGATGCATTAACATAGGTTTCATTTTAACATGAGAAGGGCATATGCCCCCCACTGAAATAAAGTTCATTGCACTATATAAAGAATCAACTAGCCAAATATCACCCATCCTATTACATCACAATAATCACATAATACACACTAATTCCCTAAACAGGTCCAACCTTTTGCTTTGATTAATTGCCTAACTGATAGTAAGGCCTGAATGGCTATGAATCTGCTGAAAAAAAGAGCTCAGGCCATTCTAATTGCATCTCTAGCTATCCTGAAGAAAATCGGTCACCCCAATTATGATATAAAACACTTATTTTGTTTTTTAAATCCCTTCATGTGCTGGTCTACTCTGCTTTCCCCATTTGTATTCGCTTGTCTGAGTCTGCTCTCTTTCCTCATCAGGTTTTCCCTTTTTTATATATGCAAACATTTGTCTGGTTTTGCTTTTGGGATATGATTACTTGTGTTTTTGGTCTTGGTTGTGGTTTGTCTATCGTACGTAGTCTGGTTCAGTGTTCTCCCTGCATGTCCTAGTTTTATACCTCGTCATTGTTCTCCGTTAGCATTTCCTTAATGTTTAATTCCCTTGTTACCTAGTTTTCGCCGTCACCCTGTTAATCTTATGGTAGCCTGTTTGTTCTGTTCTATTATGTATTCTTCGTCTGTGTCTGTTTATTAAACTCATTTAGTTTTTCTATTCCATCCGTCCCTTCTATTATGGCTTCCCTATTTAGTTCCATTCTGTCTCTCGTCCATGGCATCGGCACTTCGCAAGTGTGTTCGCGTTATAGCTAGTGTTGCAGGCCCCGAGCTCTGGAAGACTGTTCTTCTTCGTCTGCTGTCTTGTATCTCCCTCTCTGCCTTAAATAATGTAGCGTTACTTCTTCCGGTTTGCTTTTTTTGACATTATTTATATTTTTTTCTCTGCGTGTGCTCCGTAAATATAGTGTAGCATTTATATGATCACCTCTTTGATTTTGCTAGAGAGGCTTGCCACCATCATAATTGACAATTATAAGCACAATTTATTTTTATAATTCCTAAGAGACCTGTAATCACACCTGCATTTTCATTATATCCATTTTAAAAAACAACAAATGTCTTGTCCTCACTAACAATGTGGTGATGCTTTAGGTTTTCATGTATGGTCTGTTACCAGAAGAGAACCATTCTGTTTGCTACCACTGCAGATTTCACACATGCATGAGAGAAGTGTAGTAGTGCCATCGATCTTAAAAACGACCAAAACTTACCAACAAAATTAAAACCTGGGTATGCTACAGAATATAAAGGTTTGCTAATACACGAAAAACAATACTATTACACCCCCCACAAAAGTGAACACCTTTGCTAAGATGTACGATTACAGATGAAAGAAATATAATAATTAATGTGTCATTTCTTGCTTTTTAAAGATTACAGCAATAAAAAGTTTTAAAGATTTACAGCAATAAAGCACAGACTCAATCACAGTGCCTTCCAGAATTATTGATATGTTGCAAACACCTTAAAAACGGTTATCAGCTTGATCTTATAGTTTTATAATCTTTTCCAACCTTTGTAGCTGATCTTTATCAAGGAGGTCATTATCTGTAGCTCACTGTAGTTTGTTATAAATCTGTAAAACGTTTGAAGCAAGTTGCACTTCACGAATGCATAAATGGAGGTGTAGATGTAAAAAACAACACCAACTCAAAATAAATTTGGTGTTTTAAATTAATGATTCCATTGCTATTGTTTGTATACAAAATCCAAAGGCTTTATTATGAAAGCTCTTGATAGTGTGTGTACATAGTGTGTGCCTGGCCAAAAAAAAAAAAGAAAAAAAAAGGTTGCCACCTGGATTTAACTAAGCAAATAGGTAAAAGCCTCCCATTGGATAATTACTGCATGGGTGATTATGTTTCAGCTGGCAACAAGTTATTTACCCCTAACTGATGCAGTGAGTAGCTTCTCATTTGTTAAACAACCATGTTGAAAGACACAGCCTGTGATCGTGGAAAAGATGTTAATCTGTTTCAGAAGAGTCAAATTATTGGCATGCATCTGCAGAGAAAACATCTAAGGAGATTGCTGGAACTACTAAAATCAGGTTAAGAACTGTCCAACGCATTATTAAAAAGTGGAAGAACAGTGGGGAAACATCATCTTCGAGGAAGGAATGTGGCCAGAAAAAAATCTTGAATGATCGTGATAGGCGATCACTTAAACGTGTGGTGAAATCAAATCATAGAAAAACAACACTAAAACTGTTTAACAGTGAAAGTAAGAGCATTTGCACATGCACAGTGCAAAGGGAACTCAAGGGATTGGGACTAAACAGCTGTGTAGCCTTAAGAAAACCACTTGTCAGTGAAACTAACTGGCAAAAATGGCTTCACTTTGCTAGGGAACATAAAGATTGGACTCTGGAGCAATGGAAGGAGGTCATGTGGTCTGATGAGTACAGATTTACCCTGTTGTAGAGCCATGGGCGCATCAGGGTAAGAAGAGGGGCATCTGAAGTGATGCACCCATCATGCCTAGTGCCTACCGTACAAGACTGTGGGGGTAGTGCTATGATCTGGGGTTGCTGCAGTTGGTCAGGTCTAGGTTTGGCAACATTATGTGCCCAAAGAATGAGGTCAGCTGACTACCTGAATATACTGAACGACCAGGTTATTCCATCAATGGGTTTTTTTTCTTCCCTGATGGCACAGGCATATTTCAAGATGACAATGCCAGGATTCATCGGGCTCAAATTGTGAAAGAGTGGTTCAGGGAGCATGAGAGATCATTTTCCCACATGGTTTGGCCACCACAGAGTCCAGACCTGAACCCCATTGAGAATCTTTGGCATGTGCTGGAGAAGACTTTGTGCAGTGGTCCAAATCTCCCATCATCAATACAAGATTTTGGGGAAAAATTAATGCAACTCTGGACAGAAATAAATGTTGTGACATTGCAGAAGCTTGTGGAAACGATGCCACAGCGAATGGCGGTCCAACAAAATATTAGTGTGAGACCATTTTTTTGGCCAGGCAGTGTATTTGTGTGTACTAAGTTTAGCTGTTTCTAAAATATTTAGAAGAAAATGTTAATAAAATGTTGAATAAATAGTAGTTTAATAAAGTGTTTAATAAATGAATTGTAAATGTAATGCTCATGTAAATGCTCATATAAATATCATGTATATACCTCAAATATGTATGTAGATATATTTTACCCTTGTAATGCTGTAACCCACACCCACCTTCTATTTTAGATTTTATCCCTGTTTTTGACAAATTTATGTCTGTTCTTGTGCAATATGTATGCTGCTGTGATGCTGCACTTTCCTTCAGGATCAATAAATTGTTATATTAAATGTGGCTTGTATATTCATTTGAACATATTTTAGATGGGGTTCTGGCATTTGTGATGCACTTAAATATGGAACATTTTTATGACCTGTTTGGTTCTTTAGGGTTCTTTACTTTGTGAAAAATCATGTGCTTATTACGGTGTAGTGTATGATAATATAGGTAATAGGTACTAGGTTCAGTGATGGAAGCTGAAATACCTCCAGCTCATAACTACTACCACTATTTTTCTCTGCCTTAATTTCTTTGTGGGAACTGTAAAGCACATGAACCGAATTCTGTGGACGAGGGGGAGTGTAACATATTGCCAGTCCAAACAACCTGGTCCTTACTGCTAGCATTTTCATCTGGGGAGAAGAATAGGTCAGCTGCAACAATTCTTCCATCACATCATAGTCCCATGCTCCAGATACTAGGGTTAAACAAGGAACGGGTACACAGGTAATGTAGGTCACTGAGTCACATATTAATAGTCATGCACTTTGCCAGTTCTCTCTGGGAGGTTTCCATAACAAAGCTCATTAAAAACCAAGTTGTAAATGATGGCATATGCTGCTTCTATAGTCTACATACTGGCAACCGATCCATCTGAGCAAGACTCCTTGCTGAGTACTTTGATGGCAGTCTATTAAATATTAATACCCGCCCAGCTGTCTGGGTGTCAGCATTATTTGATATGTAACTGTCGTCTATGCTCTTTTAATAATCTTCCTGTGTTTTGTCTTGTTTGTGTGTTGCCCTTCGAGGTGTCTATAATCTCTTTCATTATTAATCTGGCAGAACGGAAATGTCAGAGCAGCAGACTTCCCCCTGCCGAGGCAGCGTTTGACTCGTGTTTGCCGCCTGTTCCCTTGCTGGGAGTGATGGGTTAAGTTGAACCATTGATTCCCCCAAAGACTTCTCTGTCTTGTTTTTCCTCCACATAGTCAAGAATCTGTATATACAACCTTGAAAACCCCCTTTCCACCTAATCAGTCAAAGAGCCACTGTTATTCTGATTTTATTGTAAGGTGACCCCCTTTAATTCAGATGTGAGTTAACGTCAATCTAGTACTATATTGTATTAAAGTATTGTATTAAACATGGATACATCTATTAAAGAATATTGCATACTGTGATAGCTGTGTACTACAGTTGTACCGTTGTACTACTGCTTGACCTTTCCTCCATTTCTGCATCACATAACTATTCTGCCTTTCACAGCCATTTGGGGATACCAGCAGATACAACAATGCCAGTCGCTATCAGGTAAATAATAACTGACCTGACCACTGATTAACCAAGTCATACATCAATATTCTCCACTAATGCTGAACTACAGAGTATGCAGTATATGGCCATTTCTTTGAATGATGTCATGTAAACCATTGTTGATTTCTGCTTGATCATGCCATCTGTTTCTGTGCATTGTCACTGATTAGAAAGACTTTTAGTAGATGTCCTTCCTAAGAAGGGCAAGTGCATAGCACAGGACAGGAAGTGCACATGTATACTGGGGACTAGCAAAAAAAGACCAAGTGCAAATGGGGAAGGTTTCTTCTGGAGACCTTGGGAAAATATCCTCCAATAAGGTCTACTGCTGAACTGAGAGCTCTGAATTTAATGGATTTATGAGACACACTATTAGTGATTGAATATGTATGTGGTCTTTGTTAAGGCAGACATGAATTTAGTTACAAGTCACTAAACATGTTTTGATGTGTGTGGCTGACCATGACAAGTCAGTTTAACAGATATATAGGGTTATTCAGAATGCAGTCTCAACTGCTACACAATTCATGACATTGTACCAATGAACTGTTATGGCCTGGAAATATCCGTCAATAAACAGTAATATGAAATGTAAATCTGTTTTCCAAAGTTGTCTGCTTAAGTGATAGACTCCCAGGACCAAACAGGCACTGAAGCCACTTCAGAATGCCATTATCCCATTACCTGCCTCAGCTGAAGACGCTGTGCTTGGAAAAAATGAAACAGAAATATTCAACAGCCCTGAAGAAGGGGTCTGCCAACACTCTGACTCACTGTCATCCAGCAACAGATCAATTCTAAATGAAGAATATGGCGGGACAATGAAGATAGTTGTATAATGAAGCCACTGAGGTTCTGACAAGAAGAGCAAACATATGTTGTGACAGAAGAGAGCATGAGACACTCATCTGTGCCAGTGCTGCTCTGATCGATCCAACATAAATTGAAAAGTCTTAGAATTAAGGCTTTCATGGGTGTCAAAAATAGGGTATCATCTCCTTCATCGTTTGTAAAAAGGGTCTTCATTGAAAATGTTCAGATCCATCTCCAGTGTATCAGTGATGTTCATGGATCTTAACTTTAGAGTCAGCTCCCAAAACTCCCATGAGGCTTCATTTGAATGGAGTGTCAGATAATGCAAGAGCAAGTATTGTATGCTCAAATACCAGCATTTGTTATAACATTTGCTTACACACCAGCATTCAGAGTGTATGCTTATCCATAATCTTATTTTAGCAAGCTGCATAATATTATGTAAACACTGTATTGCAGAAACTGACTCTGTAGTTTCATATGCATGTGAATGCTTTTGAAGCCCATGAAATCATGTGCTTTGAGTGACCACCTTAGAGGGCATATGGTACAGAAAAAGGCTTTTACATTTATCTGATGCTTTTATCCAAAGCAACTTACAATTATGACTGAGTACAACTTGAGCAAATGAGGGTTAAGGGTCTTGCTCAGGGGCCCAACAGTGGCAACTTGGCAGTGGTGGATCTTGAACCAGCAGCCGTCCAATTACAAGTCAATTACCTTAAACACTGAGCTACAACTTTAATGAATTTATTTTTATTTTTTGAAAAATTCACATGAAATACCATCATGCATAGCATTGTCAGCAATACAAAGACAAGCACCATAGTAACTGCCACTTGTGTTTGTCCTACTCAAAATTTGGCCTAGTTGTAATTTCATATTGCCTCGACTCTTAAGTGTTAGATGGTACTGGGTTTTTGTGGGATTTTTTATCAACCCCATAGCACAGAGCAGAGGCACTGGGAATACTGCCTAGGCACACAGATGGCCCAATCCTTGCAAATCTCTTTGATGCTGTGAAAAAAAAAACTGCCTGAGGTAAATGAGAATGAATGTCCAGGTCCTCGTCTTGATTGATCTTCAGGCTTTCATCAATAGCACAAATAGAAGAGGCGAGCCTGAAGGAGCCTAGGCTTTGATTAGTTTAGAGCCGCTTCGTTCACGTTATGGTTTGTTGTGAGCATCTGAAACATGTCTGATTCAATTATCACAATTATACAGGAGTCCATTCACATTCAGGGTGGTAGTGGGGAATTAGTCAATTCACTAATGTAGTTTAATAAAACACTACTTTCTGCATACTGATAAAGCTCCCCAACTAAAAGAAGAATTAGAATGCTCTAGTGTTCTATTCTAGTCTTCAATATATCAACCTCAACCTTATATCAACCTCAGTCCAACTATAGCCTATCTGCATTCTCTATCTATCTATCTATCTATCTATCTATCTATCTATCTATCTATCTATCTATCTATCTATCTATCTATCTATCTATCTATCTATCTATCTATCTATCTATCTATCTATCTATCTATCTATCTATCTATCTATATACTGCTACAATAACAGCTCTATACTTGCAACAACATTTAACAAGGCACACAGACACACCAAAAAAAAAAAAAAAAAAAAAAACCAAGCAGAATGAGACTGGATCACACACAGAAATGGGGGTAGATTAGCTAACAATCACGCATAACACTCTAATGAACTAAAAGGGTTACAGCTAACTAAATAAACACATACACAAAAGCCTACTAAAACAGCACATTTAACCACCTTAATCTTTAACTAATTATTAGTTATGGGGAGGCAAATAGCATCCTGGAAAGCCAAGCCTAGCACTCCCTGCCCTCTTTCTCTCGCACTGACCAGTGGCAGATGCCACAATATATATGCAGTTGTATATATTTTGTATATACTTTGGATCATTATATAATTTTTATCACTAGGATTCTGTGTGTGGAATTGGTTACACATCTACCTTTAACTGGTTCACCACTTTTAGCCTCACTGCACAAAATGTTGACAAAATGTCCTTAAATATTTTTTCAGGGATTATAGCAGATCATAGCACATATCCAGAATGCCTGTAATTACTGTCAGTGACTATCGTCGCAACAAAAAAAGATGTCACAGTAGGTTTACTTTTCTAAAAAGAAAATTCATAGATGATAACACCTTATAGAACCTATGGGGCATGTCTTCACATTTATTATTTGTTTAAATGGAAAAAAGGAAAACCTTGCATTTGTATTTTTTTTCTCCAAAATTAGTTATACTGACTCAAACCAGTATGACTCCTTTACCAGTGGTTTCCAGTGGTTATTAAATAAACAAATTATTAATGCATTTGTGTGTGTGCGTGTGTGTGTGTGTGTTTTGCTAGTATGTGATTGAGGGATTGTAGGAGATAATGAGAAGACACGTTAAGACATGCACTGAACAATCTCTCTACTTATTTAATGGGGTCACAGAGCCAATGCAACACCACTTAAAATCCTGTTTTATTGATTTTGGTGAAACACAAGTGGAATATTTTTGTATTCTCATATATGACCATTTTCCTGCAATTTGAATACCACCAGAGTGCCCCTTCTCTTATGAGTTTTCATAAAAGCCCTGGCATGAAAAACATGAGTATGTGTATTAATAAGCTGATAGGGGTGGGTACAGGAATGTGTGGAGGCCTATGCAGGTTCCTTATGAATGTATAATCTAAATGCAAATGGAGTATTCTACTCATATCTCCCTTTCCTGGCATCCTTGGGCAGCAGCACTTTAGCATAATAGGTTGTTATATATGTAATAATGTTGTTATTAGGCAACTAGAATTGGATAATGATGAGCCATGATCAAATATTTTAAAGTGCATTACAACAAAGCCTAGGGTTTCCTTAAAACAGAAGCCCACGGGGAAGAGGAAGGCTGAGAAACATCATCTTGCTCTGTGGGCCAAACATTGATATTTTGGTATTGATTGGTATTGATTTGTGCAGCCATTGCTTTTTACGTGTGTCATAAGAAATCAGCTACAGATGTATGTAGCCTCAGTTTTTCAGAAGACGAATATAATGCATGCATAATCATATTGTTTATCTTACCTTTCTCATAATGACATTGTGTGTAGTGCTGTGTATTTGTACGTGCATGCCGAAGATAAAATACCACTGGGGCTTCTACTTCTCTTTAAAATGCATGTTTTGAGGGCTTCTGGTGTATAGTGCCATAATGAGACAGCACTTTATTAGGTTTTGCTTTGATACTAAAATACTCCAGCATAGGTTAATCCACAGTATAATTCTGTCTTCATAGTCACTAAAGGTAATAAACACACACTACAGATGGGAAGCCCTTAGTTAGGTGGGAGTTGATGAAATGCACACTATCAGAGAAATAACACTCTAAAGAGTAGAAAAGGGCCCATAGTATCTTTCTCAGAGAATCAATGTCAGATCTAAAATCTCAACCACACACACAAGTAGGGATCAAATTATTATCTTCTATGCCTGGAAAAAAACGAGTGACACAGTACGAGCTTTACGGAGCTCAGAAGTGTCCAAATCCATATATGTTCATGAAAATTAACCCAATAACTGCACACAGGAACATTACAAACTACTTCCTGTTTGAAGGCATTGCTTAGTTTCAGAAGCCATCCATTT
This sequence comes from Electrophorus electricus, assembly GCF_041902795.1. Taxonomy (NCBI): domain Eukaryota; kingdom Metazoa; phylum Chordata; class Actinopteri; order Gymnotiformes; family Gymnotidae; genus Electrophorus; species Electrophorus electricus. The sequence continues at coordinate 8,832,203 of NC_137500.1, read as the reverse complement.
CCACTGGTTATGGATAGGAAAGCGCAAATAAAAATGCATACAACATATTCTGAATTTCAGCAGACTATGCTAGAGAAACAAGAAGAAAAAGAGAGGAAATATATGCGATGCAGAAATGAGTTCTGGAGGCAGCCAGCGACTATTCAAGAAGCACATGGTACTGATACCTCTGAGAAAAGCAACCCAGGAGACAGTGCTTCACTGTGCTGTAGACTTCATATGCAATCTGAGCCGACTCATAAGAATAAGCATCTCTAGGAGATGTGAGCACCCTCCTTGAGGTTTTCAGTTAGACTCAGGTGGGTGTGTTTCTTCAAACATCAAACTGTAAAAGCGCTCCAATTACTGAGCTACGGAACCTTTTTAAAGCTTTAATCTTTTCAAACTTTTCCGAGAGTGTGTACAGCCTGGGGAGTGTGAAGTAACTGAAAGTGGTAGATGCTCATATTGGTTATGTATGACGTGAGAAGAAATCAAAGAACCAACATGTTTGCAACAATAATGTAATTGTGTAATAGTGTAATTTCAATAGTGTGATTTCAATAAAGTCATTGAACTTGAAAGAGTAAAAGCAGGGACCAGTCTAAATGATGAAACATCTGATGAAGGACCTCTATTCTGTTTCTCTGAAAACTGTGTACTTTACTCCGATTTTGATCTCTACATCTCTTACTACAGTTACTCACCTAATCTTCTTGAGATTTCTCTCTCTTTCTCGCTCATATATATATATATATATTTTAGTGCTCCATGTCTATAGTGTTAGTGCTCTGGTTACCACTGAAACTGCCACCAGTGATGCCTTCACCTTTCACATTTTCCAGCTCTTCTCTCAGCCCTTGGTATTTGTAATGTGGAGCGATTGTGCGGTAGAGGCATATGCCGAGAAGAACAAGATTTATTAGGGGCAGATTCAAAATCAGAGTCATAATCATGGTGCAGGATCATAGAGCCAACATGAACACTTCTGGGAAACATAGTAAACAAAAGAAACAAAAACACATGGAAACAGAAAAGGGAAACAGGCTACAACAAATGATACAACTTACACGATCAGAGTTTTGCACCAACAACAAAGTGAAGTGAAGTGAAGACAAGACGACAGAGGCTAGGATAACAATGACCAGCAAACTCAAAGAGGTATATATACACAGACTAATGAGGGCTTACAAGGAACAGGTGATACAAATGAAAGGCCAGGAAACTCAAAAGAGGGGCGGAACAACAAGGAAGCAAAGCAAAACAAAGACTTGAGACAGGGTTACCACGGAGACAGGGTGCTAGGAGGCGCCAATCGTGACTGTATTTCTCAAGCTTATCATGTTCCTTCCTTGTTCTTGATGTTGCTATCATTTGGGATTGTTACATCTATCATTACAGTCCTCTTCTACTGTCGGATGGGTTAGCCATTATCATTTTATCAGCCTGTATCTGGGAGTCCCACAGGATCTTAACTCTGTCACACCTTTGTGGTGTATCCCACTTTGACCCTGGAACCTCCAGCCTATACTTGGCACAGACGTTTCTGTATACTATGACAGACATTTTGTAATGCCATTCCATGTACGCTCTGCCTGCTAGCATCTTGTATCCTGCTGTTTTGTGCTAGATGGTCTCATGGGCATCTTTGCACAGCCTGCATCTGTGGTCCAACTTCTACTGAACTTGCATTCAGAGCTTGTGCCTGTGCATGCCATGATTAGTGCCTTTGTACCATCTTTTAATCCAGCCTTTTCCAGCCATTGGTAGGATTTTTTCATATTAGACACTTCTAATATTTATCCTCCCATGATGGTTCCTGCTCCTTCTCATTCCAATCCTCATCCGGTTTCTGCTGTCTGAAGTACTCTCTTAACCCCTTTCCACCAATGAGGAATGAGTTCTGTTCTCATTCACGCACCATTCCAGTTCACATTTCTGAGAACTTCGGTGCTATTCTGACAACCAACCTGCATTTGCACCCATTTATATTGGAACCAAGGATGCGTCATTAATACATGGGCATGGCACAGTGCACAACAGAAGTAAACAGTAGTAACAAGATGGTGGTGCACATAGATTGATGTGAGCATGATGCGAGCATTTGTGCTGTTGTTACAGATGGTTGTTTTTATTCAAAACACAAGCATGGATCAACTATTGGTTATAAGAAGACTGGCAAAAATAATAAAAGATAATTAAATAATAAGAGTTAATGAAGTATGTTAGTACAATGAATATAACAATATTAAATAGTCATGGAAATTGAACAACACTACAAGTAAGTTTAATGTAATCAACCTATTGTCATTAGTGGGCTATGTGGAAGGAGATGCAGTGTCAGCTTCTAGTTGTCACAGGACACTCCCCCGGCCCACAAATCATGTAGCACAGTCTGCTGTGTGTGGGGTGGGGGGTCCCCCGTGATGGGATGCACCTGCACAGGGTTTAACATAGTGTTTGTCCGTCTATTTAAACCCCTGTCAGTGCATGCTTCGGTGTTGGTCATTGTTAATGTCAATGTCAATGTTCATGTCAATGTTAGTGTCAGTGTATGTTAGCCATAGTCGAGGTTTATGTAGTCTATGTTAAGGTTCACGTTCACTGTTGTTCTTTTGTGTGAGTGCCATCATTGTCATTTGTGTTTCATGTTGATAAATGTTTCACAGCGTCAAGGGAGTCTGTGCGTCCTGTTCTGCGCCCTAAGTTCCTTCCCTTCCATGGACTCGCCAGCAAGACTAGAGTTTGCTATCCCAGAAGGGGAAGCATTGGGAACTGCACCCCTAGGGAGGGGTCATCGTCGGAGAATGCCTCCCCCATGCATGTTACGAGAAGCATACCGGATTGCCCTGAGGGAGGCAGGGATTCTGTCATCCTCCCTCCGTTCAAGAGGTCTTCCGGGCTTTTGGTTCCTAGCTCGCCTCATGTTGGATGGGCACCAGGCAAAGCCATACAGTGTTTCTGTAAGTGTACACGGCGACCTGGGGCTCGCAGTCCTGGAAAAGACGAGTCGGGAGCCGGGTTCTGTCACGGGACGCTACCCCCTCCCCCCCAGTCACATGGTACCGCCTGCCACGTGTATGTATGTAGCCACACCCCTGTGATGGCACGCACCTGCATGGGGTTTAACGTCGAGTGTTTGTCCATCTATTTAAACACCCCTCAGTGCATGCCTAGGTGTTGGTCATTGTCAATGTCAATGTCAATGTTAATGTTCATGTCAATGTTAGTGTCAGTGTATGTTAGCCATTGTCAAGGTTTATGTAATCTGTGTTAAGGTTCACATTGTGTAAAACCATTTGTGTGTTCATGTTCACTGTTCTGGCACTCACACAAAAGAACCTTTGTCATTTGTGTTTCATGTTAATAAAAGTTTCACAGTGTCAAGGGAGTCTGTGTGTCCTGTTCCGTGCCTTGTGGAACTCAGGCCATTGTCACACTAGTGTTGCTGTAACTGAATGCAGCGCCCCAGTTGTCTGGTTTGCTGGTCTGTCAGCATGCCATCAAGCACAACATAATGCACTGGCAAATTACCCCATCCAGCTCCACTGCAGGATAACACGTCCTATACCACTTGACATGCCCCTTTGGTTCCAGCTAGGAACAAACTTTTTATGTTCTGAAACGTATTTATTTTGGTGGAAATGTACCAAATGATTTAAAATTAGTTACATGAACTGAACAGGTTGCAGTTCCTTGCTGATGGAAAAGGGTTTACTAAGCACTTGGGACCATCTTCCTGGTGTACTTCTGGATCTTGGTTGTTTCATCCTGGATAGTTGCCCTGATGTTCACTAGTCCTCAGCCCTCCTCCTTCTGCTTAGGGTACAGTTTCAGAGTGCTGGGTTTGCGATGAAATGCTCGGTGCATTGTAAGGAGTTTCCTTTTCTTGATGTCAGTGATATTGATCTCTTCCTTTGGCCAGCTGATTATGACAGCAGAGAATCTGATGACTGGTAGAGCATAGGCATTGATAGCCTGGATCTTGGTCTTCCCACTGACCTGACTTCGCAGGACTTGCCAGACCTTTGTACGTATTTGTCTGTAGCTGCTTTCCTTGTGGCTTCTTCATGGTTCCCATTTGCCTGTGGGATTCCAAGGTACTTGTAGCTGCCTTCGACATCTGCTATGTTACGTTCTAGTAATACAACCCCCTCAGTTCTATCTACCTTTCCTCTCCTTGTAACCATCCAATCACACTTATACAGACCAAATGACATTCTGACGTCATTGCTGTATATTCTGGTGAGATGGATTAGTGAGTCTCATTCACTTCTAGTGTACATCTTGATGTCATCCATGTAGAGGAGGTGGCTGATGAATGCTCCATTTCGTAGCCGGTATCTGTAGCCACCCTTGGTAATCTCACTGAGGAGGTTCAGGCCTACACAGAACAGCAGCAGGGGCAGGGCATCTCCTTGGTAAAATCTGCACTCGATTGTGAATCATGCTATTAGTTTGAAGTTGGCCTCTAGGGTTGTCTTCCATAACCCCATTGTGTTCTTGATGAAGACTCTTAGAGGCTCTTTTTTGCCCCCTTCACATAAAATCCTCTGTTAGTTCTGATAACTGCTTTGGGTATTACTACTTAATGTATTTTATCTTATTTTATTGATACCTTTGTATTTGGAGCATTTTATACATTTTATACTTTTTTATTTTATTTTGAGGCACTGAGCATCGTCCGATGACATCATCAGCGAGAGACTGTACCTTATCCCCAGTTCTCAGTAATTTTACTGAGGATATGTAGGTGTTTTCTAGAGTTTTTTATGCTAACTTTTTAAGAGTCATTTGAAGTACCAATTTTAACACTTTAAGAGTAGTTACAGGATAGTGTATGTAGCTGTGTTCTTTTAATTAGTAGTGAACAAAATTTTAGTGTTTTATCATGTACAGCTGTGTTTTATCATGTACATGTCTTGAGTTAGGTAAAGAGTGTGTAGCAGCTAGTTAAGCTAATGTAGCATGTATTTTTATCTTTTCCCACAGCAAGTTGTGTGCGTGTGAGCACAAGATCACTCATTTCTTGCAGGTGCAGTAATGTTCATAGTGTGAAACATTTTTTATTGTACAATTGTTTTATTTAGTTTGTGGACCAAAATGTACATATAAAGTATATGTCTGCCGTGGGTGGAATCCAAGTAATCCTTTGTGTTGTGTAATCTCTTGTCTGCAAAGCTAGTGAAACCATCTGTAAGATATTTGCAGTTTATATATTTGTAATATTTATAACAGAAATCTCTGAGTATAGACAGTTGTTTGTGTGTGAGAACAAGAGCACTCATTTTGTGAGGTATACAGATGTAAACTGCAGGACTGGCAAACCTTCGGTGATGTTCCAAAAGCTTTGAATAGTCTGGGCATCAACCAACATACAGAACTAAAATTGAGCTTATACAAGAACATTGTGATTCCTGCTGCCATTTACACATGCAAAACATGGAAAATTATAGTCAAAATAGCACCGAATATCCCCTCCAATGCTGCCTCAGGAGGATCCTCAAAATCAGATACCTGGAAGACATCACGAATGAAGAAGCGTTACAGAGAAGCAGTTCCGAACGATTAGAAGATATTGTCATAGAGCGAAGATTGCAATTAGCTGGCCACATACAGTACACAATATGCTAAATCAGTGGCACCCTAAAACGGCAGTGGAAGTTCTAGGATAACCTTTTTTGTGGGCTAACCACTATTTTGTGTGTATACACACACACACACACACACACACACACACACACACAGAGAGAGAGAGAGAGAGAAAACTTCACATACAATTATACATACAACATACATACACACAATTATACTACATACTTATATAGTGCATACATACATACAATATGTAATACATACATACAATACTATATACTTATATATTACATACTTATATATGTAGAACACAAGGTTACCAGAGAAACAGCAAACATCCTGTTTCCTTGTGTACTTTACTGCAATTTTGACTATACATCAATATAGGCCTGGGTGTTTGAGTATGCGGTGTAGTATTTTTGGTGTTTCAAGGACTGTGCTCTTTTGGACTAAAACTGATATTTTCATTCCGGTGCTCTATTGGAGCCAGTCCTCTACTGGGGCAACCTTTGTATTAACCTTCCATATTCTTTGCATTTTTTTCTATCAGTCCTTGGTATTTTTCCAGCTTCTCATATTCCTTCCTTTGGATGTTTCCATCACTTGGGACTGCCACATCCATTACCACTGCTATATATGCTAAATGCAGTGCTACATACACATACATATGTATGTGTTCATTTTTATTTCATTAACATAACATCTAAACTAGTTCACTTTTGGAATTTTTGTTTTTAACGATTTGTTTGTGAGATTCTGAATGCTGTTCATTAGTGTATTTCTGTAGCTTGGTACCAATTCATTATTTTTACAATCAATTTGAGAATTTGACCCATGCGCATAGCAGGTTTCTTCATTTAAAAAAATAATAAAATAAGGGAATAGAGGCCTATTTCATTTTCTTAATTAGAATAGTTCCGCCCTGTTGCCAACACTACAACTTTAGATTAAAAGAATCTTAAAATCTTAATCTTAGTGATCTTGCTGACACCCCAGTAGGATACAGCATTTATCTACATATCCATTTGTAACCCTTTGTATTTTTACACATAATGAATCCTGAATATTTGTATGAAAAAAAATACATGCAGACGTATGGTCAAAATTTTGCTGTCAGAAAACTCAATTAAATTGGTTAAATAATATGTACAATTGTATATAATAGTGGTACAATTCAGTCATACAGTTGAAAGGGTAATAAATGCTATACAAGTATATTTCAAGTATATTTTATTTATTATTCACCCATTCACTTTATTAGAAACACCTACCTACACCCACTGGGAGATTTATTAGGTACATCTATGTTATAGGTGTGCAGCCCATCTCTTCTCATGCACAATCTGTCAGCCTTCATCTACTCAGTTCATCATTGGCTAATGACTATATGCTGACTGGATATTATTTGCATCATAGATCATTATGAACAGAGCACTAACTTTATTTGTTGCTGGGCTTTTTATACATGCTGGGTTGGGAGTGCTCTGCCATGCAGGAATATGGAGGTAACAGTGGTCCTGTGGTCAGGAATTGACCAGTGTTGCAGAGTTGGAGGATGGCTAGATATGATACTGGGCAAGGTAAGGCAAGACACGATCACGAAGCTGAGCATCTAGAACAAGGACACTGGATAATAGCTATGGCGCAAAATATGGGAAACAAAAGTGATGAACAAACACTAACCAAAATAAGAGATAAACAATAAACACTAGGAAACCACAAGCCACAAATGGCACATAATACAACGAAGACTGACAGGCAAGACCAGCAAATACAGTGTTTAAATACACATGGCACTAACAAGATGAGGAGACGCCACCACTTGGAGACAATCAAGGACGGAACCCGGAACAAAAAAAACCCAAAACCTAAACAACACACGTGTAAGCCATGGGGGGGATGGCGCAAGAGGAGGGAACCATGACACAGCAGTTTTCCTTTGGCCATGATGTGGAAGACAGAATCAGCCTATAACTATCGTTCTAGTTTTGCCGTCCGTGGAAGTGAAAGAAAGCACACAGGAACAGAGACCTACCAGGGAATGTGTCCTTCCACCATTAGGCTTTGACCAGAACCAAAACCAGAATTTCTAAACAATATTTAGCATAATATTTCTTCAAAATAATTATTTTCGCTTGTTTCATTTGTCCATATAGCATTCTGACATAAATATCAATAATCTATTTTCTTCCTCATCTTCAAGTTACAAAAGTAAGCCCTACTTATTATATAACACTAATTCTAGACAATCCCAAAGACAAATAATCAATCTTCAATTTGAATACATACTGTTTACACAGCAGTCTAGGGTTAACTAGTGTCTAGATGATGTGATAGCACAAAGCGTTATAAATGTCAGGGCATTGGAGTTTACTAGCAGTGCTAGAGAGATATATTTTGTAAAGAATAGATCATTATCAATTGTTTGTGAGTGTGTTTAGATATAAACATTTAGCAGATAACAAAAGAACCCTTTTGAGTAACCTATTATTCAGAAGTAAAGAGACCAATATGAACACTGAAATGAACTACTGACAAGCCTCAAAAGACAAATCTTTCTTAAAGCTATTATGTGCTTTGATTCATTCATTTATTTAGGCTGTTCCATACTACCAGTACAGTGCTTATGAGTACATATTTAGGAGTAATCATGGTGAATGTCTAGACATCAAGGTATCTCACCTTTTGATGAATACATACTGAAAAGTGATTCATTCATTTCCTGTTTACTGCTTTCCCCTTCTCTTGGCTATGGAATGAGTAGGTGTGGAATATATTACTGATTTCCCTTCATAAAAGATAAAGCATAACAGACACCTATTACTAATGCAAAAGATAACTGTTGAGTTGTACACCCTGACACAGAAACTCTGCTTAGGCTCTTAATGGACTACTAAAACCATTGACTCCAGCAAGAGAATTCACACTGCCTGCAATTCCCCACTAGAGTCTCTATGGAGTCATGGCTTTTGATTCCACCAAAACCCAGCCTCCACCAGTTCCCAGTAGGGGCCAGCAAAACAGATTCTAGATTCAGTTTAAATATCTGAACATGCCAACATTGTTTGATGTTTTTAACCCTTGGCTGCAAGGTCTAAGGGGAAAAAACATGTATCCATGAGTAACCTTGGATTTCTCAAGGGGGTCTAGAAATGTGGGTTTGAAGTGGAACCAAATGTAATATTGAAAACTGGTGGTGTTAGATTCCTTTGGATAAATCTAATGAAATGTCACAAAGAGAAGAAAAAAAACATACATGTAAACTGTGTAACCGAAACAATGCATGATTTCTCAAGAGATGTCGCCAAAAGGACCATAGAGAATATAACAATTAAACTAAGCTGAAAACCTACAGAACAGCTAAAGTGAGACTGTGATGTAGCTGTTGACACATATTTTTAAAATGTATGTGGATACAATACAAAAGACAGTCAGCACAGTGTCTATTTGCTGTTTTGCAATGTGAGTAATATATGTTTGTGAATGATAAACATGCATCAGTCCCAAACACTTCCATTGTGATTGAAAATGCAACTGTAAATAACCAACTTCTCTGATTAGTTGAACTGAAGTCAACAGAATAATTATTTAAATAGTTATTTAGACTATAAGGGATAGTCTAAATATCAATATCTTTTTAGAACAACACACCAAAAACATTTAATTAATGCTAGCAGGAAAAAGATTTTGCAGTTGCTTGCAAGGAAAATAAAAATGGTCTAATATTAATGTTTAATAATTAAGATATATGACATGGGAAGTGAATGAAATTCTTCCTCCTAATTTTCAGTGGCAATTATGTATTACTATGTAATTGAACATTAATAGCCCTAAAGGTTCAGTGTTAAGGGTTATTGAGGAGTTAATCGCTTATCTGACTGTAACCATGTGGAAAGAGAGTAGCATAGCAATTCGTGCATGTTTGTATTTTGCGTGTGTGAATATCTACTCAAGAGCATAGTCTATGTGTAATTATTTATCCAGATGAAGTCATGAAGTGGCATGTATTGTGGCTCTGTAGCTGCAATTTTATTATAATTACATCATGATAAAAAAGAATTGTACTTTCTGTCAGGGCCAAGCCAGCCACCCTGCCATTATGAACAGTGGTCAGTAACAGGGCTTATTAAACGATGCAGTATCAAGAGAAGCCTGAACTATTCACAAAATTGTAAATGGGGTCAATTACATTTCTCATGCATATTCAAGAAAGATTAGACAGAAAGATTAAATATACATTATACAATGACTTTGGTGAGAAAAAATAATGATGATGTGTGAAAGCCACAATATAATGAGTATTTCTAATTATTATGAGTGAAGTTAAATCTTGTTCTTATGAGAGAGTCTAAAACCTAGCTTAGCCATGGTAGCTATTCCTTACTGGGCCTTTTTGTGTATTCAATAACCAGTACATATTCTTAAATCTCCCACTCATAAATAAGTGGAAGATGCAGAAGTGGGTCTACTGAGCAAGTTGCTTTGCGGTTATGACTATCAACCTCCCAAGCAACACAGAAAATATAGAAAATGTTAACATCTACCCTGTGTCACTTACATGTTTTATCATTTAGATTCAAAAGTATGTCTTTCAATTTTAAATTTCTTTATTTCACTTCTGTCATTTTCCTAGTGAAAAAGCAGGATGTTTTTTTTCTATACCTTTATTACCTGCAAACGTAGGAACCTGCCAACCTACAAGACCTTTCAGAATGGAGAATTTAGTGTGGGAGCTGATCAAAAACTAGTAGTTTGAGAGTGCTCATCTAATTCTCTCCCTGTCCAAAGATTCCAATATCAGCTATCCAACAAAATTAAACTGGCCACACAAATCAAGTCCTGATTGCTAAGGATCATTACTACCTTATTTTGGAAGCTTAATGGTCAGTGCTCATGTTTACCTCTGGTCAGATCCAGGTTCAAGCCCAAGGTAGGGTGGCTGCTTTTGTTACACTCCATATTTTCCCTTATGAACCTCCTTATGCATAAGTGAAGGTTTCTTAAATAGCGTATGCTGTGTGTAATGAAAATAGTTAATGCTGTTTTCCTCAGTTATACACATCATCTACAATGTAAATTAATCAGGCAGTTATGCACAAGACTCTTAAAAGGCCAGTCTGTCATTAACTGACACTGTGCCAAATTCAACTCAAAACATCTGTTCCAGCAGCATCGATCCCTCTTCATCTCAATGGGAACTTTAGATGCTGTCAATCACAGATATGATCTCGCTGAAAACAGGGGATCTGTATCATCATGGGAGCCTAAGCATTGTGTTACTTTGGGGCTGTGACTTGTATTCTCATTTGACCCAACTCCCAGAGCATGAATGGATTTCGCTTTCCCTGTCCTATTGCACTTTGAGTTCACTGTGGACTCTAAATATAAGAAAAGAGAAAAGCGATAAATGATTAGTGCTTTGTAAAGAAGGCCCCAGTGTAAGATATCACATACTAAGTGAGTTTTTTTAAAGAGGCTGCTATAAGGCCTGTAATATTTCATAAAGTTCCTTTTCAGTAGATGGTAATTCAGTTACAATAAAATACTTCAGTTATACAATACAATTTAGACTACTTTTGATATTTTTAGCCAGTCAAACTATATCAAGAAATATAATACAAAACAATTGTCTGTAACCTTACATCTCTGCTCTGAATTATTTTATGACATTAAGATAACCACCAGACAAACACACAAATAATCTCTGTCATTCTTATGTTTTAGGTTAAAATGGTTATCTGATGAGAGTCTGTTTTTGTAAATATGCTTCCACCAATGTTGCATTTCTAGGCTTAAATGGAGTCTTTGTGGCCATTCCTTATAAAACAATATATAATGCAATTTCCATACATTAAATTACTACTGTACTAGTAAGTTACAGCAGTTTTTGGTTGCAGCTGGTTAAAATTCATTCCTGGTCAAGAATATACTATTACATTAAAAACCACAAGAAACAGTGAATTTCTTCTACCTTCTCACTATATCTTGCCACCAAACGAGACCGTGTCCTGGAGCATGCATAAATAATGGTAATGATCCCCGAGAGCTGTGGGGAGGGGTGCTGCTGGAGGGTTCTGCACTCAAATTAGTTATGGAGTGTGTCTGAAATGAAAAGGACACATGACAAATGATGTTCCTGAGGTGGTACGGTGTGCTCTCAATCTCTACTACAAGGCATCTCATCAGATGTTACATGGTGTTTGGTGCTTGATTTGCATAATTAGTATTCAAACTATAGCTAAACTATGGACAAACTGCATTTTTTTTATCCTAAAAGTCCTTACCCTTAGCTGCCACTGATATGTATGTCTTGATCAGTGAATGCATTATATTAACTGAGGGGGAAAAATTGTTGATTAGTTGTCAAGTTGAATTTATATGGTTAACTAATGCTCCACTCTCTTTTGAATTAATAATCTGGATTTTTAGATATTTTTCTTAAAACAAACAAATGTTTCACTTAAACAAAAAAAAAGTTCAAGGAAGGCATTTAAAAGTACTGAGGAACAATTATATTTCACAATTATATCTAAACCTACTTCAGGGGTACACTCTAAAACATCAAATATATCTGAAGATGCATTTGCATACATCTTGACAAAAACTAAACATTTGACCACAGGCAGTCCTCCAGGTGTTATCTGATTGTCCTTCATACAATGTAAATGAACGATCTTCTTCATTCATCTTATTGTAGATGTGTCATGTTTATGGGGAAACAATTAAAATCCTTAGCATAATGCATGAAAAAGGAGAGTCAGTGAGGCAGCTTTAGAGTGCATCTATGTACACTGAAAATTGTTCATATTTAGTTGTTTTAGGCTCTCTGATCACTGTTTATACACTCACATTAGTTGTGAATCAGTACAAATAACTAGTGATCATTTTAAACATGTTCAGGTGCATTTTCACCATTTTTAAAAGTTTGTTTACATTTTTGTGTGAGAAACCTGGTTCTATCTAAGCTATTATTTAAAAATATGTCTACTGTAACGGCTTCAGTTTGCCTGTTTGATGTAGTTATGGTAGAGCAAAGAGTGCTCAAGCTGTGCTGTAATGAGGAGCTTTTCAAGCTGTCCAAAACCCAACTATTTTCTTTGGTACGTAATCATGGGCTTTAAATCTCTGATGATTTTTGACCCAGAGTTTCAAATCACAAGTAGCCAAGTGGCTATTGAAAACACAGCTACATCAACACTAATTGGAAAAATTGTTTCCACACTAATAATCTTTACCTTAATTACATGGATCATATACATTTTGCCATTTTACTAATATCAAAATGTAAACTCTCTAATTTAATTACAACAAAAGGCTCCTGTTCAGCCTAAAGGAAGCCAGGCTCCATGACGAAGAGTGATTACGAGAAAGCACCAGTATGATGGCTTAGGTTAGCATAATGGACTGAGTTATTAATTTTCTGTATTTTTGCCAAATGCAGAAAACAAATCTTGCTTACTCTGTCATGGTATCAGCAGAATCTCAGCAATGGATCTGTGTACAGTTCTGCTGAATGGCCTGCTAGCAATATCTACATGTACTGCTAAGGAAACACTACTGAGTTTTTCAGGGGCAGCTCAGTTTCCATCTCATTGACATCAGTGGACTTTTTTGCGCTTATTCTGAATTTTAAAATTAGTTGTTTTTTGGAAGAAATAGTTTCTTCCCTTTGATTTCAATCATTTGAATTGTCCATATTGTGAAAAAAATGAAACTGACAACTTTCTGTGATTAACAAAACCTTGCACTGGACAGAGTGCTAGTGAGACTATTTGCCAGTGATAATGGGGTCAGTGGGTCATTGTTTCAAAAGGAGGTAAGACAATAGGGCAATAACCAGACTCTTAACACCTATAATTCTGTTGCGAAAAAGTAACAGATGCCCTTGGCACCACTGCTCTCAACCAATTCAACAGACAAGTGGGCCAGAGCCAAAGCCAGGCCTGGGAGGAATCCCATCCAGTAGAAATGAGGATCTTTACACATGAGCAGTTTCTCCCAACATCTAATAACCCAAACTAAGACCTGGAAAACTAGAAACATCGGCAGTGTAATAAATGTGTTCACTCATTCTTATGGAAGGCTAATTATGTAGATAAACTCTGCCCTGTTTCCACTAGTGTATGGTTGGGCTCACTCACATAATATAATAATTACTCATTCTTTTAAACAAAGCTCAAAGAAGAGTGAGGCATACTCCAGCTGTCACTCATGAATGAGACATGGTAATAATTTTGTGACTTTTACTGAGAATACTGTTATCATGTGTAATCAGGACCAAGCCTCATAAATCAACCTTGCAACATATTGTTTTATTTACAGTTCATTCATGAATACAATAATGGTGACAGTAAGTATGGAATCACGATAAATATTGCTTTCTGAGAACATTTGAGTGTCCCATTGATTTCAGCTAGTGTTTGTGTAGCTCCAGGCTACTGGTGCTAGCACATTGTACACTAAACTGCAGTTTTAATGACTGATCTTTTTTTTTAATGCTGGTTAATAGAGAGCATCTTGAGGCATTTTATCTGTTGAATCAGGTTGACATTTGATACAGCAGAGTTAAAAAATCCCATGTATTACTTTTTCTCTATTGCATTGCACATTGCTGCCAAAGACAAATAGATAGGGCATATGTCAGCAAGATATGTCATTAGCCTTAAAACTAATGCCTGTATGGTGAATAAGCAACTTTACATGTCAACTTTAAATGAACAGCCTCTTTAAATGTCAAAAATAACTGCAATTTTAATGCTGATGCCCTCTGACCCTAATGTTAGTCATTACTAGACTAAAGGGTATTGTTTATTGATACACAAAGAATGAATCACAACAATGAGGAAACTTTCTATTCACTGTCATGCAAACAACAGATATTGTTCATTTTGAAGCTAGTGGACATATTGCATGCTTTAGAATATTGCCTTTGGGCATAAACTACACGGTTGAACTCACAAAACATAGATGATGCAAGAGTTGGGGAATATTCCCTTCTATAATAAGGTGCACAATTCATTATTTCCTTTTCATCACATTTCCATGTACTTAATTCTCTTCTTTCATGCTACGAGAGACCAATGTCTTGGATTCTAATAAACTACATTAATTGTTTCAAGTCTCTCCATATCAGCACAATTATAGTTGCTTCAGCAACATAGGCACACAGGCAAATCTATTATTGATCTGAGAGAATAAGAAAAAAGAAGATAGCTAGCTGAACAGAAAGGAAGAGAGAGAGAAAAACAAATGAGGGAAAGAGACGAACTCACCTCTCTCAAGCAGATTGACTTCCGTTCCTGGTTTTTCTTGCTTGTCACCTACTTCATTCTTCATGTAACTGCACAGCCAATAGATCAATCTGATAAACAAGATTTCCTTGTATTTTTCTACTATTTACTCTGTGACTAAGCGTGAGGCAAAACCAACAACTAAGTTTCTGTAGATTAAGGCAATGATGTTCTATCAGCTCCATAAAATTAAAAGCTTCTGAAATTACTTAGTTCTACCAATGTCTGCATTTTCCAGCAGGACCAACATGACCATAAGTGATCTTAACACCATGATTTGATCTTATTTCAGATGGAATTCTCAGCTCATTACAACAAATGTACCATGATAGGTTAAATGACTAATTTTCAATTAGACTCAATGACGTGTGGTGATAATGAATCTCTGATAGAGGACATCATTTAAATATCTTCAACTTTGACTTCAATTAATAGACTTCATTTAATTAGATTAACATCCTACTCAGATTTTCACAATCGGTAACATATACACAATGATGCACACAGGACTGCAAAACATCCTTAATCAGACTTGAAGAGAACAATATCATTTCTAAAGCTACCCATCTTTTACTCAATCATCAGCTAGGTCAATGTTCTGGACCATTTCCACTCATTTAATCTACTATGGCTTCAGAGTGTCATCAGGACTGTGGTTGGAAAGAAGCGTTCATAAGTATACCCTATGGGCAGTGTCACTTAAAATTAAACAATGAAACTACAAGTGTCACAGTGCTTGTAGTAACAGTGCATCATCAAACGCATTGTCATTTCTCTCCAGAAAGTGGTAGTCTTTCTAGCCTCTTTTGAGGAATTAATCTTGGTTTCAAAATATTAAAATTATTCCAGTTCAGCCATCCTCTGCATTGTATAAGCATTTCATGAGGGGGTTTGGCAGTCTCCCATTTTTAACCAGAAAAGTTGAAGGCAGGTAGAATTTGTACTTGCCCTTAGCAGGCTACTGGGTTTATAAGGTAAAAAGCTGGCACTGTGCCTTGGTGGTTAGCATGTTTGCCTCTCAGCACTAGAGTCTTGAATTCAAGTCCCTATCTGGGTGGAGTTTCCATGTTCTCTCTGTGGGTTTCCTCCCACAGTCCAAAAATATACTCTAAATGGTGCTCTGTACTGGTCTTAACCTCCTTCCCCCTCCCCACCTGGTGCAGTCCCCCAGGGGGCTGTGGTGTCTGATAGTATGCTGTGTGCAAATTGGCTACTGCTTCTCATCAGGTGTGTGTGTGTAAAAAGAAAAGCAAGATTTGCAAAGTGTCCTTGAGTTGGAGAAACGTGTTATATAAATGCAACTAATAATAAAAGCTGTTCATTACAGCAAAGCCTTCTCTAATGGAGTCCTCCAATTACCTAAAAGCTGTGTTAAAATAATAAGCCTTTGGCTGAGATGTTTTCACTAAAAGTAGGACTCAAAAGTTGGTGTGGTCTGTACTTGCATTTATTTGGTCTGTATTTTTCCTTCTCAATGTCTTACAGTTACCTTACAATGTTTTTCTTCCACATACGCTGATAAAGGAGGTAGGAAGCTATGAATCAGTAGTATTTTCTGAAATATAAAATAAAGCCCATCCAGGTTCAAAGCAAATATTGTCTTTCACTGATGCATATCAGACAACGTGTGATGCTTTGTCTGAAATTCAGAAAAAAAATAGAAAAACATTTATTTGGCATTGCAATGTTTATTAGAAAAATATACTGCATCATACATTTACATTCAACAGAAGATGCTGAGGTATAGTTGGCACTGATGGGGGAAGGTGCTTGAGATCAACATTTTGAAATTAAATCACCTCACAATAAAATAAATGTTTTTAAATAAATTGTGGCTTAAATTAAGATCAAATGATTCTGCAATGTGATGAGAATGCATACTGCATAACTTATATTTGGTATTTGCTTTATGAGTAAAGACTTTCATTTAATCTCCCGTTGTGTATTGGGCATACTGGTATAATATACGTTGTAAAATTAGCAGTTGTTCATTAAACTAGATTTAATGTAATGAAAACACTGAAGGTGTTCTGCACATCTAGCACACTGCCAACATACTACGGACATTTTAAAAGTCAAAATTAGAATTTTAAAACCAGCAAAGTTAGAGCTCACAGAGGAGTACCCCTCATTTGTATCATTTTCTTTATTTTTCTTATGATTTACATCTATTTAGTTAAATTATGAACAAGGCCTCAAGCAAAGTGCCTTTTGTCTCAGCTGGACTCTCTATATTAGGATAATTACTGAAAAATAAAGAGACCCTGTCAACATTTAGATCGTACATAAAACCTGTTTCTCTGACTTTGCAATTGTAGCTTGATTTCTGATCTACAAACAAAGCGCATGCTAATAATCAATATAAAGAAAAAAAATCTTATTATCTGGAACACCATCACATGTCTCGTTTTAATGTATTATAAAAAAATTATAATCCAAGTGTCTACTGACATGGTCATGGTATTTATTGGAATATTAATAACACTGAAAAACTGCAAACTGCTTTCATTACCTGAAATTAACACCATGGCAGATTCAAGTCATTTTCAAACAATTCAGTGAGTCATCAACACTTAAAGATTGTGACTTCACCTATGTCTGTAAATGTTACTAGTAGGCTTGTATGATGGAGCTATGTTATTCTTCGTACCTGTTAAATGTGTTGGTTATAAGCAATAACTGACAATAAAAACATAAAATGTATATTATGATCCATTTACTCATAAAAAAAGTTTCTCTGATAAACATACCAGCAACCCTCATCAAAAAAAAATTATTTAGCAAAATTGGTCTCAGAGCTCAAGTCTAAGGTATCTCCTTTAACTATGCCAGGGTATAAAGAAGGCTCATTTTAAAAGTGGTGAAACCTTACCCTATATTCCAGTTACTGTCATTACTCACAAATCTTCTGTAACAGACGTTCTCAAAGTCTATTCCTGGAGGTCCTGCTCAGCTCGAACTCTTGTTTCAGCTAGAGGCTTAATAAACTGGTTATGTAGAAACACAGTGGGAAAATAAAAGAACTCCCCAGGAACTGCTAGAGAGCATTCTCAAACATTCTTCTAGAACAAAAATGACTGATTGTCAGATTCTATCAACTTGGACCTTCTTGATAGCACATCAAAGTGATTTCAGTGCCTATTTCAACATGCTTTCATTCATATCAGGACCAGCTGACAGGAAAGGTTTTCACCAATATACTTAAAAAAAAAAAAAAAAAAAAAAAAAAGGATTCTATTCTTAAGGCTCAACGCTCCTTTTCAGTGTTGTAAGGGTTCAATGTGAATGGGATCATCTTGCCCTGTGATTGTCTTTCTCCATGTTCCTGACGCTTTCCTGTAGTTTCTTGGTTAAAAGGTGGCTGGATCTTCCACAGTACGTATGCATTGTGTTCTTTAACGTCTCCTCCAGGGGCTGAAGGAGCAAACTGACTGGGTCTCCCCCAAACGGGTACTAAACACGAAACACAAACATGTCACACCCATGTCAGATCTGATCATTACGTCTCATTACATAAAGCTACTGGATAACTCTTCCACAATAACTACAATAAACCTGACTACAAAAGGAAAAGAAACAATTTCATGACTGTATCAGTAATAACTATGTATACAAAAGGACAGTGGTTTATAGCTATTTACAAGTTTCCCCAGGATGGACACAAAGAAGTATAATAGTGGCTTTCACTACAAATAAGGTACACAAACTTTACTAAACCTGTGTGCCAGACTGAACTCTATAGGAAATTCAATGTTGTTCTGATTGAGTAAGCAAGTGTGCTTTTATAACTAGCACAGTAAATAAGATAAAATAATCTTTTATGGGGCCTCATTTGACTTGTTTTCTTACCTGGTATGAGGACACTCAAATGTATATTCTTTTTATCATCACTGATGGAAGACATATCCGACCCTGATGAAGCTGCATTTACTGGCTCCTATTGATTTTTATAAGAAGGATGGGTCTTGCTGGATGGTGCCCCACATTCTCCTGGTCCCAAACGAAGCATCGGCACTAAAAATTTTACTGCTCTTCCGTGGGGTTTGGCACAGTAATGGTGGGGCCTTTTATTGCCAACCAAACTCCAGTCTCAGTTAGTGTGTCTACTGGGACTAAGGGCTACAATAGGGTGTCTGTGTGTAGTGTGTGAAGGGTTTCGTGCAGCAAGCTAAAGAGGAACCTTGGGTCTGTTCTACTCATAGAAGAAGAGAAGGAGGAGGAAGAGGGAAGAGAGAGACAGACAGACAGACAGACAGACAGACACAGACAGACATAGTACATTTGGTAGCCAAAACTTGAAAGGTCATACTAATCTCCAATAAGAAAAGGTTTGCCAGGTGAAGGCCAAGTGTAATAGACTGCAGAGTAAACAGTTTCCATGCAAGAGATAACTGTTTAGCAATGCAGTGTTTTTCATACTCTCAACAATTGATGATGACCTTTTTAAAGCTATGCAAGGCTATACAGTAGGTGTGGGCCTGTCCTGCCAAACAGACTGCGCCCATTTGAATCATGGGCCTGTACTAATGACAGACCTCATTTAGCTAATGGTCCAAAATGCTTCCCCCACTGTCAGGGCCAAAGAGGTCTTGCCTGGCCATAATGAGACACATTGGCATGCTCTCTCTCTCCCTTTGTAAATAAAATGAACAAGGAATTGCCTCGTTGGCAGAAACCACAAAAAAGTGAGGGAAAGAGATACCTAAAACCTGATGAATAAAGGAAGGATATGGCGAGAGACAGAGAGAGAAAGGATGGAGAACTGAAGAAGGGAATGTTGGGCTTTAAAGATTAGCGCATTAAGAGCAATCGGTGTGCCTGACGAGGACAACGCAGATTAAGTCCAGAACACGATGGCCCTGTCAGGCTGATGGAAGAAGTTAACAGAGATATTGATTTCTCCCTGTAGCTACAGAGCAAACTCTGCCTTTCATTTCAAAACAATGTCTCAGATACAATTACACAACAAGCCTTGGATATACTTACACAAATGTGAAGAAAGTATAGAAGTACTCTCAGACTACCATACCTTTGACAAAATAGGCAGTGCAATTCAATATTGAGAAGGGCCAGGAATAAGCAAACATTTTACATGTCAGTCAGTTGTATTAGTGTGTTTGACGAACACTGCATGGTTTAACATGTAGCTGTGCTGAGTGTCAAAGGAGGGGATTACAGGCAGAGATGATCGTGTGAATTCCAGTGGGATTTGGATGTGGTAGACCAAAAACGGCCCACAGGGCCACAAGTGTTATGTCTGAAAAATATTTTGCAAGAAACAGTGCCTCTCTTCATTCTTCAATGCATACTGAGCATAAATTATGAAGAATAAGACAGCTAGCCAAATCTGTGTCAGCATGGACCCAAAGAAAACCCAATATGGCCTTTCCAAAATTAACCACCTCTAATTAAATTTTAGTCTGCTGTAATGAAAAAAAAAGCATGCTATTTAGTACTCATGCCATTAAGCAGAGCATCCTATTAAAAAGCTACACCTGCTTTCTCCTGACTCCTTTCATTGTTTAGCTTAGTTTCACAAGAAAAAAAAATCTATTAAATGATACCACAGGTTCTGATGAATAACTTACTTTCTGTATGGCTTCATATATGGCTCGGAATGCAGGTTGCTTGTCATCATGGTAAACACCTCTGTTGCCATGGAGAATATAAACACCATAATGTTCAGCAGCAGCACAGTTGCTTCCGTAGATACAGTGGTCTGGACGGTAGTTCCATTGGCATGGGAAAACAAACAGGCTCTCTGTGGGGTGCAGGATAGCATTTATTCGCTAGTCAGAAAACAAGGCTGTGTTTACACATTTGCCTCAAGGTGACAGCCAGTCTTTAAGGATTGTCTTGAAAAGAGATCAGCTGTTTTCATAAGCCTGTCAACTAAACATCTGGTGTATGCTCCTGGTTGTAATAATTAGAGAGAAGCAGTCATATAAAGGCATAAAATGTAAAAACACAGCAAAAAATAAGTAGGAACAATAAAACCTCACACTATTTCCATCACTTGTTCCATGCAAATACCATACTTGAAATCCAAAAACACTACTTTTAATGTACATTTAGTATTTCATTTTTTGGAGTTAGGACCTTATTGCAAATAATTAGTTTCTTTAAAGAATGTTTCATGTTACAGTCAGGTGAACTAATAAAAGGAAACAGTCAAGGCATAAAGACATCTGAATCTACCTGGGTTATGGTGGAATATGATGTTGAGGAGGTCTTGGTCCCCCCATGTGATATTGAGTTTGTATTTTTGCAGTAGAGGCATAAGCAAGTCCTCCCATTGCAGATGAACTGATGTCATGTCATTCTGTTCATACAACACAGAAAAAGAACATAATAAACAATATCAGCCATTTTAGCAGTGTTTGTTGATTACCTAGACAAATGCTTACCACCCACTTTATTAGAAATATTCATTTATAAGAAATATCCTGTAGGTATGTACAGATTACCTCAGTTTCCTATAAGTTTGTTAGCTATCCACTAACTCATCACTCAAACCAGCAGTAATACTGACACATCTAAAAAGCCAACCAGTGCTGCCATGTCTCAGACACTCAAATCAATACAACACCTACTACTGTTATCAGTGCTCCTGTGGTAAGAGACTGATGAATGGAGAAGATGGCTGACAAATTGTCTATGGCAACAGTTGGGCAGCAGTATGTAATTGTACACCTACAAAGTACACAGTTAACATACATGTACCTAATAGAGTGAATGTAGGTACATGGTGAAGCCTCTAATAAAGTGGGAAGTGAGTGTAAATCAGCAGTTGTGCACAACTTCAACAAAATGCAAGCAGCAAAGCAAACAGAAAGCAAAGCTTTTAACCTACTTCCTTGGTATTCTGGGGGTTTACAGATGGTTTACATGATCTAAATAACTATAGCTTCCTTGAATGTCAGAAGGGAGAGCACAATGAAACTCTCAAAAGTGGAAGTCAACTAACAGAATAACAGTGACCTCTTCTGGTTGTTAGAGGTAAATTAAAATAACACCAAAAGGATCTCAAGCATCTAAAAACAAGAGTAAATTCTACCAAAGAGCAAAAAAAATTAAATGGAAAACAAAAAGAAAATATGACATGCACACAAAAATGCAGTCTTCAATACCTTGAAGTGATTGGCTCTAATGCGGGTCATATTCATAAGCATTACTCCAGAGTTGACTCCAGTCTTGCCATAGTATGGGTGCCGAGCAAAACGATTATACCAGCCAATTCGTGGCTCCTCGTGTTCTGGTGCCATGGCAGCCATGTGACTGCTGTTGAACTGGGAGAGAAAGTTCCAGATTTCTTCTACTGGCTGCAGGAACAGGATGTCTGTGTCAACATAGAGCAAAGAATCCACCTCACCCAGGATTAACTGGATGAAGGGGTGTGGGTGGTAAATCACTGTTGTTGACCCAAAAGCAATTTTCCTTCATAGTTTTCCTGTGAAAAATTCAAATCAAGTTGCTAAAGAACCATGTCCTAAACACTTCAGCAGAAACGTCACATACGGATTTCTGCAGTAGGTAAAATACTTGTTCACTGCAGAGTAACCCCGAGCTAATTTACTTGGCTTGTACAAGAACTGTCTGTTTAAGGATGATTTCTCCCCTTTGGTTTACACTAAATAATAATTTTATGTCCCCTTTTAGCAGATGAAATGACTGACTGGTAGACTGATACATTATATCATCGGAGGAAAATCTATTGTACTCACAGGTAGGAAGAGTCTCTGAGAAGCACAAGGCTTAAACAGTCTCTTCCAATCCTTGGCATTGACATGGGGGAAGGTGATGGGGTAGATGGTGTAGTTGAATTTGGAACGGAACCTCACCGGCCACAACTCCAGCTAGCAAAGATACCACACTCAGATTTAACACAGATCCAGTAATGCAACGAATTACATATCTAAATAAATGAATTGAATATAGTTGTTGAATACTATCTGCAAAAACGTAAAGTAGCTTGTAGATGGTACAGTATAAAATATTCTCCAATTTTCCTAAGCCTCTCTAACTGAGGAATGACTGAGAATTCACAGGCCTTGAAAAGTCCTCTACTTGAATAGTTTTGGTGAGAGCCAAACCTTGGAATTCACTAGACAGAATGGTAAGAAAATTTCCAGTCATATTACTGACCAAAATGATCATGTTCTATAATTATCTGTATGATAATGTTTATGATAATAATGGTAGTTTGTTGGTGATATTAAAATATATGTTTAAAAATGAATATATACTGATATGTCTCCACATCATGTTAATAGACCATCATATTAATAGACATTTTACTGAAACTCTTATAACTCATCTATTGCCACTCAACCTTTACCTCATTTATAACTGCAGATAAAATATTATTTAGGCAGTAAATAATTTTAAACACAGCTGTGGCCCACCACAGTGGCATAATCACAGTGGCATAATAGTGACTGCTGTGCACTGGACTATCAGGCATAGCAGTGTTTCTGGAGTTTTTAAATGTGTCCGAGTTGAGAATTTTCTGCCAGCCAACAATATCTACCCAAGAACAACATGTTTAAACATAAATAAATGTTTTTAATAAAGTATGTGGTTAATTTATTATTTATAGCATAAATATTCATATTTTATTAAAGTATTTTATGTATACAATTTAATTCTTAATCATTTAGCAATATACTTAGTTCTAGCCTCAGAAGCAATAGCAAGTGCCCCAATAACCTCCTGTAACACACATGAAGTAACATTCAGTTCTTTTCTTCAAATCGCACACACACACACACATTTTATATATTACACACACATACACTTTAGAATCAATTTGTTTAGAACCACATTTACTTTTAAAATCCTAAAGAACAACAAGAAATGTTAGAACTAACTCACAGAAAATTTGAAGCCGGCATGGAGCTCATCTTCAGCGAAGATGTGAAAGTGTAGAGCTCTCTGGCTAAAAAGAACCGCAGACTTCAGCATGGTAAGAGTCTCCTCCAGCCTTGGGCCACATGCCACCACTGCCAACCTGACTGGCTCAACTCTGTATACCTCATAGGCTGTGGCTAATGTCTTATCCACAATATACCTACAGAACAAAAAGTACAGCATGGGTGGGTTTCTGAACCGATGCTCATCAAAACGGCGTAAGGAGGATGAAATGCAGGCTGAAGTTAGGGTCAAGGGTCATGTGTTCATTGCTTTTATGTTAGGCACTTAGACCTGGTTCTAGTTAAGCTGGATTCTGATGGGGAGTAAGAACCTGAAAACAAGATGGTGAGGGCACCTGCATCAGTGAAAAAGCAAAGCCCAGTTCAAACAATGTTCCATCTAACGTTGACGGCTACAAACTTAACTCGCAATCAAGTCAACCCATCCTACCTACAAGCCGACTCCATAAAGCAGTTCTTTCCACAAACATCGGGGGGTAGTCTCCAATAGGGATTCCAGTGTGAGACAGACAATGAATTACACCTGACAGAACAAGAAAAATATGCTCTACATGAAACACTCCTTTTTTCTTGTTAATTGTTCCGTTCCTTGTGCCTCTTTTCATGGGGCAAACCAAAACCTCAAGGACAACGTTGCTTCCACATCAGTAAAAACAGCTTCCCAGTTTACTAGAGTGAACGGACAACTCACCCACTCCTTTCTGGAAGTACTGACATACTATGGCTAGCGGCGATGGTAACTAGTTAGCTAACTAGTTCAGTAAGAAGGTGAAGGCATACTTAAGTTTCGGATAGCAATTTAATTTTGAATAGCTGTTCGTAACTCGCAACAAACAATGCTTCTGCCTAAGTACTAAAAGTTACATTTTTAGGGAACTCAAGATGACGGCTAACTAACCTATATGACTACTACAATCGCTTATATTCCGTATGACACGCTCCTGCACTATTAATGCTAGTAAGGTTCCTCGTGCTGATGGACAGCGCTAGTTCATAGATCAATAAAGTATTCCTTTAAAGCCTAAATAAAGCCTGTATACTGGAGTGTTTTAAAACATTCGCTCAAACTGGTTACAACAATTCGTTGGCCCGCGACCCAAACATATTAAAATAGTTTCCTTGCGGATTACCAGCTAAGCAACTGAGGAGCTAGCTAGCGTTACCCAACTGTACACACGTTAGCCCGACCATAAAACGCACTCTTTAATTTGCAAGCTGGAGCAGCTTTCTTCTTTAAACCCAACACGAAACAATTTAACGAGAATATATAATATGCATAAATCGCAGTTGGTTACCGGTTATTTGAAGTTGTTAGTGAGGTAAGTCAGCTAACTAACTAGCTAACGTTACCTGTCATTCAGGTCACCGTCCGTAAGGCCTTCTTCTCCTGGAGCTTTCCTGGTCAAACGCGAGGGATCGCCCTGTGCTAAGGGCGGTCGATCCGCTCTCGCCTCGGTCCATCCATTTGTGGTCTCAAGAGAGGAGGCAAGTTGGCTAAATACGTAGAGAACCGAAAAGAATACTGAAATAACACAAACAAACAAAAGACGAAAATATCGACGCATTTTCTATTAAGCATAGAAACTGTCAAATTAAGTCATGTCATCGTTGACCGTTTTGAAACTAGCTAGTACCATTTAGCGCTAGATAACACGCTAAATGGATCTACCATTCTCTGATTCCACTATAGCTACCTATACTGCCCCAGTAGTAAAGGAAAACTAGTAGGTGGTAACAGTGCTATACATTAACATTAACGAACTCTTGACAGCATTTGTATCTAGTTTATCAATATTCAGAACCACAGTTAAATATGAATATATTAGTATTAATATACTTAACATTAAAATAACTCCTACTAATGTAGACAAGGTTACAGTGTGTATACATTGATTATTTTTAATTACATTTTGTTGAATTTAGAAATGCATTATATAATTTTGCTTAAAACAGGATTAAGGTACACATTTAAAATAAAAATGACATTTATTTCATTATTTTATGAATGGACTTTAAAAAAGAGGATGAAAAACACTGCTAAAAACATCACTGGAAATGAAACTTTTATATGAAAAGATGGCTTTTCTTGACAGTCTATAGCCACATTAAATTCTGTTCTGTTTTGTAAATACAAAATGAACAAACTGATTACTGTAGCTCTACAGATTACCACCAAGCACACTAACCTATACAAACATGTAAAAATATGTTTTCATCATCATGGGACCATCATTCAGGACAACGCTAGACTGACAAAACTAACTGGTATTAATGAAAACACACATAAAAGGGAGTCTAGAACACTTTGCATCACATTTCTGCATTAAGCACATAGGAAAAAATTGCAAAATTCTTTTTTATATTGTGTTTATATCTTTCCATGTGAATAACCATTCTATTATTATTACTACTACTAGTTGTTGTTGTTGTTGTTGTTGTTCTTGTTATAAATATGTATCTCTCATACATCATTTTAATATTTTTAAAAGTCATATTCTGGCAATAAGATGCTGAACATATCGACCATGTTGGTAGAAAACTCTTAGCACCTCAAGATACACAAACCAATCTGCCAATTTAAGGACTCTAATGGAACTAATATGCTTTGAACCTGTTATAACTTAGTACATCAAATCAAGAAATACTTACTGTAAGAAAAAGAAAACAGTATCTCAAGGTTTAGAAATTTCTATGACTAATTTGATGACGCAAATCACAAATAACTTTAAAACAGTTTCAAAAGTAATTTTCTCATCATACAAGACATTAAACAGTGCCTGCAACCAGGTACTTATGATTTACAAATAGTTACTCAAAACTATTCACATTTATATTCTGTAAACTTTTCACTTGTGTACCAAATAATTTCTTACTAAAGGATAAACAGAAACTAAAACAATGCATTTCATCACATTATCAAAATATTATGGCTATATACTATAGCAGTGCTTCTCAATCTTTGTCCTGTGGACCATGTGCGCTGCATATGTTTGTGTTTTCATGTTTTAAGTCAAGTTGAAGGGCCTAGAATATCCTGTAGTGCCAGGGGCTCTGAGTTCTGTGCGTATCTAGATTGGGCTGTTGTGTTAGCTCCTGGCACTACTAGACAAACAAGTGCAGTACCTGAGATTAAGAATCACTACAGTATGAACTCTATTGTTGTCCTTTTTTAACAATCTTAACATCAGTAACAATCTTTAAGCCAACATATCTCTAGATGATTGTATAGCTCCAAATGATCATAAAAGATGGACAGAGCAGAAAACTCCCCAAAGCAACTCATTCTTAATTTCAATGACAAAAACCAACTTACTCTTAGTTTCAATAATCAAAAGCATCCCATGACCTTTGCGCTGTGAGGTTTCTGAGAAACTCAAGAGCCCCATCCAGTCCAGGGGAGGGGTAGGAGTTGAGTATTGAGTGTAATGTAAGTGGTGCTGTCTGTCACCTTTGACTTTCAGTTAAATTTTGGGGTCCTCAGGGGTTAATGTGATTCTCCATTGATTGATGTGCTTTGACCACGAGGAGATGATGACCTGGAGACTGCTCTCTCAGTGTTATCTGAGCTAGATCCACTTTGACTGTGCAGCTCTGCTGACGTGGCTGTGGATGAGGATGAGCTTGTTGAGGAGGACATGGGCCTTGTTTTCTCCTTAAAGTCTGTGATGATGACCGTCAAGTCTCCCACTGTGACTTCCAAGTGCTGTGCACTGCTCCTGTCAATATTTTTTAACCTTGGCCTGATGATGCAGAAAAAAGTGACTACATGAGGGCTCACAAAAAAGATTAAGTGCAATCTTACATTTACATAAGATGGGCAACATAATACATAGTAAAAAGAGATTACAAAGATGTCTTCTGAAAAATTTACTGAACTGTTTTAAAATTAATTCTGACAATCTATGCATGCATTCTTTTGTAAGAACTGTTATTGTGGCCATTCTATTTAAAATAAAGAGTAAGCATCACTCTATATTAGTCACTACAAAAACAGTCCTAGCTATTCAGTTTTACATTATACTCTGAACACTGTAACAACAGAACATAATGTAAACCCTTTACCTCATCTTGTTATGGCTGCTCCTCTTCAGTGCTGGCTCCCTGGCGCATTTGTCCTTCTCCGTCTTTTCCTTCTTCTCTTTTTTTGGTTGTGTGGGTGAAGCAAATTGTGGAGCTACTTGCCGTGCCATAAGCTGAGAAACGGGGCGAGGTTTCCTGGAAGAGTGTGTTGGATGAATAATGATGACGACATCATGGAGAACCTGTAGTCAGGGCTAATGGGGTCATTAGTGGACAGCACTAAATAAAGGGTGTGCGTTCCAAGTCCCAAAACCTCAAAAACTGGGATCATGCTAAGCTGACCACTGCTACTGGAAATTTTAAAGACAACATCTAAAATTTGCAGGGTATTGCATGAATAATCTCATTTATTATTAGGTTAAATAAAACACAGTTTTGCTGATGACTGCATTTCTGCCAAAGAGGAGATGTACATGGGTCATGTTTATGTAATGGGCCCAAGTTATTTTTTAATGCAATACATTCAATCAAAGTTCAAGTATGAGTCAAGTGCAGATCTCATGCTAATAAAAGTAAATGAAGATGAAGGAGGAAAACTAAGGCTACTACATGCGTTATTTCTGAACAAGCATGACAAGAACTTTTGAACAACTGTTCAGTCAACTAGGTCAAAGAATTTTGATTTAGCACCTTGCTTTCACTAACTAGTAATATACTAGAATATATGTAAAATACATGGCATTATGACAGTTGAAATGAGTAATAAATAAATACATAATTGCCAACTAAGTGATAAAGCATCAAAACCACACTATCACTATTTAGTAAATGCCAAACTTCAGCATCCTTAAGAAGTACAGAATTTTCACTTTTGAAATACATCCTATAGGTTTATTATCAATACGCATGAACCCATCAATGTAAATAACGTGGAATTATTCAAATTAGACATCCGGTGCGTTTGGAAACAAATTTGAGAGAAAAGGCACCAAGCACAACTCTGTGCCTAAAAAGTATCCATCTTATTCAATATTGTAATGTCTCCATTTGATACGTCTAAGTACGATAGAGGGGATCCCTTCCAAATCTACATAATTTATGTAAACTAGTAGCAGAAAGTTCCTCCGTGTTAAAAGGTGTTACGCTATAATCGATGGCAAAATTGCGGTCGGGGGGCATTGGGGAAGAGCCTCATGCTTAATAACTTACCGCGTTGATGTTCCCTTTCTAACGTCGCACATCATACATTTGAAAGCCTCAGCAGTATTCCTGAAAGTGCAAACGCTACAGTCCCAATACCCCTCCTCTGACGGGGGCTTGCAATGTCTCTTCGGCCTCCAAACAAAACAGACAAACGGGGTATTAAAATTTACAGGAGCTAGATAGATCGGCCAACTTAAAAAAGCAGTTCCCGTCACAGCTGCATAGCTTATGTGGCAAAATCGCGTGTTTGTGGTGCTAATGTTGCTGAAACAACCCCTCCGCCATATACGATGTGAGTGCTCTAGTCCAAAATTGGTTACAAACACATTGCAGGGCACCTTTTCCACAGCCTTATTAGCAAGCTACTCCGTTACCTTGTCGGGCTCTTCTTATCTCCCATTTTAATAGGATGTTGCAGTAATTTAAAGTGTACAGAAATTTGACCCCAAATACTCCCACCGCGCAACCACTCTCCAGCTGTCGCGAAAACTCCAGACGGAAGTCAGTCACGTGGCGCGAGGTAAGCCAATCACGAGACGTATACACACTAGTTAGGAAAAGGATGAGGATCTCTGAGATGGGGAATTCACCATAGAAATATGTCTAAAATTATGCGAATCGATGTTCGATAAAAATGTTTTATTCACCATTTTACATAAAATGTCATTGCAGACCGGCTTTTAAATAAAAGTCTCAGATAAAACTGGAAAAGATACTACAATTCCCAGAGAAATATTTTACGTAAACAGAACATGTGCCGTATCGCAACCGGCATGGTTTTGTTGTACACTAATATTTACGACTTCCATCTCTGTCTGGTTTTATTTGAAACGTTTACGTCTGGATCTGCTATTTTGAGGTTGTTATTGCTTATACAAATAAAATTAATTAGGCTACTGATTCGGAAAGCGTTAGATCAAAACATAGGCTAGGTTGTCACCCGGGCGATAGATGGCGATATTGCGCCTGTAATCGATATTGCCGCACATCAGCAAAGAGCGTTATGTTATGGTAGGATTTTCTCAATGTTAGCTACATTTGACTCTTTTTTTTTTTTTTTTTTTTTTTTTTTTTACACAGATTCATACCTGCTGGCTTTTATGTGACAAAGTTTAATCGGGTTGCAGCGTTAAATGCAGTGCGGGATCGTTTCCCACTAGCACCCTGGTGTTCTGCGTAACCTAGACTACAACGACGAGTTAGCGTTACACAGATACGATACATGTGACGTAATAATGCTGAAGCTACCTGCGCAAGGTTGTTTATCTACTTAGCTAGCTAGCTAGCATATACAAAGGTAGCTAGTAATCTTTATATTTATTGTATTAATATTCATTATGTGTCGAAATTGTTATATAATAAAACATTGTGTTCAGCTAGCTTTGATGTGTTAAGATGTTTTGCTAGCTAATGTTTGTTGTAGTATCGACACTACATTAATTAGTGTTCACCTCTTTTCAGACCGTTTGATGTGAACGGAAGACGAACGCATCCGAGTAATCAAAAGTGAGTTAAAACTTAGCTGGTTAGCATGTCAGTTTCTTACGTTTCAAATTATTTCGTGTTTTGACACGAACTTTACATACACTACTTGCTGCACTAATCAATCTGGGGGATTCTTGTACATTTTGCAGGCTTATTTTATTTTACATATTTATCACTATGACGGTATGTGTGCTCTCTGGGAATCGAAGCTTACTATTTAGTAAGTTACAGGAGCTGGAATGTACACATTTACAATGATGTCAATCAAGAGTTTGTCACAGGGCAGGAACATCAGGCACCTTAGTGCTCACCCTGCCCAGGATTCAAACCCCAAACCTTTCTGTTGAAACCTTTGCTGACCCTACAAAGGCACATGTTCATCTATTGTCTAGATATTGTCTAGATATTGTCTATTGATCAATCTTAGGAACTAAACCACAGCCTTCAAAGTCATGTCACTCCCTCTACAACACATGGTTGCACTCCTGCCTACATTTAGGTACCCTTTCAGATCTAAAACATTTGAGGCATATATCACTTATATAGTGGTTTGAAGACATGGCTATAGATAATAATTTTAAATGATCAAATGAAAGTACCAATCATGGCACAGCAAAGCTAATGAACAGTTTAAATAGTAATGAAAATGTTGTGCCAATCGTGGTACAGCAATGCGTTAAAGAATAGTTTCACAACATTGAAATAATGCTATTGAAAAAAAAAACATCTTTTTGTTACAGTGTCATACAGACGAGATCAGAGTATCAGGAACCTCTATGAACAATTTATAGACAGAACAGTAAGTTTAACCAGTCACATCAATATAGTACAGTTATTCAATTAACATAATGTATATTGTGATGCTAATGTTTTCATGCCTGTCCAGCTCATGTTCCAAGAAAATTACATGGCCTCCAGTTCTTCAAGTGATATAACAATTGGGGCGAAATGGTAACCTGTTTTGAATGTGAACAGTAGGGGGCAATCTAACCATCTTCCTCTGCTATA
The DNA here is from genome assembly GCF_041902795.1 of Electrophorus electricus. Lineage (NCBI taxonomy): Eukaryota > Metazoa > Chordata > Actinopteri > Gymnotiformes > Gymnotidae > Electrophorus > Electrophorus electricus. The sequence goes on along the minus strand of NC_137500.1, from coordinate 8,800,690 downwards.
TAGTGGAGTATTTGATTCAGTGCATGCATCCTCCATAGTTCAGATTCAGACAGGCACAAGATATATAATTTAAATCCCTCCACCACTCAGGTGATAGAGACCTTCCCCCCTAAATTGATTTTACAATTCGACCACTGCCACATTTTGGAAAATTGACTTTAAAGTAAAGGCAATGTTAGTTAAACATTTAGTATTATCCTGATGTGATAGCCTATAAAGAAGTTAGTCACTTAATTGCATAGCCGTTTGCACGCCTAATGGATTTGGCAACTGTTTTGTACCACACCTTAAGCAATATAAGATTTGTTTACATTATATGGTTTGTTATTCGGTCCTGTGTTTTTTTTTATTTTTATTTTTTTTTAGCAACAGGCGTCTTATCAGAAAGTGAATGTTATGGATAGGCGGCCTGCCTTTAGTTGCACAGAGGATGACTGTGAACGAGGGAGTGGCTATGACCACAGTCAAAGTGGGGGTGGATACCATGGAGATAATCAGGGAGGCTATCATGGGGAGAGAGCCCTCTACAGTGGAGAAAGAAGTGGACCACTTTACAGAAGGGTAAGAAGTCTTTTCATCATTTACGCAATCTGTTTGTCCTGTGATAATGAATAAAGTAACTAGAGTATAAATGTATAGAGTATAACTGTCATTCCAAGAACAGTCACTATTTGTGTTTTCCTCATGCAGGAGGATCCATATTCCTACAGAGAGTCTGCAGGACAACGTTCAGCAGCAAGACAGGCTGAACTCAGGTAAACTACCATCTTCCTAAACATAGATGACTGCTATAATTCTATGAGATGTTTTCTGCAGTTTTGCACCTACCAGTACATGTCCAATACATTCAAAAAGTTCAAAGAGGCTTTATTGTCATTTCAGCTATATACAAGTACACAGCAAAAACGAGACAATGTTCCTCCAGGACCATGGCACAACACAAAACAACAGTGCAACAGACAACACGCTACACAACTGCAAACAATCCAATACAGTGCAAAAATATCAAACAATAAATAAATAATAATAAATACAGGACCAATACAAAATGAATAAACAGTGCAATTATTTAGTCCAGTACACAGTACTGGGAATATGTAAAGTGAGTTGTGCATGGGAGTCAATGACATGCTATACTGAACATAGCAGTCACCGGTAGCAGCAAGAACAGTTCAGAGTACAGTGCTGGTTTAGTACAGTACTCTAGCAGCAAGTAGGATAATGTGCAAGACTGCAACAGGAGTGCATTTTTTTTTGTGTGAAGTTCGACTTCAGCACTAGTCTGATGCAAAACGATGTGTGAGTGTGTGTGTGTGTGTATAAAAGTGTCCATTTTTGGAATCTGAATTGGGATTGAAGTTAGCCAGAGTTCAGGAGTCTAATGGCTTCTGGGAACAAGCTGTTGCACTGTCTGGAGGTGAGGGACCGGATGCTACAGTACCTTCTTCCAGATGGCAAAAGGGTGAACAGTTTGTGTGAGGGGTGTGTGGGGTCTTTCACAATGTTGATGGCTTTTCGGATGCAGTGTGTTGTGTAGCTGTCCGTGATGGAGGGAAGAGAGACTCCAATGATCTTCTCAGCTGTTTTCACTATTCTCTGGAGGGTCTTGTGGTCAAAGGCGGTGCAGTTCCCAAACCAGGTAGTGATGCAGCTGCTCAGGATGCTCTCTATAGTACCTCTATCGAAGGTAGTGAGGATGGGTGATGAGTGATGGGCTTTCCTCAGCTTCCGAAGGAAGTAAAGACGTTGCTGGGCTTTCTTGGTGATGGAACTGGTGTTCAGGGTCCAGTTGAGGTTCTCCGCTAAGTAAACACCAAGGAACTTGATTTTCTTAATGATCTCCACTGAGGAGCCGTTGATGGCAAGCGAGGAGTGATCTAGCCTTGTTCTCCTCAAGTTAACAACCGTTTCTTTTTTCTTGTCAACATTCAGATACAGGTTGTTGACCTTACACCAGCTCACCAGTTCTCGCACCTCCTCTCTGTATGCTGACTCATTGTCCTTGTTGATGAGACCCACCACGGTCGTGTCATCAGCGAACTTGATGATGTGATTCGAACTGTGCATTGCTGCACAGTCATGAGTCAGCAGTGTGAACAGCAGAGGGCTGAGTATAGTGCCCGGGGGAGCACCAGTACTCAATGTGGTGGTGTTGGAAGTGCTGCTCCCTATCTGGACTGAGGTCTACCAATCAAGAAATCCAGCATCCAGTTGCAGATGGAGGTGTTCAAGCCCAGTAAGCTCAACTTTCCAATCAGATGCTGAGGAACAATGGTGTTGAATATTGAACTGAAGTCTATGAACAGCATTCTTACGTAGGTGCCCTTTTTATCCAGATGTGTGAGTGCCAGATGGAGTGTGGTGGAGATTGCTTCATCTGTAGAGCGGTTGGAGTGGTACACAAACTGCAGGGGGTCCAGAAAAGGGGGAAGCTGGGTCTTGATGTGTCTCATGATGAGTCTCTCGAAGCACTTCATGATGATGGATGTGAGTGCGATGGGATGGTAGTCAATGAGACACGACACCATGGGCTTCTTAGGCACGGGGGCGATGGTGGTAGTCTTGAAGCATGTTAGGACAACGGTGCAGCTCAGAGAGATATTGAAGATGTCTGTCAGGACATCTGCAAGCTGGTCAGCACATTCTTTGAGCACACGACCCAGGATATCTGATCCAGCAGCTTTCTGTGGGTTAACTCCACGCAGAGTATGCCTCACATCAGCCGCAGTCAGGCACAGCACCTGGTCATTTTGCGGAGGGATGGACTTTTCCACTGCAACATTGTTCTATGCTTCAAACCGTGCATAGAAGTCATTCAGTGCATCTGGGAGGGTGGCATCACTGTCATAGGAAGGTGATGTTTTCCTGTAGTTAGTAATGGCCTGAATGCCCTCCCTCCTCCCTCCTCCTATTCACATACCTATATAGTAGTTGGATAGCTCAATGGTCCCTTAGGCAAGGTCTTTTATGCTAATGGCCTAGCTCACTGACAGTGACAGTCAGAAATAAGAGAGTAACACCAGCTCAGACGTCGCTGGTTGAACAAGGTTTGCATTAGATGCTGGAGGACCATGGCAATTTAATGAAAAGTGGGTTACTGGAACAAATACAATATGCTCATGGACAAGAGTGGAGAATAGAGGACTGTTGGAATGCTACTACATAAGCAACCACAGGGTGACATTGTATATGCAGAGGATAAGTTAACTACGGATGCTTCAAAACCCAACATCTGAAACAACTAGTAGCTCAATGTTGCAACATCTGCAAGCGGCAATTGCTGTCGCAAAGGGGAGCCAGGACAACAGAGCTATCATCATCATCATCATCCCCACACCCTGAAACTGGGATCCTAATGACAATACCCAGCACTAAAGCTGCTGACCTGAGATTGAAGATCATGGCTAAGCTGAACACCAGTCATAGCAGACTTCCAAATGAAGTATCTGAAAGGCTACTGGAAGATGACGGGCTGGTATATGCCATATTTTACACTGCAGATATTTGGCTACAAGATGAACATCAAGGAGCTTGCAGGCCAAGATAAGGGAACCACCAGAGTTGGAAATTGAACAATACTGGAAAAGCATATGGGAGAAGGAAGCATCAGACAACAGCCATTCCCAGAGCAGAAGATATTTTCAGACCAGTAGTCACCATCAGGTTTACCAAGGAGTGGGCCAAGAGTGGCTATGGATACTGGCTATGGAATGGAGCCACCATCACCCATGTCCTCTACATGGATGACATCAAGCTGTATGACTCACCAATCCATTTCATAAGTCAGCTGAATGGGAAGAACAAGATCTACACCTACTCTCTACCAGTCATCAAATACCCCACTGACATATCAGCTGGTCAAAGGAGGAGATAGAAGCCACTGACATCAAGACAAGAAAACTTCACAATGCACTCTGAGATTCTGATACTATACTCTAAGTGGAAGGAGGGGGGTGAGGATTAGTGAGTATCAAAGCCACTATCCAGCATGAAACATCGAAGTTTCAGGAGTTCACCAGGGAGATAGCCCCAAGTGATAGTGTTAGTGAGTACCTCAGACAGCAAAAACCCAAAGAGAATGTGAATGAGGAGGAGCAGGAACATTTACTGGAGGATAAACCTCTGCATGGTATGTACCACCAGCAAATAGTGGAAGTGGCTGATCTGGAAAAATCCTACTAATGGCTGGAGAAGACTGAATATAAAGACACCACAGAGGGACTAATCCTGGCAACACAGGAACATCTCTGAATAAAAAGATTCCAGATGCAGGCTGTGCAAAGATGAACCTGAGACAGTCCAGCATATGACAGCAGATGCTAGTGAGCAAAGTGTACATGGAACGCCATAACCAAGTGGCAAGTATAGTATACATAAACATCTGTGCTGAGTATGGGCTAGAAGTTCAAAGGTCAAGTGGGATACACCCTCAAAGGTGGTGGAGAATGACCGAACTAAGATCCTGTAGGGTTTCCAAGTACAGACTGACAAAATGGTAATGGCTAACCAACCAGACATAGTAGCGATGGACAAACAGCAGAAGAGGGCCATAGTGAAAGGTATAGTAATCCCAAGTGATAGCAACATTAGGAACAAGGAATACAAAAAGCTCGAGAAATACTGAGGGCTGAGAGAAGTGCTGGAAAAATGTGGAAGGTAAAGGCGAAGGCAAGAGTGGTTCTTGTGGTAATCAGAGCAATGGAGGCTGTGACCCCCAAGCTGGAAGAATGCCTCCGGTAGATCCCAGGAACGACATCTGAGATCTCTTCACAGAATAGTGCAGTCCTGGGAACAGCTAAGATACTATGCAGGACCTCTACCAGGTCTGACAGCTTTAGAACTGACAGTCTGTTTTTTCAGCTGCCAGTCCTCCATCTGGTACAAAGCCTAGACGGATGCCTAATATTCCTACTTTTGGAGTGAACCTGATAAACTTTTCATTTTTGATCGATATTATTTGTCACTGGCTCACCTGCATGTCAAAAGAAACACCTTGTATTTTCATTGGTTAACAGTGGCCTGTAATATTTTAGCTCACTGAAAGTCCGCCCTACCCTCTAAATGCTAGTCAGTTAGTAAGAGCTCATATTGCTCTTGGCAACAATGTGAAAATGCCAAAATGAAAAATGTCTTACCAGTTCGGAGTGGTCAGCACAGCATCCTTTCATTTCAAAGAGCAAAAAAGGTGAATTTCCTGCTTTCTTTATAGTATGCAGATGTGATGTAGATACTAGCAGCAAAGGAAAGGGTGCTGTTGAACGGCATGTTGATACAGATAAACACAAGAAAAAAGTGGAGTGCAGGTACATCATCACTGGCATCATTTTTTAATCTTACTCAGTCATCTCTGAATGACAAAATATCTGCTGATGAATTTTGCTAAGTGTCATGCAGTGAAGCACCTTCACTCTTACAGTAGTGTGGACTGTGGCATTAAAGTTGTTAGAGAGGTTTATGATGACTCATCTTTTGCAAAGTTGTTACAAATAAATGTGTTACAGAATTCTAATTAATTTTTTCAACTCTAATATATAGTTTATGGTTTTCATTCTGCAGGTTGTATCATGCGCGTGGTATGATGTCCACCTTTTTGGGGTTATGAAAGTGGCCACCCTACTGTCACCTCCAAAAAAGTAGAGGATGATGACCAATCTTACAACCCACTTATAGTAATAATGACATTTTAGTTTGAAAATTAGAAGGCAACATGTTTATAACATGTATATAGGCTATAGATATGTTCATAACAGGTTGTACCCAAATGCAGATGAGTTGGAGCAAGGAAACAAAGCTAAATGGTAACTGACAAAAAGAGCCCAGAATGGGGGCAGGGGTTAAACTGAAGGCATGGGGCGAACAGCTCTGCCCACTACACTATAGGGGAAGTGAGCCAACTGGGAGTAAATAACATAAGCAGAGAATGAGGGGAGTGCTTATTAGAGATGTAAGCAGCCAGAAAGCAGCCGGAGGTTCTCCCAACCAGATGGGATTGTTTTGGTGGTATTAAGGACCAGTTTGTTGTCTGTGCACCACACAGACAGCTGCTCCACCTCGTCCCAGTAAGCAACTCATCCACCCCAGAGATGAGCCCCACTACAGTGGCGTTATCTCCAAATGTAATAATGCTAATGCTGGTATAAGCAGGGGTGCATTCATGGGTATACAGAGTGTAGAATAGTGGGCTAAGCAAATAACCCCATCCTACTCTCACCCATTGGGAGTGATTTGACACCTGCCTTGTGTTGTTACTATGGAAGTAGTCCTCAATCTTACTCTTATAAAAAGCCTTGCTCTTTTTGATGCCCCTTTTCAGTTTGGCTCTGGCAGCACTGTATTGATCCTCATCACCAGACCTGAAAGCACTGTTCCTGTTCTGAGAAGGCACTAGAAACCTTATGTCATCCAGGGCTTTCATTTGGGATAAACCAGGATGCACTTATCAGTAGTGACAGTGTGTGTGCAGTACTGCAGGATAGTTGTTGTGTATTCTTCAGGTTCTAATGCTCAAAAATATCCCAGTTTGTTGTCTCAAAACAGTTCTACAGCTGATGAGAGGTAGCATCAGGCTACATTTTGACAGTCTTAGATTTAATAAGGGCACTTTTCTGGAAGGGGGTGTATGTCAGGATTAAAAGCAGTGACATATAGTCAGAAGGGCCCAGGAGTGGTAGTGGTTTAGACCTGAACCCCTGTTTCATGTAGCACACCTTACATGCTGATGGAATTTAGGGAGCACTCCTTTTAAATCATCATGGTTGAAATTCTTCTAATATGATGTGAACGTCCTTCAAATACATGCTCTGTTGACTGCTATCTTGTTACATAAATAACCATATATCCGGTGAAATATACACAGCAGGTATCATGACCAAAGTAAACTCCCAGGGAAGACATATGGGCCTGCATTTAACAGTCAAAACTCCAGGTCCAGGGAGCAGTGGCTGTCTACAGTCTTAGTGTTAGTACACCAGCTGTTATTGATATACAAGTATAGCCCCCCTCTTTTGCTCTTACCGGAGTCTCTGGTTCTGTCATTCCAGGGTATTGTATGGCTTGTTAGCTTGATACCTGTATCCGGAATGAGTGAACAAAGCCAGGTATCTGTGATTAGCAGAATGCCACTGGCCTTAATAATCTTATTTGCTGCAACCTGTAGCATCAATTCATCCATCTTGTTTGTGAGGGTTGGTGAGAAAAATACTTGGAAGTGGAGGCCATCGCCGTAGCCTCAACAGCATGCTGGCCCTACATCCTTGCTTTAGCCTCCTATCCCTGTTTCTCCTCTGTCTCCTGCCTATGGGGATGGCAATCCATGAAGAGCCTGGGCACATGGCTATGTCTGCTGGGATATGGTTAGAGTGGAGAAACTCATCTGTAACAGTCCACTCACAGCATAGTCCCATTTCTAGGAGATTGTGCCGGCTATAGATGTTGTTTGCCCAGCAGAAGGTAGTCAAGATGAGTAACAACATGTACACAAACGGGCAAAGCACCAAAAATGAGAGCGTTGAGCCACTGTGTCTATGCGCGCCACCATAGCCAACATACTTGTGTTACTACCTACCTACATATTACTACCTAACAATGACATTATTGAGTAAAAAATATTTCACTTTGAATTGAATTTAAATATTTTCAAGGGTTTTCTTGATGGAGAACACATTTTTGCTGATGACTGAAACAGTTTGACTTGTCAACTTGCTCCCCGACAACAGCCATATTCATGCAAACATTCATTATTCATGCCCTACCATACTGAGACAATGGAGATAAATATTTAAAAATCTGAAATTATGTGAAGTGAATTTTCCCTTTCATACTGCAATTTCAATGTATTGACAGGACATGGTCATGATTTTCAGCTTTAGGCTGCATGAGAAGCAAAGCAAAGTCAAGATTTAAAGCACATCTCATGCTAATGACCGAAATATTGTAGCACAATGAGCTCTAATAGTGCTTATGTTGGTGCTATAGTGATTTTCACTGTGTGCCTTTTGAAAGATTTTATTGGGTGAGTCTGCTCTAGCCCAACAGATGGCAATAGAGTACTCTTTCTGAATAAATGGTTTGTGAGGGTTGTTGGGCCTCTTGGGCCTCTGAAATGTTGCACAGGCATATTTTAAACTTTGTGTGTCTTTTTGTGTAGCAAGTATCTTTGCATAAAGGGTGCTATTAATCAAGATCAACAAAGCAGAAAGGATAACTGAGCCAGCTGGGCTTGCTGCCATTTAAAGGAAATATTTTGGATTGTTTGATGAAGACACTTGATGAAGGTACTTAAACATTTTTTGTTCATTTGTTTTTTGCTATTTTAATCAAATCTCCCATTATTACCCCTTAGTGTACGGTGTACCAGTTTGAAGGGCATATTGTAAAGGTACATATGCCTCAACAAATCATCTCCTTCTCAGTGAATGAAGTCAGACCCCACACATTGTGCAACACTTGATCTCTCAGCTCACTGCATTCTGGTCATCTGATCCCAACCCTGCCCATTACTTTTGGGCGTAACAGGGTGCCAACAGACCATTGGCACGATGTCGAACAACCCCACCCCCACTGTCCCCATCCCATTTTACCCTACGTTATTCCCAGTGGAGGCCAACCAGATACCAGGCTTAGGACAAAGGGCACTACTGTCTGCTCCTAGAGCCAACATGTTAAACCCTTGTGAGGTCCAGCAAAGCCAGCAGGGAAGGGTGGACTCAGGACTTGCTCTGTTCTGAATACTGAATAAGGAGTTAGCATACGTTTATTTTAACTGCTGAGCTGAGCTTAGTTTTCTCATTCTGCAGTAAATGGTTGTGCTTGGGATTTGCTGAGTTCTACAGTGGATGTTTTCATAACTAATCTACAGTCTATCTTTTCTTTTTCCATTATAGCGAGATCGTCAATATCTAGTGCATTTTTAGTATTAATAGGTCCGTCTCTGTCTGTGACAGTGAATATGCTAGCCAGAAGAGCCAGAGATCGTAAAATAATTGTATTTTTCACACTTATTGGTTTATCTAGATTGTTAAATAGATAATAGTAAATAACTTTAAATAATAAAGATAGAAATTTGTCATCATTGTGCAGATTCCAGGCACAGTCTATAAGCTTTAATCTATATGCTTGACAGAGATCACACTGCTCTACAGTCCTAGCTTCTATTTACATTACTAATCAAAATGGGATAAATTGCATCAGATACTATATTTCCATTGAAACCTGTAAGGTTTTAATGCTGTTTTTTGTTGTTGTGTCTTGCTGCTGAAATGATGAGTAGGTTAATGTTAATGGGTCCTTTGGGAAAGTCCATTGAAAGAGTGAGTAGCCCAGGCCAAGGTTGTCACATTAAGCATGTGGGCCAGACAGAAAGCTCAGCCACACAGAAGCATTATAGATCAAGGTCTGAGGGCGTCTGTTCTGAACTTGTGATAGTGTGTGACTAGGTAGCCAATTTGTGCACGTGCACACTCACTAAGGGGGTGTCTGTGGTCTTAATGGTTCTGTGCAAAGTGGGGCTCCAGTCAGAGCAGACATTGCCTGTGGATTTCTCAGTCTGCTCCATTGTAGATCTTCATAACCTCATATGATGAATGGTAGATAATGAGCCAAAATGGCCACCCTGTCAAGCATGTCTGAAGTGCAAATGGTTGGCAGACAGCTTCCCTTTGAACCTTCAAAGTCACCTCAACAACTCTTTAATGGTTAGTACATACACTCTCGCAAAAGCAACCTAAGGCCCCAATTTTGTCTTTAATATTTTAAGTGCTGGCCTGATGGTAATTAACTTTTACTGATCTCGCCAGTTACAAAACTGATTAAAGAGCTGGATGAAAGCACTTGTGATTGAGGTAACCAATTATCTTTTTTGTTTTGTTTTGATTATTTTTAAAGTCCTCCCTGCATTAACTTTGTGGGGGGAAAAATCGTTAAATGTATTTCAGTTTGCCTAGAGGAGAAAAATAGGGCAATGGGGGTGGAAAAACCGTCTTGTAGATCTGATTACTTAAAAAGGGCTTCCTTGGTGAAGGATCGTCTGTGATGTGTCTTGCACATTTGCAGGCCTCTGCAGTTGTCTGTCCTGCTGTGTGTGAAAGAACGCCACTGTTTATTTTGCCTGCATGGTGTTTGCCACTGTCTGGCCTCCATGTCGCTCAGCCACTGTACTGATCTCCCATTTGAAGTTCTTGTTTCATCCTCACAGCAGGACAGTGCTATGCGCGTGCATGCACACACACACACACACATACACACACACACACACACACACACACACACACACCTGTCTCTCTTTGTCTTATACTTGCAACTATTGGAGCTCCACATGTCCATGTTTAAGCACTGTGGTGGATCAGGCACGGTGGTATACGAGGCAAGATTCACTGCCATAAAAAGCTTTCTCCTGTCAAAGTCCTCAACATTCAGCTCTTATAGTAAAGCATAAAAAGGAAAAGAAAACTCATGTTGTGGACTGCTGAAGGTTCGGACTAAGCAGGTCACTCGACTGTCTTATTTCCTGTTCATTTCCAATTATTCCTTGCCTCTGAAACCCTAGCTGTGTTTTTATTTCTGTCACCAAAACCTTTACTGTTCACAGCTGAATATGAAAATTGAAACTGAGAAGTGGCCAAATGAAGTTGGCCCTTTGTAGCAAATGGCGGATGGGATCTGGAGTGTTTCAGACTGACCTTAGGTCAATAAAGTCCTTAGCCCATCTTAGGTCCACTCTTTGTTTGGTTTGTAATCTGGGTTCAGCCACAGGTCGTGGAAACCAGGTGCCACTGGTTCATTTATACCTCCACTTTGGTGTTGAGTGTTACGGCATGTCATATAGAAACTGCTAATCAGCCTGCCAAATCATGTGCATCGGTAGACACAGCAATTGGCTCACTAAAGCGAGCCCTTCCTTATACAGCTGTTGCAGAAGATATGCCCAAATTGGGGTAGCAATGAAATCCTGGTTGAAGGTTGTCACACATGGCTTTTCCAACATGCATTTCCTAGCACGTTAATTAATGACAGAATCTGTTCATAGGGCTAATTTAAGTTCTGCAGTACTGACATGTTTATTACTTTGGAAGTTTAGATGCAAGTCATAGGCATTTACTGCATCTGTGTCCTATCCAGCATGACTATGTGGCCATTTCCCTGAAACACATAGATGTCAGGAGGTCATTCTTCAGTGTCGCCAACCTCTAGCCTGGAAGGCTCCAACTGCAGACTTGAAAAGCCAGGGGCAAACTACTAAAATAAATGGTTAAATTAAAAGTAAAGGAAAGATGCATGGATCACTTTCTCCTCTTAATCTGAATTAGACCAGGGAGGAACAGTGGCAGAAGCAGACAGCGCTTTCCCAGTGTTACTTATACAGAAGTCCTCAGGAACTGAACGTTAGAGTCTGTTTACTTTATAGTTATTATTAAAGCTGTAGTTTTGGCACGAGGTCACATATACAGTTCTGTCTCTTGTCTAAAGATTAGACAACATCTAAATAGAATGAGCAGTCAGTAGAGTGGAAACCATTTGCTTGCAGATGTGCTGTTTGTGAACAAAGGATCCAAACTTTTTGCTCAAACTCAAAAATGTATTCAATTTTAAAAATTAGACATCCAAGTATTATCTTTATTTACTGATGGAAAACACCCTAGTACACCCCAGAAATTGCTGTACAAGTCATTAAAGTTACTTGTATATTGTATAAATGAAATATTGTTTCTGTTGTTACTGTGTCATTCTCTTTTAAATGCTGAATTTATAGACCTTTGACCAAAATATTTTGATATTTAAGCACAAAACAAAATTTCTCAGTTGCTGTTTTGTATTGCATTGTATTTATGTAATTGCTTATTTAAGGAACAGTGCCAGAGTGACCTCTCAGACCAATATCAAGGGTCAAAGGTTACCACCTCCCTGGTCCCTCTCCATAAGTGTGTGCCACAGAGGAGATGACTGTGTTTCACGTACCATTACTAGTACAGGTCGAAGGTATGTAACAGAGCTTGTATTTTAGTTCATGGAAAGTGAGTGTTTTTCACATTTATTTTCTAGTGTTACACATGCTAAGATAGAACATACTTCCCAAATGCTGAGAGAGTATTATCTTTGTTATTCATTGTTTTAGATTTATTAGTTTCTTTGAGTGCCTTACTACAAGCATTTACAGATATAAGTTTTTCCATTTAGATGATATCAGAACAATATTAATTATAATAAAAGTAATAATAATTATTATTACAACCTGATCAGATGTATTGTTTTTGCTTTTTTCACTAGACCCTCTTTAAATGTAAGATTCTTTAATTCTTTCTGTTTAGGGAAGAGTGTGAGGCTCTGAAAAGAAAGGTTTCATTCCCCCCTGTTCGTGAGCACTCTCCAGTGAAGAGGGAGGTGCCCCACTCCCCCCAAAATCGCTCCAGTCGCAGCTTCACTCCGGATAGTGGCAAGGCCAGCCATCCTTACCCCAGCCAGCCTAAGAAGAGCCCCTTTCCCCAAGGTCAGAGAGTGTCTGTCTGTTTTTATGTGGGATTGAATAATCAGAAACTAAGCCTTTGTGTAAACCCTCAAAATGAGGGGTGTGTTCGTTCATGGTTCATATCAAAATGTGTCTGTCTTATGCTTTTGTGTGACTATATGAACTCTCAAAGCAATCAGAAATTCTGGCTCATTCAGCTAGACATATATATTCCAACAAAAAAAACCTTTTGTGCTTTTTTTTCTTTGCTTGACTCCCATCTGGTAGAACATGCTTGTTTAAGTGAAATGTCCTATTTGAAATGAGCTTTACATACTTTTGATTTTTCTTACTTATTTTCACCATGTGAGCATGTGCTTAATGTTGCCAAGCTAAAATATTTCTTGGTAAAATACTGTGCAGTGGTATCACTGTTAGTCAACATTCTATTTATCTTAAATGTCCATGTTCGTGATTATTTCTCCATATTCCATATGCAGTCAGCAGTCCAAATCTGTCTAGTAGGATTTCAAACTCATGTATTAAGGCTGAACTGAAGTGAACCAGCTCATCTTTTTTGAAAGCCTCGTTCTTCACATCCAGTGGTATGGAGCTGAAATTGCTTTTGGAGCTCTGTATTTCACAGGCCTAAGTTCATGCCACGTGTAACCTGAGCAGGCATGTCTAATCACCCTTCGGCAGACCATCCAGGACTTTTAGCTTATGAGGTGAGTTATGCAGTTCAGGGCTGAACTAAGGAACAGGGAGTTGTCCACTCTTGCTGCTGCAGCATTGTGGGACAGCTGAGCAGGAGATACCTGCCATGGCTCTCCCTCACTCTTATTTGTGCGCTTGTCTTTTTTTCCCCCCTCTGTCTCTGAAACAGAGTCTTGCTTATTACACCATAAATCATGCAGTGATTTGCTGCTTAACATGTGAGCTGTTCCCAATCATATATTACTTCACCTCACTTTTCACATTACTTTTCTGCAGTCTAGAGGTTTACTCTTATTGCAAATTCTCATGATCTCATCAAAACCTTTAGGCCAGTTAAAATAAAGTGTTGGATTACAATGTCATTAAATAAATCCCAAACAGCACGAGCCATCAGCTATGAATATTTGAATTTTTGGACCTCCCACTTTGAAAAGCATCTGTTTCTGTGAGTGTGTTTCATGTATGAGTGTGAGGAATTCAGAGAGCACTTTAAATCAGTAATCACTCAAAAGGGGGTGCCAGCATATAGGGTTGAACGTTTTTATCTGCTCTATGGTCTGACCACCTTGTGTGTGTGTGTCTGTGTGTTTGTGTGTGTGTGTGTCTGTGTGTGTAGGTACGTGCATGTTTGCCTGAATGCTTCAGGAACAGCATGTTTCTTCAAGTGCGATAGATGTATCTGGCTTGTAGCATATTCATTCATTTTGCTTCACCTTCTCTGTCTTCTCGGTCTTCACTCCTACCTGAACAACTACAATCACACATAAGAATAATTGTCATTGTAGTATATATTTTACAATTTAGTACCAGAAATATTAAATTCTAGTCCTTGGCAAATTGTGAAATTTGAGCCCAGAGGGTTGTGGTGTGGAGCATTTGAAGAACATTTTAATTGTGTCCAACAAACTTCTCTTGCTAGCTAACTAGTAATAATTAATGAAAAATAGCCTCAGAAAGATTAATACATTGAAAACAAAATTAGGGATAAATAATTATGGTTCTATTCATTGTGGTTTCATGTTTTTTCCACTATTTGCCTTTGCTATTATAGTTGTCATTTCAAAGACTTTCAAAGTCAGTTTTAAGGGGGATATTTATGTGGTGCTAAGCAACTTGACTCACCAGCATCGGTGTCAGTCTGTGTTCCTGCAGAATCTGGAGCTTTCTTTTGAAGAGGCAGTAAATGCACCAGCACACAGGCGTCGTGTTGTTAGCTGGCAACCCCTCACCCTGCCTTGCTGGGCTACTAATTAACAACACATCAAAATAGGCAGAAAATAGGCAGTGTACAAGAATTGTGTGCCAGTTAAGTTCATTGCTTAGATTTGCTACAGAATGACTCCTCTAAAGTCAGAGGTTTGTTTATCTTATTTTACCAGCATCATCTTTGGTATGCTGAAAATTTGTCAACACTGATATGCCTGGAAAAAACTAAAGAGCCCTGGCCAAACATTTACATTTTACTGACGTTTTTATCCAAAGCGACTTACAATTCTGACTGAATACAGCTTGAGCAACTGAGGGTTAAGGGTCTTGCTCTGGGTCTAACAGGGGAAACCTGGCTGTGGTAGGATTTGAACTGGTAACCTTCTGATTACTAGTCAAGTACCTCAACCACTGAGCTACCAGTACTTACTGAGACAAACACTCTAGAACAGGAGCCTAGGCAATAATAGATTTACTTTCTTAGTTTAAATGCATTTTAGATATTATGAGATGCAATCACTGTTAAACCACTCTGTATTCAAGTAGATAGATACTTCTTGTCCTGTCTGCCCTGTGCTTTGTGGGTCTGAAGGGTATATGTCTTTTCTGGTGTTCATGGAAGTGTCAGTGATGGTATAATCAGCCTGCTGCCTTATAAGTTTTACCAAAGGTTGCTCCTAGGGGAGAGATTATTAAAATAATCACATAATAATCACATAGTAATTACAGAATAATTAAAATAATCACATAATTGTATGTGACAAATAAACCAAACTTGAACTTAATCATTGATATATACAATGAACAGTATTCACATTTATATTCATGGAATTTTGCAGACACTCTTATCTAGAGTGACAAATAAAAGTGCTTTAGTTCATTATGTATTTATGAATGTATTTACACACACATGTACAGCAGCCATTCCTTTCAAGTGTTTGTTGAATTCGTTCACAGACATACCTCATTCTATTTAATGAGATGCTGAATAGGTGATCACCTTAACAAAATCCTATTCTAACGAGTAATAGTATATATACCACTGCTGTTGTCATCACAATTCTCTTGTTATGGAACCAGCTAGATGGGAAATGTAATGCTAGGACTACCTAAAAAGTAAGTGTAGCCAAAATACAGCTACAAACCATGCCAAAAGAGTTGAAAAGAAAGGTTCCTAATGAGGAAAAGAAGGGTTCAGTTGTAGTTTTACTGGCAAAGGGATACAGTGAGCGTCAGGTTGCTTCCACCGTGAACATTTCATAAGAACAGTTCATAAGAACAAGGTCAAGCAGCAAACACATGGGACAACAACAGCTACAGACTGGCAGAGGTTGAAAACGACTCTCTACCGACTGTGATGGTTGCCACCTCATTCAAATGTCACTTAACAACTGTAAGATAACATCAAGCGACCTACAAAAAGAATGGCATGCAGCAGCTGGGGTGAATTGCACAGGGAGGACGGTTCAAAACAGGTTTCTGGAGGCAGGGATGAAGTCCTGCAAAGCTAGAAAAAAGCCCTTCATCAATGAGAAGCAAAGAAGAGCCAGACTGAAGTTTGCGAAAGACCATAAGTATTGGACCATAGAGGACTGGAGTAAGGTCATCTTCTCTGATGAGTGCAGTTTTCAGCTTTGTCCAACACCTGGTCGTGTAATGGTTAGACAGAGACCTGGAGAGGCCTACAAGCCAGAGTGTCTCGCACCCAATTTGGTGTAGGATCGGTGATGATCTGGGGGTGTTTCAGCAAGGCTGGACTTGGGCAGATTTGTCTTTGTGAAGGACACATGAATCAAACCACTTACAAAAATGTGCTAGAAGAAAACTTGCTTCCTTCTGCTCTGACCACTGGGCTCCCTGTTTTGGCGTGTGGGAATGATTTATATCTCCCCTCTGACCTGTCTTCCTGGCTACCCCTTGCCATAGTATTCATGTTGTACCCCGTCAATCTCTGGTTGTGACAGCAATTGCTGCATACAGAAGTTGGAATATCTGTGCTGCTAGTTGCAGTGTAAGTCTAGATGTTGGGTTTTGAAGCATCCTTAGTTCCCACATCCTCTGCATATACACTCTTGCACTGGAGTTGCTTTGTGTAGTAACATTCCAACAGTCCTCTGTTCTCCACTCTTGTCCATGAATGTCTTGTATTTGTTCCACTAGCAAACTTTTCATCAGATTGCCCTGGTCCCTCAGCATTTGACATGGACCTTATTGACCCGGGGCAACATGCAAGCTGATCTGACTTGCATGTTTTTAATGCTAATTGTTAGTGAGGTAGGCAGGTAGCATAAAGGACCTTGTTTAAGGGACCACACTGGATACGCCCTGGTCAGGATTCAAAATCCAGACTTCTTGTACCAAAATCAGTGGCATAACCCAGTGATCAATAAATCCAGCCACTATAAATCTAAAAGAGGGAAAGAGCAAACTTTTACAGTGCAGATTGACCACTTTTGTCTGAACTCTGCTAGCAAAAAACATAGCCTTTTTGTTGTAGGCTCTGTCTCTTTCCCCATGTCACTCTCATTCACTGGTTTGACTCATAGATATTCCAGTTGTGTTAGACCAAAGTTGGTTTATGATGCTATGCTGAGCATATTTTTAAAAATTAAATTATCTTAAGTTGGTTGTGATTATTGTTTTTGAGAACTTCCCTGGCATTCTGTTCTCTGAATTCAAGACATTGGTGTACTGAAGTACTTCTTCCTCCCTTATAGTCTCTCAAGAAAAAGAAAAGGTGCCCAGCTACTGCTTTGGTGGATCTCAGGATGAATCCCCACACATTTTGCTATCAGCTGCTAAGGTATGAGGCACTGCATTAACATTCATACGCACATGGAACTTGGTCTTGGACAGAATATGCTGTTTTAATGGATTCTTTTTATTTATTTTTTCTATAGTTTAAAATTAATAGTTTGTCGGCTTAAATATGCAAAGAGTACACCACAAACATGATCCATATTGACCATATTGTGTTCATTGGAGGGGCAAAGACTGCTATTAGCACTTTTCCCACAGGTATCTTAATAATTAATCTAGTTCACCATAAGTTTTATCTTTAAGATCAATAACAAGAATAAAGTTTAAATACTAAGATCTGTTTGGAATGAACATTGTATTTCACTTTCATTATACACACTTAATTCAGATACTGGACATCATGCAACATTATCATATTTTTATGTGACATTTTTTGCACTTTGAGAAAGTCATTTTGTACACCGGTGCCATGTTGGATTTAATGAGTACTCATACGATCAACAGCTTGTTGTAAATGACCCACAGAAACAGTTCTGTTCAAAGATGTGTGCACTTTAATAAGAATTTGATAATCATATTTGACAGTCCAAAATGTTTCATAAGGAAAAGTGCCCAGACCTGTTTGTCCAGAAGTGTCATTCATTCAAAAATATCTGTGGTAGTTGTATCTCAGTGGTTAAGGTACTTGATTAGTAATTGGAAGGGTGCCAGTTCAAGCCTCACTGTTATCACTGTTGAGACCCTGAGTAAGACCCTTAACCCTCTGTTGTAATTACTTTGGATAAAAACATTAGCTAATACCTAAACATAAAAAAGAGGTAAAAACAGTGATTTTGCTTTTTAAAAACAAAAACATATCACTTTAATAAATGTGGTTACTAAATTACTAATTACTAAAGCCAAGACTAAATCTTACTTTAGGCCAATTTTCCAAGCATCATATTTTGAAATCATTTTACCTGACAGAATAAACATTTAAAGCACTCTTCCTGTCATCTTATGTTGATCTTTGTGCTATGAGGCATTGGATAGCCAGGCCTTGGCCTCCTGTGTCTATATAATGGTGCTCTTAATAGGACAGGATGCCAGGGTTTGAAGTGGAACAGGGCGAAGAGACAAAGAAGAAAGAGGATCCTGGACAGAGTCCCGAGGCACGACGGGCTCATGCCATCGCAAACAAAGCTCTGGAGATTGAAAAGGTAACTGAGGGCTCTAGAACTGTGCTGAGCTCTATTAACAGTGAGCATACAGGGTCTTGAAAAAATATTCATACCCCTTGAACCTTTCCACATTGTGTCATGTTCCAAACTTAAATGTATTTTATTGGGATTTTATGTGATAAACCAACACAAAGTAGCAAGTAATTGTGAAGTGAAAAGAAAAGAAAGAGGCCCATGGTCACTCTGTAGGAGCTGCAGAGATCTACAGCTCAGGTGGGACAATCTGTCCACAGGACAACTATTAGCTGTGTACTCCACAAATCTGGCCTTTATGGAAGAGTGGCAAGAAGAAAGCCATTTTTAAAAGCAAGCCATAAGAAGTCTTGTTTGCAGTTTGCCATGAGCCATTTAGGGGACACAGCAAACATGTAGAAGGTGGTGCTCTGGTCAGATGAGACCAAAGTTGAACTTTTGGGCCTAAATGCAAAATGCTAAGACTGAACATCACCCTGAACACACCATCCCCACCTTTAAACATGGTGGTGGCACCATCATGCTGTGCGGATGCTTTTTTCAGCAGGGACAGGGAAGCTGGTCAGAGTTGATGGGAAGATGGATGGAGCTAAATACAGGGCAATCCTGGAGGAAAACCTGTTAGAGGCTGCAAAAGACTTGAGACTGGGGCGGAGGTTTACCTTCCAGCAGGACAATGACCCTAAACATACAGCCAGAGCTACAGTGGAATGGTTTAGATCAAAGCACATTCATGTGTTAGAATGGCCCAGTTAAAGTCCAGACTTAAATCCCATTGAGAATCTGTGGCAAGACTTGAAAATTACTGTTCACAGACACTCTCCATCCAATCTGACTGAGCTTGAGCCACAACAATTTCAGCCTGTAGATGTGCAAAGGTGGTAGAGACATACCCCGGAAGTCTAGCAGCTGAAATTGCAGCAAAAGGTGATCCCACAAAGTATTGAGTGAGGGGGGGCTGAATACAAATGCACGCTACACTTTCCAGATTAAAAAAAAACAAAAAAAACATTGAAAACCATGTATCATTTTCTTTTCATTTCACAATTACTTGCTACTTTGTGTTGGTTTATCACATAAAATCCCAATAAAAATGTAGGTGTAACATACAAAACTGTGGAAAAGTTTGAGGGGTCTGAATACTTTTTCAAGGCCCTGCAGCTTTCAGGGGGCTGTTATCTTACCTTTAATTGGAAATAGAACGATTACATAATGTTATTAGTTCAGTTTTCTCTATGTATTTCTCCTTTGTATGACCAAAGTAAAGTCATCTAAAGCCATTATAATATAATGTATACATGCATTTAAGTGCATTTTAATTTAATCCATCCACAATACCAAATGTTTAATGTTTGAAGTGTATAATTCTATCAGCAGCCCTCATGGTGGTGGGAGTAGAGGGATGTTTCCTGAACCCCTGAAAGGATGTGATTGTTAGATTGTGTGGGCGTTTCCTGCCCTAATGAAGCGATAGTACTTCTTAGGTCAAGTGTGAGCCTAGATATTAACATAAGGCCACACATTAATCATGAAATAATTCCTATGTTTAGTCACAGGCTTATCTCTCTGAATGAAACTAAATTGGCTTAATCACAAATGGAGTATTTTTGTGTTGCTATTGTTGGTTTGTTGTAATTGTTTAGCTTAGTTAGCTTCGAATCTCCTGTTGATGAGGGCTGGGAATGATTACCCAAACTTCATTCATCATTTCAATCAATCTAAACGAAATACATCCACTTGCCTTATTACACCCTGTTAAGTGCCCTGCTTTACAGCCCCAGTGATCAAGTAGCTCTTAATATTCCCTAATGTGTACCAGCCCTCAAATAATTATTCCTACTTCCTTGATTACTGTGGACCCCTGCTTGCTTCAGCATTCATTGGTGCCAAACTGCTCTCTTCTGTGCAGTGGCTGTGTGATATTTGTAATGTTTTACAGACCAATCCTCCCTTCCCCCAGCCCTCAGCATCTAGGGCGGTGGTTTCCCCAGCATGGTTTCTTATTGCGAAATCCTGCTTGTGTGGCCATGAATTATCAGGCCATGAGATCAAGTCCTGGTCTCCTTCTGTTTAGGAGTAGAAACGATGCATAAACCCAGCCACACGAGCAGGCACAAGTCATACACTAGCTTCCTGTTTGTTTAACTAACAGTGGCAACCTTTTAGGGCTCCTTGCTCACCCACCCAGAATTCAGATGAATACCTTTCTAGAATTCAACTGAATATCATTTCCATAATTACGTCCTAAAGTGGAGAAGGTACTTCCTATTGTACTACTGTTCCTGTCATACTACAGTTTTTGTTTGTTTATTAGTTCGTTTGTTTTTTCTATTGCTTTAATATAATTGAGGTGAGTGCCAGTGATGCCAGGAAAATCATTGTGAATTAATTTTATTGATTATTGCCTTCAGATCACTGAATCTTCCTTATTCCTTTAAAGCTTCTGGAAGATAACACACAGCCTAGAGAAGCCTGAATGCAATCCGTTTCTTATCTGTTGTGTACAAAATGCTTGTGGAGAGATTATTTACTCTAAAAAAGCAATTAGACTAATAACCAATACTGCACTTTTCCCTCATGTACAAGTAATAGCCAACTGTTGTTTATCCAGAAGATAGAGAATAGAACAATACTTATTCCAAATGGACAGCTATATGATCAAAATGATCGTCTTGTTTTACAGCAGTGAGATATTTTCCTAAATAGGTTACTGCTGAATATTATTTTGAGTAAACCAGCCTCTGATATAGAAAGCAGAATTTGGGGCAACGTCAAAGACCAATAGATACACTAGGAAATACTCGAGTGACCTAACAAAGCCATCTAGCATTCCAAGCATGCTTTCTTAGTACCTGCTTATGCTCCTTTTTTCCAAGCTGTTCTTACCAGTCAGGTAGAGACATATTTCTTTTACATTGTGCCAGAACTGCCTGAAGAAGTCATGGTTTTAGTCTTAGAAACCAGGACAAGTGCAGATGTGTAAATGTAGCTGGAGGCTCTGAGAATCCTCTAATTTACTTGAGTTGTAACTCTTGAAGAAGGGTGGGAACATGATCTTTGCAAGACAGTTGTTTTTTGGTGTTTTTTTTCCGCCCAAAGTAAAACTGACCAGGTTTTCAAACAATTTCTCATTTAAAACCAAAGTATAGTGTCTTCCCAGTAGCCTTTTCCCACTTTCTGTCCTACTTTCAGTTTCTGTTCCTACCTCCCATCTGTCTGTGATTAGACTTAACCTTTCAGCTTAGTCCCATTCTTACAAGTCTCTGTTATGCGAGCAGGTCTGTGTTTAAACAAATGTTCTGCTAGCTTACTTTCTTCCTGCACTGATCTAAAGAGACTTTCGGTCTGTTTTCTCTGATGTCTTCCCTGTTTTTCATTTTTCCACTTTCTGTCTCTTTCCTGTCCCAACTACAACTGCATGTACCTCAGTTGTATGTAACCTTTTATCTAATGAAGTTTGAATTTTGCTTTAGTGCTGATACCAACATGACAAATAAAGTGCATCAGCATTGCCAGGTTTATGACAGCTGTGTAATAATCTCTTAGTTAAATTGCTACTTTTGAGCCGTGTCCCATCTCTAGCTGCTTTCTGAAACTAACTAGTCAAACCCTCTAATTTCATACTGTTCCTTTAATTATAGTGTCACTTTAACTTCTATAGTGTCACTTTAACTTTTTTCCTTCAAGGATCTGTGTTTCTTCTAATAAATCTCACCAGATTGCTTCATTTTCCTCTAAAAAGAGAGAGTAAGTTAGAAGGAGAGTCAGAAAGTAAATACTGGCTGAACTGGCTGGACAGAAGTTTTAACACCAGAACTCCAGAATTCCTGTTGTGTCGATGGGAGCAGTGACTGTGGATATAAAGATAGCCATATGAAAGGGTTAGTTAGGGCATCACACCTGAGGTATTCATGACAATAAACAAAGCTCTTCCACTTCTTCAGCTTTCTTGGCAAACTGTGAATTAAATTTTTGAGCTTTTAATGAAATGATGTGTGATTTTCTGGAATGTTATTTTGTTGTTAAAAGTGGAGACTGTAAACAAGTTAGTGTTAAGTGTTTCCCTTATACATATACTAATACTATATAGTTAAGTATTATTTTGGAATCTCCATAAGAACATAGCTCCTTGTGATGGAATATAGCATGACATTAGTTAAAGTTGATTATTTTCTTATTCACAGTTATATAGGCAAGATTGTGAAACCTTTGGGACGGTGGTTAAGATGCTACTTGCTAAGCAGCCGACACTGGAGACACTGCTTCAGACTGCACTGAAAGAGAACCTGATTGATATTAAGCAGCGATGCCTGGAGGACTTGCGCCGCTTTATATCGGAGGTAGATGCAGTTCTTAAAGCCAATCAGTCATCTGCAGCTGGTCAGATTTACTCAAAGGACTTTTTTCATCCCTCAGTTGAAAAAGACAAACTGAACATGCTGGACTTTAGGGGGTACCAGTGATATTTACTAGTTTAGTTGTTTTTTCCCATTGTTGAGTCATTACAAGATTTCAGATATATTACTTGGAATCATGGAGCTAGAATGGGAATGCGAGCACTAAGAAACAAAACTGTTTTATTCTTATCTTTACATTTATTGCATGATCCCACTGTAGCTCAGATTACAGTGTTTACATATCTGGTTCAAAGTTGTGTTCAATTTTTCATGTCAAATAAGTATTTCTTCTGTATACTTGCCAAGTTATTTGATTTTTAAAATATACCGGAAGTAATATACAAGATTTTCTTACATTAAAATATTGTAATAAACTGACTTTTTTTAACAGTTGTCCTTTTGCTTCTTCCTAATGCATTCCAGAATTGTCCATGTTTGATTGTGACAGAAAAGCATGTAAAACAAAGTACAACTTGCATATTCTTTTATTGTCAGCCTTATGTTCCAGTTTTTGCATTTATACAGAATACACTGATCTGTTTATTGTGACTCATAAATACAATTCAAACCAGATAGGCTCTGCATAATACATAGGGTGTATTTTTCATCAGTTACTGTAATATAAAAGAAGCATGTAGACTGAGATATCAAGGGTCAAACTGCAATGTTTTTGTGACTTTTTTATTTTGAAAACCCTGATTAACAAACGTGGAGCTTCTGCAAACCTATATGTCAGCTAGTCTAGTACTTTTATCTGTTTAAAAAATCTTTTCAGGGATATAAAAATATCTGCTTTAAATCAGAACTGTTTTTACAATATATACACTTTTATTTGCACTGTTAAATATTCACTCATTTATATATGATGCTTTATAAATATTATATTCTTTCATTCTGTCCACAACTATAAGTGACCTGTTATTTAATACACATACCAGTTGCTGCAGAAATTTATTTTTGTTAGCATAATGCGTTTATCTGTGGTATTATTGACTGGCAAGGTTGGCATTGACTTTGTTTATTGAGTTAGAAAGGCCAGAGATAATCTCAAACAAGAGTCTGCCTGGTTCCTCACATTGCAAAAATGTTCTGAATTAGGATCATTCCTGGCATTTGTATGAAGTTGATTAAATTATGGGAGCTAATTACTTTATTGCTTTGTTTTGAGAATTATTTTTGATGTGGAGTCTATGATATTATACAATTTTTTCCCTTATGTCCTTTCTTCTTTTTGTAATTTGTCCTTGAGCCAACAGGTGGAGATACCTGACTTGGCAGTTCATCAGTGTAATAATGATACCTATGTTGCCTGGGCTGGGGAATTGGTTGACCCAGGAAAAAGCCTTCCTCTTCTGATTCTGAGGAAGAGGAGGAGCATGTAGAACACCAGTCATCATCGTCTCCATAAAGACGAAGAAATCTTTCTGCAGCCTGATTCTGCAGCCCATACTGGGTGTTTGTGTGGCCGTGTGGGTGCTGTCCATACTGAGCAGAGGCCACAGGGGCGTGCTGGCGATGGTCCTCTCTGAAGCACATGCGAGCTCGCTCTTTGGGCACTATGTGCAGCGCGTTGTCTGATCGAGACTTTCGGCTCCTTCGAGGCCTGTAATTGTGGTGATGCCGGTGACGTTGCAAGTCCTGTTCATCAAAATGGTATACCCTTCTGCGAGTGCGCTCACTCATCGGGGGCTGGCGCACCTCTAGATCACCATAGCACCCATTATCCACAACATCATCTGAGAACTTGACCTGCTGGGGCCTTGACTGGGATCTGGTCCTCCGGAGAACAGGTAAATGGGGAGGTTTGGATCTTTCCTCTTGGAGATTTACTACCTCCTCTGGTTCCTCCTCCTCTCCTGCCTCTGCTTGTTCCAACTCAGATGTAAGACTTTTGAGGGAGTTAGCACTTCTATGCAGCATTGAAGAATTGAGGGTCCCCATGTTACTGGTTTTCTCGCAGTCCTCATTCTCTAGCTCTGTAAAGTTTTGCAACAAATAAGGTAAAGGCTTCTCTTTAAAGTCCACATCAACTGATGCCCCTGTAATGGATGAGATTAAGTTATGTTAGCAACTACTAATATAGTTGTAATCGGTTATAATTTCCAAATACTGGTGCATCTTTTTTTAAGAAACAAATGTTAAGTTCATTTTGCTGAGTAGAAATTGTGCTTAACTAAATCAGACAGACCCATTGACTACAATTATAAGTCAAGACTTTTTCATCTATGCCCAAATGGTAGCACCAGTCTACATGAATCCTTGAGCATAACTAATTGATTAATTCTGTACAAAATCCAGCTTGGTTTCCAGTTAACATTCTACATTTGTTTCTTTTTATACATACCTGTGATATTTGAGAGTGCTAGTGAGTCCATTGAATCTCGAACACTCTGCTCTGCTGGTTTCAGTCCATCTGTAATGCATTCCAATGAGTCATCATACCATTGCTTGTCATCACACTTAAAGTTGGCACCATGTTCAAGATCCAGCTCTTGAATTTTCCGACTACTTGCAGGTCCAGGATGACTACCATAAGCAGAGTCTCCCAGTCCATCTTGAGACTGTGTCCAGTACATATCTGCCTTATATTTTTTACTGGCCAGGCTCCCATTGCCACCACTACCTGACATCTTTGGTTCTGTCTTATTTTTGATCTCACAGTCAGTCATCCAGAGGTCATTTGGTCTGCCGTCCTCTGGCTGCTGGAAAATCTCATGCTCTCCAAACTTTAGAAGCAGCTGGCTCATGTAGTCTTCATGCTCAGCCCATTCATCATGGTCCTCAGGTGCCTCCTGCTCCTCCCTGTTCCTCCAGAATTTGTCGTCTGTGAAGCTCAAATGGGTTAGCTTATTTGATAAAGTATCGTCAGTGTTACCCAGAAAACCAGGGAACTTATAGTTCCCAGCAGGCGAGAAGAGCAGGGACTGGCGGCACTGGTCTGCAGAACGGCTGCTCTTGCCCATTCTTACACTGCGGCGCGATTCACGAGACCTGCCAGATTGAAAGGCAGAATCCGAGGAGTCAGATGCATGGATGTCCTCCCCTAGGCTGCAAGCTTTAGAGCAATAGATACGGCCTTGTCTGGGCAGGAATGGACAACCAAGCAGGGAGCTTTTACACTGGGCACAGCTGAAGCACTCATCTGTGGCATGCCAGTGAAGCCCATCGTATGTCATCTGTGCATGGTCAACCCCTAGCACAAAATCAACATGTTAGTTTTTCCTATTAAAGTAGGACTGTTGAATATGACATCTATGTGAGATCTCACAAGAGACTTTAGTTTACCTATGTGCTCTCCACAGGCCTCACAGTATTCTGCATACAGGGACTCGAAGCAACCACAACAGTAGGGCCGACCATCTTTCATGATGTACCGCTGGCCACCCAAAATGGTTTCACATTCAAAGCAGGAAAAGTGCTTCATGTGCCAGTGACGACCCTCTGCCTCTGTGCACTCATCAGCAAAAATAATCTAAGGGGAAATTTTTTTTACAATTATTGTATAAATGAATGCAATGGCCCCTACGTTGATAAAGAATATAGCATGAGTATGAATAATAATATAATATATTCATATATAAGTACTTCAGCAAAATAACAAAATGAGCCAACAGAATGAGAAAGTGATCTCACATATGTCTAAGCTTACCTCATCACAAGCTGAACAGCGAGGCTTTAGCAATTCAGCATGATGCCTCCCACAGTGAATCTTGCCCTCATGGTAGAAGTAGATGAGATCTACGAGAAGCTCATTGCATGTTGAACATGCAAAGCATGCTGGGTGCCAGCACAGTCCTGATCCTGCTCTTAAGGCAAAAACTGCCATCTCTCCTCCACTGATACGCTCCCCACACTGAACAAAAAAAAGAAAAACATTATGCTTGGTTACCAGGAAAGTTGTCAAGTTTATTCTGAGGAGCACAATGTGTTATTTGGAGACATACATGTTCACAGATGGCATGGAGCACAGTCCTCGGCAACAGTTTTGGGGTTCCCCGACCCAGTGCCTCCTTTTTCCTCTGTACACTGAACATATGGAGCTCTTTCTTTTCTTCTTCACTGAGGGACTGGCAGTATCGCACCTAAGATAGAAATGGATAAACATGGATAAATGGAACACGAGTTTTTCGTGGACTTAGTATCCTGGTGTTCATTTAGACCATCAAGTGACCTCTGCCGCTTATGTTGGCTATGAAGTTTTGATGTGCTTTTGTTTAACAATACTTAAAGAGAATGGAACATTTACACAAACAAGCTCTGTGTTTTCAATAAAATCAAGACTCACTGTCTCACACACACACACACACACACACACACACACACACACAAACCTCAAGCTGAGACATGCAAGTGATGCCATGGTGCCTCATAAAACAATAGTGGCACACAAAAAAGTGCCTTACAGCAATGTCCTCAGCCACTCCAGCCCCTGCTAGTAAACCACAGCAACGTGAGGAATCTCTGTGCCACAAGTTGTGCTAAGTCCTCCAGTAACATCATAAAATCATCAGCTCAAATGTCTCATTGTACCACCACCCACAGAAGAACAAGGAAACAAAGATCACCTCTGTAGTGGCAAGGGGAATGCAGTGAGTGAGGCAAGGTACGAAAAGCCATGAAGTTAACAGGCACCCACGTTAGTTCACCACTAAGGAGCAATTTGAGCATGGGTCAAAATGTCGTGTATAAGCCTAATTCAATGCAACTATAGTTCAGACAATAAAAGCTTTCTTTTTAGCTTTTTCCTCAGGTCAATCTGGAGGTGTTGGACCCTTTGGGTTAATGCTTTATACAGCTAGAGGTTTCCTGGCTTGATTCTGGGGAGGACATCAATAATGTTGACTTAGGTTTGATGTAAGGGGGCTAGAAGTCTAACATTGTTCTTTTTGGTTATGGTCATCATACTCAGATTTATTACTTTATGGCTTTGACTGCTGCTATGTAGTCCCATTCTGTCTTACACTGTGATTTAACAAGCTACCTGAGAGAAGAAGAATGTGATTGATTGTAGTTACTTTCTGTTCACCAATTCCCCATCAGAGTATGTCCACTTTACTCATGTAGAGGATATGTAGACTACTTTGTCTATTAGTGATCTTACCTCATTATCATGGGGAGGCAGTTGGTATAAGAGCTGTTTGATGCGGTGTTTCTCTCCTGGGCTGTTAACATAAGGAACCTTATCCTCTGCCAGACAAGAGAAGTACAACTGGATCTACAAAACAGAGGCAGAGATTAGGCTTGATACTGTGACATGGACTTGCCAATGAACATTGATCTTAGAATAACATTTTGGAAGAAATTATAAATCAAGCCAGTTTTTTTTAAGGTTGGTACCATAACTAAAATGTGGAGAACTCAGTTGCAAACACTCATAATTTTGCCACATTATATTTGATGACAACAGTATTTGTACCTCCTTTCAAAATGTGAGTGATACTCAAATTACAAATTCCACGATTGCTAGAATTCAGACCAGGTTAAGCAGCCTCTAATATGCTAATATATCAAATGACCATGACCATATACGTGTGCCATTTTTCGTGGATAACTTTATTAGTTACTGGCTTGCCACACTGTTTTGTCATTCTATGCTGGGCAGAGATGCTTTCCATAATGGGAGTGCCCTGCTAGCGCGTGACCTTTGTAAGGCAGACCAGTTTATGAGCACTGGTCGTAACATTTACTAGATAAAAGGAAAGAATGGGCTAGTCTCCTCCTGCTTAAACAGCAGCATCCTGCTGTTATTCAGCCGGTCTACTGGCCTGCCATTTAAACCTGACAATGAGAAGGATCATAAATCATGATCATTTTATGCTAATATTACCACCCACTCCTCTCCCCCAGGCTTCTTGCTAATAATGTTTTTGAGTGTCTGTGTACTTCCCTGCAATGATCACCTATAATATTCAGGGTAATTTACAGAATGGCAGTTGTAAAGACATTACAGTTGCCCCTCTACATTTAACACAAAAGCAGTGTTTGGATTTTAGCGCACTTCTATGGCTTTGGACCTTTTTCTCGCCCCACACCCCTGATTGCAGTCATATGTGCTCCTCAGACCAGCTGGGGGATTAGAAAGCCCCTGAGATAAGTGTTAGGGCCTTCCCTGTTGACTTGGAAAAGTGCCACATCACAGGGCCTTTTAGCCATGAGAGGCCCATGTGTACAGACTGGCCAGCAGAAAAGCAGGCATCGCCTTGAGTGTTACTCATGCTGTTCTTTCAGCTGGCGGCTGGTGTTGATCCTTTTAGGTCTTTGTCTGCCAGCATGCAATAATGACTTGCAGACTTTCCATGAAACAGTTTGTAAATAAAAAAAGAACATATCCTGTTTCCAATTGCCTGTGGGGTGGTGTCCACTCTATGCCTAGCTTCTCTAGCAAATGAGTTGGCTCGTCTAATTATTATGAATTAGAACAAGCTTGCTGTCCTGATGGAATGACTGACCTACTTTTTGGTATGTAAATTAAGATTGCTTCAAAAGGTGCTAACAGCACTTTTTAGTTTCTGTTTTTAGTCCACATGGCTAACATTGCATTATTGCATTAAAATATGAGAAAAATAATTGGCAAGATATAGGTACTCTAATTTGTTTCCATGAACAATGCTCACACTGCACTCATGATGCAGTATTTTATTTTTACACATGGACATCTGCATTGGCAATTGTTCCTTAATGGTGTTGTTTCCTTTTTTGGTAAGGATGCTGTTCTGGAACTTTCTTCAGCCTTTGCATTTTTATCTGAAAAAGCTCACCTGTTCAGGTCGCAGTCCAGGTGGAACCCAGGTGTACTCCTCCAGTGCACAGCCTGAGTCATCATCTGAGGTAGAGCTTCTCTGGAAGCCAAAAGTAAGTTTGCTGCCCTTCTGCTCCATGTCCAACTGTCTTTCACTTCTATGGAAACCCCCAGGATTCTCCAGGTTCATCAGACAGACTTCCTACAAATAAAGAGTGATCTGTTAGTCATGAAACCACATCCTATGACCCTGGCTATAGTTAGAGAGACTGGAATGCCGCTTGTTAAAAAAAAGCCCACTTTTAGAATCGGCGTGCTTAGCCCTCCATTGATGTAGAGGGGAGGTCTGTAAAATACATCCTCTTGTGAAAATTCTTTTTTTTTTTTTACTGTGACTGTGCATCATTCATAGATCAACTGTCATGTTTTCCAATGTGTGCTCCAAGTTCCAGCCAATTACAGAAAGACACACAATGACTTCTTTATGGATAGTTTAATGCATTTTTCTGATTTGTCACAATGAAAGAATTTGAACTTCTCCAGGGTGTTTTTTTCCCCTTTAGGTGTACTTGTAATTTATACAGTTAACCAACATCAAAACAAAATTTGAAAGAACACAGTGCTCTTCATGTGCAGTACTTAAAGGTCATGCATATACTTAGGGTAGAAATACCTCTTGGTCATAAATAGTGCTGTAGCATTGTGGTCATCCTTCATCTATACAGACTTAAACTGTGTGAGTTCATCTTGGTCCCTATTTTGCCACCCCCATTCCCTTCTTCACTCCCTGCTGTGCCGGAGTGGACAGCTGAAAAAACCAGGCACACTTGATTGTACTCTTTGAAGTGTACAGGCGTGATAGTTTGGTGCAGCAGGCTACGTATTCATGACTGTTCAGAGTGTTTGTGGTTCACTTCTGTCCACACACCCCAGAGGCCAAGGTGCAGCTGTGTGAAATGTTCCTTGTACATCAGCAAGTAGCATTTCATCCAGAAACCACCACCACCACAGCCCCCAAATTCTCTGCAATGAATAACGGCACTCTGCACCCAAGAATTTCTGGCTGTTCATAAACTGAATCCTCAGTACTGAAGCAGCCAAGCCCGTGTCATATCTTACTCGAAAAACAGCCAAGTCCTGTTGGAAGTCATCACACACAAATGTATGTAGATATATGCACTTAATAGTAGCCAGTAGAACTGTTTAAGTGACCAGATTTGGGGTCTCTAATTGGGGCTCATCTAAGATCTACATTTTGAGATGTTTATCTCTTCTTTGATTTCTTAACTTGTAAGACAATGCCCATTATTTCCTTTAAGGTATTTAGTGCCCCCAAACTGCTCTTTATGTATAATAAACTACATGCTATATGCATTTTACCTGCAAAAAACAAGAACCACACATTCCCATTCCTTTTGAAATGTAACAAACAGGCAGAATAAGACAGAAAGAAGAAGGTCTTTTATGTTCTTGTCAATATCTCTGAATGAAATTACCAGCTCACTTCAGCATTGTGTTCCTTAAAGAACACTAGATTCACAGTATTGCAAAATATGGCAACACTCCTGGAGTTGGACCTCCTCCTTAAATATGCTAATTTTCATCTAAGAGAAGTCATCAGAAAAGTTTCCTAAAACTTTCCTTAATCTGCCTTATAGCAGATCACAGGCATACTTGTAGTGGCCTACTGCAACATATGAGTGAGCACCTGTATCCTAAAATGGTCCTGGGTCTCATGAATCACTAGAACAGATCTGAAAACCTGTTATTTTGTGCGTGTAAGCATGTGTGTCTCTTCCAGCTGTAGAACACCTCCAGCAGTAAGTGTTTAACATCCCCCTCTTTTGTAGAAACCCTTGTTAACATGGCTTTGGGAGGCTAAGATGCATATCTTTTAGATCCACCCACAGAGAGCCTGAATCCCCCAGAGCTAGACACGGTACACGGGGGGTCTGGGGAGCTGAGGGTAGGGGGAAAGGAGGACAACCGTAGAACCTTACCAGTAGTGGACCATTTTCACAATGGAAATGGCCAATGAAAGGAAATGACTAATGAAATACATAGTTAAAAAACTGTAAAATTACTCAATGGCATGTTTAGTATGGATCCATTCTTTTTAATAAGGTCAGTTGTTTGAGGACTGTGGGGAAAAATGGTTGTCAGTTGTGATGCAACCTAAGAAGGTGAGGTAAGGCCCTAACAAAATTGTTTTCCAGACACATTTTTTTTTTACATTGGACTCAAAGATGCTTTTAAATGCTTGCCAATTTGTCCCAGTGGCTTGTAGGATTTGGAACCATCTAAAGCAGTGACAGCCTTGGAACCTGACTAGGGCTCTAATGACAAGAACAGGATCCCTGGCACACATACTAAGTTTCTGTGTTCCACAAACAAAACGTTTGTCTCCATTACAATATTCAGAATGGAAAAAAAAAAAAAAAATTAGTTAAACAAAAACCAGGCCATGTTTTCTCTTAGTGACAAGGATATTTTCCAGAGAGCAGCTTTGACTTGTTCTAGAGCAAGTGGAGACAGGGAATTTGAAGATGTTGTTGCACCACTCTTCCCCCAACCCCCATTGGGGAAGACAACATAATACATGATTTTTATATCACCCATTTTCCAGAATTATTAACCACCAGCACAACTACTGCCTGAATGCACACATACCCATTTTAAAAATTCAATATCCACTAATATTTTTATATATAATTAAAATAACACTTGCACACAATTTTAAATGTGTTGTTGGAGAGATGTCACAGCTGTTGTCAGATAAATGCGTATAAAGTCTGCAGGAATGCACTGTTGGGCCATTATAGAACATTTTGATCATCCCATGTTAAAAAGCAAAGGTCAAGCAGTAATCCATGGCCAAATGGTAAAACATCTTGTCATTGTAGCTAGAAAACGACCACCTGTACTCAGACAGGCTTTCGTATGGCAGCTGACTAGCACTATGTGGTATTTACCCAGTTTCTCAGTGGTCAGTCACACACCTCCTTTCCTCCTTCACACCATGTTTTCGTTAGTTAGGTCAGCCCTGTAGACAGCTGCTTCTATGCCACATTTACACTTAAGTACAGGGCAGTCTTTAAAATGGGCAATTAAAAAAGGATCTAACTTTTGAAAGTAAAACTTGTGCTAAAATATATTTTTTAAATTACTCGTGGGGCACATAAATGGACAAAAAAAAATTATATAATTTTCAACAGGCTTTGCAGTATATTCAGTAATTAATTTAATTTATTTCTTTTTTAACTAAATCAAAGTTACCTTTCTTGATCTGTCCTTACCTCTCAACAAGAATTTCTGAAAGATGATGGCTTTCTAAAATCTCCTTTTTCCTATTGTAAACTGGTCCCACGGTCACACGTCCTTGAGGGTAACATTTTCCAGTGTTTTCATATCTCAGTCCACCAGAGCAGATCCCCAGGCCTCTTATTGCATTTACCTCCAGAAATGTCAGTCTGACGAATGTCCATATCAACCATGCAGCTGGGTGTGTGAGAACGAGAGCAGGAGCAGACAAGAGAAGAGCAGCACAGCCAGATGGCTCTTACACTTACTCCACTCCTGTGGCGCTCTGGCTGGGAGCCACTCCCTCAGAACCCAGCCTCAGCCATTCAGCTTCAGCCCCCCTTGATATACTGCACTTCAAACACTGGGTCCTTTTCCTCATAAGCTTCTTGCTGGCCTTTTTCATACCAAGTAGACTGTATGTAAAGTAATTCTTCATTATTCATCATCTCTTAAGTTCTTCTTAGCCAGTAGGCCTCTGCAAAAATGAATGAGGAGTTAAAGCTAGGAATTTAGAATAACAAAGTGGTCCTGCTAGTTTTCCTGTATGGAGGCATAGACAAGGTGTTGCTCAGATTCAGAGATTGAGCACTATTCTGATTTATTTGCCACAATTCCTGGTATATTACATCTCCTTTCTGATTCACACAACCATCACAAATGTGATAAGACCGAACACCCCTTCTTGTCTGCATGAATGAAGTGTGTCATCATGCTTGGAAAATCTCTGTGCTATGTTATGAAATCATGCAAACACATGTTATTATTAGTGTACTGGATATTAATGAAGTCCTGTTCCACTGGTCCTGTTCTACTGTGCCTTCAAATCCTACAGACACAAACATTAACACATGACATGAATCTGTAGTGGTAGTAGTTTTTTTTCCTCTGCCTTTCCAATTTAGCCCAAGTTTGCAACATATCAGAAAGAAACTGCAAAGTTCAATGCTCACCACTTTTGTATTAACAACTTTTAAATTGCTGCTATTAAGTGGTAACACACTTACAAATATTGGTGAAATCTCACCAAGAGGTACCCTCTGCACTTAGTTGTTGTGTTACCACATGCAAAAATATACTAAAACTGGCCCAAGGCAGTTGCATCCCTCCCCAAGGCTGAATATGTCCCAGCTAACAACAGTCTTTCACCTCCCAGTCAACAATGACATCAGCAGGTCCATGCCACTGTGCAAAAAGAAAGGCTCTACATGAAACCTGGGGCATTGTTTACCATATGAATCAAAGGAACAGTTCCTATCTAAATCAGCCACTTCCACAAGGAAGTTTCATGATTAGTAGCTGAATTATTTGAGAATTATTTATTTAATCATCAATGCAATAAGTAAAAAAGATGGTGAATTAAACAAGAATGTTAAATACTTTTCTTTCAAAAGAAGTGTTTTTGTACAGTGCCAAATTATGAAGTAATCTCCCAAAATGAGGACATTGAAAAAACACTCATGAAGTGGCCCATTTTCTAACCTCAAAGAATCCCAAAGGTTCTAAGTAAAAAGACAGTTGACCTCATCTTCCCTATAATTTCCTGAGGAATGTGCAAAAGGTGAAGGCCTTCCTGTTGTTTCAATAAACAAAGCTTAAAGTTTGACTTCAGTTTAGAGGGTCCAGGCAGGGTGCTTGTTTCTAAACGATGGATGATGGAGGAAAGCAAATTCTCCTTCACAGGGTGGTCTTTATGGGACCCCAACCATTTCACTGCAAACCAAGATGTTTATAGTCATGAAACAGAAGCCCCCCCAAGACAGCAAAAGGTGTTTGATTCCACAGCCTTTTTAATTTAACTGATGTAGCCTCAGATAGACACCTTGATTCAAACATCAACTGTCTTTATTTTCATTTTTCTGTTTTTCCACACAATTAGCTTTATTTTAGACAAAATATTTAAAATGGTAACTTTTGGTTTTGAGGTGCTTAACTTCCATTAGAGGGTTGGTAATATGGACTGTAGCCATACACGTTTCTGGGGACAAAGCCATTGTTGTAGTCAAGGGCACAGATATTCAAACCCAGCAGGACTGAGCCTGAACTACATGCTTTTGTGCTCTGAATGAGAGAAAGAAGGAATTCACATGCCCTTGCATTAGCAAGTCTTTGAGAGATAAACAACCCCACATCCTGCTGAGAGGATATTCGTGTGAATTGAGGTGGAATGGTCAAGAGTCTCTGTTTAGGATAGTTAGTGTAAAGACAGAATGTATTTTGCAATGTGCAGTGATCTTGACAAGGGTTCTAAGAAACCCTTGGCCCCTGATAGCAAAACAGAACAACTGCCACTCCAATCTGTTCAGTAGACTTTATCTGTGTACTGCTTCACAGACCGTTTCAGGGTGCCTATCCTGGGAATGGTCATATCTTTTATGTCATGAGTCCATAGCCTGTGTCCACAACAGACATGCAATGCCCCTGTCAGCTTTCCCATTTGAGCTGAATCTTAATCAACTTCTGTCTCGTTCTGTACAGAATTATGTCATTTTTACAAAGTCTTGTGCCAGTATCCTTTAGACAAACAAAAGAAGTTCCCTTGAGAATACTTGAGAGATTCCACATTGCCTGATGAATACATAAAAAGGTGAGGTAATTTTAATTTTCTACTTTTCTCCCAATAAAACAAAATTCCCAAACCTGTCAAAGTGATTAACATTGGCCACAACAGTGCTGGGCTCTATTGTTAGAGAACTGGCTCTTGTTTCACAGCACAGAACTGACCTGAGATGCTTGTGAAATATAAAAGAACATGCATCCCTGACCTTTCGTTGTTCCTTAGCTCCAAAGAGTCATAAATCTCTCCCGCTCCACCAGCCCTCCTAAAGGGCCTGGTCAGTTTGAACTTATGTTCAGGATGACCCAAACAGCAGCTCACACCTGGCTTTGACCTCTGTGAACTGTAAAACAGACATTTTGACCTAACATGTCCCAGCTCACTCCAGAGCCCATATTTGAAATGCTCTAGCACTGGATGGGCCAGAGCTAAGTGTTAAAGTCACACTCTTCAGCCACCCAGTTTAGCTCATTCTCTAAGGACCTGTTAGCTTCTCTTGTCCCAGGAGAGAGAACTATATTTGACAGCGTCCTAAATTCAGCTGCATATGTGGGCCGATTGTCACATGGACAGTTGCTTTTACTTTAGTCATGCAACAAGCTCCCCCAGTGTTTTGGGTGTCAAAGCTTCTTGCCTGAAAGCTGGTCATGTCAAAAAAGGAATGTATAATGAAAGTTACAAGCTTTTATTTTCTCTGAAAAGGTCATAGCCTACTGTGTAAGGACTCTCACCCTGTAAGAATATGTTGCAAAGGATGACAAGGTTATTGGCCTGTATTATACTGCTGTTTATTGCAGTTCACAGCTATTGTTTAAAACAGTACCTAGTTGTGTGCTAAGCATCTTATAAAAGTAAGGTTCTTTCAGGACTTTAATGACATGTCAGCGGCCATTATCAATACATAAGCACAACAAAGGAAGAGTCCTAAATGCCAATAAAAGACCATAATCCTACTGTAATAACAGTGCTCTATGCCTGAAGAGAATAGGGAAAGGTCAGCTGATGGAGTGTCTGTTACTCTGATATTGACTTAGTGAAAGTGGTGCTGCCAGTCCTCAGTCAGTGAGACTGCTTATCCTATAACCTTCAGATAACCCCATTTACTGCATCTACTCTGGCACATCGATACTGTGGAGAGTATTTCATCCTCAGTAAAATATCTAATCAATGGTTCAGTGCCACTCTTTTATATACATCAGCAAATCTCCCTTAACCACCTAAATGATAAAATAATTTGTATTTGAATGTTTCATGTATGGTTAAAATGATCCTTATTTGAATGTTTGTCAAATAGGCATTGCCTCTGTTAAACCAGGCAGATCATAAGCAGTACCTGAATCTAAATTGAGGGTGATTTGACAAATCATGTTCTGAAGCTGTAAAGAGCTAACTATAGGGTACTATACCAAAGGTCCTAATACAATGCCAAAGATTCCATTTTGTTTATTTTGCTCCTATCTCCACTTTTTAAGATTTTAAGATTGCTTTTTAAGATTTTAATGTGCCTGATTATAACAGGTGATATCTAGATAACTAATTGTTTGACAGTCATTTTGTATTAGATCAGAGTTCCATGTCAACATTTTTTCCAGTTCCCACACATGTAAATATCTCCCTCAGCTGATGGGATACAGATAGAATAATATAGGTGTTCTCCTTCTTGACAGTACTCAGAAACAGATGTAAAAGTGAAAGTGAAATATATTTTCATATACCTTAAATGGAATTTATCACAATTGGATGCTATTTTAAGTCTACAAAAAGTGCTTAAAAAATCACAGATGAACCCATAAAATGGAATACATGTAGATGCCATTTAAGACTCAACTGTTGTCACTCACAATGCCTGGTATGACTACACATAAACACATATTATAAATTATTGTATGATAAGTTGCAGTACTAAATGAGGGAAAGTGTAAGAGAGACCCTCCTCAAATTTGAAATCCACTTTAAGTACGACTTACTATAGTAACCCAGAAGGAATTTAACCCTCTGCCTACTCTCCTGGTGTATAAGACAGGACATCGTATTTCATTCTGTATTTGACACCCTCTCACCTAGCTGTAAAGAGCCAAGCTCATTGAGAACAATGAGAAGAAGACAGACACACATCCCCAGGCTGTTAAGGACAGGAAGCCCGTTTATATTGGCATGCCGTAACTACACAAAGACTATGTGGCAGTTTGCACACGTACACTTAGGCAAAGGGGGTCTTTAGGCAAAACACATGCACTCAAAGACAGCAGTTTGTTAATAATGTGACAGTCAAAAGAAGATTTGGACTGGTATTGACTGTACGAAAAACACTTTCTGGAGATACACCTTATAGAAACATTTCCAGTTCCCATGCATGAATATCTCCCTGAGCTGTTGGACTTTAGAAGGAATAAGATAGGTGAGCACACACTCAACAGAAACAGTTAAGTGTTTCCCAGCCTAGGATCCCTCTAATCATTAACATTCCTTAGAGAAGTGCTCTGTTACAGTCTTTTATAACCAGCTAATTGAACACATGCCTCTGTGGCAGTGCACAGGGAGAGCACTCAGGGACTGTGTGCTGGATGCTACAGTTTAGGCTTGCCTTAATTGGGCATAATTTAAGTCATTAGGAGCAGCAGTAAAGTCAAAATAAAGAGGGCAAAAGGGAGTATTATGCCTTAACCCAAACCCCCCTACTGATCTCAGATGTGGGCCTTTGTTAAAACCTTGCTATAGATGTATGTCATCATTAGGTTGTAATCAGTACTTCTGTGTTATTGTGCACCCTGCTCTCTGTATGGATAATTTGAATAAGAGTCTCCTAAATTAATTAGTTGGAATATCAGGCATATGCAAAAAAACAAACAAAAAAACAAGCCAGTCTTTTCCCCCTTATTAAGCCATTGTCAGCTGTAAACTGACAATGTTGATGAATTTGACCTATGGCAGGATGGTCACTGGGTTTCAGTCCACTGCATTGACAGGCTTGTTGACCATGGCCGTGGGCTGGGTTGACCTCAGTATGTCACCCAGTTACCGTTGATATGGGCACCCATTGTGGCCAAGTAAAAGGCAACTTCATTGTATCTTACAAGTCCCGCATGGCTGCCTATTGTATGCACTAAATTGCATTTTACTCTGGCTACAAAAGGTCAGGCTTCAACCAACTTTAACTGTAACTTCCTATTGTTCTTTCCAAAGCAGAGCAAACACTGTAGACTGCTGATTTAAAAAACATTTCTAGGGATTGTGGTTACAAGTGTTTAAGTGGGAATCATAAGTCCTGTCCTTAACCCAATCATTTAAATGTACTATGTTTCTTCCTACATTCAAAAGGTACTTTTTTTCTCAGAAGAGGCATTGTTCCTCTTCTCTTTTTCTTTTCTTTCTCTCTCCGCACTCCCCAGATTTCTGCGTGTTAATCTTTTTCTTAGACATGTGGCCTATGTTCTGTCCTCTTTCACAATCTGCATATATTTGTTGGCCTTGTTTGTAGCACATCTTTGTTACCACTCCAGCCAAAACTAGTGAATGACTTAATGGTTTAAATGACAACACACAAAGGGAATATGCAGAGACATTCGACCCAGAAAATCTACTTCTTCGTATTACAATTGTACATTGTGTTCTACTTGCACATTGAATTTAAAAGGTTATAGCTGGGAACACTGATTAAAAAGTATCAGCTGAGTAAATAATGGGTGTGTGCATGTACAGTATCTCAGCTAAGGGCGTGTATGTGTGTGAGACGGACCGTGCACATCTGGTTGTCTGCCATTCCACTGTTTTCATTCAGCCTTCAACAGGAAGACAGTGTGAGCATTCCAAACAAACGCACCACTCTTTGAACCTCCTCCCTCACTCCATGTGGGCTGGAGGCAACACACTCATCTTTGTCCCCCACACCCACCCCCACCCTCACCCTGCCAGTGTGGGCTGGGGATGTGACACTGGGAGGTATGTCCTCATTTTGCTTTAGTCAATATTGACCCACCTGTATGTTGACCCCAGATTCTGCTGACCCTCAGTTCTATCATAAAACCCTGTGGGTGATACTCTCAGGAATAGGGTGATTGCACAGAATATGACACAAATGTCACATCTGCAGCAACGTGGTTCGTAAAATTCTTTTAAAATGAGCAACTATGTATAATTGAATATAGTGACTATTAGGTACTACACATGTATATTATTGAAAAAATAACCATGTCTGTTCATCTTTGCTTTAGAACAAATGGCAGGTTTCATGAAATAATAAGTTCATATTAATGTTAATAGGTTAATATGGTGAAAAGAAAATTTTTAGTGGTTAAACCAAGAATTTAAGAAAAAGGAAGTCTTTTTTTTTCAGAAGCAAGAAACAGATTGGGCTACAAGAGTTTGTCTGTGTATGTATAGAGGTGGCTCTATTTCATTTCCTCAGTCTGATTATTTTAACAGGCCACAGGGCAAATGACAGCTCAGAATATCAGCACAACAGTGGGCTCTGCTGCTAAAATGGCATAATCCAATGTCAGGATCTCCTTACACTGTTGCTTATATCATATCTCAAGGCACTGACACAAGGGACACTTTTGTAAAAAGACACTTTCTTTCCCAGGTACATGTGACTTTTTTAAAGACTATGAGTCATATGTGTCTCAGGATGATTTGCCGTCCACTTGCAATTGCTTTTCTTAAACAGCTTTTGGGAATTTCTTGCTTAAGGCACTTAACCATTTTTGCAGAGGTGAAACATAGTAGGGACATCTGAAATTCCAGTCCTAATCCTAGCAATCATTAGTCAGTAACAAGCACACTCTTATTAGTGCACAATAAGATGAGCATGTGCTCTTCACATAAGGAAACCATGATCTAAATTATGTGATTATTAAGAACAACTGAACTGTTGTTTCCCACAAAGCACAGCAAATAGACTTTGCCTGACGCAAGTCTAGTGCTCTCCACCAGGGAAGTCTTCCATAGGAATGGAAAAATAATTATATGATTTTACACTGAGATAGTCTTTGACTTTGTTTGGAGCCTTGTTAGAGAGAAGGGTATTCTGATCTTGCAACTGTCTGCCATCTCTTAAAAATACTCCTCACTGTGATGTGCTGCCCACTTTCACCCAGTGCACTTCAGGTTCAAGAAGCCTAACATTATGACCTACCCTTTCTTCTTCTGCAACATTACAATTCAAGGGCTAACCAGTAGAGTACTGTTTGGATGTGCTACATCAGCCTCTAATCAGCTCTGAATAATGCTTTGCATGTGTCTTCAGCATGTGGCCAAAGTCACGCCTCTTTAACAAGCTGGAGCTCCGTGGATGCAATGAATTCAAAACTGTATTCTGCTATATTCTAGTTTACCCAGAATCAGCCACTGTGAAATGTAAGATG
Organism: Electrophorus electricus; assembly: GCF_041902795.1. Taxonomy (NCBI): domain Eukaryota; kingdom Metazoa; phylum Chordata; class Actinopteri; order Gymnotiformes; family Gymnotidae; genus Electrophorus; species Electrophorus electricus. The sequence goes on along the minus strand of NC_137500.1, from coordinate 8,760,019 downwards.
GGGGAAATATGCCAACAGCCAACAGATTTGCTGTGTCTATCAGTATTGTGATTGTATTTGATTACATGCACCGCGTGTTCTGAAGCATCCTAACCCACAAAGCCACTTACGGGCATTCAGAGCCAGGGTGCTGAAGTCTGCTCACAGCTCTGCTCACTGTTGCTTCCCTGGGTTATGAAAGATGGCTATTCAGAGTGACACTTGACCACCCCCCCCCCCCACCCCAACCTTCCCTCCTTGCAGTTAGTATGAGCAGTTAATATGAGCAATGCGCAGCCAAATGGTGATTAATTAAGGTTCACATAAACACCACTGTGTATGTTGGGCATTAAATCAACAGAGAGGCATACACACACTGGCACTAGAGCTTAACTCCTGACTCCCAAGATATTGCGCACATAGTCATGGCATGTTCCATTTGTTTACATTTCATTGTGGACATGTCCCTGTAATCTCGCGCCAATCTAACACCTCACTAAACACACACATATTAATGTCCTCCTGTGTGAGCGGGGTCAGGCTTAATCTGCACACTAATGCACTCATATGAGTCTGGAAGCTCAGGAAGTCGCTGCTGCCCAGTACTCTGGCGAAAACACAAGGAGGCAGTCAGAGAGAGCACGTCAGGCTCATGGTGATGAGAAAGATGGACCTATTTTTCATTTATAAGACTCACTGAATTGAAATAATTAAAAAAAACCATAGCAAATAAAACTAATGGAAGACAGGTCAGTATAGAAAAACTTCAATGGTCACACTGCTGTAAAGATATTACCTCATAATGATAAATACAGTCTAGAAATCATAAAAATACATAAAAACAAGTATTTACTCTATAAGAGAACAGAAGCAAACAACTGTCACAAACAGTACAAAACACTCCTCCTTATTTGGATTGTTGGATCCTTTGGCCCATTGCCCAGACCTGTCCCATAATGGTGCTCGGGGGTTCTACCAATCCTAGAGTACATTTTACGAGTAGGCCTATTTACTTCTTAACTTTGGCTGGCACATTAGAACCTCACCATCACACTTGGATAGCATGAAAGTTAATTTGTTTTATAATTGATTCACCTAGCTGACGGCAATTTTCTATGAGTAATGCTCTGTCAATCGTCACTTTTTACAGTGCCAAGTAAGTGTGCGTGCAATGGCTGACATAGCCACTAGAGGGCAACGTCACGTTAATGGAACCTTCCTCCGTTCACTCCAGTTATTAAAGCGAAGGATGTTACTTTACCACCTCCCCGTCTGACAGGCTGTACTGAGATCAGTGGAACACACCGTGAAATTATCTTTAAATACCAGTTGTGTCCATAGAGCCTTAGCTAAAAGTTCTCTTAATATATTGAACCCGTCACAATACAAGTGAACACATGGGATATGTAAATCGTATTGACGTTTGAAGGCTCCATATCGGGAGCAAACATTGTTTAAGTGAGGCCAATTGGCATCATAGCCATATTTTTGATGATAGCTACCACTGACTTGAGCAAAACTGGAATGACCAATTTATATTCCATTAGGCGTTAATTCAAAATGTACTATTTCATATACAACATTTTACTGAAACGTTTGTTGTACATTTTTATTAAAAAGGAAACGTGTCCAAGGCTGCATGCGGTCACATTTCAACCAGTGCGCAGTAAATATGTGTAGTTGTAGGCACACCGCACAGAGCAGTTGTCACCAAGTGACAGGCAACAGCTGAGAGAGCGAAGCCCCCAGTTTATACCCAACTATATGGTAGGAAATTTTAAACATATTCTACGTACCTGTATTCTATCTACATCCCGTACACCTAATGTTTACTGAAATTCCAGTTGATTACTCCCGTTAATTATTCAGATGAACGTATCGTCAATTAGGAAAATCAATATTATTTACGTATAGGTATACTCAGTGTGCAATTTAGACATTTGAAAGTTAGACTAATGCTAATGCATTAGCTTTTGTTCATTTACATACAAGACCACTTTGCCCACTGTGTCAACTCTGCTGCGAAAAAAAAAACATCGTTACCAACTGAGAAAGTATGTATCTACATTAAAACAATCTACAGACCTACCTGACCGTTTTGCAAAATGCAAATGATTCCCGAGCCAGATACTCCTTTATAGGAATGCAGAAATTACGTTAAGTCTCATTGGCATTAAAACCGTCCACAGAAGAGTAATTCAGCGCGTGACATTGTCCAGCGCAGCAAAGATATTCCGTTGAAGAGTTTGAGGCTGCATGTCCGAAGTGGCACTGTACAGTTATACAAACGAACTAGCTGTGATACTATTTTATCCGAGAGCGAGGGCTCTCTAACGGCCTGAGTCGAGCGCACACCGAAATGACATTAACATTGCTCTGCGCCTATTGGTTTAGATTTGCGCCCCCGCACCCCCGAGAGGCACGCATTCTTGGCAGTCTGGAGTAAGTCAGAAATGTGTTGTGATCATTTTCATGCGAGAGAGTGAATGTGTACTCTTAGACGTCACGCATTACTGTGTAATTAGTGACACGTTGGGCAGTAACAACAAATGACAATATGGACATTTACAGAGTTTGTTTGCACTGAAATATTCTGTAACAGTAAATAAAACCCCCAATAGATTATGGCTATTGCTATCCCCCCGCCCCCCCCCCCCCCCCCTGTGTTTCTGATTCCTTAATTGCATGGGCTTATCTCAACAGTGGTCAGCCTGCTGTGATCCCTTTCGCCTGCAATGGCCAGTTGTAGGCTTGTGGAAACCTGATCAGCTTTTAAAGATTCTGTTTGCTTTTCACGCTGCCTCACTGTGTCGGAGTGACTTTAAAATGACAAAAGAAGCCCGTTACAAAATGCTCTGAGTTCATTGTAATTCAATCTGATCAGGCAGGCTGGAGTAGTAAACCAATCCCGCAATCAAAAGAGTGTACACAAACGGAACAGAGATCTTGGATGCATTGGTCTGCCTGATATCAATCAAACCCTTTATTGAGCAACAATTTTTGCAGTAGTCATACCACATAATAGTAGCTGAATATGAGATCATGTCCTTTAGTTTCCAAAAAGGATTTATGGCAGTTTAAGCCATAAGTGTTTAACCACAAACAGCTATGGCAAGTATGTAGCAGTCACATATTTATTGGTTTTACACTGATAAATATAAGGCCATAAACAAACAAAGCACTACATTTGTGAGACGGCTGACCTGTAGGTCGGTTTCGGACACTGTGACTAAGGTTATGACCTACTGACCACTCTGTATCTGCCCATGTCAGAGCAGGGTAAGTGAGACCAGGTTCAGCCAGCCAAAACCTGTCAATCACACTGTGCAGGACTGTGACTTTACAGCATAAAAACCAAGCAGACTGTTGTTAACTGATTTCATCTGGAGCAGATGGATATCAGCTCTCAGGGTGCTCCAATTCCAAAGCCACGCCCCCTTCAGTCGGTTTAGTTGGAGTAATGTTGGCCTGAAAGTGCTGTTCCAGGATCAGTCACTACAACCCAAATTTTCACACAAAGCACTATTGGTGAAAATATGTTCCAGGTGCAAAATCAGTGTCAGGGAAAGATTTTGCCAGCACAGTTCTCAGAGCACATCTACTTCTTTAGTTCGGTGGATCGGTAAGGACATGCAGCCTCATGGTCAATCACCCTCACCTCTTCAACTTTTCAAGTTTATGACAGATCATCTGTTATGTTACAAGCAGAACATAACCTAATAGGAACATGTACAAATATAATTTCTGATATGAGTGAGCCACTATAACATACATTCAAGTGAGTGTGTTTAGGAACCAGTGACTATGGTGGAAAATGAGGCAAGTTATGAAGGGTTAACAGGTAAGGTATCTCTGCTATGCTTTTCCCTCTTAGACGTTTGGTGAGTTTCAGTTGTAAATAAGTCACTGCAGCTCTTAGTGGAATTTAGTGAGTCAGCCATTCTTTCAGTAATGGCCACCGTAACAGATATCATATCTTGCAAGTATAGTGATTTAAGTGAACCAGTGTGCCTGACAACATGCTAGCCCATTAGCCTAAAGCATAGCCTCTTTCACTTGTATCTGGTCTTTGTCTGGAGCTTATCTGCATTTTATCTCACTCCATATTTATGGCAAAGGGCTGTAAAAATGCTTTCAACAACATGATTGAGTTGCAAACTATACATGGCCACACTTAGGCCTACTTTACAGTGGACTTCAATTTAAACGTATAACCTGTGTGCCGGGGAGCTGCTGGAAGACCTAGTTTACAACAAATACATGATCCAGACTGTAATTCAGAAATTTGGTATTACTTTCATCCAGTGCAACTCTCAAGTGACGTATTTTTGCTATCTAAAAATCTAATTAGTGTATGAATCACTGTAACACATTGTTTGGTTGATGAAATATTGAATAACGGGTTAAAATGAACTGCCTTAAATTGCAAACCTCTTCCAAATAAATAAGTACATAAACCAGTGAACAGGGCTATGTTCTGACATAACATGGCCATTAACAGTTGTAATAGCCAAATACAATGTCTGGCCAAAAAAAAGGTCACCACCTGGATTTAACTAAGCAAATAGGCAAGAGCCTCCCATTGGATAATTACTGCATGGGTGATTATGTTTCAGCTGGCAACAAGCTATTTAATCCTAACTGATGCAGTGAGTAGCTTCTCATTTGTTAAACAACCATGTCGAAAGACACATCCTGTGGTCGTGGAAAAGATGTTAATCTGTTTCAGAAGGGTCAAATTATTGGTATGCATCAAGCAGAGAAAACATCTAAGGAAATTGCTGAAACTACTAAAATCTGGTTAAGAACTGTCCAACACATTACTAAAAAGTGGAAGGACAATGGGGAAACATCATCTTTGAGGAAGGAATGTGGTCAGAAAAAAATCTTGAATGATCGTGATCAGCGATCACTTAAACGTGTGGTGAAATCAAATCTTAGAAAAAACAACAGTAGAACCCAGGGATATGTTTAATAGTGAAAGTAAGAGCATTTCCACATGCACAATGTGAAGGGAACTCAAAGGATTGGGACTAAAGAGCTGTGTAGCCTTAAGAAAACCACTTGTCAATGAGGCTAACCAGCAAAAATGGCTTCAATTTGCTAGGGAGCATAAAGATTGGACTCTGGAGCAATGGAAGAAGGTCATGTGGTCTGATGAGTCCAGATTTACCCTGTTCCAGAGTAATGGGCACATCAGAGTAAGAAGAGAGGCAGCTGAAGTGATGCACCAATCATGCCTAGTGCCTACCGTACAAGCCTGTGGGGGCAGTGCTATGATCTGGGGTTGCTGCAGTTGGTCAGGTCTAGGTTCAGCAATGTTATGTTCCCAAAGAATGAGGTCAGCTGACAACCTGAATATACTGAATGACAAGGTTATTCCATCAATGGATTTTTTCTTCCCTGATGGCATGGGCATATTCCAAGATGACAATGCCAGGATTCATCAGGCTCAAATTGTGAAAGAGTGGTTTAGGGAGCATGAGACATCATTTTCACACATGGATTGGTCACCACAGAGTCCAGACCTGAACCCCATTGAGAATCTTTGGGATGTGCTGGAGAAGACTTTGCGCAGTGATCCAAATCGCCCATCATCAATACAAGATCTTGGGGAAAAATTAATGCAACTCTGGACAGAAATAAATGTTGTGACATTGCAGAAGCTTGTGGAAATGATGCCACAGCGAATGTGTGCCGTAATCAAAGCTAAAGGCAGTCCAACGAAATATTAGAGTGTGTTACCTTTTTTTTGGCCAGGCCAAAAAGACCAAAGCCAAATAGTAGAGCCATGATAAAAGAGTCATCTCTTTCATGAAAGTCATGACTTTCATTCAAGTCAGTTCAATATTTTTGGTGAAACACTCATTTTAAACACATAGTTCCTAGGACCATATTCTTTGTGGTTCAGTTTTTGAGGACTGCATTCTTTTCCCCATTTCTTCACCATGTCATTGCAAGAGTTCATATGTTGATTTTGCCACTTTTTCAATCTGTATAGGTTTAAAGTACTGAATGGACACACTCAATGAGTTGAAATGGTTGACAATCCACTGTGGTTGTACTGTGTTAAGAGAACGTGTGCCAGCTACCTGCAGGCTGACGCAGTGCTGATCAAATGTCTGGCACCACCCATCTTGGTTTTGAACGTGAAGAGAGCTAACAGAGGCACTCAGTCATCCGCTGGTGACTATGTGAAATTTGTTTGTGTCAATAAATCATCATAACATATGGCTAAAATCATTCAGAATCATTATTGCAGACTACAATATTTGAAAGTTTTCCTTCACATGCATGTTGCAACTGAATCTGATTAAATAATTCAGGTTAAATCCTTTGTAGCAATGAAGATTTGTTTTAATCATTATTGTCTTCTTATGGCTTTTCACATGTCCCCTTTATGATCCAGACAGCAAGAAGAAGAAACTGTTAAGCATAGCATAATGGTATGCATAATTCATAATGGAATACATTTGCTTGCATTCAGAAACTGTTGCTTTCATCTCTTTAAAGGAGTAAACATCTTTACTAAATCTTTAATCCTTGCTGCTCGCTGCAGCTCTTGCAGTCTTAGTGTATACCTCCAATTAGGCAATGATGCCATTTTACCACAGAAGACTTCCTACCTTCTCTTTGCATTTACATGGCTTACCAACCTTTCCCTTCCATCTCAGGCTGAGCTATGCCCTTCAGAAAGTACACTCAAGTTTTCTTTTTCTCTTTTTCTTCCTTCCTTCCTTCTAGTCATCTTATCTTCCTTCTTTCCTTCCTTCTGTCTCATTCTATTTTATTAAGTACAGTGGCTTAAAAAGACAGAGAATCTTCAGAGCTATCTATATTTTAGCAGAAGATGCTTAACAAAGATTTTAAAAGGTTGGTGCCTCAATTAGGAAAACAATGATCTTCCCATAATACTGTCTACTCTGGTTAGGACAGGAAATCCAGATTTGTTAATCTGGGTTATAAACTGATCAGATATCTATTTAGAGACAAGATTTCAGATTGAATTACACTACATGACCTTATAGCTGTGACAGAAAAAAAAAAACATTTTACTGCTTGTGGTGCAGTTAAATTCTTTTTTAAAAAATGACTTGCTGTTGAATAACTAAAATGATTCCAGAAGTGAGTTTTAAGTTTTAGTAGACACTATTCTTAATCTGTTCCAAAGCTGTAGCATTTTAATAGTGATGTAGCAGATTTAATCAAAGGAAAAAAAACCTTCTCCATCCAGTGACTAAAATAAACTGGTTACTCGACTTGATGTAATTGACTGAATTCTCCTCCAAAAGAGAGGGATCTTGTTGCGCTGAGTTTACACAGGAAATCACTAGAACAAACAAAGGCAGGAAGACAAACAAACAGAGCGCAGCAGCGAGCCTGGGCATCTGGCCTCTTGCGCGAGTCACCTGGCTTCACTCCATACTCAAACACGGCCCAATTAGGCCCGACTGGCCGAAGCAAAACCCTGAATGGCCCAGGCATTTGGTCTGTTGACTCGCCTTGTTAGCATAGAGCTTGTCACAAAATGACAAATGACTTAGTTTTACTAAAGCAAACTCACTAATGCAGTTGTTTAATAACAACCTTTACGTTAGCTACTTTCCGTTGAAATGCTTGGGTGTCTTAGGCTACAAATGAACACTCATGTACCTAGCTACAGTGTTAGCACAGTGACCACTAAGCTGTCATGAGTCAACAGCTCTTAGTCCTTAACCTGTAAAGGGCTATTGTGAAAAGGTTCTGAACGTTGCTGTTCATAGTTTGTTTGAATAAAACAGATCTTTCTACTTCAAAGAGACTCTATGACCCTTCATGGAATGCTTGAGCTCTTGGTAACTCTTACGGTGCTCAAATAAACTTAGAACTTTCATCCGAAGCTTGACAGCCCGGAAGAGAAAATGCTACCTCTCACGTGAAATTAATAGCATGTTCTAGCATTTCCTAGTGACTGGTATTTATAAGTTATGCAAAAATGCCACACATCTTTCTATGATCTTGATGATACCTACCTAGAATTTAGTTACATACATTGTCTGTCCAAAGTAAGGCCAGTACCAAAGTGTGTAGGTCCCACCTGCCTTCAGTTTGTGTTTGCCCTCTAGGGAGATGCACAAGGGTAACCTAGCTGATGCAGCAATATTGAAGAGCTGTCAGAAAGATGAAGCATCTGCATTCCCATTTATAGTTTCTTGCACTGTGTCGTAGCACAAGTCTGTTTCATAACAAAAGTCCTCCACTGAGGCAGTGGCTTCCTCAGATAACTTCCCAGTAAGCAGCTCCTGGAGCCCCTCGTGAAGTATATTTTGCTCAGCTTCAAAAGCAAATCTGTCCAGTTAAGAAAGATGTGGGCCAGCGATGGAAGTTGCACAGACTTCTATATGCCTCTTTGATCGTTAGGCTGTGTTTTAATTCTCTGCCAACTTTCTGACATGCAGTGAGAGCCTGGAGCAGCTGAAGGTGTGGAGGAGGATAGGGAGGTATGGAAGTGTTGCAGTCTAGACTGGGGCAGGTACAATGCTCGCCCTATACCAGCCAGACGGCGCTTGGAAGGCCTGCACAGAGGTGGGGGGAGGGAAACAAATTAACACTGTGTTACTTTGACAGGCCAGTCTGTTACTGCTAAAGCCTGTTCCCACCAGGCACACCCATGTATTGCAGCATTGTTAATCGCCTTTTGAGGCAATTTTCAATGGATTCAGTCCTTATACTCGTGAACTATTTTTGCTATTTAAACTCAATTAAATAAATATTGTTTCCGATTTCTAAGAGTAATTGCCGTAAATTTTAAAATGCTTTGCTGAAAGGCAGATCTTAAATGGTAATTCATATTTTATCATTGCAAAGTTGAGCTATAAAACAGCTAGGCTTTACTTTCCAACGACAGTCCAAAGTGTTGTCTCAACAAATGTCCTATGTTGTCACAACATACCTCCTTGTGTTGTGGTCTGTGTTTTGCGAGACATATTGACTGGTAGGTTAGACTGCTCTGCAGCAGCTCCTGTTGGTCTCTGGGGCTCCACATCTTTTTGATGTCGATCCCAGACTCGCACGTGGATCCGCCCTTAATCCTGATCGCCGCAGCCCGTTCCCTGTCTGCCCCTCCTCAGCTGGGGAGACAGCCAGCAGTCAGTTAAGATCTCTCATGCTACCTGCACAAGCAACATCCAAACAGTCCCCTCTCTTCTGTGCTGTGGCCTTTCTTGTTTCTGTTCCTCTCCACCAACAGCAAGGCAAGGAAATAAGAAGTATAAGGAAAATGATTCATCATGTGAAGTGAAATGTCAGATAGTAATGCAAATATATTGTTTGTCATAAGGCCATAGCTTGTGCTGTATCTAACACTCCAGTTCTTAAAATGTAAAATGGTGCAAAACAAATCTTTGACATGGTGGTTTACAAAATTTTTGGAACACCAAGAATGCATGTATTTAATGTAGAAAATATGTCATATGCTGGTAAAAAGCTTATAAATCTGTTAAATTGAGTAATGTATAGAATGCACACCACAGATTATTTTCCTTTGCAGCCAAAGTCCAGAAAGGCTGAAATAATTCATTCCAATATACTTTGGCTCTGACATCCAAAAATATACAACCTTTCCTTTCACATGCATAGCTAGTTTCCCCTCTGCATTCCCCATAAAATTGTCTGTATATCTTTGGCTGAAATCATGTACAGCACTCAGTGCTTGTAGGCTGTAATTTGATGTGTGCCTCTGGAATCCTGTGCTGGGTCAAACTGCTGGAGAAAATACCATCAACAGCTTTGTTCCGGCACAGAAATACCTCCTAGATCAAATGGGAGCACTAGAACTATGGGACAGTGCTGTAAGCAGCATGAGCATTACGTGTACTGCTCTTTGGTGGCAAAACCAAATAATTGGATTTAGTGGAGAGTATAAAGCTTCACTATATTGAGGCTGAAAGTACAATATATTTCTCAGTTTTTAATAACATGGCAACTCTTGCTTCCTTTGATTTACTTTTGAAATGAGAGCAGTACGTTGTGTCCATGTTTCAGAGTATCCGTGGACAGATGTCCTGGAGATTCATCAGCTTGGCTCCATGCCAGAGAGGCTCTGTCTGCACAGCTCATATCGGATGAGTGGGGTGAAGGTAAAGCCCACTGGATGCCCTCTGAAGAATCCGCCTGCTGTTGGTGTTCAAGTCCCTGGGCTCCTCAGCCCCCTGCATGGCACGAGTAGTCCATTGAACAGCCCAGGGACCACAGAGAAGAAAAGCGGACTTGCAGGGACATAAACCTTTAGCTTTACAGGAGACATACTCATTATATATATATATATATATATATATATATATATATATATATATATATATATATATATATATATATATATATATATATATATATATATCATACATAAATTGTTCTCATTCATGTTTTATTTCAGCATATACACTGAGTTCAAGTGAGCTATGTAATGGAGTTTGTATTTGATAGCCCATTTATGCAATTGCTTGCTTATTGTGAGTTAGAAATGCTGTTGTAAAACCATGGTTTAGATGAACATTCATAACCTCAAGTAAAAAGCAAGGCCACAAACAACCTGGTAAACAATGGAAGAGCACCAATCACTCGCACTATACAGCGAGCCTTGACCTGTCCTGATTGATGCTCTCTACTATATGGAGTGGAAAAAATGTCAGGGAAATAAAACTTCTTGACTGGAGTTCGTATGAGCCTCGTAGTGTTGTGTTACACACACACTCTATGGGACAGTCAGGAGGAAGGGTATCAGTTCCTGAAGGGAGGTGTTCTAAAGGCCATTTCTGCTCATGAATTTTACTCATGAAATGGGTGAACTCAAAAACGTTGGTTTGAGTTTAATTCAAGGCTATTGTATTGCACAAGCATGCACCTAAAAGGTACTGACTTTGTAGAAGGCTTGTGTCTCTAACTTATGAGGTAGTTCATCAGAGATATGTGAGCCTGTCGCTATGGGAATTGCATGAGCAAGTGTCTTGGTTACCATCTGAGCACTAATGACCAGATGTGACTCAACACACTACATTGTCTGAGTTGGCGGCAGGTGGCATCCACCAGATTAGCCATTGCTTGCTAGCTCGCTATCCCAGAACCATCTGGCCAGTGTTGGTCGAGATGCTGAGATGATTCCTAATCTCTGTTCAGTCAGAGGTGGCAACTGTATTGATTTTCCCCTATTGAGTCTTAACGGTGAATACCCAGAATTTTAATTCCTAAATATGCCATCAGCAAGTATAACTAATAACATTTGGTGTCTTTTTGATGTGTGACAACAGTGTGCATTGCTAGGAATACTGTGAACATGCATTATTAGTGCAACACCAGCAAACTCAAACTAACGAATGTCAAATGTACTTCTTTGCATGATTCTGACTTGAATTCAAAGCTGATTGACTTATTTAATATGCTAAATGTCTTAGAATGCCTTCAACATAATCTCATATTTTTTGTATATCTTTTCAGGTACAAGACACTGAAGAGATATTTTTCAAAACAAATGCCTAATCATTCTGGAGAGCAAAATCAGCTTAGTGACCCTTTTAGGAAAAGCCCCCTGGAGAGACATGGGTAGACAGGATGCCGGAGAAGTGTCTTATGCTAATCTGCACCAGTTACTTTGTCCCTTTGATTTCAGATGAGGACCTTCTGGTTTTGTTGTTTCTGTGCTTTCTTAGAAACACGCACGTTATACTAGCGAAACATATTCCAATTAGAGGCACTGACTAACTAGACATGTCATTCAAGCTAAAAGCACACCATTAACTGGCCATTTGACTTGATAATGTCTAATTAAAGTCTTTCTATAACAAATTTAGCAATGGACAAAACAAACCCTGTAATCCAGTTCTGTGTAATGGACATTACAAATAAATTCTAACTTCCTTCTCAAAATGTGACTATAGAGGGTCTGAATTTAGATGCTAATGTGGAAGCATGTTTTGTTATTTGTATCATATGCAGAAGGAGCAGATGTTTGCTCTACCTTTCTCTTCCTATGTCTGAGCCTGCTATTAGTCCGTGTTAGAATCATTTCAAAGCTAATATACCACATCCTATAATAGGTGTTTTAAGTAGACTGAAATTGTTACTGACTTATGTCAAAGTAAATCACTAGTGATAAAGGCCAATACCGGAAGGTCTTTAGAAAATCATCCCTAAAATGAAAACTATAAGGCCCTCCTTGCAGCACCAATTCAAAGCTCTACAAGCCATGGCCTGCTATGCTTTCAGCTTAGGATGTATCCCAAATATAAATATTACATATTTAAAAGGGCTTTAGTGGTATTCATTTAATTACATCTATCGTTTCTCTCACTGCTTCCGTTATGTTCACTCAAAATAATGATTTCCAAATATCAGCTCTCAGGGCATATATTTCAAACTTGGCTATTCGTCTTTCTCACCGTTTTTTAAAGGGTAGCCAATGGTTGGTTTTTCTACTGTAGAGAAACTTTGAGATGAAGAGAAATCATTTGGCAAATGAAGCAGTTATGTGACATTGTGAAAGCATAGGATTGTATCCCATATGTTATTTTATCCCATATAATATTTTGTCCCATGTATTTTTACTAAAAAGCTCATGCATCAGAATTTATACTTCATGGAACTGGCACATTCATTTTTACAAACTTCCATTTGAAATGTCAAGAGGCATATAAAGTGTTGTCATTTTGGAGGTGAAGCATAAAGCTGGTGTATACAGTCCCATTGACTAATGTCTTTCTATTAAAATGTCTATCCATCATCAGAGGTATCCATACCATTCAACCTACTCCTGGACCTGATTAGAGGGCTGTCAGTGCACCTGCTCTGATAGATGGTGGCAGTTTGGTGGATGGCTGGATGAGTTAAGGGGCTGAGTAAGGGCCTGGGGTATTTGGGGAAAATACTTGAGGCACTCCACTGGGCCTGAGCACCCCACTAACTCTCCTCCCCTTCTGTATGGATCACTCGATCAGACATCAAATCCCTTGCTAGGAGGCGTCCATCATGTTGAATAGATCCTGTCAGCTGCATAATGGGTAGGCCATTAGAACTACAGCAGCAATGAAATGAACGCACACAGGGGCTCTGCCGAGAGAGCTGGCATAACTAAACCACAACATTTTAATATGTGCTGCTCTTAAGGCCAAAATTGACATGAACAAAGGGACTAATTTATTATACATTGTGTGACCATGTGGGGATGGTTTGGAAATATTGCTCAGTGTCAGCAAACAGTCAATGAGTGAGCCTCTTTAAGGCTTTGTTTTACCTGGCCAGGGAAGTGCACAGCAGCCTATTCCCCAAGGGCAAACGAATAGCCAGCAGATCCTTCAGAAACACACTCAACCATGGAGACTGGCTTTTAGAAATGCAGGTCTTTCCTATGTATCACCAACCACTGTCAATGGCAGAGAACCTTTCTAAACATTTTAGTTAGTTATCTAATACTTAATGCAAACTTATTCTTGTAGCTTGTGAATAAAAAAAAAACAAAACAAAACAAAAAACATTTACCACAGACGATATATCAGATCAAGTGCATGTTCTTATTCTCAGCTATATGATATTGTGCACTAGACAAAAAACAGATAAATATATAACTTACTGAGATAAATAATTTATGAAAAAAAACCTTCATTATCTCAGTTTTACACCTGATATTTGTTTTTAATCAATCAAATATTAATCTGTGTTATTTGCTGATTGAATAAGATAGCATGAGCAGTTGGTATGTGTTTTTTTTTATTTTCTAGTGTGCCAAGGGTGAATTATGGAATTGAGTCATGCTGTAGTTTTACATTGCTTCTATATGCATAATCCTCTACTCTCTTGTGTACCGACTCAAGGATAGCCTAAGATGTGCTCAAGATAGAAAATGTTAGGAAAAAGGAGTGTCAGGAGTGGTAGTGTTTTAAGGGTGATTAAAGGAGTTGTTTTCAACTAACTTCCATGCTTTCTACAGGCACTACATGGGAAGAAATTATCATAATAGAGGAAAATGGAGTCATGACTTGGAATCAACATTGTGATGTAAAATTCATTTATAAATTAACTTAAGTCAACAAGCCATCAACATTTTCTCAATGTATCAAATTTGGATTACAGTGTCAATGCTGGTATCCATTCATTGGTGGGTATAAATAAAGGATCGAGGGTCTTTCCCTTTCTCTCTGTTAATATATTCTAATCATTTCTGTTACAAAGTTCAAGACCGTTCAGGTAGGTGTTCAAAATAAGTTGCATTACATTGCTAAATTATAATATTTATACTGACCCCCATGACCTCAAAGAAGGATACAGAGAAACAAATGCCCTGTGATTGTAGAACTCAGGCAAAACATATATAACCAAATGGCTTATCACAGCTCCTTGCAGAGACAGGGAGGCTCTCACATGCTAAAACAACAAAGCCCCTAAAGGCAGCCCAGTGGCGTGTGAATAGAGGCGGATGTGGGTATTACTTCACGGATGAGAATGTGAGGATGACAAATTGAATGTCACCTATGAGTAATGAAGAGGATCTTTTCATGCACTCTCTGTGTCATGCTGACCCATCAACAGCAGTCCTTAAAGCACTCAAGCATGCACATATGCATGTGTTTCAGTGCACACGCGTGCTTTTGTTTTTAAACTCACAGAAATCCACTTAAAACAGGCAATGCTTTGGTATGGAAAAGATCAGACCTGGAGTGGGCAATCAGGTAAGATTTTTGTCATTGTATACACTGGTAATTCTAAAATTAAATGCATTTGAGGAGAAAAATGCCATGTCAAGATGGAGCTACTTAATGATAGCAATGTTTATTTTGTGGACAGGGTATTTCAGAAAATTCTCCCTGAATATGTCATGCAAAGAGTCAAAACTGAGCTTTACATAAGAAAATATGCTCTGCCCTACAGTAATATCCAAGAGGCTCCAGGGGATGTTCAGGCATTTCAGGGTTTCATGGAAGCATGGAGGCCTGACAGGCTGAGAACATGCCGCAGTCACGCCAGCATTGTGGCTTCACGTTCATACATCTCCCCACAGCAATCTGTCAGTGGCTTCACAGGTATGTAAACAGTGCACCAGTCTGTGAAACAAATCAAAAACATAATCTCACTCCACACTGAAAGGGATATATCATATTAAAATACCACAAAGCAAACTTCAGCACACCTCCTTTCAGACAAGCTGAATGTCATAATAGAAACTCAGTGTGTGTGTGTGTGTGTGTGTGTGTGTGTGTGTGTGTGTGTGAAACAGTGGTCTCTGTAGTCTAAAAATCTTTGTATTTGCTAGCCTAGCTGAGCTAGCAAAGATATTGTAGAAAAGAATAGGAGAGACACTTCATTCAGTTTTCCTTTTCATATATATATATATATATATATATATATATATATATATATATATATATATGCAACCCAGTAGGTGAACCTGGCAGTTAAAGTCTATAGCTCATCTGTTTGAATGCAGAATTTGTGTGTGCTGTTTTCTAGCCATTTGTACTAATAATGTTTTGGATCAGGGCTATTGCTAGGTGGGTATTACTGGGTTAATACACTCTCAGTCCAACAGCGATACTGACAAGGGTCACAGCTTCAGCAACACTACTATTCCTGAACCACTCTCATCAGTTCCATATGCACCTCCAAGCTTCTACACTGTCAGTGTTAATACATCAAGAATGATCCACTACTCAAATAATATCCAATCAGCAGTGCTCCTGGAATCAGAAACTGGCCAGTATTAAATAGAGTGATGGTGTGTGTGCATGCCAAGAGATAGATTAGTCTTTAACATGTACCTATAAGATGGGTGTACCCAATAAAGTGACTATTGTACATAGACACGAGATAAGTGTCTCAAATTAAGCTGCCAGTATGTATGTATTTTTATTTCCCTCCCATGTAGTGGTTTACTTAATTCTAGGAAATGGTAATGTTTCAGAGAAAGTAAAAGCTGACAAAAATTGTGTGAAGTTTGCCATCCTGCCTTTTAGAACTACTGACTATTGTAGAATACATGGATAACTTTGCAGTATGACAGAGAAGAACACTGTCATCCTTTTCTTCTGGTATCTATGCTGCCAAATATATACATTAGGAATCCTAGCTCCAGTCTGCAACACAGATTAGATTCAACCTGAATCCTTGATACTACTCATTTTGTGAGTTGCTCTTTACCTTTTGCATCTGAACATAAGCTAGAACAAAGTTAAGTCTGGTCTTACTGTCGAAGGGAGCCAGACTCATATGGTTCCACTCAGTGCACGTTCCACTGTAATGGACTGTGAGGAACTCCTGTTTCTAGCATGTATAGATGTGTCCATCTATTTAGATCAGAGCAGAGCAGTGATATACACATACATACATGCGTACATACATATATGTATATATATATTTGTTTGTCCATGTGTGAGACAGAGTTCTTGAGGCTCTTTGGATAAGGCCTATTCCCTGGCCCTGTTCGCTTCATGCTGGTCTCTGAAGCACACCATTCATACCATGTTGTTTTCATTCCCTCCTTCCACTACATGCATGGAAAAAAGTGTTTTCCCAACCAGAGGCGTTCCATAGAAAAACTCTCTCTCTCTCTCTCTCTCTCTCTCTCTCTCTCTCTCTCTCTCTCTCTCTCTCTCACACACACACACACACACACACACACACACACACACACACACACACACACACACACACACCTGGATGAAGCCTGTACATTTGATACCCTGGGTTTTAGTTCTTGTGCCTAAAGATGGCTAGGAATATGTCCTCTGTGTGCAACAGTATGAAGGCAGCACTAATTATATGTTTGGATCAGCAAAGACAAGCAAATGTTTTTAAGTGAACATAATTTCTGGTCATTTTAAGAAATCTGTGTTTGATATAGGTCAGGTACATTAGGTTAAAGAACTGTCCAGATGAGATACTATTGCAGATTGTTTTATGCAGTAAAATATCTGTACACTGCTGGAGGAAACATAAGCTTCTCTAATTAAAGAAAAATAAATATTGCAATGGAGGAATCAATATTTCCTTTATCCACTCATTTAATTTCTTGGACCAGGACTTTAGAAACACCCAGACCAGAATATATACTGAAATAAAAATCTTTAAATTTAAAGATTTGACTCAAATGTCCCTGCCAACTTACACCTACTTTCAAATAATGACAATGTCAGAATGAATGAAAAAAGTCAGATGGTTCTGTAGACATAGCTGTGTTATACTGATTATTTATAAAAGTGCAGTACAGCAAATGCACTGTGAGAACAGTGTGCAAATGTACTTACCATGTTAAATCTGACATCCAAGCTCGTAGTCTGAGGAACTTCACAAACATGACCGCTGCCCTACTGATCATGATCTTCAGACCCGCAAGAGAATGTGTGGCCCTGTCTCTGCCACACACAGACAGCCCCTATAGACGGAACGTTCCAGAAGCATACATATTAGAGAGAGATGAGCCACAGCAAGTTAAATGAGGTCATCCAGTAAGGCTAAGCTCTCTGTGTCAACAGTCATGATGTTGCAGACATGTCTGCAGGGTCTTGCTGAGGCATAGATGTAACCTACATGCTGTGGTTTATTTGAGATGCCATTAGAAACATTAAATCAGAAAAATTTCCACTGTCTTTAAACTGGTATAAAATTGTAAACATCTTGTGTTCCCAAATCTGTGAAAAAGTCAGAAATCTTATAGGTGCACAGGCACTTTGTTGTGGTGGCAAGCACTGCTATTCCATGGCCAATCCCTCAGAGCACTTATCTTAGCGTCTCTCGGCAAGAGCAGTTTTCAGGTAGCAAACCCCTACAGAAAGTTTTAACGTCATCCTATACTTCCACCTCTTTCATAGGCAGAATCAGATTCAATCTCAAAGGCAGAATCATGCTTCCCTCATCCACCCATATTTTTCTAATTTACTGAGATGATTCTTCACAGAGGAAAGCTCCTGCAAAGCTATGACTT
The DNA here is from genome assembly GCF_041902795.1 of Electrophorus electricus. Classification (NCBI taxonomy): domain Eukaryota; kingdom Metazoa; phylum Chordata; class Actinopteri; order Gymnotiformes; family Gymnotidae; genus Electrophorus; species Electrophorus electricus. The sequence continues at coordinate 8,742,096 of NC_137500.1, read as the reverse complement.
CACCCTGAAACAACATGGATGAACCCTGAGGTCTGGTTGAAGAGATTTATTCAAAGCAGATAGGAGGGTTTGGCACGTGAGTGACAAACCCACAAAACGTGAATGACATTTATAGTAAAAGGATTAGACACAAATCACAGGTTAGGGTTAATTATATTTACTTTTTGTTTTTGACTTAAAACAGTAATGCTTTCTCCTTGGTCACCATATGCTGGTGAACATATGCTGAAAGTCTGTGCTTTATACATCTTAAATCTCATTTCCAAGTGAGGCACTGCAAGTTTAAAGATAAAATCATTTGTATCATTTCAACAAATGAATATTAAAAAAGTATTCTGAGCAGATATAGCAAATGCTCAAACATAGCACTGTGTAGAGTGATGCCTCTTTGTTTGGCTTACAGAGCAACCTGGTACTAGTTTAATATTGCGTTTGTGCAAGTTAACTTTCACAGTGTGAGAAAATAGTTTTGAGATGCAATGACAAACAGCAAGATTATGAGCCCATAGACTTTATTTTGGAATTAGTATATGATCAATTGCCAAGTAAAGCAGACCTGCTGTAGGAACAGGATAATTTTAGCTCTGAACAAAAGGTTTCAGGTCATTCTGAAGCATTGCCAAATTCACTTGTCAAAAACAATCAACCCTTTAATGCATCCAAAATAACTCTCACCTTGTCTTGTAAAAGCAGATGACCATCAAGCTTCATGTACTTTAAGTCCAATAACTTTATATACTTGTATTCTGAACAGGACTCTATATTTAGCTGTACATTTTAGAGCATTGGTACCACACATGAAAAGATCTAGGTGCCTAGTTTGATATGAAATCATTTTAACCTTTGTTTTTTTCTTGCTACAATGTAACCAATACATTGTAAATCTAGAGCAAATGTTGTGTGTAAACGTGCCTTGGTGAGAGGGTAATTGGTTTTTAAAAGGCGACAACCAAAACAAAGTAGGCCCAATGCAAATCCTGTTGGGCTTTGGAGAGTGTACCCGCCACCATGGTGACCCCAAAGTAGAGTAAACATTCCATTTGCCCTTCATGACTCTCAAGTAATTACACAGTCACCCCTGGGGCAACACACCATGCTTCCACCAGCTACAAACACACCAAGAATAAACCTTTCATTTTCAGCATCACCCAGCCCAATTCTGATTAGTTTGAGTGTCAGCGAGGGAGGCATTAAAGTTAGGGAATATGACCAAAGTGAATGGCTGCAGGGTACCAAAAGAAAAACAAACATTTTATACAAAATTTTAATTTTGAACAGCATTTTTTGTCTTGGATATTACAGCTTTGACAACAGTGCCAATGAAATCAGCAACCTATAAATTTCCCATTTCAAATGACATTAATGTAAAATTTATTTTTATATCATAACTTTGAAATGTTGCTTTCAATCCCTGAGTCATTCAAAGTTAAATTAAAAGGCTGTTCACATATCAGTTGTCAAAAGAAATTTACATCAGTAAGGTCTCTCATGTGTTATAGTGACATCATCTGTTAGTGCTGTCTGCTTGTATATGAGTGTAAATGTGAGTTTATATATGAGAACGTGTCATTGCACAGGCAGCTTCAGCATGCAAGGCTGTAAGAGGATTCAGGGCTGATTAGTGGATTTTTACTACTGATCTACAACCAGATATTCCCACCACAATCCACACTTTAGTGAAGAACTGGGAGACAACAAAACTGATCTCTGAGGAACCACAGAACTGGTATCTGAGGAACAGCCACTGTGACTTGCTCTTCTTCAGCTCAACATGAGTACCTGCCACATACTCTCACTTTAAAATCCAACTGGAGTTATATAAAGCAAAATATTTTAGTAGTGTTTAAAAAGTGCTGTATGAAAGAAGAACACAGTTCTATTCTACATGGTTTTAAATATAGGGTGATTTTATCCAGAGGCTGTTTTCTTTAGTTTAGGTTATCAAAAGCAGGCCAGACTCTACCAGATCTGTACTGCCAAAACCAGAGGAAGGGCAGACACCTCTGTAATATTTCACACACACTCGCTTTCTTTCTCTCTCTCTCTCTCTCTCTCTCTCTCTCTCTCTCTCTCTCTCTCTCTCTCTCTCTCTCACACACACACACACACACACACACACACACACACACACACACACACACACACACGCTCAAACCTTTTTTCTCCTCCTGGGACATTACCAGTACAGATCCAGCACAGTGTTGGAGTTGGAAAGCACTTCTTGAGTGCTTTTTCTTTTGTAGAAGATTGGGACTGCTTCCCATGAGCAAGTGAGTCACTGATGTGGACTTAAATATGGGAGAAAAGCCATAAAGAAAACAGGAGAAATAAGTTTAACCAATGAATCTGAGGTCCAGCATTGAGTAGTTCAATCTAAATACACCTGGAGATGCATTAGTGTAGTCTCAGTTTTCTCTCTAACGTTTCACACACATATATGTACATCTGACATTTCCATATGCAGCCAAAAGCAATTGATCTTTGAAAGAACTTGGGTTTTTTTCCCACAAATGTACATCATTTACTCTCTTTAAACCCAATCACAACACTAATTTTTAAAGTTCCACTTTAGCCTTGACTAGTGGGACATCATGGTGAGACTTAAGTAAGACTTCTCAGTGAGTACTGTGTCATGGGCTAATGGCCAGGTTGTCATGTTGATGGATGTGTGTTTCCTAAAAAATGGCCACTCGTTCAGACATGAAACTATACATCACCATAACTGAGTGGGGTAAGGCTGAGACTTGTGACAATTAAAGCCCAGCAAATGAGCAGCTACTTGGGAGACAGACAGTTTAGGCTGGCACTAATGAAATCGTTGCAACTGCCTACTCACTCATGGTAAGTGGGTTTAGAGTTGCTTTTTGCAGCTTCCTCCAAATTTGAGTTATATATTCAGATATATGACTATTCTTGGTCATAATGAATATGAAATGACTTTTGTTTATTTTTAGACTTCTATAACTCAAAATATTGTGCATAGTAGTACAGGAAAAAGAACTAAAGCGGTAGCTATTCAATTATATATTTTGGAACAGAATACAATGTAAAAGTTTAAAAACTCTAAATTATAAAAAAAATACTGAGAGTAAAGAGGAATGTGAAAAGACCAAAATCCTTATAGGTAGCGCAGAGCTGAATAAGACCACTGTTCACCCAGTCGCCTCTGAATAAATGTTTACACAAGCAGTCACGTTGGCCATATGAAAAAGGGCCATTACTTCTTCCAGTCTGATTAACCTTAAAACTCCAGGTTAACAACTTTATGACCATTCAAATACATGTTTTGCTGTGAGGGAGAAAATTATATTAAAGTGCACACCAAACCCTCTTTAATGAGAAGCAAGCAGTATACATGTAACTGGAAGCACAAAACAATATTGGCCATGAGTCCAGGTTTTTGGGGAAGAATGTATAAGACAATAGTTTAAATGAGATGACTGAAATTTGCAAGTGGATTGCTAAGTGTTCTATAGATATATATAGTCTTAGTCTTAAACCACTGAGTGTAAGGGGACTGTTAATAACATTCTTTTCTAGTTTGATTGCAATGGTATACAATAGGCACTGCAGAGATTGCAAAGAGGCTGCTATGATAGTAAAGAAGTCTTTTAGGGGTATCAGGCAATTGAGATGGGGGATTTTTCCATGCTCCTGGCAACACACAGAAGCACACAGACACACAGAGGCTACATGTAAATAAAGCCGTCGGATAAGAAACGGTGAATGCAGGGTTCTGCTCTCCTGGGTTTGGCCTTATAAGGACACTCCGAGAGCAGACCCAGGGATATCTGATCCAAAGGAACAAATGGAAAACACTCAAACTGTTTCTGCTAGGATGGAAAAAGGCAGTGGGGTGGTCCTGCAGATGTCTATTTTACAGATGTGGGTACTTGTGTGTTTTGACAGTTCTGACTTTAAGTACTCATAGAGGTTGAGAACATTCAATAAAAGTGAGACCACTTTTTTCCCCTCAGTGCTATATAAATGATGGTGGGTCACAGTATGATTTTGCTAAGTAATCTTGGCTATAGATGCCTGAGTTTGATTTCACCGTTATAATCATTATAATTAACCTGATTAGAAGCTTTTATTATAGATGCCTGAAAGGACTCAACTGACAGCCACATTAATCCACATTAATCGACTTACTAGACGACTATCCAAAAAGTGATACTGACATAGCATGTGTAAGCTTAGGGGAGAGGGTGTTACAATTTACTGCTATATGCATCTCCTGTTTGAATAACTTCAGTTGAATAAATCATCGTCATTATAAACTGAAGCTGCTGAGTGATAAAAGAGCTCCTGATATGAGCATGTTAAAAAAAAATACATACTATCCTGCCAACTCATCACAAGGTCACATCACTCAGTGCAGTCTGCAGGGCTTTTGGAGCACATCAGAAAAGAGGCAGAGGAAGGGAAGGACTGATGGGAATCCAGATGATTCTCTCATACAGGATAAAAGGGCAGAGGCCATGTGTCCTGGTAGCTGATGACAGCACGTGTCATTTCCAGGTCAGTGTAGGGTGTGGAGGCTGGAACACTGGGGTGAGATCAGAGCAACAGGTGCCCTCTCACCACTCATCAGCGTCTGGACTCACTAAGAGTTTAGTCAGGAGGGGCTGGATGAAATCTTGAATCTTACAGTAGGTCCTTCCTCTCAGCATACTAACTGTGCAATAAATCATAATCTCTAGTAGAATGGAGGTGAGATGTGAGGTGTGAGATTTGGTAATGCATGATGTCAGTGACACTAACAAAGTTTGAGTTTGAGTTACCTACACTTAGGTTAGTGGGTGGGCAGATTATACCCACTTGGTAAAAATTTGGTTAGATCTTCATATAGCCAAGACTATTTATTCAGAAGTTGCAGCTTTAAATCAACTTTGTGTCAGAAAGTACAGATGATATTTATACTACCAGATTTTTTAAAAAGTCATAAACATTCCTCATTTTCAAATCAATGCACTGATATTAAATATGTGTATGCCCATTTATGGTCATAAAATCTTTAGTGTATCAACTAATTACCGATCTACCTGTATGCCAAAGTGAATTTCAATGTGCAGTGGACATTAATGAACTCAAAGTTTCTGTCTACACAGTTGAATGATGACTGCGCAATGAGCTCACCCTTCTCTGTGGCAGAATATTGGGTTCATCCTTTGTGAATGTTTTTGACTCCATAAGCCAAATGCAATGAACCATAATTTATGTCCTTGTGTAGGCATATTTTGCACACTGCAGCCAAACGGCAGACCCCCCAGTTCCCCAATAGCATCAGTCCAGCACTAAATGAACAACAGCTGTGCGGAATCATCACAAACTCTGAACATCTGCAGTATAAAAGCATTCCACTGTGTTTGTGACACTTGCATGATAAAATGAAAGGCTGTTCCCCAGTTCATGGATCAGGCTGGCGGTAAAACTCTGCATATTTGATTGTTGATACAGTCCCAGAGGCCATACCTTTTCTTCACTTTCCATTCAATCATCGACGTCAAGGCCTTAGAATGACACAGCCTAAACTTGCAAAAAAGCCTTTTGTGACCTTCCTGACTAGTGTGAAAATATGTCATTAACTGGGGGATATGGATGTTGTTTTTCAAATAGCAGCTGTTCTGGTTGGTGAGCAGAATCAGGTGTGAGGACCACCCAGAGACCATGAAGGCCTGACCATGAAGGCCTCACTCATTCCTCTCAAATCCATGCAGGTGTACACCTTCACTCCTGAGAGAGCTGGACCTGATCCAGACCTTTCCACTGCCTAGTGGGCTGCCAGAAACCAAGTGATTAATGAAAGTCTGTTTTGTAGCTGTAGTTCATATGAGGAGTGTGCTGTGCAGTCAAATCATTTAAGGCCTGTCTGCCCCCTCAAATGTTTGTTGTGTCAGATTATCAACCACAGCAGATCCGTTTTAGCAGACTATTTGAATGTTTCAGTCAGGAACAATTACAGGCTTTTCAGTGGTTCAGCTGCTATATGTATGAATACAGATCTGAACTGATGAACAATAGCCTGTGGTTTTGAGCCAGTTTGAATGAGCTGAAAAGAACCACACTATTTTGAAAGTGGGTTTATTTTCATTAAGTTTATAAACCAGTGAAAGAAAGCAAAAGAAAGGCAAAGAAAGTAAATGAAATGAAAAAAATTATTATCATGGAGCATTCCTAAAAATCCTAAACCCAACACACAAGAACTGCATGCAGACAAATGGGAAATGTTATATTGCTAACACTTACTGGAACACATGGGCCCTAATCTGCACCTCCTCCATCTCTGACCTCCTATTGCATTCACAGTGAGGCCACTCTCAGCAAACAGACTGAGCAGACATGTCCCAAATCACTCTGCCATCATCAGTGCGACAGAGGGAGCCATGACAGCTGGCCTTCAGCCGAACATACAAAGCGCTGGGGAAGGACCCAGCAGTGAGGGCCCATAACCTGCTCCCTTCTCCTTCCCTCAGGGTTTCCCCTAGGCTGCTGGCCCTTCCCCCTGGTCCTACCCAATTTAAACTTTAATCCTTCTGAACTCTTGATTACAATGGGATTACTATTACCAGCTCACCTACAATAAGGTAGAAGAAAGTGGGGATGTAATTTTGATGCTGTACTGTTGATCTCTGTTTACATGCCATAAGTGACCCCTTTCAGACAGATCTTTAGGAGAGGTGCTATTTTATCCTGGGGGCAAGCACTCATTTTCGCAAAACACATTTACAGCAGGCCTTCTGACCCCAAAACTAGCTTTGTTTGTTTCTACAGAGGACTGTATAAATATTTAGTTGCCCATTAGCCATGCCTGGTGCTAATGCTTCCCCACATAGCCATGTCAGCTATGGACATATGTCTCTGCTGGGTTGCAAAATATAGTAAAGCTAAGTATAGATTGGCAGTTATCAATGCATTGCTCACTCTAAGAGTTATGTAATGATAGCCATGTTTGTGCTTGGTTACCAAGTTAGGTAGCAAGTGCCCCAATAGATGTGCCAATTAATCAGTTTGCTTGTTATTTTGTTCATTCAGGAGACGGTGATATATAAAATATATGTACTTTACTACATATCCCTCTTCCTCGGAATGGCAGTGATGTCACTAATCTGAACACTGTAAAAATGCCTAAACACCCGTAATGTATCTACAGGGTGATGTTTTTATTTCTAATTTGTAAAGTCATTTTGGCCTTATACCAGCATCTTTGCTAACTTCTTACAAGGTAGTTCTAATTTTATGCCATGCATGCTTGTTAGGCGCAGTAGGAGTGCTGTTATCATAACCTGTGTCTATTATGATCCCTCTCTATTATCATGATATGTCTCTATTATCTATTTGCATAAAGTTCATGATAATAGATAGGTAGGTCTATTATTATGACCTCTCTCTATTATGATCACTCTATATAATTCTGATGTCTCTCAATTATCATTACTTCTCTCTATTATGATCTCTCTCTATTATGATCTCTCTCTATTATCATGACCTTTATCTATTTGCATAAAGTTCATGATAATAGATAGGTAGGTCTAATAGGTAGGACTATTATCATGACCTCTCTTTGTAGTAGGAAAGTATGATAATTAGCTACATTTCTACTTTATTTCTACAAGTTTAGGGAGTTTATTGGCTTGGGTAAGTGGATTCTGGTATGCCCTGTAAGTGGAAACAGGTGTCTTCTTGAGCAGAGAAAGAGGGAGAGAGAGCGAGAGAGAGAGAGAGCGAGAGAGCGAGAGAGAGAGAGAGAGAGAGAGAGAGAGAGAGAGAGAGAGAGAAACAGAAACAGTGTCATACTGTACATGCTTCTGCTGAGTTTGCACAGGACTCTTCACTCCTGGGGATTATATATGTATTCTATTACATGTTCAGAATGTAAGAGCATTTCAATTTGGTATCTTTGAAACCGCCCTCCAGACTAATGTATTCAAAGTCCTGCTGTATTGGAAGCAGTTTATTTAAATGGTGATGGGACTAGTATGGGTTAACATTTTAAATAGAGTTTTTTGCTAAGAAAAAAAGAAGAAGTAGAAACTGTGGACCTGCTGCTTGTTAACAAAATAGTTCTAGAACAAGAGAAATAACATGATCGTCACTGTAAGAATGTCAAAGATATTAAACATAAGTTTGTTTTATATATATAAAATCCTGTATCACATGCATGCAAATCCAGCTGGCTTTGGTTCAGAAATGGCACAGAGGCATCATGGATCTGTGTGAGCTGAAGGGGAAGCCAGCACTCTGACCTTCTGTCTTTGAGGACAATTTATCGCTGAGAGGATTATGGCAAGGTTAAAATGACTTTGAAGAAGGCTCATTAAGCTTGTGCCTGCCTCGTGGTGCCTTTGCTGTAATTGCCTGAGCACTCCTGAGCAATCAGCATGCTTCTTGGTCCCTGTGGAGGGGGCTTGGCATACAGGATGTGGAGAGGGTGTGCCTGAGTGAGAGAGCTTGGATCTCTGGGTGGTACTCGCTGAAGCAAAGTCCAGATTGGCTGTCTGATCCAGATTGCATCTCCCAGACTTTGTGCATTCTCGTTGGGCTATTTTCTGACCTCTCATGGTCACATTCCGCTCCACCATGGGAGCGCCAGGGTTGGATTGCAGCTAGCACTCTGATGATTCAGAGCTTCTCGTACAGGAATAGCATCTCATTAAGGCTTTCAGTGTAGCAAAGGCATGTTATCTTTTAGTAAGGTAGATAAATTGTTACTGATTGCAGACATAGCATTTTTTATTTTTGTGACTGATTTAGGTTTCTTATAGGTAGAGTTTCAATCCATACAGAACGTTTGTCTACTAGGCTATTGGTCAGTGTTTCTGAACGTATCCTTGTCTAATCAACCATGAGACTCAAAATTAGTGTGTGAAATCAAGAGATTAACCTTTGCCCTTTTATGTTCTTTGAAGGAATCCGGTTCATTCAGTCAGCCCTGGCTTGTGTTACAGGCAAGCCCTCCAGCCTTAGCCTTAGAAGCTTAGAGGCTCATGGTACCTGAAAATAGGAATGTATGAATGACTATAGATAAGGACTTTGTAGATACTAAGGTAATGTTTACATGTGACAAGGGTGAGGGTCAGGTGAGGTCACGAGGTCACCTTTATGCGGACTCAAGTGTAGACATTCATAATCTGTGCCTCACCCATAGTCCAGTATAAATATATTTGTAATGTAAATACATTTACTCTGCTTTGCCACACTATGATCATGCATGTAGGTGCTCAGGTTAAAATTCCAATCAAGGTTTGAAAGCTGACTAAATAATGAATGTTTTACAGGACTAGCTTTGCCAGAACCTGCTTCCAATCCTGTTTTTTCACTGTTAAAAAGCTTAAAGGGAACTAAACTACCAGGCTAGAACAAATCTGGATATATTGTTTACATTTATACCGAATTCTTATTTTTGGAATAAACATAAAAAAACGGAATCACAAAATTGATTCCAAAAACATCATCCTTGGAGCTTTGCATCATCACAAAGTTTACTGCAGTGTTCACTGTAGCATAAGACTTCATTAAGAAAGTAATGTTCAAGACTTGAATGAATATTTTACAATGGATTATGGCTTAGTTTTGATGAACACAGCTGGCTGACGGTGAAATGAAGAATGTATGATCTACTATCCCATAATAATCCCTGACCTCTAGTTTACCTGAAGCCAAGGGCTCATATGGAGATAATATGGTTAGGTGAGTGAAGAGGGGTAATGGCACATGTACATCTGTACATAGATTTACAGAAGGATTGGGGAATTTATTTCTAAATTCATCTTTATAATGAAGTGTTAGATACCCTGTTGTATTACATTAGATGATTTTGTATATACTTAACAATAACCATGGATTTAGAGAATTAGGGATATATTCCACTTTATGACTAACTGAAGCTGTGCTTTTGTGGCTGGCACACATGAGCAGTACACATGAGAATTTCACAATACTCCATGTCTGAAAGGTAAATGCTAAAAAAATACCAATGCACTCAGATTTAAATTGTACGTAATGTCTTTTGCTCATTTCTCCTGCATAAAATTAATAGTAATGCAAATACAAATTGAATGCTGTTATATGTTTCCTTAGTATTTTTTAAGCTCTCCATTATAGCACATATACTGTTGTCAGAGGGGCTTAGCCCTTGGCCCCCTTCCAGACCACATGGTCCCCACCCCTACCCCATCCTAACCTCCACCCCGACACAGCGAGACTTCTGAAGGGCCACCCTCTTATAGAGAAGTACAGTGCCTTGCAATGCCATACAGAGCTACAATTCCCAACTCTCTTTTTTCTAATATATGAAGCTGTAACCTGCAATGAAAGTGCATAACATTCTTCTTAAGGTTTAATCTTGCAGTGTTTGCATTAGGTCTTCCTTCTCAAGAGTGAAAACATGTGCAAAAGCTTCTTACTATCCACGTGTGGTGCTCAAAGTACTGGGCAACAGGCCTATGCTGAACTCTGCCGCACATTTTTCTTACTGGCCATCTGTGTGTTCTCTGTTCGGGTCAGAGGAGCTGAGTGATTTCACCAACTCTCCATTGGCTCACGATCAATACAGCTATAGGAATTTCACACCTCATCATCACCAAGAAGATTTACTGCATACTGCAGTGTTTCATAAGACACTATAAAAGTCAACTTTTTGTCTGATGCAGAAATACCAGTTTGTTGTGTTGGTTAAAAAAGTATGATGATGTTTACAATAACAGGGTCTAATGCACCAAAACAACAAACAAGCTAACACCAAACAGCAAAGCTCAAAAAGGTTTGAGTGATTTTTCACTTATGTGCTGAAGGGTATGATGATATTTAAGACACTGTACTGATTATAGCAGAGATTTCAATTTAGAAGAATTATTAATAATAATAATTATTAAGAATATTAAACACATGAACGCCTTAAATTAAAGAAATGCCTGAGAGAGGAACATAGTGCTGAAATGCTGAAGTGTGTTTTGCATGTTTCTTTGGCTTGCAGGGCTGCAGCTTGATTTGTGTGTAACTGATTTCCTCTCCCCACATCGGTTTTTCACTGTGCGTGATGGCTTTAGGATGCTGAGACACTCTCACTCAGCAACACTTAGTACATATTTCCTCTGTGGTTTTGGCAAAATCTGCACAATTTGTTTATTCTGCAGATTGCATGTATCTGTTTTTGTTCAGAGTTCTGTAGCAATTTTAACAGTAATGAAAAACTTTCTTGCTAGTTGGAATTATCCTACTGCTCCATTTTTAGTACTTCCACCTACAGTACTGGAAGCGCTTAAAACAGAAGTTACACCATACATCGATGTAAAACCATCATTGACCTCCTGACATGAGGTCATCATTGTCATGTAAACAGCCTCTTTAAAACACAGAAGATACTGGGGAAAGACTCATTTCACTATTAAAGGAGCAATAAGTAATTTTTCTAACCATTCTTCTTTTTGTTATGAAACAGCCATTGTACTGACACCTAGTGGCTTGGATGTTTAAGAGATTCTGTACTAAATCTATTTTAAGCATGGGCACCTCCATGTTGGGAACCATTCTATGATACATAAACTGCTTCATTTGAGGACTAAAAGGCAGTTTGATTCTTTATCTCATGTAGGCTGCACTTAATATAAAAATTGTAAAAATAATATTCACTTTTGTAAATAGTGTTTGCTGTTTCTTTTAATGTTAAAAATTACTTATTGCACCTTTAAATTGCTTTCAGTAAGAATTAACAGAGTACCATAAATCTCTTGTTAATTCTTACATATAAAATATGTAAAATATTTCCTCTATTTCTACTGTGTGTTAGCTGTTATAAAGGACATCCATGTATAGTGGCAAGGAACAGGATGCACAAGCGTCTCTCGACACAGACAAACATTTATTAGCAAGACAAAACATGAACAATAAACAGTAACAGCACTCACATGAAGCAAACCAGTGCAGCGTGATAAGGACTATGAACGATGATAAACACCATAGCATAAGCACATAACATGCACATCAGTGTTAATACTAGTACTAACATGAACATCAACAATGACTGACAACCCTCTCTACAAACCGGGGTATAAATGCATACATAAATGATGTGTGAACAAAGCACAGACGTCTCATAACAATGGTGGTGTGGTTATAAACAAGAGGGCAGTCACAGGTAAAACAGTCAATAAACACCATTCCCACAGCACATGATGGGCCATACCACGTAATGCGTGGGAAGAGGAGTGTACCGTTACAATGAATGTATAATCCATAGTCATTTGGTGACTGTACATAGGACAGATAGCCCAACAAAAACTTGCTCTTAACAAAAAATATGACTTACACTAATGCTTAAGGTTAGGCCTTTACAATGAAAGTCTCAAAAGTCACATCCTAAATAATGTTCTGTAAAGATCTGTTTACATTGTTTTTACCATCACTGTGGCAAATCAGTGGACCCAGAATCCATCATATGCCATGACTGGTATAAAGGTCTGAGTTCTCAAAGTATCTAAAAGCAGTCTGGTTCTAGAAAGAAGGCATGAATATAGAAATGAGTGTAAACTAGCTTTCACCTTGCTTTTAAAGTGTTAATGGTTTTTAAACAAATAATGCCAATCCATTTTAAAGCTCTTGTGTCTAAATGAAGGATTTATGCTGTAAAAGGCATGACTTCATAATAAAAGAGGGGTAAACATTACTAAATTTAATTAAACATAACATTTAGGTGATGTATCTTAAACAAAAAGGAGCTGTTTGTAGGTGAAAACCATTAAGGCAGTCTTTTAAGCCAAAGTTAGATGCACTCAATAGTCGACCACCCATTAAAGTATATAAACAGAGAAAGGATTTATACTTATTCAAGATTTTTAAAAATCCTGCTAAAACTGGGAATTATATTTAAACATGTCACTATACACTACCAAATACTTAAATTAGTTTGACATATTTCAACAATTGCAGGAAGTTCTGTTTAAGTTCTCAAGCATGACAGATTCTGTAATATTACTGCAGCGTTAAATCCAGTTGTATACACTGTCAGTTCTGTGATAACCAAGCTTCAGTTTACATTAACTCCATATAGTCCTTACTCCAAAGCTCTACTTTTGACAGATGAAAGCAAAAGGTTGAGCTTGTGATATGATGTGCATCCTAAAAATTCATGTATATTATATCTTTATAAAGATGTTTAGCAAGATGACAAACGAATTAAAAACTAAGTAGTTTAAAATTGAAGGAGGGAGCGGGGACAGGTAAATAAACAGATTTTGTGTCCAGTGCTGACTATTAAAAAGAGATAGGTACCATTCATAAACAGATACACTGAGAGCTCGCTCAGTGCTCATCTGGAAGATCATGGATACAACACTTAGAAAAGAGAAGGCCCACACTGTTCCTGAAACGTCACTTTTGTGCCAGTAAATCTGCATCATTTTACTTTTTATGAAAATCAGTCGCTTAACAGCATTCTGATCAGCATTAATATTGTTATCTTATTTTTCCCTTAATTAACACTTGTTAACGGTCTGTGTACTTGTCGAGCCTATCTGAATGTTACATACATGTGTGCACTCATCAAGACTGATGGCGAATGGCGAAATGAAGTAACTCTAATCTGTTTTCTTACGTTTCCTCCATTCAGCATTTAGTCTACTATTCTATGCTGCTTTACAATACCAAAAATAGCGAGTATAATTCTTAAACACTTCATGGTCCTCATTTAGCAGCATAACAGATAGAAAGAGAACCTGCAACTATTCTCGCAAGTCTCTCACTTTTGTAGGGTTCAAGGCCTAAAGGTACTTTGGATCAGTTCAGCAATTTCACTGAGTGATTTAGATCATTGTGGACAGAGTAAAATATGATCCTGTATCAGTACTTTCACTCAAACCTTAAGTGTGTCAATATAGAGTCAAAACATTCAGAGCGGTATCAGATATCAACACAACATATTTCACCTCCTGGATTTTTCCCTCCTAACTTCTATCACTCCCAATACCACTTTGCTCCAAGATCTTTCCTATATTCTTTCAGTTTCATAAGTTCTCAGAAACTACATGCTTGACAACGCTGTTCAGGTCCTTTTTGTCTGTTGGCGTAATTCTTTAAGATGAGGAGAGTAAGAGTACAGTAATAGAGCACCATTTTCAAACTTCTGCCACCTGCTACATAGTTCCAAAAACCTTCCTGACATTTCCATGACAGTTCAACGGTCTGTTACACATGAAACTCCGCTTCCCAAAGCAGCTCATAAAACACCATAACCGTAGTCCCAGTGGAGCCCCTCATGATCCTAAAGATTAGAAGTAGGTTTTTGGCCATGGGTAAGCTCCACATTGTGCACTTTATAACCAGCTAGGGTCACCACCTTTTCCACAAGCAAAAAACTGACATCCTATTCTATTAGACTCACATGTGTCTTCCAACTGTACTGTCTTTCACTTTGCTGATTTTTGATTGGTTAAAGGGAACAGGGGGTGAGGAATGAAAAACAATCAAACCAATATGACTGTATTGCTTGTTAACCCTGAACGAAAGTGGAGTAAAACCTTAGCGACAACAGTACAAAACGTACAGGTTCATGATGTAGTGTCTTATTCACGAGTATCGTTAGACACGGATATAAACAAAAATCTGAAAGAATTAAAAATAAAAAAAGAATTGTATTTTTATATTCCAAATATTATATCAAATTTGTTTGATGATAAATAACAAAGTTATTCACAAAAACATGAACTGGTGTGCACCCGCTCCGGAACTTAAAAGTTAATATCTAATGTCTAATGTCAAGTACAACAACATTCAACCCAGTCCATTAACTCAATGCTGACTGCCAATTATACACACGCACTTACACAAACCTAATCTTTTACAACCCACACATTGCATTTTCACAACCCACACATTACATTTAAAAATAATTTAAATCAAAACAGAAGATATTAACATATAATATGATCTGCGCTGTGCAGAAATTACCTAATATTAGTTTCAGTAAGTAAGCGGTTAAAACTGTGGGCTTTCTTTTACCTGCACGGACTTTTGATAAATACTGGGAGATCGTTCCCTCCCTGGAAAAAGTGGGGGAACAGCGTTCCGCGGCACTACACCACAGCTCAGGAGACGTCCGTATTCCAGCGGTACCCAATAAAGTGTACACATAATTTACCCAAGTTTTCATTATCCTGCTGATGGTAGAATGCTGAACCGATCACGCAGTTATTTTTCCTTCAAACCAGTAAAAGATTCATCAAGCAACAGCAACAATCAATCAATTATTGGAAAGGAAGTTGGAAGTTGGAATTTTAAACAGCTGACTATCAAGCTGTTTTGGAATAAAAGAGAATAAATTCGTCTGTAAACGTAACCCCGTCTGCACAATCTAGCTAGCTAGGTACATGTTTTATAATAAATTCGTAGAAAGGTCTTAGCATTTATTAACATATTAACAAAAACAAACAACTAAAAAATCTCGCCATCCAGCTCACCTCAGCTAATTAAAGAAACGTCGCTAGGGCCATGATGGTATTTAGGCAGCGAGGCGTACAGAGGCTCCGTTGCTGGCTTTGATGCTCGTATCTGTAGCAAACAGATTTGAAAACTTTTGAAAAAGCACGCGATTGGCCACACAGAACATTTAAGTCTTAAGTCTATGTATTTTATTTCTTTACCATATTTCCATTTAAGCAATTATTAGCTCTGCTGTCTTCATTTAGGGTGAACTACAAGCCCTTTCTCTGAGCCTTTATGTGGTTTAAATGCACACAGGTAATTTAGCGTTAGCCACACTGCTAGCAGTAATATCTCACCAACTTAGCTTAGCAGTTCTCGTTTTATATTTTCCTTTAAAAAACGTTTTATTTTATTAAATATTAAGACAATCACCTAAGATTAAAGGAACACATTTTCTGTCTTATTAACTCCAAACATCTTTCACTGGTTAATGCTGGTTACTGTTTTTGCATTTTGAAGCAAGTTCACAGGTCTTGCTGTATTTCTAGCATTATGCAAGGCAGATGCATGATGCACCAACTGCCCACCCATTATGTTTTACTGCCCCTCCAACCAAAACAGTCTAGAACCATGGCTAGTGTATTACGTGCTGTGTATTTGGATGCAGCAGTTTTCATGGTTTTTATTTAGACATGGGTGTACCTACCTGCAGCAATATCGTTTCTTAAATGTAATTTACACGTAACATCGGCTCTAGACGCTAGCTAGTTACATGTTTATAATAAACTCATGGAGAGATCTTATCAAGGTCATAAGGAATAATTAATCAACTTTTCAATTCAGGCAAAAGGAGCAAATAAGATTGAACTGACTCCGAAAAGTCAGAAATAGTAAAGTCTTTCAGAGGGATGCAGCATTCTTAAAATTGCTAAGACATTGGGGCGTGATCCCAGAACCATCAAACATTTTGTTGCAAATAGTCAACAGGGGCTAGAAACGTGTTGAGAAATAAAAATTAACTGCCAAAGATTTGAGAAGACTCAAACGTTAAGTGACCAGGAACCCATTGTTCTCCAGTGCTGTCATATTCCAGAACTGTAACCTACCTGGCGTTCCCAGTACAAGGTGTTCAGTACTCAGAGACATGGCAAAAGTAAGGAAGCCTGAAACCCGACGACCACTGAACAAGAAGAGGTGGAATGTCAAAACTGGACCAAGAAGACAGATTTTTCAAAAGTTTTATGAGATGACAGTGACTCTCAATGGACCAAATGGATGGGCCCTTGGCTGGATCTCCACAGAGCAATCACCAGTTGCAACCATCCAGCAGTAATAACTTGGCCGACTCACCAAACATTGATAGAGTGTCAAGCTGGTTGCAGTCTGGATGATGTGATATAGCCTTTATTTACTAAAGAAAATAAAACTAGAACTGGTTGCCTGGTAATCAGACAAAGTGGAAGGATTCTTCCAAATGTTCACGATTTCATTCTGAATTGTCTGAAGATAAGATTTTGAATCTCTAATTGTAGAAGGATCCCCTAAAGGCAGAATCACTTGGAAGTAAGTAGAGGCAGCAGATAGTTAACGTGCTTTGAGAAGAAAAAGAACAGGAAAGAGAACATTTCTTCAGGATAGAAGCATGATAGCAGAATGAGACACCCAAAGAGACAGAGGAGCCACAGTTAAGATACAGTCCAAAACAGTTCTGAAAGGGCAAAAAGGAACATGTGGAGGTAAAGCATTAATTCATCTTAACATCACAACGCAGATCAAGATGAACATCCCCACCTCACCCCACAAACTGTTTAAAACATACATTGTTTTAAACCTTTTTCTAATGGAAACAAATACATTATAATTTTAATGTACTGCACTATCAGATGCTCAGTATGGCATTTTGCTGGTTAAACTGGCTTGGTGTCAAACACCTGTATTTCCCCCTGTAACTGAGGAGGGCAAACATACACACACATTTGCACGGGCAGATGTATAAATGTGTATGTATGTTTTCATGAAACATCCAGCAGTTCTTTTCAGGAAACGAGTGAAAAGAGCAGGGTGGAAAACAACTGGAAAAGGGGACTGTTATTTCCTGGTTGCTGTGCATTTTGGAGGCAGGCCATTCAAGGCTGCTGGGAGGTGAGAAGGGTCACAGATCCCCTACAAAGTCTCACAGTGTGTGTTGGGAGATATGAAGCTAATCCCCACCTACTAACACACACACACACACACACAGAATTTAGCCAGTGGCACAATGATGCAGCAGTGAGTAAAGAGCTCCAACTCTCTCATACACAAAACCTCCCAAACTAATGCCCATTCATCTCCCACTAGTGGACAGAAAAGTAGGGCATCCAGCTTTAGCTTTCCACAGAGACCAGAGAGTGGGATATTCTGTTTAATATCAGGGCATGTGTTCCTCTCATCTAGGTTACTTTAAATGATTCCCTAACAATTGGCTATATTATGAAAAGTGGTCAAAAAGAAATACTTGTAGATCAACACAGCAGTTCTTTCAACACTGCTGAGCCTTTAAGATGCAAAATTACAGGACATTTATGATTTATAGACATGGTTGTGCATAATTAAGGTTCAATAAAGAAAATTACATTTCATTAATAAATAACAAGCAATTGAGGACATGCATTTGTCTCTGACATATTTTAGTTCACAACCAAAATTTGTGCATGGAACATAATCAAATAACACTGTGTTTAAACCACTAATTATCAGTTAATTTGGTAGCTTTATGTACTGAATAGTTCTGTCAGCAGAAAACTGTAGGCAGGAGACATAGTTAAGATGGATAACATCACTGCAGATGAAATCAGAATGTGTTTACAAATGCAAAAAGGCTGACTTCATTGCTACAAAGCAACTTTACAGAAACTCAGGGTTTGGCTTCTTTGGTCTAATTTGATCAAATTTCAATAAATAATTTTTTAATACTGAATTTTAAGTGTCTGTACGTTGGCATTCCGAGACAAACTAATATTAGACCATTTCACATCCTGAGGCATGACAGTGGGTATGCTAGTAGCATGCAGTACTAGTAGGACCTTGTGTGAAGAATCCCAAGCTGTAGCCTGTTCCTTGTGTGAAGAATCCCAAGCTGTAGCCTGCTCCTTGTGTGAAGAATCCTCACACTGAGACTGTTCCTGATTTTTCTCTCTCACTATCACTGCCTCTGTGCTTCCCTCTCAAACACACTAAATAAGTATATATACTTGTGTTCAACTCACTGCGGGTTTGGGCCTCATTGAAACTACAAACACACATGCACACTTACACATAATCGTTCTTACAGACAGAGATAAATTCAGGCCTTTCTCTGTTAGGTGCATTCTCAACATATAATCTCTACGATGCTTCTTGATGAAAAGTTCATTGTGCACAACTGTCACATACTGCTATTAAAATAGATAACATTCTACATTTCACGGACTCCTCGGGACTGAAACAAATGAAGTTAGTGAATGCACAAAACAAGTGTTCTCGAGAAGACTAAATGGCAATATATCAGAGTATTGACTATATGAAAATATACATGAATGTTACAAAATCTATTTTGGTGAAAGGTGTGTGCGCTTATATTTATGAAGAGCCTTGTGATAAAACAGCTACAATCAGTGTTTTCACTTCAAAATACCAAGTTTAAAATTTTACTTATGCAATGTCATTAACCTTTTTTTAAAATTCCTGCTTAAATGCAGTCCAAGAGAGAAAGCAGCAAAACAAAACTTTTCAAAGTATTGTGTTGTTTGCCTTCTATGGAGATGTGTGTGATTGTCTTCTGCATTTTGTTTAGTATAATTTCGTAGAACTAACTCAATGTTACTTTATAAGCATATTCTCTGGTGATTTTAATTAGGCCTGTTTGCTACTGTGACAGCCTACTTGTCATAGATTAAATCATAGTGCTATTATTCAAAAGACATGCAGATGTAAAGATTATGAGATTATGTAAAATCAGCTCATCAAAAACTGGCGTTGTTTCCGTCTTCTTGCCTTACATGATATTGTGTCTCCAATGGAATCTATGTAACTCAGACACCATGCATGAAATCTGTATATAAGTGTATTGGATGATCACGTCAACATGAGAGTGCACAGACCAGCAGCAGCATGAAGGAGATTATGCACCATTAAACACACACCTGCAGATTCAGGAACAGTTCTTATCCACAAGTCATTTGTCTTTCCAATACCACAACTTGATCCAATACTCCTACTCCTCTGTATTCGCACATTTATTAGAATATGTTTAGGTCTGCAACTGATCAAATGCACATATCACTTGGCTCATGTTTTGTTTTTCTTTATACCTATATTATATTTTTTGGTATTTTATTTCATATTTAAATCTGTACATATTATATTATTAAACTACAGAACTCTTACACAGAACGGCTTACACAGAAGTGCTGAGCCAGAATAGACTCCTTTTTATTCTTCTGTACACTTGTGTGCTGATGAATGACAATAGAAAATCTTGAATGAGAAGAATCACTCAGGCAGATTATCCTGGTAGAACAAGGCACTTTGTTCTAGTTTCTTGGATGTCAGCATTTCTGCTCTTATGAAATTTTGCTTATGTGCAAGAACTTATTAAAGCAAAAAATCAATAGGGCAAATGGATTAGTGAAGGCAACAAACCATTATCAGCTCCTTGCAAACATTAAGACAGACATGAAAGTGCCTAGTCTTTAATATAACTCTCTGTGACAGACGCATAATGGAACACCCCTGAGCATCATAGTGCTAAAATCTACAAAGCCAATGTCATCTTGGGGGTGTGTAGTACTGCTCCACTCTGGTCCTCTGTGTCGAGCTGAATTCTCATTCCCAGGACAGAGGGATTTATGAATAAAGCTCCTCTCTCCGCTTCTGGAACAAAGCCATATATCTGTTCAACTTATAAGGCCAAAGATTTTCTTGGCAACATGCCACATCACTTAGCAAGCCTCCACCCACCAGGCACCAGGCTCTGAAAATCTGAAGGGAATGTGCACAAAACGTGGTTGATTTTGAGATGATTTCCCTGAAGTTTATTCTGGCTACTGCAGAGTTTTTAGAAAGGGCACTCAAGTGTACAAGATAAGGAAAAAATACACATGAAGAATATTTGAATAGCTTTTGAATAGCTTTTTTATATTTACCTGATGCTTTCATCCAAAGCAACTTAAAATGATGGCTGAAGACTTCTTGAGCAACTGAAGGCTAAGGGCCTTGTTCAGGGGCCCAACAGTGGCAGGGCTTGAACTGGCAGCATTCTGGTTACTAGTTAAGTGCCTTAACCACTGAGCCATAGTATTTGTGCAGTTTTTTTAAAGTATTTTTATAGTATCTTCTCTCAGTCACTGTGTGTTCTGGGAATAGGCTTTGATAATCTTTGTATTCATCATGCCGATCTGCAGCGGATGCCAAATCTAAGGCAAAATTTAAATAGCAGATCGTAATATCAAAATATCAGTCCCCTTTCCCTTACAAGTTGTTTTCATTATATTAATTCTTTTTTTGCAATTGCATTGGCATTTGGACTTTATTTTTCCACTGTGTTGGCTTTGACTTGCATATAAGAGGCCCTAAAAGCACTGGGCACATGTTTCGATCCCTAACCAGACTGAATGTGAAATTTATTCTGATTTGTTTGTATCTTTGATCTCTGTCATTAATGGCTGATACTGGACTAACAGCACTTAGCATCAGATTGTTGCAAAAATACTGAATAACCAAATTCAGGAAATAATAGCTTGTAGAATGCATTGTAAATGCCAGGGGTATTTTAAAGAGAATAGCAGGCCCTTGAAATTTTGAGCCAGTGGTCACAATGGAAAACACTTCTTCCATAAGCTTTTTCCCACAGCACGAATGTTCAGACTAGTATAATCGTTCATTATTAGCTTTGTTTGTCTTTTTAGATCATCTGTTGAACTGTGTTTTATGTGAGTTCTTTCAGCTGTGCTTTTGTCTGCTGTTGTCTGCAATGCATAAATTACCTTGGTTGCATAAATGTTTATATAATGTTACATAAACTTCATCACACATATATTACAATGAGCTGAATGACTAATTCCTGTGGAGACTTCTTGCTTTATTTGTCTGTTCTGTGACATAATGTGGTTCCCGGAAAATACTGTATTGGCTCGCCCTGTGAATGTCACTGTTGATTATACTCGTGGATAAGACAGTGCTGAAGCATACATATCCCTGTTCAAAGTCATAAACACTTCTATTATGAACAGTGACACTCTCCTATGAATAATTATAAACGGTGCCGTACTATTCACAATACTGCATCCCTATGGTATTAAATAACAGGCCATTTTCCTGCCATTATTCTGAATTTTGGCTGTGCTTGACTGGGTTTAAAGGATAACACTAGATTCGCCTTGTCCCCTCACACAGAAATTACCATCACTCCCACAACTGTGTCTCATCCATTCCAGAGGAGTGAGCACGGAGACTAGCCAGCAAGGACATGGCAGAGCACACCGGCAAGGATGCGAGACACTCTCAAATCCATGACATCCATGGCTCAACCTCTTCTCTGATATGGATACAGATGTTTTCCTTTTGCATTAAGAGATAATTCATGTTTGGAGGGGGGCCATGGGTAGAGCCTGAAGGAGAAACTGGGAGAGTCCTGAGAAAAACTGAGTCGTGGAAACTTGCATTCCAGGCGTGGCTGAACGCGATCGCCTCATTCTGCTTCCTGTCTTTAAGTACTGTTTGAATACTACTTGAGGAATGATTAAGCATAGCCACAGCTGGTGGATGGGAGGATCAAAGAATCTCATTTCAGGTCTGAAAGAATGTTGCTGTTGTCAATTACGGCATTGTCTCAATGTGATTTATATCACTGCTGTTATTAGAAAGTCTTGTGTCCTCACAAAAGCATTATTTTAGGAAAACATATGAACTTTATTATTGTAAATATACTTACATTTTGAAAGGTGAGTGTCTTTCATTTCTGTAAGATTACATAGGTTAGAAATGTTTTCACAGTGATGATCTACTGCTTCAGTGGTAACACTTTCATACTCTCTGGTGAAGGACGTTAGAATGAACATAGCTCAGAGTGGGAAACGTCTGGCTGTGGGCCTGAAGTATGTCATCTCTATGACTGTGCCATTTCAGCTTCCCTTGGCCACAGAGCGCCATGTTTCCAGGGGCTGTCATGCTCAGGGTCTGGCAGAGCTTCTCTGAGAGGAATGCATGCATAAAGCACTCTGATGCCGTATCATGTGTCCAGGAAATTAAAATCAGAGATTGCAGTGGAAGAAAGCATGGAAAGAATCAATGTGCCAATTCTATTGACAGCACACCAAACAAATATTCCCATAATTTAATTTTAATCCCTCCACAGCTGCTCTGAGCAGGAGTCTGGCCCCACGAAAAAGACAAAACAAAGGAACGCTTTGTCAAAGCCAGATCAAGGAGAGAGTGTTGTGATATGTGGAAGAACAAATGCATACATGATGCATTGGCCACATATGTAAACGTGAGGGATGTAAACTGTTTGCCTTTGAAAAATATAGAGAAAGACTGAGCCTTTCTCCTGCACTTTTAGCATTGACAATTAACCACTTTGAAATGATTACAAAACTGCAGATTTCTCAAATACCTTTTATTAACAAAGTAACAAAATTTATAGATAAATTACCTTTGGCATTAATTCCACATTCAGATCAAGTTATATAATTCTTAATCTTTTGTAACCTGTTGTTACAGGATCTGCCACACTGTGTGCTGTCTTGAGGGGCTTCATTTTTCAGTAAGGTGATCTTCAAATGTGTTCTGCATGCTGATGTGTATCTTGGCCAAAAAACATAACTTAAGCATTCTTAATATGCAATTTGCCTCACCCCAATAATATCTCTCCTATAGCCAGGAAAAATGTTAAGGTCCCCCCAAGGCTATTTTCTCAACATGGGAACCATTCAGAGATGAGCTTTGTGTTGTGTTCCTCTCTCTCTCCCTCGTCATGCATACCAGTGAAAATGTGGCTCTGTTTCTCCTAAGAGAGGCCAACTGGACCAGTGATGCCGTCAATGCAGAAACTAATTTCTGACAACAAGATTAGCTTGTTTGTTGATCATTAGCTCATTGCTTGCAAGTTATAGTGAAGTATGTATACAGCAATGGAACAAAGCAGTAAAACACTGTGCAAGTGCTGGCAAAAATCAACATAGAAGCCTCCCCAAACCAACACACAAACCCATGTATTTTTCCCACAAACCAATGCTCTAAGCAAGTGTTCCAGAATCTGCTAGAACAGACAGAATAAGACAGACCTAGTGAGCTCTTCTTTCTGTTCACATTATCTTTGCACTCCATGTGCAAACCTGTAGGTGTTGTATTTTGGGACGTCAACCTGAAATTCCAGGCGAAATTCCCATTATGGGGAAAAAAACTTGAATACCGTTCTTCCCCACCCCTACCCCAGCAGAGTTTATGACAAAGAATTGATAAACAAATGTACAGAGCTGTCATTTTCTACAGCCTCTCTACTTTTTAATAAAAGCACCTCCATTAAAGTGGTCTGTTTGTAGCCTTACACTTGATGTAAATCAGTCAAGATTAATTCCACCCACTGCAGTAATAAGCATTCTCCAGCCTTCTCTACAAGGAGATCAAACGTTAGCCTAACATTCCCTGCTGTTAGGAACATGTGTGCCAACTCAGAATTAGCATCTATACAGCCAAGTTCACTGCTCTGTATTTGACCTTTATAGCCCTCCTTTCCATGAGCTTACTTTCTTGTGCATGAACTGTTTAAGATTATTCTTCTGACAGGTGTAATGGCTTTTGAAGAAAGATAATTTTGATAGTTTCGGATCTTTTGTTGTTCGCTAAAAGCTCAAGTCTTAGGAAAAAGAGTCACAAGTTCATTGTGCAGGACCATTCAGAAAGTCTCAGTAGCGTATCTGTGGTGGATGGTCGACAATAGGGAAAGATGAGAGAGGTGTAAGGGGTTTGTCACGCATGGCGACGCATGGCTTTGCTATGGCTATGAGACACTTATCTTCCAAAGCATCAACATGGCGGTCTTGTCTCTCTCCATGTGTGGCCGTAGTCTCTCTTCAGTCTCTCTTGTACTTACAGATAATGCACATGAACAGTGTTGGGAAATCACCATGGAACCAAGAGAATGCAGCAGGGAAACACCCACCTGGAAAAGGCAAGCAAGTCCAGTAGAAGATTCACCTGCTCTGATAATCACAGTCTGGCTAGTTTTAATGGTAGGCTTCATACTACCCTTAAATTACAGCAATTTGGCTCAAAGTATTCCTAATCAGTGATTTGTTTATACACGTGTATGTATGATTGTGGGGAAAAAAATTAAGGATTCTATTTCAAATTTATAGACTATGCAGAGTGATCTTTTACATAGACTTTTGCTTTCAGAGCTCTTAGGTACTTTCTAATTCTCTATCAGATAAGGAAAATGATTATGTAGTACATTTTGCCCTGTCCTGTTTTTCTTTGCACATTTCCATATTCTACTAAATGTTCACTTAGATTCACTAAGTGATTCTATGGCTTTGTCACATCCTAAAAGGAGTAATTACACTGGTCATGTGCTGAAATGGATAAACACTTTCATCTCTTCACCACTGTCATTTCCTTGTATCAGTGTAGCATATCACTGTAGACTCCAAAAGAAAACTCTGTGTGTGTGTGTGTCATATTATGGTCTTTGTTTGAAGTTATTATGAACACACATTTTTACATGCTTGACTTTCACATGTGAATGTGAAATTAATTTTACCAGTGACTGGTGAACATTATTTTTCAAATCCTATTTTGTCATTTTTATCTTTTCACATGACTTTGATGGCAGTAAATAATTTGCAGTTAAAGTATGCGAACAGCCTGGTAATTCACTCTCCTTTTCACACATCTGTAACTGAAGTGCCTACATTATGCTCTTTCATCAAAACAGGCCTCAAAACAGGTCTTTCGCCTTCTGTCCATGGCTGGCACCTCAGTCAGCTTGGCCAGTGGCAGGAGCTGCCCTGCCAATTATACTGTCAAATTCCAGCTGGAATTGTGTAGCACTTCAAGTTCCTGTGCCTGGTGGCATGGCAGAGGTACTGAGAAAGAGCGGGCCTACAAACAAGTCAGTACTCTGTGGTATGCGAGATCCAGGAAACAAGAGCCACACTTCTGCACGGGTCGAGCTTTTAAAGGTTGATTTCTTTTTGAGAGGAGGCCACAGTAATGCTGGGGGGGCGATTTGAAAATATAAATAAACTCTGAAGTTAAGTAACAGTGTGAGCCAGGTGGCTACAAGCCCTAATGCCATTTCATTTCACAACACAAATGTGATGAGGTATGACCACAGCAAAAAGAGGAATACAAGAAAGATAAAAAATAGAATGTCAAGAACCCCAGATCCCTATAATGTTCTATAGTGCTTTGTAAAACAAGAAAAACTTTATTTAAACAGTTATATTTAACCTGATTTATAGAGCCCTCAAATCTATCTGATGCTTTTATAGCCTACAAAAATAGCTTAAAAAGTAGCTAAAAATCTACGTTTGTCCATAATATGGTAACAGAAGAAAATTTGGTATTTTTATGTTTATATATACCAAAAAAAGACCAGTTCTCAATTATTTGAATGCCATGTTTCATGTGGTTGTTCTGAGCTGCCAGTTTGATGAGACTGTATAAGATGGATCCTGGCCCCACTAAGACACTGCCAAATTCTATTGACATCTAATGAGAGTTATTTCACCTGATCTGTGATCAAGAGCTAAAGTTAACTCTCAGAAACCAGCAATACAGTGACAGAAGAGAAGGGTAAAGTGTGGAAAAGTCAAGCTGTGCATTATATGTTGGTATTAGTGTGTCCATTTCAAATATGTTTAGGAGTGTGTGAGAGGTGACTCAGCAGAGACTTTCTTACTAAAGAAACAGCATATACTCTTATATGCCTACCCCTCACATCTGCATTCCTCTTTCACGTGTTCCTGTATATTTCCTGTATGTTGATGTCTGTTTTTGGGTTTTGGTTGAAATGTTTTTCAGGAGAAACAAGCCTTTAGGTCCTTTCCTGCAAATATGGTTATGTCAGTAGTGCCCTCTATTGGTCATGTAATGTTCAGGCGATTAATGTTTAAAGTGATTGTGAACTTGCATCAAAACGTTTCCCAGATGATAAAGAAAGCCCTCTGAAGTTCTTTTTCAATGATCACTTTAACTTTCACATGGTTGGCAGAAGAACGAGAGCATACATCTCCAATCCAGATGAAGAAACCTCAATAAATGCTGGACCAAGAGACTTACAAGAACTAAAGTGAATTTAATTAACCTTATTGCCGAGGCTGGAAATGTTCTTTGGTCTCATCTTACTGATAAAAACATCCAGAATTACAAAGCATAACATGACACACACACACACACACACACACACACAAACCTGTCATCACCTGAGTTCTGATGTTTTATTTTCTGTGCAATTTTACATAACTGCACCTGATGGACACAACATACCCATGCTATTATTGGTAACTCTGGTAACACAAAGAAATCATTCTACTATATACAAGCTTTATCATGTGCCAGTGACGTGGTACAAAATGGCAAGCAGCTTACCTTATATGGGCATCGACTGAAGCGTTAAGCCGTTAAAAATAATGAGTTGTTTTTGTTGTTTTTTTTTTCGTTCTGGAACCACTCTTCAATCAGGCTCTACCCCACAGAACTCTTAGACACTGCGTCAGCTCTGGCAGGAGGTAGAATGAACTGGAAAATGTAATTATTTAAGTTCGCTTTAATGTTTTATGAAAAATAGCTCCTTGAACCTAAAGGTATTAGTCCATGTTGTAATTAATAGTTTAAAAATGCAAACATTAATTTATCAATTTAGTATTAAAAATACTCATTAAACCTTTTTGTGTATAAAATAATTTTAGACACTCTTTATAAACACTTGCTGCCTATATCTGAAGTGATCTTGCTTTAATGTGCAATTCAAATTGCATATGTTCCAAAAGGAATCAACATTTACTACATGTTCCATAACAATGTGCTGTGCTCATTATTGAAACGTTGGAAGATGGCTAGCTAGACGTATGTTTTAAAAATCAAAATCATGCTGTGCCTCCCAAATGACCAATAAATCATGTGAGTTTGAGTGTAACTAGTCACAGGATCTACTGATCCACTCCATGCTCGCATATCCTGTGTTTTGGCTCCTTTTGGTCCAGTACATTGAATTTAAACACTTTTGGAAACTATCCTAAAGCAGTAAAGCAGTAAAGCATCTTTAATCTCAGAAATATTTCAGAGCACCTTCATGTGTAGAACATCTGCACATTTCCAGAATGTTCAGGGGGCTCTGATGAGCA
Source organism: Electrophorus electricus (assembly GCF_041902795.1). NCBI lineage: Eukaryota > Metazoa > Chordata > Actinopteri > Gymnotiformes > Gymnotidae > Electrophorus > Electrophorus electricus. Next base: position 8,714,314 of record NC_137500.1, on the reverse strand, counting down.
GCAGGACTCGATGACTCGATGAGTCAGTTCTGACATCACACCGGAGTGTAGGCAGTCTCTGTACTCGCAGCAGTGATGAGCATGTTGACTTGTGGTTCTGTCCACATGTGCAATACATTCCAGTCACATATGTGGCTCTCCATGAGGGTTGTGGTGTGTTAACACACGTTGGTCACAGCACCGACTGCAGTGCCAGTGTGTTCAGATTGTTTCTGCAGTGCCAGTGTGTTCAGATTGTTTCTGCAGTGCCAGTGTGTACAGAGTGCTTCTGCAACATGGCACAGCTCCCAGTGAAAACAACAACAACATATTTCTTGGACAGAAACATAAAATGTGTATCTAAAAAGACTCTTCAAGTGTGTTTTGTGGGTATTGTAAGGATAAATGTGTTAATAGACAATACAATTTGACTTTAAGGCATTTATTTGAAGTGCTAATTTGCTGTTTGATTAATTAGTTAAGTCAAAGTTTTGCTAATCTATTAATAAATATCTATCTGACGATCTGTCTTTTATTTACGTATAAAAGGTGACCATATTAGAATATATTATACACTGTCTCCCTCTGCTGGTCAACATGCTCCCTACATGCAGTTGAATGAATACAAATTACAGCGTGTGGATGAAGCAGGAAGCAGCATTGGCCAAACACCAGCCTGTAATATTTACAGGCCAGAATCCTATAATATAATATAATATATAGTATAATATAATATAATATAATATAATATAACACTTCTCTTTATTTCTTTTGAACCATTTTCAGTTCAGTTATGAACTGTGACTCTAATCCACATGCAGTATGTGTATTTATCCAGCAAAGGTATAGAATGTAAATTTTATTTAATGATGTGAATAAGATTTGATGTGAATATACATATTGTAAATTATATTGTTAAAATATTGTACTTTATCACTGATTTCATGTACCTGGAAATGTCAAGAAACACTGACTGTTGAGTGTACTGGGTCCTACATTCAAGTAGTATGACTAGTACAAGCACTTGAGTCACTTAGATCAGAGATTCATGGCTACAATAATCCAATATGAATTTTAGATAAAATTAAAAGATGTGATGTTGACTATTACATTACCAGTAAGAGAAAAATTAAACATGGTAATTAAGAAAGATCTCTTGTATATTTTTCATTTTTCTGTATATCTGTCCTAGGTGTGTAGGATTTGCATTTGCATGCTGGTTGAACACTGACAACAGATGAAAATTCAAATGAAATGTCATTAATTTATTGTTCTTTTTAAATCGGAGTTAGTACAATGGCATAAACTTCCTTTCTATTGAACATAGCACCAAAATCAATCATTTCATTAGAAAATCCCTACAAACTGAACATACACAGGTAAATAGGCCTCAGTACATCTTTGGATAAAACATGGCCAGTGAGCCTTTTTCCTTTCACCACAGTACCTACTCTCAATCAACATGCATTGTTTGCACTTCAAGTATACATATTAAAAATAATCGTATTTCACAATTACAAAACTTAAATTGTTAGTACATGTATATATAAATGACAGATGTTTAAATTTCTACACATTTCATGGCACATAGTGCATCAAGTAATCCTTACATTTCTGATACAGACCTCATAGTTCAGTTGCCTATAAAAACAACGATAACCAAAGATTTGTTTGCTACTCACATATATTCATTAGACCCGCGGAACTGTTCTTTCAGTCTGAGACAAACTAAAATTACATCTGAATGTCTGTGGATTCTAGTACATGCACCTACATGACAATACTGGTTCAGAGCCTAATGTCAGCTCAGGTCATTGCCCACTAATTTCAGAACTCCTGGTTTGCACTTTTGATAAACTAAAACTAAAGGGCAGGGGTAATCCTGCATTATGATAAACTAGAACTAAAGGGCAATCATGGATCGTGCATTTGGTGCAATGAACTTGGTTAACATGGAAAGGCCACACTGGGCACTAGGTGTAGTACAAGTCTATTCTGTAGATGATAAAACAGAAAGATGGATGTATGATGTATTGAGGCCTTGAGAAGCTTATTTCAAATGGTATTCCGGTATCCTCCTCCTCTGTTTAGAGGTAACTTCAGTAGTAAAAACCACCATTATATTCTTAATCATTTAGAAAGTTAGTGGTTACTAACACTTTAAAATGTAATACCTTTTCTGCAATATATGACACAAATGGTTTGCCATTGGTAGTAGTCACTGTGACAAAGCTATACACATATCTACATTATATAATTTCAGAATAAATATTGTCAAACATAAATAGTAATAAAATACGTTATGAATAGCCACTGTTGTCAGAGGTAGGGTCAAATTGTTATGTTACAAGCTAAGCAACCAATCTAGATCTGGTATACACATGACCTAGAAAGGTAATGTAATTTTTTTGATTGACTGAGTAAACTGATATGACCTATTTAACAACTGATTGTATAAATGTGTATGATGGCCATTACCATCATGTACACCAAATAATGCCAATGCAGCACTGTGGTGACAGGCACAAAAAAGAAAGAAGGTAAAAATATATATCTAAATAGTATGATAACAATCATAGTCATGTTTTCTTCACTGAAATTATTCTTATTTTTACTATAGTAAATCAATTACTTTTCTGGCTACATACATTATAGTGACAGACTTCTGAGTTCTGCTCCACAGTAGATTCACTTCTCAGTAATTTACAGTGCTTGGTTCTGGCCTCTGAAACAAGGCTTTAAGGTGATATCCCAAAAGCACTGTAGTGCCAACTCAGTCAACCATATTCAAATTATCACTTTTATGATTTTATGATAATTAGGATGATCTCATCATTATGGTTTGTTTAAGAAGTGATACTCAAGCTATGAACATTCATAAACAATACAGACAGGTTCTGATATGTACATTGTCTCATCAAGCTATTTGCTGTCGTAAGGCTTTTGTCTTCAGTTTAAATAATAATTTAAAAAACAGTAACACCATTTTAGGAACTATAACTTCTCAGTCCTTAGTCAGAGTTGTCACATTCACATCCTCCAGAGCGCAGTCTTTCAGTGGCTATTCTTTTTTTTTTTTTTTTACTTCTGTCATGGATCTAAAGATGCTCATAATCATCAAATATTCCCTTTTGGAGTATGGACTGTACATATGATCACTGACTTCACAGAGAATGTCAGTCTAAAAAAGCATTCTGCCCTTTACAACACTTCTGTAACTAGGAAAGAAAATGTTCAGACACAGTGAAATGACAGAAACACTCTATAGAAGCTTTTGAAAGCTTTTGTCTTGTTTTGAACAGATGCTGTGATCCTTACACTCGGACGTTGTCTCTTTTGTCGTAATGCATATACTTTTGTGGTATGGGATGCACCTCTTATATAGCAGGACAGGAGACCCTGCCTGTCCGAACACTCTAACCAGACTCTTGTCGGGGAAGCCAAAGCCTGTGTCTCCAGGTCTACATTTGGTAGTGATTACTGACTGCTGTGCATCTGGGTGCTCAGTGGAGGAGGTGTGAGTTTGCTTGGTTCCAGCAACTTGGTGTTTTTGGAGGGAAAGCTAGAGCTGTGGTTCGCTTGTGTCCTCATCATTTACTGCAGCTGCCAAGGACAGATTGAGGGAGGTGGAGAGTGTGCAGGATGAAGCAAGATTAACTAAAACTCAACCACCATTTCTGTGTCTCTTTTGGATGGGCTGATACCATAGCAGAGGGGGACATGGTGAGTGCAAATCTCCACTCGATTCGATGAGCCCCTTTCACTGGACTTGGACGAGGAGTCCAGCTTGAGGATGCGGCAGACACTTCCCACAGAATCCTCCACAGCGGCCATAGATCCGTGTTCCATCCTGAAGGGGTGTGGAGATGAAATGAGTGTTTAAACACAAGATTGACATTTCCATGCAGCCAGTGAAAAGGCATATACAAATACATATGAAGTGGGGCAAATGTGAATACATTTCACATCCTGATTTAATCAGATAAATGATCTTGGAGCGCAAATGAATACAAGAAAACCTTTTAGTAAGGCATTTTTAGTACATTGCTTTTGTGAACTTAACAGTAATACTCTGGGTACCACTCTTGCGCATGCATGTGGCTCTAAATACATGCGCAGACATAAAGCATAAGATCACAGGGCAGGCATTTGTGGACTTGGCAGAAATCTTTTGCTTTTTTCATGACCAGTGAACACAGGTATCATTAAACACACCACCGCAATATCCAATCAGATATCAGATGAGCTGATGACAGTGCAGTGACAATTTCATCATGGCAGCAAACATGCAGGAACAGCAGTGCAAGCAAACATTCATGAGGAGACAGAAATGCTTGTACAGAAATAGGGCACTTGAAGCATTATTATTAACATTGTGATATGCATAAAATCAATATTTATGTGACTGTGATATGGCTAAGTATTTAAATGATTATAATTGTCTGCGTGTAATGAAATAACAACTGATTTCCATTTAATAGTCACAATAGAATTGTTTTTCCTTATGAAAAAAATTAATAAAACAGTTGTATTTATATTTTTAATGGGGTGATGCTTGTGGTGATTGTGGAGGTTAAATCTCATTATGAGAAAATGGACAGGTATTCATGTGCCCGCGTGAAGTGAAGAAAATGCCATGTGGCTCTTGTACCCGCGTTTGTGTTTGTGGTCAGAGGAGGCGCTAATGCACTGGTGCAAACTCTGTTTTAAGCCAAAATGAAATCAAAAATACTGTTGTGTGCCATATGATTATCCATTAGTCCTCAATCCATTAGTCCTCAATCTTATGCCATCATGACAGCACATTCTGCCAATCTGTATCATACATTCTCCTTACCTCTGATCGATGCACTTTGATGGAGACATAGTTGCCATGGGAGACCCATTTAGTTGACTCAGCAACTTTCAGTCCCGTTCCAATGAGATTGATGCTGAACTGACCCTAACACATCAAAGAATTGCTTTAACTATAACTGCTATAACTGCTGCATCATACAGAGATGACATTGCCAGATCAGTCATTCAGAGTTAGATCCCTACCTGTGGGCATCTGGCAGCACTGTAACAGTCTCCAGCAGTGGCAAAGGGGACCGGATGGCCAAGAAGGGTTTGAGAGAACTGCACATCTGTGGCTGCAGCAGAGACAACACAAGTCAACAAAATGGATTGCACCCACGAAGAACATGAAGCACTTTAGCCAACAGGGCCAAATCATGTTAGGGAAACAGAAAGCCAGCAAACTCCCCTGCAGTACTCCCTTACTGTCCGGCCTCTGAGAAACTCTGGGTCTTCCCCTCTCTTTTTCTTTGATTAAAAGCCTTTGCCTCAGCTGTGGGTGTAGAGGACAGGACGACAGTGCTAGTGGCCTGCCCCCACAACTGCTACTAATATCCCTGCACACTCCTCTATCTTTGTGGGTATGTCAAAGCCACTCTCTCATAACTGGCCAAATAAACTCAAGATTGCCTGCACCAACTATTGACTGCAGTGTGAGCTACCAGCAAATGTCCACACACACACACACACACACACACACACACACACTGACTGTTTTGTAAGGCATAGAATGACAAAATCCAGTCACAATCGGGTTCGTGGAATTATATTTTCATATTTACATATTCAAGATTCCATATTCAAGATGCACGTCTTTATTTAGAGTGTAAAGAATGAATTAAACAGTGTAGAGAGGCAGCTCGGTCCGGTCTCATGCTGGATGAATGATCAGGTCAGCACTCTGTTGTCACTCACTGATGATGCGCATGGTGCCAAGGTCCAGCCTCACTCTGTGGTAGAGAGTGTAGCCCACTGCAGGGTAGTCGGTCCTGCAGTCACAGTCCTGCTGCCTGCTGCCATTATACGGACACTCGAAGGGGTTGTTCAGCCTGACAGCAGGCATTACATCAGAGGGCAAAAATATTATGAAACCCAATATAGCCCAATACAGTACCTCATCTTTAAGATTGATTTAAACAGTCAGTTTGTCATATTTCGCTTACTGATTTATTTCTTTGTTAACAGTAAAATGATTAATTTAGAAGCACTTGACATTTGACACTGAAGAGATGATTACCTGAGTGACTAAAATGAGACAATAATGAAGTGAGGCCCACCTGTATCCATACACCTCTGAGTAGTTGTCAGTTTGGCCACTACGTAAAGTCACATACTCCTTGGGAAAGTTGGTCTGCATTTCTGCACAGTAAATCTGAAGAACCTTTGATTTAACTCTGAGGTAATGTTCGCCATCTTTTCGAATACCCTCTCTCATCTGCAACTCCTTGCAGGTAGGGAACAATTCACCTGGAAAAAAAAACACTGTAAACTCAACAAAAAGAAGACATTAAGGTTTTGATAATAAAGAAGCTCCTATTGAACCTTTTATGCAAGTATATATGTTTGTCAAATTAGCATGCAGGGACTTCCACAATCTTTAACCAATAGTTTTTATCCCACCAAATGTTTTTTTTATTTCCACATGGATTAAGACAAATGTTCGTGGGTTCTCTGATTGGCATTAATGCTTGACTGTTGAATTCTCCTATTACCTGAGCATATCCTTGTAATTTTGTATAAGCCTGACTTGGCAAGAAAAAGAGACGACACAACACTCAAGCTCACGCCAAAGCCATGTGAAAAGCATCTGAAAGCCAGGGAACCAACTTGCGAACCTTGGCATACGGCCTGTGCTAGGGTCAAAAATGGGCCCCACTTGAGAGTCTGAGTCCCACCAATCAAAAACCTTGCATCAACAGCTTTTAAAATGTTCCCTTGAGGGGCCTAGGTATTTATCATTTCAAAGATAAATGGCTTCAAGCGGGGTTGAAAGTCAGGGTCTCCACTCCAGATTCTTAAGGGGAAAAAATCACTCAAAACAAAATCAGGTCTTGGGTTGGTTTCCCAGTACAGCCCATTTAATACCATTACAGAACATATTTGTATGTGCATATGCAACTGCCACAGGGAAGACAACCGGAGAAGAACCACATGCTGGAACACCGACAACCAGAGAAGGATCATGTGCTGGAACACTGACAACCGGAGAAGAACTATATGCTGGAACACTGACAACCGGAGAAGAACCATGTGCTGGAACATCGACAACTGGAGAAGATTCATGTGCTGGAACATTGACAACTGAAGAACAACCATGTGCTGGAACATTGCAGCAGAAACTGCTTTCTGGCTTAGAGGTGCGGTATATGACAAAATTAGAAAAAAATAAGTTGTTTTTTGTTAAGGTTTTAAAAGTTTTTTAAAAATTAAGGTATAACTTTTTAAAATTAAATTAAGCTCAAAGTCAGACAAGCTCTGTCCCATTTTGATGCAGAGATGAATGCTGTTATTTCAGACATTAGCAAAAGTTATTTGAAAGTGCAACAGAGTAGCCCATTTTAAAATGATTCCACTGACTTCAACTGGACATGAATACACTTTCCAGTGTACACCTCTGGTGGTTTGCCTCCATACTATGAGCATAAGCAGATAATAATACTCACACTGTCTCTGCCTGCAGGTTACGTGGGAATCAGGCCGGCTGGAAAGAAGGCAGTTTTTGGAGGGAAGATGCTTTTCAGTGAGACATTCTACCCTTCTCTCCATTACCCCTGCACCACATGTCTGAGAACACTGAGGACAACACAAAAATTATATACAGGGAAAATGAGATTTTCAATCATATTGTTTAACATTGGCAGGCACTATTATTTTCACAATTCATACTACATTTATATACAGAACACCTAGAGAAGTGAGGTTTGTTGAAGTAGCAAATGTATGGATGGACACCACACACACACACACACACACACACACACCTTGCTCCATGGTCCTACTTTCCAGTATCCAGGCAGCGGGCACTCAGGGAGCTGGCATGGCCTGGTGTTGGCTGGGGCAGGCTGCAGGCACTCAGAGCCCAAGGCCTGGGTGTAAGACTGGTCTGCAAACACCTTCAGGTCTTGGACAGATGGCACTGTAGAGCATAACACTGCTCTCTGCTGGGAACCTATACCACAACTCACAGAACACTGAACACACAATGGGTCTTTTTCAGTACCTAGTGAGCTCTTTACATTTTATGTCAATCTTCTGAATGGATCATTAGTGTACTAAAACATTTCTAATATTAAAATTATTTATTAACATTATTAATGAAGATATGTCACCTGTGTCCATGCTGCAGTTACCCAGACGTACTGACAGGGGGCGATGAAGCAGGGTTGATATAGGACAGGCCTGGTTAAGGGGCTGCACAGGTCCTGTAAGACATGGTTCATTGCCTTATCCACACACAGGACCTCCCTGTGTTTTATGCCGTCTCCACATGAAGCATTACACTGGAGACACAAACACACACACATACAGAAAATATGTCAGAGTCCAGAGTTCTGCAATGTAATGCTACAGAATTCAGAGTGATGAAATTAGAGGATTGACCAGAGGGAGTAGTGTTGTGCGGCTCCTAAAATGCCTCCAGTTCTAGATTTCATTAACAGAGGCAGCCTGGGCAACATGAAGATCATCACGCCAAAGGCCAAAATGAAGCAAAGTATAAAAAAGATAATGTAATGTGGGAAAAACATTTCAAAAAAATAATTCTTAAATGACAAATTCTGATTTTTAAGAGCTCGGAAGCTCTTCTACTGTAACAGACTACATGTGAGCACATCTCAAAGGCAGTGTGGCTTGGCTTTGCTTTAGTTCAGTGCTCTCCAAAATGGCTCATATCCTTAGAGGATGGATAAAAGAAAGAAGATGAGAAGAAAAAGGAGGAGGATAAAATGACATCATTGCCATGTAAGGGAGAGAGAGATTGGAATCAGGGTACTAAGTCGTGTGATGTATTATCAGGCAGTGATGTTATCATTCAAACGTTCAGCTGGGTTAGGAGAACATCGGGCTACCTCTGCAGTAGCAGGCTGAATCTCCTCTGCCCTCCTCTCTTAACATTTGCTCATCTTTCTGATCCTAACATGACACTCCCTCAAGGAATCTACATGAAAATAACTTTTCTTTCTTTCTTTCGTTTTTCTTTCTTTCTTTCTTTCTTTCTTTCTTTAGAACCATTAGAACCTCATGCTCTCTCCTTTGTTCTCAGCAGGAGCTTTTGAGTAAATCTCCCACAATTCCTTTGAGGTTCATTAAAAATCTGCCAACCAGACATGGCACGCTCTTCATTAATAAAATGAGTATGGTATTGATTCTAGTCTGCCTATTAAAGAATAAATAGCAATTGATTCACACCAATAAAGTCAAATTGCTATCTAAAATTCCTACACTCCATATAAAAGGCCTAAGGTATATAGGTTTACTGAAGATGATCGCAGATGTTCACTAAGCACTTGAAGGTGTGTGGGCTTGTTCAGATAGCTTTGAAGTTCATAGAATAAAGAAAAAAAGAACCACAGAGCCAAGTGAGGTGCCCAACCCATGTACATCCATAATGCTCTATCAAGGTGGCAAACCTAAGCTGAGCTTGCAGCTCCAACAATGTTCAGAGATCAAGTGCAAATGAGTGCCAAGTACTCAGATATGTGTGCAAGTAAAGTGGAAGGCTTTAGTTTAGAAAAATAATATGCCAAGTTATTTAAAGGTTAGCTGATAAAGGCAAATACTATGGCAGGCCAGCCAAATGACTAGATCTAAAGACAAATTCCACAAAAGTGAGTAGACGACACAAAAAGCCATTTTATAGGCAAGATCTCCTTAATGCACAAACAACAATCCCCTATGCAAAATAAAAGAATTATGTAGGAGCAGCCTGTTCCAGAGACAATGACAAAGGAGAAGACCTACCTGCCGCCACTCGCTGGCAGACCAGGTGTACTGAGGGCAGCCTGGGAGAGAGCAGGGCTGCAGGTTCCGGGGCCGCATGCCACCATCACACATCTCTGCCCTCATGCGGCCATGACCCTTCCACCTGCAGTACACGTCACGGGTCTGCACCCCCACGCCACATGTGGCCGAGCACTGTTTAGTGCGCGTGCACAGACACACACACACACACGCACACACACACACACACACACACACACACACACACACACACACACACACACACACACACACACACACACACACAGACACACACACACAAAACCATCATGTTTTTGAAGGAACTATCATACACATATTTTATTTTTTTGCATGTAAGTCCCAAGGGGCTGAAGCATGGACACTGATGAGATATATGTCACATCCATTCCCTTCTATATTCAAGATCATTTCTGCCTTTAAGTCACAGACGCTCTAATACCTCAATCCAGAACCTCCTGTCCTGTTTACTTTTCAGCAAGAGCATCACACACATTTATGTCTCAACACTTCCAAGAAAAACACAAAAGTGTTTCATTTGTTTCTGTCAAACTTCATTTGTATTGTCTGTGAGGGCCATATGCTTAAAGCAGCAGAAATCCTATCAAGGGAGCAGATCTCTTTGCATCACTAACTCTGTGTACCTGCTCATTTTCTTTTGTTCTGTCCCCCTGCAACAGAACTCGTGCAAAAGATCAAAGAGGAGCAAAAGTGAGGTAAGTGCACTTGGGTTTTCTTTCTTCCCGTGGACATGTCATGCTAACGCATACATGGAAATCTGCACTTTGCCACAATTTATTTTGTAGTTAAAGATTTAGTTTAAAAGCAAAACAATTGATGTTGGCTGAAAGTTGATCCTGATGCTTTGTCTAATTAAAAGTGTGAGGACTGCGAAGTTTCAGCAAAAAGAAACCTGCAAGCAGGTGTAACAGACTTAAATCAGATACTGTCATATTATTGTTCTTGTAACTGTGCTTGGATTTCATCTTTCCCTCTGAATGTTCATCTGTGTTTACTCAACATTATTATGACAACATTATGTTCTAGTTGCTTAGGGAATTAAATTTTTTATGCTTTAGATGTCTTTGCCTAGCATCAGTAGATGACATACAGACAATGATGCCGAACTTCAAATGTCACGGTGTATTAATGGCTTCAAGTAGAGTTTTTCCTGAAGTAAATTCCCACAAAGCCCCCCAGCAGACAGACGGACACACGCACACAGACTGAACAATATTCCCAAGGGCAACGTAGTCTACGTGCGGTAACCACTCTCTATTACCCTTCTCTAAACCAAACTCCCCTTAGGGACCATGCCCAGTCGAGAGGCTGCTGAAAGCCATGGAAGGTAGGCTCTGAGGTTTCTACAGTTGTCACATGCATGAATGTTAAGATATAAAACATGTCTCTATGCCCTAGTTGTGGATTTCATGGTTTATGGAGGTATGTGAAAGAGGATGATTGCTTCCAGACTGCAGTGAGAGGGATGGAGGAGTGGCTTCTTTACTCAGAGGAGAAAGGCATGGCTCCAATGGGCCTGGGAGAGCCACTCTCAACCCACCTCCACTCAGCCAATGAGATTTCAGGGTTTTCTTGCAGGGCGGGGATTATTTTGACCTTAAATAGGATGCAAGTACTGCTGCATACTCAAACCTGTCCCCGTAACTAGTTCCAGACAGGACTCTCTCTGTTTAGATCTGGCCTCAGGTTGAACTCACAGAACGAGAGAAATGAACTGCAGAACCTACCATGATGGATTGTATGAGAGATGTTAAGAGTAGTTTATTCCTGGTGGTTGGTGATAAATCTGGGATTGTCTTTGTGCCTTCCCAGCTGTGTGTATGCATGTGTGTGTCGGTATGTTCTAAAAGTGTGTCACCCATTATGGACTGCAGGATTCTACTAGAGACACTGAGTGTGTGGTCGGCTCCTCCAAGACTGTATCCTTCTCCTTTCCCCCCTTAAGCAGTTTCTCACTTTCTCTCTCTCAGACACACACACACACACACACACACACACACACAAGTTACGCTTTGACTAAGTTCAAGTGTATGTACAGATTCCCTGCTGAGATTCCCCAGTCAAAAAATGGCCCTAAAGTGGGGCCCATGTGTGGGTTTGTATTTTATAGTTTGATTATTCTCCATTCTGTGGCATTAAGATGTGTTTTACTGTTCAAACAACAGCAATCCATGTAGAGCTGTATGGTCAATCCATGTAGAGATTTAATTAATAGTTTCTTCAGACATCTAATGTTTCTGTATTTTGAGAAGCTCTGGCCAGTAAGTATTGTGCTGTGGTAGTGTGGTCAGTGGTTTCATTGGGATTGATGTGATACCCACTGCGCCCCACTTGCTGGTCCTCCAGCTGGGACATGGTCCTGCTCTGCAGGGCTTGTGTGTCTTGGGCTGGGGGAGATGAGTGCAGTGCTCTTCTGCTGTCTCCGTCTGGTTGTGGTAAACACAACTGAGCTCCCTCTGCTTGCTCCCCTTGCCACAGGTCACAGAGCACTGAGGAGAAGGACACAGATATGAGCATCAGGTAAAATGAGCCCAGGTAGGAGTCTCAGTAGAAATATTTGACCCAAAGACCATCCTATTTAACACATTAGTCCTAAAGGGGTCAAACAGAAGCATAAGTGGAAAAACAATTCAGAGCACCTAGTCTGGAAGGAAGAGGAATCACACCCTGCTCTAGTTTGTATGAACCCTAATTCCTCCAGATTCTCACATTCATATGCCTGCTACATTTTCTTCTGATATCCCGGTGGCTCCCCTGTTCACGTCAACATAATTATGCAGCATGTAGCAGGGAGATGTGAAAAAGCTCTCATTTGGCATTCACTTCCCCAGGTAACCTTCTCTTCACCCTCTCCAGGAAAATGAACCTTCCAGCTAGCATGGACTGGGAACAGAAGGCTTAAATGTGTGGGCATATGGGTAAGGCAAGACAGGGGGAGGTCTTAAAAACCTCAGGGCAGACAGTCATATGGTTTTAATAAACATGGCTCAAACACAGGAGGAAACTTTCTCAGAAAAACATAAGAAACCATGCCACACCGAGGGCACCAGGAAAAGCCTTGGGCCTCCTCCCTGACCCTGTTAATGTAGACACTTATAAGGCTTAGCTAGATGAGCTTATCTAAACATCAATACAGGTTTATACTCATTAACTTAGCACATGTAATATCCCAAATGATAAATACAATATTTGTGTTTTGGATACATAATAACAATTCCATAACTATTGAATCTCTCTAGTTGTAGTAGTTCTCAAGAGAACAAAATGTACCATGGGATTGAAATTGTCTTTGAGATTAATGGGAAATGGGCCAAATATTGAATATTTAAACTACAATTAGAGGTGAAAAACAGCATAATCTAACAAGGCAAAGGGTTTTCAGAGGATTATGAAGCGAAGACTCAAAGCTAATGCTTGCAAACATGCTGGTGCAGCACTCAGTCACCTTGAACTACAATAGTACCCATTAAACCTTTCCCAAACAGAGCTCACAGGGAAGACAGACACACACACACACACACACACACACACACACACACACACACACACACACACACACACCACCATTTGCATCACAAACGTGGCAATTACAGAAGCATGTTAAACACAGTGCTTAAGTTTACTGACAAAGAACATCAAAGTGTAGCACTCAAAGTGACTGATCCTGAACATGCAGGCAGACAGAACCTTCTACTCCTCTCACCATAGTCACAGACCAGCACTGAGGCGAACACTTACATGAGGGACATGGAGGGGGGGCTGAGTGTGTAAGCCCCTCCTCACTGCTCCCAGAGTGAAAGAGGAGAAGAACACAGGAGACAGGAAGAAAGGTGGAAATCCCAGCCGTACAGAGCAGTGAGTGAGCAGTACCCGCTCAGAGGGCTGGTGGTCAGCTTGTCTGCTCTTCACTCGTTCTGCTCATCTGGTGCTCAAATGCTAATGGCACAGAGAGCTGACACAGACCGTGTCAGGAGAACATGGGGAGAAACCCTGCTGTGGGCCCATGCCCATAAGGTAGGTGACATTCGGATATAGAGAAGAAAATGCCTGTTCGTGTTTAGCATTCTCCAGAATAGCAGGAAAATCCCACTGAAATGCTACAAGACAAGACTGTCATGCTAGTATTTTGAACAAAAGATTAAGGGCTGCTAAGCTTGAAATGATCTTTAACGAAAGGTATAGATAAAACATTTCTGAGTTTTTCATGTTAATGATTCTAGATGTAAATATATCATAAGATATGTGATCTTAATTGTAACACAATGCTGCTTTATAGTCAAGTAAGACAACTTGGTGAAGTAATGCTCATGTTCCTCTCTTTTGTCATTCATTGAAACATTAATGGATATATTTAGCTGATTTATTTTATAGCAGATATTGTAGGGCCTTACTTGTTCTTTTATGTAAGCTTATGTAATTTTATGGCTATCTATGGCTTCAAAATAGAAAATAGATGCCTGAGCCCAATATTATAAGATAACCAGTATGATTATATAGGTACATTAACAGATCCTTATGCAGTCTTTTATACATGACAACTGAGTTAAGATTGGTATAATCTGAGGGTACCTATCTGAAATTAAAAAATGTAAAAACAAAAATGATTTAAAGTAAAATGTAAAAAAAAAATAATAATTTTTTTTTTTTTTTTAAACTGGGAAGAAACTCTAGACATTTAAAATCTCACCATTAAAGATCACTATCTGAATTTGAACTGTTTGGACTAAGTGAGCCCTCTTACAATGAGAAGGGTGTTTGTAGTCTGCTTAGTGGAAGAGCATTTGCTTACACTATGAACTAAATTCTTCTTTGATCATCACTAGTGCCATGACAAGCAAATCAAGTTCTTGGCAGTTTGCTTCATTAAAGAACAGTGGAATTATTTTTACTTAAATTTAGTCATATATTGAAGCAAGAATACAGAGAAATAATTTTATAATAATTGTATAATAAGACAGAATGCTCATCGAAGATTTATTCTTCCTAACCAAAGTCATATCTGGGAGGCAGAAGTTCTTAGTAGTCCCACTGTCACTCTGTAAGCAGGTCAAGCTATTAATTCCTGAATCACACAGGCTGCCTTCTTGGTCATTTTATTTACAATGAAATCTCTTTCAAATGCATTAAAAGCTGAATAAGTACACCATATAAGACAATGTTGGCATGCCAAGGAAAAAAAAAATTATATATGACTATACACAAATGGTACACTGCATGAATGTGCATTAAGAGAGGATATTTACATAGGGATAATCTACCCCATGATGTGCTTCTATATCAAGGTCTTCTTTTGCAGGAGAACCAAAACCTCATGCTAAATTAGGAGAGAGCAACATGGCAGCAGCTGGAACGAATTGTGCCTTTGGTGTCAGGGTGTCAGCGACATAGCTCACACTTATAAACAGCCACACTGAAAAAAGCACCACTGGGAATAGAAACGATGTCTTAATGCTTGGAAATGACATATGCTACATTCTTGTTAAAAGAAAAAAACAGTATTATGAAAAAATGGATGCCTTGAAAGCCAAATCCTAATTCAAAATGTATGTGAAGGATTGCTGCCATTTTACTTTATGAACATATTAGAGACAGGTGGATGAGGCAAATATGAAATTTTAAAAACTGCCTGAAAGAAGTATGCCCTTTCAGAAAACAACCAGGCAAGCAACTTGAAAATGGTTTTCAAAATGGCAAAAACATTTTTGACACAAGCTTCTTCCCGGAGAACATCAAGATAGTCAAGTGAAAGCTGGTAAAGCTAGAGCACTGGATATCTTCCACAATGTTGTCTATAAACGTCAACACCAACCTACCAAAATAAAATCTGCAGCTGTATGTCACCACCAAGATAACAACAGGCAACCTACCTTCAAAAGCTAAGCTGGGACACATTTCCAAGTTTAAATCTAACTTTTGAGGAGTCTTTATGTTGAACTGGGGCACAACCCCTGAGTTTAGAACTATAGAGACATTTGTGCTGACATTTGGTAAATGAGTGAAATATTTTTGAAAATTCTTTGTCCTGAGACACCAAGTTAACTCTGTTTTCACAAGAATTTACAAAACTCCAAGTGTTACAATAATTTAATCCACTTGCACTGCATATATGAAGGATATGGCATACAGACAACCCACAGCTGCCCTTAGTTTAACTACCCTATGAAGTTCCAGTATGGTTTTTCCTAGAAGTCAAGATGAGAACAGGATGTATATACAACCCTGTGGTTTCTCTACTAATAACTCTCTTGTTAGCTAATGTTTTATAGGATCTTGTTTTTTGTCATCCTTTAGACTAACAGGACAATTTTTTTAAAAAAAAGCCTCTATCTGAGAATTTAGCTGGTAGATTTGTGTTCTAGTCATTGAATTTGCTGAAGCTTAACACCTGTTCCATATGTATCACATTAAAACATTCCTCCAAGATGAGCGTTCTCTGTTTACTCTGCCTCATTTTATTGACACATGACAGGGGAATATGTTCTAGTGCTGCTATATTACAGTACTGTATTTACCAAGGCACATCACAGTGCTGCATGTACTAAGGCACATCATCTGGATACCTTTGACTGCATCAGAGAGTGTATTAAGAGTATTTGGAGTTCCAAAAGGTCTATAGTTTGGAAGATACGAGACATGAGCAGTTGTTCATTTTGTTGGTATGAAATTAAAAAAAAAACGTGCATGAGTCACTCCACACTGAGTTTAACTACATATTATTTTTCTACAATATTGAAATTGGTACTGCCTAAAGACAATGCCTATCATTTAAAAATGAAGCCAACTGAAAATTAATGCTATTAATTGCTGTGAACTGTTAAAGGTGCAAAACATTTTCTGATTAACTATCTAGAAATAATTGTAGTGGTATTTGCTCCAGTTTGAACCACTGGAGACCTTTTGACTTCATGTGTATGGCTGAAGTGGTAATAATTACTTTAACATGTGGGTTGATGATGTGAGTTGAAGACTGTATCATTGATATTGCCTAATTATCCACAGAAACAGGTTTGGATGCGTAACTCTGACAACCACGTAGACAGAAACATAGGTATTTCCTCCCCATCTGTGCACCAGCAGCAATCAGTCTACACACAGCTCAAGCAGAAACAGACCAGACAGGCAAGGAGCTGAACAGTATATGCAGACAGAGGCTAAACGGACAACATATCAACACCTATAAAAGGAACAGTTATAAACACTACCTTCTCTACAGTAAGTTGTCATCTTTCCAGTACATCCAAAGAAGTCATGTTTTGATTCAGTGCAGGTTTGCATTACTACACATTACTATTTCAGCTTTAATAAAATGTTTACAATTTTGGCATAAATTCCTCTCATTCATTTTACCCTAGTATGTTAATGTTGCCAATTTGAAACTTTTGAAATGCAATGCATACTGATAAAATGTTGTGTCAAAGTGCATTGAGGTACAAAGGAACAATGTCTTCAACACAGATAGAGAGAAGCTTTGTTTTAAACATCATTGAGTAGGTTTCAACAGTGTATAGACAAACTATAAAATGGAAGAAGTGTATCACGTCAAGAACGCAATGAAATGCCAAAGACCAGGTTTATTTTACAGCCTGAACACACTCATTGGAAGCCCATCTTAAATACTTCCAGATTCTAATCTCATTCAATTTGATCATATTTTATTCACGCAGTACTTGCATAGAAAGTAGGCCATACGTTTTATCTCAAAACAAAACCATTTTGACTCTCCTAAGCCTGTCCAAAGGGAAAGATTTAAAGATCTTTAAATCTTGCATTACTACACTTGCAAGAACCAATACAGAAAGTCTGCCAAAGAATGAACATTCTAGCAAGACTCTTTTTGCATTCCACCATCCAATTTATGTTTTTATAAGTATTTTGTGTCTTTTACTAATGCAACCTGAAATTTATGCTCCATAGTTCATCTGGAATTATTTTTTAGTGTTATGGGGTAGGATATATAGCGCATGCAATATGTACTACCTCATAACAGTAAAAATCAACTGTTGTAATGCATTGTTGCCTGCTTTTACTTAGACCTGTTTAAAAATTTGAGCTTATACGATACTTTGCTTACTGTTAAGCATAATTTACTGTCTTTTAACTTAAAATGAGAATTCAAACATATGGTCTTGCATAAACAACTATTATTAACTTCAATTTTAAATGTTACAAAATAAAATAATTGCATTATATATAGAATAATTACAACAAAACAAAACAACCAAAAACTGTTTTCTTACTGTGACAATAATTTGTTCTGTGGAAAGATTTGGCTTGAGCCAGTTTATTTGATCTTGTTTCCCTTTTATTCAATGCAAGGACGATATTAAAGATTAACAGTATTGTAAAGATTAAAGTATTGTATGCTATGTTGTTTGTTTTTTTTAAAAGGTACCATAATCACCAATGGAACCTTGGCATGATCTGTTTTCAAGGTAAGTCTTATATAGTAAATATGCCAGTTTTAGTAGGGTAGTCATTGGTTAGCCAGAATGCTTACTGAGAAGTTCTACAGTTTTTTATTTCTGAGAACTGCTGTTATATAGGCCTAGATTACTGGGATGCCTAAAAGTGAACATTTGTTAGATTTCAATTAATCATTAATTTATTTTTTACATACATTATCAAAATTACAGCATATACAACATATATACAACATGTATATAGTTTAGCTCTATAGCAATTACTGTATAATTATGATAATGACTATTTTTATAAATGTTTGAAAAGCAACTGAACCACAACATGTCAACATCAGGCTGATGTGGGGAAGTCTACATAGTTACTGCTACTAAATTCACATGGTTACTGCTACTAAATTCTAATTGAATGTAGTGAAAGGGACATCAGACACTAAGACATACCCTGCACTTATACAATAGCATATGTACATCCTAAATTGATTCAATACAATGGCATACACTATTGCTAAGCTGCTATTTCCTTCTCTGCTAGCCAAAGATTTAACATCATTGACAATAAAGTTGATCTTTTTTAAGACTTTATTGCATTATTTCTAGCTAATTTCTATCAAGGCGGAGTACTCACACCCTAGAGAACAGCTTTGCAGAAATGCAAAATAAAGTCAATGAAAACCTGCCACAAAGCATCGCTTATAAGCACACACAAACTCACACAAATATTATATATGGGTATAATATCATCTCCACTTACAGATATTTTAATTATTTCCATGCATGGAATGTAGACATATCCTTACGGAGACATACAAAATGACCAATGCAAAATTGAAAACTTACATAATTTATTTAGCAAGTATCTCCATAAGCTACCAGATGTGTCCATCATTAATACCCATTTCTCACAATCCTGAGAAAGTGGCAAAATTGTTGCATTGTGTTCATTCAAAGATCAATCAAAGGCCCTTTAATATTTTTTATAAGGTACTATTAATTTGAAAAGCATTATTTTACTTTCTCAGTTAACTTTCATACATGGCCATTGTTAGTTCAAGCTTTTAAAGTGGCTAACTAACTGTGTTTTTTAAAAATTAGTTGATTGATTTTAAAAAGTAACAGTATGTTGCTTGTTACACATAAGTCCATTTCAAATATGAAATCATACAGTTAGTAGTTTCATTTCTGAGCTGAAATATGTCTAAATGACATTGTTGGGGCTGATTTAAACCATTACATTCAGAGAAGAACAAGTTTCTGGGGAAAAAAATATTTTGGAGAGATGCATTTCCTATCAGCTGCTATTTCTAAAGACTTGTGACAAACTAAGATTTAGCAGGGGATTTCAAGTTTTTAACTATCCTGTAAATAAGTAGTTTGGCAATAAAACAAATCTAATTTACACAATTTTACACTTCCAAAATTATTATGATTTTTCACCAAAATGTTCATAAGTTTCAACAATAAAGCCAAACTCTTTACACTCGGTTGATAGAAAGTATATCCATGACTTTTCTCAAATTTTACTTTGCAAATTTTTAAATACATCGATCTTGTCAACACTGGTTAATGCCACTAACAAAAGAAGTATGTGTTACGTTTCTAGCAAAATGCATTAGATAGCAGGATTATATTAATCATGACCAGATGTATCGATTAATGCTAAAGTGTAATTTGCCATTGATGTTTTCTTGTGTGTCAACAAGTAATTTGGCAAAAAGCACCATAAAAAATACCTTTTCATGACCCAACATGAGCCTCAACTCCTTTCCTTCCCTTGTTTGTTTTGATTCAGCACTTCGCTTTTTCCTTTAACTCTTTAATAAAGATATCCATTGGGCACATTAGTACTAACGCAGCCATAAAGAACACTCCCTCTGTGTTATTATTATTATATACTGTAATGGTTGCCATTATTAATATAACAAGCAATCTTTTGGATTATATCCCACAGTTTTGTTCCTAAAACCTTGCCAGTATTTATTGAAGACCAAAAAGGTTAGTTTTTGTATACTAGATGTTGGACTTCATAAAGGAATTGTATAAGATTGATAAATGTATAAGATTGGAATTGTATAAGGTTGATAATCAATTTCATGCACAGGACTTAAGCAACAATGCTACAAACTGAAAAACAACACAAATTGCATAACCTTAAGAACTTTTAATATTTTTAATAAGCAAATGTAAACATATTTGTGAACGAACCAGATCAGACCACTGAATGTAGCTGACAAAATAAGCACTTACGAGGTAATGGAGTTTTAGCCCACTATGGGTGAACAGAGTGCGTTAAAAATAAACAAAAACTTGGACTTTTTGCAGTTTGTTAACAGTCCATAGAAACTGAGCAGAACAGAAACGAGAGGACTAAAGCGGGGTTCGCAAGACAACTGCAGACATGTAAACACTTGTTTACAGTTAACAAAACATGAGAACAAAGCATATAAGCACTCAATGTTCTACTGTAAACAAATAAATAACTCTCTTGAATTAAATTTCTCAGAAAAAGTAATAACTGGCCCAAAACAGCAACAAATGACCAATCTGTGACTGGACAGAGGTATTTGTGTTTTAACAGACAGGGTTCTGATTGAGCAGCAACAGCAAAAAGCTCTCACAAAGAGCATGCCACAGTGGGGCTTAATCGTCAAATGGTTGACTCTTTCGCACCTATAGTCTTGGGTTGTTTGTAAATCTTATCAGCAATTAGTGTAGGGAGCCTGTTCTCAGAATATTTGTTAGGGATTTTGTAGGGCCTGAAAGATTGCAACATTGGATTGGACATTGCATCTTAAATTCTTAAACTAAGCTATACAGCCAATCACTGGTCATAAAATCATAGCCACAATGAAGAGCTAAATCGTTGCAATGAAATGTATTATTGCACTATATTTGTACATTTGTTTTTTTACTTGTAGGCAAAAATAACAATATAACAAAGGCTGAAGGCAGAAAATATTTTTTGTAATATGACTTTATTAATCTGAACTTGGCAATGTAAGCACTTTTTGGTTTGGAAGTGATCATTTTTGACTTGGAAGTGATAATTTACTACATATCCTATATTATTGGGATTGGCTTTGACTGGAAGCAAGAAGAGGTGGAATGCTGCTCACATTTCTAATTAACATTTATAAAAATCAGCTTGTTGGTCATGTTTGACCAAGTGCATTTTGAGAAATGTCTTGCAGTATGTTATGGCTGTTTTCACAGTTAAATTTAAGAACAGTTTGTTTAGAAAAAGATATTTAATTTTACTATAGTCACTGAGGGGTTTTAAATGCTGTTTCAAATGGAAAAAAAAAAACTTTGTAAAAATAAATCAATTCCATTCATCTTTTAAACACTATTTTCATATCACAGAGAAACATACTCAAAAACAGCATCATTTATATGTCCTATACAACTTGTCAGACCAAAAGCACCAGTGAGAAAATATTAAATATTACTGTGTAAAAACTGCTAAACTAAAATGTCATACTGTACAAAGATATACATACAATATACAGTCATACAATATACAGTTATAGTCATTTGTTGCTGTTTTATAATACATAATAATATAACTCTTATACACAAATATACACTTGTGTTCTTTGATTACAGGGTGCACCATCACTAATAACTACTTAACCTTTTATCATTGAAAATAAATATCACTTTAATTATTTGTCCCCCCATGAAAATAATCAGTGTTGTCAGACAACACAGTCCTGCTAATTTTCAGCTTTCATTTAAAGCCTTTGCTACCGTTTGGCTACATGTGTTTGTAATAATTCCCAGGAGGGAGAAGCACCTTGGTTTTAGGCTAATCAGCACCATGCCAGTGTGAGTTCAGCTATGTTGAGCAGGAGCTGGAACTAGTGCCAAACACTCCCACTCAAGCTTGACTCCAGCACACTGGAGTTCATTGTCACAATGCATAGGTGGAATGAAATGCCTTATAAAGACAGACCCTGAATTGCTGGAGTCCTTCTTGTTGGCTTTTCTGAAACACTTGAACACATTTTTAAAAAGCCAGCTGCTTCCCTAAATCGTATCCATCCAGTTGTTTCATGAACCTGCAATCTTCCCCTTTGTCTGCTCTAAATGACTAATGACAGTTGTACTCATTTGAGCCTCTGCGCTGTTTGAAACTCCGCTGATACTGTGCTACTGGAGGGATTTAAGCTTCTACATTCTTAGAAGCCAACAATTTCCACAGTGTGGAAACACATCAGGTGACCTGTCTTATTTACAGACAGAAAGCAGGAGGAGGAGTGAGAGAAGAGGAGATGGGAAAAAGAGTTTCTATCGTACCGGCTTCCACGGTCGCCTGTGCCAGAAGGCACTGCCAGGACAGGGCTGCGTGTTGCACTGCTCCACGTCAGGAGGCTTGTCCAGCACGTCACAGCTGTGCTCACTCAGCCTCTGCCCAGTGGGACGCTGACACACAACCATCCGCGTCCGCTGCCCCCCGTCACACGACACTGTACACTGAAGGTAAAAGAGAGGGAGAAGAATCGTTTCAGAAAGAGAGGGGAGAGGTCATGAGAAAAGGCATGGAGACATATGTTGTTAAGGTGTGTTAAACCAAGAATACAGAAAAGCCACAAAATTTCCCATTCTGTTTCAGTTAGCTTCCCATTACAAGCCAATTGCTTTTAGGGAAATGTTAAGTCATTTTTAACGGCCAGTATAATCCTTGTTTCGAAATTCTTATTTTATCTGAAGGGGAAAATGGAGTGATAATACTGCTGCTAGTGCTAGTTTCAGCAAGGCATTTACCACACAGCCAAGTTGAGGTCAAGACTGAAGTATGTGATATTTAATCAATTACAGAGTTTTAACTAAGTGCATTAACTTCAAATTTAATGCCAATGAGGACAAGAGTGGAGGACATTAGCAGCCTTTAGCTATTCCATATACAGCTCCAGTTAATCACAGTTAATGAATTATCAAATTGTAGTAGTTTTTTCAGTCATTTTGTTCCAAGCCACCAGCATCATTCATGCACTTTTCATTGTGTTTCCTATTTCTTGTTGTATTTATTGTTGTTAACGTTGAGATTTAGGCAACGGAATTTGGGTAAGTGTAAGTCGTCTTGATTACTCACTTCTCCCCAGATGCCATAGTTCCAGAGAGGACAGGGTCCTGAGTCACAGCTCTTTGACTCGCTGGGTTTGACTCTCTCGTCACAATAACTAGTGCTGTGGCCCTCCGAGTCTTGACACACCACCACTCTTCTCTGAAAACCACCCTCACACGTGCTGGAACACTATGGCAGGGCAAACACAGTCTGATTAGAAAACATACATACAAAACACAAAGGCACTTCTGCTTGCCATGATAAAAGGCAGCATTAACACAGGAACCATCCAGCCAAAAGGTCCAAAAGCATATATGAGAATGACTGGCATGAATGAGTAGATATTATGAATAGATTTTACAGTAAATATGAACAAACATCTGGTATTCTGTGTTAGTAATGACACTAATGTAGGAACAGGGCAACACTCACAATATTTTTAATGACTGTAATAAAGTCTATTGAAAATAACTGGCATTAATTAATTTATTAGAAGTGAAATTATTAAGGCTGTTAAGACAGGTTTCATTATACTGAAAACAATTTTAAATATTTACAGCAATTAGCAGATGTATCCAGTGAGAATTATATGTTCATACATATGAAAGTGGAACCCATGAGCTTAGCTGTTTGCTCTATGTGCTCTAAACCATGTGAGCTAGGGGAGTGCAATTTTACAATGTCTGTAGTTAAAGATGTATAGGCAGTAAAGAACTGCAGTGTAGTATACAGGGTTTCCAGAGAAACAATACATTAATTACAATGTAGTCCACAGGGTTTCCAGAGGAAGCAGGATGTCCTTCATCAGCTGTGCAAGCACAGTGCTTTTAGAAGAGAAGAGAAATACTCTGCTTGGACAGCTGACGTAGGGCCTCTGTCTGAACCATTCTGCTCCTTTGGAAACCCTGTGGACTACACTGTAATTAACATTCTATGTTAGAAAGATAGATTATTGCTGAAAATATTGCTCCCAAGGTTCCCATTTCTTTAATATGTCTGGGTCTGTGTGTGTCTGTGACTGTTGGTGTGGAATAACAGGAGGACATACTGATCCCCAGGGCCCAGTCCGCCACTGGTTGTCAGTGGAGGGGACATTCCAGCTGCTGTGCCCCAGATGGCTGCTTGGGTCTTGGGGGAAGTATGGCTGGTTGTTGGGCCACAGGTGGTAGACGGAGGGGCATGGGGCTGCAGCGCACTCCTGCTCAGAGCTGGGCTTCTCATCCAGGGGGCAGAAAGACTCATCCACCTGCTGGTTGTAGTTCATACACACGACCTGTCGTGTGGAGCGGCCCACACCACACGACGCAGAGCACTGGAGACAACAGAGAGATGAAGAGTAATCTAAGACTGGTCCAGTGTCCATTAGGTTGTAGCTGGCATTAAGAAATAAAGTGCTAAGTATACTGGATATGGATTGGTAAGGATGGAGAGCTGATTAATTTGAATTTACGTATAGTCAATCAATATGTCTGAATGAATGAATGAATGAATGAATGAATGACAGGAAGACAAACGCACAGGTGACCATTCTCCCTCTCTCCACTGTCCACAGGGGCTGTAGCACACCAAGGACTCTGGGGGGCGAGGGATGTGTGCACAGTAAGACTCATCAGCTACTCCGCCCTGAGCATCTCTGCAGCTGACATACCGAGCCTTTTCACCCTTCCCACAGGAGACTGAGCACTGTCACACACACACACACACACACGCACACCCACACACACACACACAAACACACACACACACACACACACACACAAACACAAACACATGCAAAGTTTACCAATTTTATTGAAATGCACAAAAATGATGAAATATTTTAAGGAGGTATTGTAATAAAAAGAAGCAGGTTATGGTTCTTTTTGTCTAAATAAATAAGTTTTCAGAAACATGTTTCAGTTTGTTTCAGCAGTATAACGGTATGCTCTCCTAGCCAACACATCATGTGGCACGGCCCGCCACATGCTGTGGGACTCGTATCTGTTGACTGTGTTGGCTGTGACTACCATGCCCCCTTGTTATCTCATACCTGAACCTTATTGTTCACATTATGTATGTATGTATATAAACCCCTGTTTGTGTGTAGTTGTTGGTTATTGTAGGTGTTAGCGTAAGTGTTCCTGCTCACGTGTTTATGTTTTGTACTCATGTTTATATTAGTGTGCTTGTTTCTCGTTCATCGTTTAAATCATGCTGTACTGATTGTTGTGTGGGAGTGCTATATCGATTATTATTTGTGCTTGCCTAAATAAATGTCTGTCTGTGTTGAGAGACATTTGTGCATCCTGCTCCTTGCACTGCGACACTCAGGCCTTCACAAGTAGGCAGAGACTAGTGTTTAAACCACAGCCATATCAGTGACAGCCACCATGACCATAACCTGACTTTTAAGTGTGTTTGTGCTTCTATCTTTTTTCCCTGAAGGTCCAAACTTGAGTTAGCCCTTGTCTCTAGACACAGATAAAAGCCCATACAAGGCCTGGATTAACAAGGATGCTGAAATGTAATGTCTGTGTTTAGAAATAGTGTGTGTGTGCATGCATGCTCATATTTGCAACGAAATACATTACACATTAGGAATGGAAATAATGTGTGTTAAAAAAGAGGCGTCTAATGCTGAGCTTTGTCATCACAGATGGGTTGATGGGAGTGTGTGTGTGTGTGTGTTAACTCACTGTAGTCCAGGACCCGTATCTCCACTGGGTAAGTGGCTGCCCATGTGCTATAGGTCGAGCTGTGCTGACTGTCTGTGGTGCGCGTGGACAGGCTGGCATCTCACACTCCTACCCATATACACACACACCCAAACAAGATGACATAGCACTCATACAGTTACAGTTTGACTGCTTGTCTATGTGCAATTCAGATTTGTGTGTGTGTGTGTGTGTGTGTGTGTACCTGACTATCTTGTGGTCTTGAGGCTGCGTTACATTCCCTGTCATCCACGGTCTTACCATAAACACCAGATACACACCTCACTGCTCGCATTTGATATCCATGGCCACAGGACACTGCACACTGTCAATACACACACACACACACACACACACACATTTCTTTCTTTTTGATTCATATCATGCAGTGTCTGGTGTCTAAACAAAGCTTTAGCACAAGATTGTAAAATTGTCCTCATTATGACAGTTAACTTTATTCTAGCACCAGTTTCATTGGAAAATCAGATATGTCTACATTAGACCACATAGATCATCCCATCCCATCCAATTCTGCTTTAAATAGAAGGAAAAGTAATACATTTTGTTATTGTAAAATCTTATCCAGAAGAACATTGGTGTTTTTGGACTTATTAAACAATATAAAGCTCAAAGAAGAATAGTTTCTTCACCAGGACACACCACGACTCAGAAGTATATTTAGATTGACTATTAGCCTAACTAATGCCTGCTTCATCGACACCACACACACACACCCCACACACATACTCTCTCTCTCTTGCTCTCTCTCTTTCTCTCTCTCTCTCTCTCTCTCTCTCTCTCAGATACATACACACACACACAATTGATCACCATCTGCCTTGACTCAACACATGTTCAGTGTTTAAAAGGCACAGAGGAAGTGCTCCAGGATGTGTTTATTTGGGCAGCAAATGATGCTTACGCAGACATTAAGCAACAAACTCCTACACATCTTCCCTACATGAAGGACCCAAGTCTTATCTATTCTATTTAATAGATGTACAATGTGATGTCTAGGTTGAGCATTTTAATAGCAACTGTGTGTGTGTGTGTGTGTGTGTGTGTTTTGGGTTTGGGAGTGGTAGACTTACATACACTCATGGTATAGATAGTTTATAGATAGTTGGCAGACTGAATGTGTGAGGTGGTGTATGTGTGTGTGTGTGTGTATGTGTGTGTGTGTGTGTGTGTGTGTGTGTGTGTGTGTGTTTGGGTTTGGGAGTGGTAGACTTACATACACTCATGGTATAGATAGTTTATAGATAGTTGGCAGACTGAATGTGTGAGGTGGTGTATGTGTGTGTGTGTGTGTATGTGTGTGTGTGTGTGTGTGTGTGTGTGTGTGTGTGTGTGTGTGTGTGTTTTGGGTTTGGGAGTGGTAGACTTACATACACTCATGGTATAGATAGTTTATAGATAGTTGGCAGACTGAATGTGTGAGGTGGTGTATGTGTGTGTGTGTGTGTATGTGTGTGTGTGTGTGTGTGTGTGTGTGTGTGTGTGTGTGTGTGTGTGTGTGTGTGTGTGTGTGTGTGTGTGTCTATGAGTGTTCTGGGAATTTGATATTGTGTTGAGTTATGGAGCACTCTGTTGGACCTGAAATCCATTTCCCCTGAACCAGCTCCCTTTCAACATCTTCATATCCCTAAAAGAGCAATATGTGAGCTAGCCCCCCCCACACACACTCTTACCGTGCTCCAGATGCCAACCTGCCAGGAGGCACACTCTGGAAGCAGACAGCTGCTGGTGGCCACAGGTTTTTTATTGGGATCACAGCGGTCATCACTGAGCCGCTCCTCCAGCGTAACACAGAACACCTGCCTGTGCTTCAGTCCACTGCCACACGTCACCATGCACTGTACACCCAGCAGAAAGCAAACGAGACACATGGTCGGATTAAGCGTGTATGTATGTCTGTGTGTGTGTGTGTGTGTGTGTAAAGCCCAATATTGTAATTATTTTCTAAGAATGTAATAATCCCGTAAATGTAATAAAAGTTTGCACTCAGTCAAAAAATGTAATAACACAATAATGTAATAATTTGCCTAATAATGAAATGCAACGACTTAACCATTATTGTAATAGTATTTTTGCCAATAATGTAATACATTGTTATATTATTGGGAATGCACTGTTTCCAAGAGTTATATATTATATTATAGTCTTTTTCATGAGATATATAATTTTTGTTAACACTTTGATTTTTAGTGTTGTAGATGACTAATAAATTAACAACAGAGTATCTGTAACATTGTCTTGAATGAGTCAGATATGTCTACAATCTGATTCATTCAGTTGTTTTCACTTTGTCACAGTTGGTCCCTCCTCATTTCCCTGTCGTGTCTCATAACGCTTTCTGTACCTGCCTACTGGCAAGTCTGGCCACACGCTCACACAACACATAACTACAGGAGGCCGGGAAGAATTTGTTTGGTTTGGTAGCCATTTCGAGAAGGTGCTGTGCTGCACTGTGAGGGGAAATCTCCTTTGTATGCTTTTCCAAAGATAAAACCATAAAGAATTCATTGGTTGAACTTAATTTTTACGACTGCTTCTTCCACTGTGCCAATTATTTTAATGCGTGACTGGCACTTCACGGAGGACTGCTTCAAAAGCCATGAACAGTTCGATTCTGCATTTTCACATCTCTGAAGGATGGCAGCTCCAACGTTGTGTGGCACAATGGAAAATCCCTCTGGCTAACTTGACAACTGCACGCCTTTTCAGCTGCAGGCCTACTTTTACCTAAAAAAGTGTGTAAATATGAATTTGCTTTTTTTGATCATTATATGTCAAACAGAGTTCAAGTGTAGATGTGGATTTATGATTACAAGCTGTAATGTTATAGTTGCAATCCACATAGCTAACCTGCTAGCAAAGTTTGATGCCCCAGTATTTTTACACATGTATTATGCTGAAGTCATGTATTATCACTTTCCCTGCACCTAAAGTACACACCAAACTTGAGTAACTCTTTTTCAGAGAAACCACTTTTATCATGTGTCTGAAAGGCCTCATTGGAATTTCGGCCATTTTCTTTGCAACAAGATGAGGCAATCTTGTAACAATTTCCATCTTGTTCTCCTACCAGCACTTAGACAACCTGCTAGCTAAGTTTCTAATGCCACCAGTATTTTTACATATGTATTATACAGAGTCCTGCATAACTGCAGAGAACCGCACGTTCATATGTGAAACCGTGAACAGCTTGGAAACTAATTATTTCTAATAAACAGACTGTTTTACACAGATGGGTGGAAGCTAACCAATCAGAGTACACTATATCAATATATCAACTTAATGTAAATAATGTGTTCACAGAACATTTTTAAGATATTTACTTCAGCGTATTCATATGCTTCATTGATATGTTGTTAATATTTTTCCCTCAATCTCACAGTCAGTGTCATTGGGATATATAGTGTTGCATACCACCCTGTTCACCTGTCAGCATTGTTTTTTTGTGACAAATGAACACAAAGTAGCAAGTAATTGTGAAGTGAAAAGAAAATGATACATGGTTTTCAAATTTTTGAATAAATAAAAATCTGGAAAGTGTGGTCTACATTTGTATTCTGCCCCCTGTTCTCTGATACTCCTAAATAACATCCAATGTGACCAATTGCCTTCCAAGGTCACCAAATTAGCAAATAGAGTCCACCTGTGTGTAATTTATTCTCAG
This sequence comes from Electrophorus electricus, assembly GCF_041902795.1. Lineage (NCBI taxonomy): Eukaryota > Metazoa > Chordata > Actinopteri > Gymnotiformes > Gymnotidae > Electrophorus > Electrophorus electricus. Next base: position 8,684,641 of record NC_137500.1, on the reverse strand, counting down.
TATAACTACAGCTGTTTTGTGAAGCCCTCAGAGGTTTGTTAGAGAACATTAGTGATCAAACTGCATCATGAAAACTAAGGAACATATAAATGTAAAGCAGGGTTAGGCTGTAAAAAAATATCCCAAGCTATGAACATCTCACGGAGCAATCCATCATCATCATCATGTTCAAGCCATCATCCAAAAATGGAAGGAGTATGGCACAACTGCAACCTACCAAGACATGGTCCTCCTCATAAACTGACAGCCCAGGCAAGGAGAGCACTACTTAGAGAAGCAGCCAAGAGGCCCATGGTCACTCTGGAGGAGCTACAGAGATCTACAGCTCAGGTGGGACAATCTGTCCACAGGACAACTATTAGCTGTGTACTCCACAAATTTGGCCTTTATGGAAGAGTGGCAAGAAGAAAGTCATTTTTAAAAGCAAGCCATAAGAAGTTTTGTTTGCAGTTTGTCACGAGCCATGTAGGGGACACAGCAAACATGTTGAACTTTTTGGCCTAAATGCAGAACACTATGTGTGGTGGAAAACTAACACACCATCCCCACCTTTAAACATAGTGGCACCATCATGCTGTGCGGATGCTTTTTTCAGCAGGGACAGGGAAGCTGGTCAGAGTTGATGGGAAGATGGATGGAGCTAAATACAGGGCAATCCTGGAGGAAAACCTGTTAGAGGCTGCAAAAGACTTGAGACTGGGGCGGAGGTTTACCTTCCAGCAGGACAATGACCCTAAACATACAACCAGAGCTACAGTGGAATGGTTTAGATCAAAGCACATTCATGTGTTAGAATGGCCCAGTTAAAGTCCAGACTTAAATCCCATTGAGAATCTGTGGCAAGACTTGAAAATTGCTGTTCACAGACGCTCTCCATCCAATGTGACTGAGCTTGAGTCATTTTTGCAAAGAAGAATGGGTAAAGATTTCAGCCTGTAGATGTGCAAAGCTGGTAGAGACATACCTCAAAATACCTGCAGCTGTAATTGCAGCAAAAGGTGATCCCACAAAGTATTGATTGAGGGGGGCTGAATACAAATGCACGCTACACTTTCCAGATAAAAAAAAACAAAAAAAAACATTGAAAACCATGTATCATTTTCTTTTCATTTCACAATTACTTGCTACTTTGTGTTGGTTTATCACATAAAATCCCAGTAAAATATATTTAAGTTTGTAGGTGTAACATACAAAACTGTGGAAAAGTTCGAGGGGTATGAATACTTTTTCAAGGCCCTGCAGCTTTCAGGGGGCTGTTATCTTACCTTTAATTGGAAATAGAACGATTACATAATGTTATTAGTTCAGTTTTCTCTATGTATTTCTCCTTTGTATGACCAAAGTAAAGTCATCTAAAGCCATTATAATATAATGTATACATGCATTTAAGTGCATTTTAATTTAATCCATCCACAATACCAAATGTTTAATGTTTGAAGTGTATAATTCTATCAGCAGCCCTCATGGTGGTGGGAGTAGAGGGATGTTTCCTGAACCCCTGAAAGGATGTGATTGTTAGATTGTGTGGGCGTTTCCTGCCCTAATGCAGCGATAGTACTTCTTAGGTCAAGTGTGAGCCTAGATATTAACAGATATTAACATAAGGCCCTAAAAACTAATGAAAACAGTACATTCCCAATAATGTAATAAGGTATTACAAATGATCAACCTTAAAATAAATATAGTAATGTAATAATAAATGTAATAATGTGTCTGTGTATATGGATTCATCCACTTACCTCGGTCCATTCACTGACTGACCACTCAGGGCAGGGCATGTCATTGCAGGACTCAGTGACAACCCTCTGAAACTCACTACACTCTCGCTCCACCAGCCTGCGGCCCAAGTTGTTCATACAATAGGAGTCTCGTGTGCGTGTGCCCCTCCCACAGCTCTTAGAACACTGCAACAGAACCTGCCTTTACAACACTGCAACAAGCACAACTTTACATAAGCTCTTTGACACTTAAAAGACTTTGGTGTCACAAAAAACTAAATCCCAAGATACCTATGACTAAACAGCATTTAAACCCTTGACTAGCTGAGCAAGCTCTGAAAACAGCTGACCTGAGACCAGGCGCTATACTGCCAGCTCTTCTGCAGACAGTCTCCATGGCAGGGCTCTCGGCTCTGGGGTTTGGTCTGGTCTGCACAGGCCCTAGCTTCCACCCTCTCACTCCCTCTCTTCACCTGGCTGTAGCGCATACACAGCACCTCCAGCGTCCGATACCCAGGCCCACAGCCAGTAGAGCATTCACTCTTTCCCACAACATGCCACCTGAGGGTGCAAGAAGATTGTTTCAGTCAATGACACTGGGTATCTTTAGGCACTTCATGAACAGTGGGTGTAAATTGGACTTAAATCTTAGACATAACAGTTAATTTACAGCCTCCAATGAATGCCTGCGAAGTTTTAACAGTATAAATGTGTGTGTATGTGTGTGTTTGTATGTGTGTGTACCTGAGTTCACAGTCTGTATTGCAGGGTTCTGTAGCTGCCCTGGGTCGAGGTAGATGTTCACACCTTTGGTCAGACACCACCAGGTGGTCACTCTTGCATACACACACCACTTTACGTCGCCGCTCTCCTGCAGAAGCACATGTGCACACATAAACATATGCACCTTGAATGACATCCACTGTATGCTGGGTTATATGTTTCATTCTGAGCCCTGAACCATCTGGTGTAGAAGGTCTGATCCAATCTGGCTGCTGCGAGAGAGGAAAGGGAGAAACTCACCTTGGCACATGCGGCTACACTCCTGCCAGGAGCTGGAGTCCCACACAAAACGGTCCTGCTGCTCCTCTATGGGGATGTTGAAGGAGTAACGCACGTCTGGGTTATAGAGGTTCCCCACAGACAGCACCTGAGTCACACCAGCATTTATGACAGCTCTATAATTTTATTCCTAGCAGACAACCCAAATTGCAAGCCTTAGACTCTGTGTGTGGTGCACCATGCTCCACCTGCCTGGAGAATAAGCTCCTCATCGATGCGCTCCGTGCAGTTGATACGCTCCACTGTGGTGTTGGAGCCACTGTACTCTATCTCTGTCCCCTTAAAGGAGATTTCCCTTTTAAACATGGACACCACGAAGTTCCCATTCAGCAGGAAGTTGGACTGGCTGTCCGAAAGAGCTAACAGGGCAGGTTAAAACCGCACAAGTAATCATGAATGCACCATAGGATTGCACCTTCCAGTGATCATTTCAACACTGTATGTATTAATTACTGCAGTTTCAAATGTAAGCACATCATTACAGTATTGTAATTCATGGACTTCTTTTTTGTGCAACTAAATAGAATAAATAGGGTTTATCATCAAATAGATGTTATGCATTCCCTATATGTGAAAGTTAAAAGGAAGTCCTGGGAATGCATTTTCCACATAGCCAATCGCATGTGGTATTATTCTTTCAAAAAACACTATATACTGAATTATTAATGTCAGACTGCACAATGAAGCAATGTGAGACTGATGTGATTAACCTGCACACAGCCACTGCAGGGTGGCTAAATATGTGTGTTTTTGTTTCCCTCTGAGATCATATTTGTGTGTGTCTGAGTGTGTGTGTGTTTTTGTTTTGTGTGTTTTGACAGTGAGAGAGAGAGAGAGAGAGAGAGAGAGAGAGAGAGAGAGAGAGAGAGAGAGAGAGAGAGAGAGAGAGAGAGAGAGAGAGAGAGAGAGAGAGAGAGAGAGAGAGAGAGAGAGAGGTTAAGGTTAAGGTACTTGGAATTGGAAGTTTGCTGGTTCAAGCCCCACTACTGCCCTTAACTCTCAATTGCTCAGGTTGTACTCAGTCATAATTGTAAGTCACTTTGGATAAAAGCATCAGCTAAATGCCATGAATGTGTGTGTCAGGTAAATGTGGATATGTGCACAACCACATTCTTGTGTTTGTTTTACCCATCACCCTTCAGCGTCAGTCACTTTGCCCTGCCACGGTGTGAACAGTTTAAGCAAACGTTGTGCTCTCCTTAACACACTTGTTCACTTTCCCTCCTTATTCCAGTCTTTTATCAACCTCTTCCCTCCATCTGTCTCTAATTACCACCTCTGTGCCCCTCATTCATCTTTCTCTCTCTCTGACACTCTGTTTGCTTTGCCTTCACCCCTATTTCCCCACAGTTCTCCCACTGTCTGGGTTCCTAATTCTTCCCTCTGTTTTCAGAGTATGGGAGCAGGCCCACGTGAGATCTACACTGACAGTCTCCTTTTCATTTTCACTAGCACTATGGAATTTATCCATATGGAATTTATGGAATTCCATAACGTATGGAATTTATCCACAATGAGAGACACATGACATATGAGAATCCATAAATATTATAATAAATACATCAGATTTCTTTGCTACATTTCCTCCTCTGCCAATGATTGAAGCACATATAATAACTGAGACCTGGGAGTTACAGTGCTGCCCAGGATGGCTGCCTCCCTAGATAGGACCTACCTAGGTAGTTATCATCCTCTGGCATCCCTGAGTAGCTGACCTGCTTTATATCAATGTTGGTTGCACCAGCTGGGATTTTCACCACAATGTTATAACCTGGGAAACAGAAAGAAAGCAACAAAAAAAGAATAAAAAGAACATTAAGAAATGTATTATCATTTTTTAAAACATGTTTGGAAAAGAACCGTGAGGTTTTTTGTCTTTCACACCTTAAGAGATAATAGCTCCACTATGCTGCTCAGACTGCTGCAGGGGAGACTGAGAGTGCTCTTTAGAACTCAACTGTCACATGTGGAGAATCAAATCCATGAAAGAAAGCAAAGAATGAAAACAAAGGAAAAGGCCTTGCCCTCACAAATAACCTCGTAGGTAGAAGTAATTACGCCTTAGAACTCAGAGCTGCCCTTTAATTTCCCGCAAGTGCTCACCTTCTCCCAGAGGAGAGGAGAAGATAGGAGAGGAGGAGAGAGAAGAAAGAAGACAAGGAGAGAGGAGAAGATAGGAGAGGAGGAGGAGAAGAGGAAAGAAGACAAGAAGAGAGAAGAGGAGAGGAGAAGAGAAGAGATTTAGTGTGTTACTTGACAGTTGGATCCATAGGGGGCAGCACCGATAAGGTTTATGGCTCTTGTGCTTGTCCATTCTGCACAACCCTGAAACACCTTCATTTACAACCTCAGTTAAACTGCCAGACCTGTGTGTACTTAAAGTGAGTCTTTCCTATTCTAAGTTTACAGTTTTCACACTGAACTTTCTAAACTATGTGATCAATGTATTATTGAAAGCTTTAGGATTCAGTACAGTTGTCATCACACACTTATAACAAATACTGCACAGAAAATCCACTTACAAACAGTCCTTCTCTAAATAGTCCATTTCCAGAGAGAAACAGAAGCATGCTGATTAATGTCCCTGTCTAACTGGTGTGGACAATGTGAACCTATAAGTGCACGTTGGGTCTGACACATGTAAACCACAATAGTTGCCTCCCCCACGGAGAAAAGCCACATGCACCAATTTGAGATCACAGACAGCTGGCTGAATCTCAAACTGTCCACAAATTACCACATCCACACAGGCACATGTTCAGATTGGTCAGATTCAGCAGTGTAAACAGTGGGCTATCCATACAAAAGCCCACTCACTGATCTGAGATCAGAGAGAGTGGACCAAGCCTCAAACTACCCACACGATAGGATCAGCCCAAAACCTGAGCCCAGAATGTAAACACGGTACTACAACAGAAAGGGAACACACTCCTGGTCAAAGCTTGAGGATTCATGTGGTCTACCTCAGACTAAAACCAAAGAGCCTTAGTTCACATCAGAACTATAAGAATGTATGGAAGGGCTTCACCACAGGTATTCATTAAGGCATTAAGCACCAGAATAAATCTGTATTCCCTGGAATTTTCCATTTTCTCTGTTGTAATCAGCACCTACATATAGTCGCATATAGAACTGTATTTACTTGGTTAGCTGCAATTTCTAAATGGAAGTTACAAGTATTATCAGTTTTTCAAAGAACTGTAATTAGAGTGTCACCACATAGTGTTTACCATGCCATACCACCCCGCATGCTTCATAGGGGCTTGCAAATTTGCAAATTAGCTGAACACTTGCAGCAGAAACTACAGTACTCTTGTTCCTTACGGAGTACAGAGAAGGGACGGAAACCCTGCTGCACACGGCCTGTTTGCCCCTGCCTCACCCCAGTCTGAGCTGATATTTGCCCATGTCTCATCGTGTTCAGCTCGTTCTAATGATGAGCACATCAGATGCCAAATGCAGCACACCAGCTAGAGGTTCAGATGAGACTGAAGCCCATTCATAGTTCAGTATTAGACTGGTTTACTCTATGAGTATTTATTAATATAATATTCTGCTTATTGCTGAACATTTGCTTGGAATTGTTTCAAGTAAGAGAAAGATCAGTTTCACAGTTTACAAGGTGACTTGTTGAAAAGATGCACTTAGACCCAGACCCACAAATCATCAGGACGGGCATGATCTGCCTCACTGATAGACAAAGCTTAAGCTTTTTAAAGACGGGGAACACTGCTCAGATCAGAGTATTGCGATTAGTTAGAGCCAGTTTACAGCTAGATATAGAGGTCTGTGCATGAACTTCCCAACTGGTACATAAGAGGGGAGGCAGTTAGCACATCAACAGTTAGTTTACCATATTGTGCATTGTTGAAGGTGCCAGCAACAGTCTTGCATGAGGAGTTGTCCCCTCCACACACTCCACACTTATCGTTCCTTGCCTTGGAGTTCAAAACATGATCGCAACCTGCTTGCTGGAGAAATGGAGACATAGAGATGCATATGGAGTTACGCAGAACTTTGAACATACAGAGCTGCATCAAGAGCAGAACTATTCAAAACAATGACCAAGGCCAGTCACTAAAGGCCAGTACACTGTGTGGCAGAGAATGGTGGAAGGAAACAGCTGAGTACCCTGCACAGGCCTTGTACACAGATGTCGTAAGTGTCTGGTCCACATGGTGTTCCATCTACCACTTGATCTCGTAACTGGTAATAGGCCATCGTCCCAGCAACACGACAGAACAGCTTACATCGATCCTTCATGAGGACTACAAACAGGAGCCATGGCAGTAGCCAATTACAAGCAACACTGAAAACATACACAATAAAACTAGCAACATTTAAAACAGCGTTTCGCTCCTATTCCACTTTTCATCTAATTACGTCTGTCTATAAAAAAAATAAATAATCTAACACACTTCATAAGGCTTCATAATGCAGATTTTTTAAGAGCTGTAAACGCTTCCCTGATGACTGGGAAAACCAAACCTGACCCAGACATGGATTTATGCTCCTGCATTATGCAGGCTGCATAACTTAATGGATTGTGTTACATATCCAGAAGTAGTCTGCAGATTGGAGGAGACTGCTGCACTGGTGTGTTTTCTATACAAGAGCAGCTTCTAACAAAACTCTAACAAAATGCAGTATTTTGTCAGTGAAACATGGCTGTCAGACAAGCCTGCATCGGCTCTGACAGCAGTGTGGCTGAGGGTCCTCTCTGTTTGCTTTAGTTTATAATGACTGCTGGAGTTTCACCAGCACTGCTCTCCTCAACAGTGGAGGGTCTGCATAATTACACTGACAGGTCCCAGGAGGGAGACGGACAGCCAACCCATGCTGGGCCAGAAGTGACATACGAAGAGTCACATATGTGAGTGTGCATGTGTGTGTGTGTGTGTGTGTGTGTGTGTGTGTGTGTGTGTGTGTGTGTGTGTGTGTGTGTAGGAGGCACTGCTGATTTTCCCTGTTGTGTATTTAAATAAAGAGTGCATGGAGTGGCAATGGAAAGCCACCTGAAAGATTCAGCACTCAGCCTGAGTCCAACTAGAGGCACGGTCAGACAAGCACGGGTCTTGCACGCCTTTTCTGTCTTCTATAGAATGGAAAAGAAACAGTGTGTGGTGTGTGTGTGTGTGTGTGCGTGTGTGTGTGTGTGTGTGTGTGTGTGTGCACTGAGGAAGTGAGTTTGAGTCCTCTTAAATAAACAGTCATTACAGTGGAAAGCAGAGAAGTGTACTGCCAGGGCAAAGCGAGCTCTCTCTGGAACACCTCAGGAGGGGTTTTAAGCCACACTCACTGCACTTACACAAGCACTGTGCAACATCACAGAAATCCACAGAATCACAGCTCTAAGAATCAAACTACTCAAATCAATGAAAATGAAAGGAATGGAGAACACTTAGGCATTTCAAACATCTTCTCCATGTAAATACGTTAAATAGCTAATATGAAACAATACAGGTCCAGTTTAGCCATATCTGAGAAGTAAGAGGCCAATATTCACTTACAATGTTCTATCAGAACATTGTTATAATAGAAAATGAATGAAAGGAACTGATCTCCAGTGTAGTACATGCATACTCACTTCCACTGTATTTGGGAACCCAGCGAACTGTGGGAGGAAGGCCGTTAATGTTGAAGTGTTTGCCGTCAAACTGGGAGCACTGCTCCTCCCGGAAGTCCTTCCGGCCCCTTGGACATGGCTCTGTGTTGCACGAGCGGAACTTCATGCGGCGTCCCACACAAAACCGCCCACCATTCCTTGGCCTATCACACACACACACACACACACACACACACACACAAACACACACACATAAACACACACACACATAAACACACACACACATAAACACACACACAGCCATAAATACTTTCTCTTACAACGAGAAGAAAAACAAAAAAAGGCCATAAAAAGATGGGAGGCTTTCTTGAAATATTTATGACAATAAATATTTATTTTTGATTACTTTTATGAAAGTTTACAGTGGTATTTTTCTTTGAAAATGTTATCAAATATATTAAACTGACCTTTAATTAATTAGTTCTCTCTGATGTGGCAAGTCTAAAAACATTATTTTACAAAGAAAGACTCAAATAAGGAGCTAAACTTTTTTCATGGCTGCAGTAAACGCAGGCATAACAAATGTTTCCCTTGATTTAGTCAATGATACTACATTTCAGCAGAGCAGTTTGCTCCTATACATCAGAAAAATCCATCCAGTTCTCTCTATGGGTGCCACTCTGGTGCTTGTCCAGTGCTTAGGCATCTCATGACTGGACTACTGCAACTCTTTCTTGGCAGACCTTTCCCTCTGAGCCATCAGACCCCTGCAATTCATCCAGAATGCAGCTGCATGGCTTGTTTTCAACCTCTCAAGGGTCTGCCATCTTGTAGTTGTTCACATTATATTTAAATGACTAACACTCAATTACAAAGCCAATGCTGGAGCAGCTCCCACATCCCTAAAAGCACTAATCTAAGCCCATTCTGCACCACACTGCTTTCAAGCCTCTAGTACTGATTGACTTGAAACACAAACCCTCCAGACAACAACACTCTTCTCTGTCCTGGCAAACAAGTGGAACTTCCACTGGCTGAAACATGTACAGCTGAAATATGGTCTTCTACTGAGTCAATAAGCACTGAAACATGTACAGCTGAAACATGGTCTTCTAGTGAGTCACTAAGCACTGAAACATGTACAGCTGAAACATGGTCTTCTACTGAGTCACTAAGCACTGAAACATGTACAGCTGAAACATGGTCTTCTACTAAGTCACTAAGCACTGAAACATGTACAGCTGAAACATGGTCTTCTAGTGAGTCACTAAGCACTGAAACATGTACAGATGAAACATGGTCTTCTACTGAGTCACTAAGCACTGAAACATGTACAGCTGAAACATGGTCTTCTAGTGAGTCACTAAGCACTGAAACATGTACAGCTGAAACATGGTCTTCTAGTGAGTCACTAAGCACTGAAACATGTACAGCTGAAACATGGTCTTCTACTGAGTCACTAAGCACTGAAACATGTACAGCTGAAACATGGTCTTCTACTGAGTCACTAAGCACTGAAACATGCACAGCTGAAACATGGTCTTCTACTGAGTCACTAAGCACTGAAACATGCACAGCTGAAACATGGTCTGCACAGCTGAAACATGGTCTTCTACTGAGTCACTAAGCACTGAAACATGCACTATATAAAAAAACTTGTCTTCTTTACAAATCCAGCGAGGTCTTTAGCCTGATAATATAACCTGACCTATCTATGCTCACAGGAGGATATGCATTTGATAGAGACTACAAAGCACTTCTGAAGTCACTCTGGACAAAGGAGTCTGACAAATGTTGTAAATGTAAATGCACTGTGTGGGATCTCTGCCTGTTGTAAATGTGTACAGCTTTGGGATGTGCTCTCTCTTTGTCTCTGTGTGCCTCTCTTTCTCTGTGTTTGTGTCTCTCTCTCCCTCTCCCTCTCTCTCTCTCCCTCTCACTCTCTCTCTCTCCCTCCCTCTCACTCTCACTCTCCCTCTCTCCCTCTCACTCTCTCCCTCTCTCTCCCTCTCACTCTCTCTCTCTTCGTCTCTCTCTCTCTCTCTCTCTCTCACTGTCGTGTGAGGGGACTCACTCAGGCTTGTTGCAGTCCCTCGACGTGCTCCGCGTTCCTCCACCACAGCTCCGGGAGCATATGCTGTAGGGTCCCCACGGGCCCCACTCACCATGCACTGCTCTCGTCTCCATCTCCTTGTTCACACACATTCCATGTCTACAGTGCTGCACACAGGGAAACACACACACACACACACATACATGAAGGTTTTAAAACAAGGCTTAGGGAAATTGAAATTAATACCAATCAGTTTTTTGATACCCAGCAATGTACACAATGTGTCAAAATAAAACCATCAACAGCCCTGGTTGATTTACAGCTGAGTGGCTGTATGGCTGAGTGGAGTCTGCCCTTCATTCCTGCTGCCCTAAGCCCAGGTTTATACTTAAAACTACATTTGAAGAGAAAATCCAGCACATGCTAATCCTGCTATTATTTATGCAGGTAGAAAGGCTGCAGCATTGATCCAGCTGGAGGACTAAATCTAGGACAGTACCAGGTCAGTGTTGAGTCTGCTCTCCTCTCAGCTGGACTGGTACCGGGTCAATGTTGAGTCTGCTCTTCTCTCAGCTGGACTGGTACTGGGCCAGTGTTAGTTCTGCTCTCCTCTCAGCTGGACTGGTACTGGATCAGTGTTAGTTCTGCTCTCCTCTCAGCTGGACTGGTATGGGGCCAGTGTTAGTTCTGCTCTCCTGTCAGCTGGACTGGTCCTAGGTCAGTGTTAGGTCTGCTCTCCTCTCAGCTGGACTGGTACGGGGCCAGTGTTAGTTTTGCTCTCCTGTCAGTTGTACTGGTAAAGGGTCCACTGTTCTCTAGGCAGGAGTAGCGGAGGCTGCAAGGTGAGAGGACCCTGCATTGTTCACTTACACATGCATGAATATGAATGTGTGTGTGTGTGTGTGTGTGTGTGTGTGTGTGTGTGTGTGTGTGTGTGTGTGCATGTGAGTGTGTGCGTGTGTGTTGACATCTTCAGATGGGTAGCACTGAGCTTAACCAGGATCACTGATACATTCCTACACTAATGGTGTCACACAATCTGGACACACACTTTCTCTCTCCATACTGTCAAGCTAAGCTGCAATGGTGCAGACATAATACACAGATTTAATAATTAAATGATCAGAGTCTAAAATTCTATAATAACTTAAAAAATTAGGATATATTACCCACCAATCCTCTGAATGGCTACAGGCTTCTCACAAAGCACTCAACTCACAGCTGCTTAATAAACACTCTATTAACATAACATTTACTGCTAGGCTAACGCTTAACACAATGTGACCCCCCCACCCCCTATCCACTTTATTCACCTCTCATATACTCACACACTCTCAGCACAGGTGAGTGGACCCGCGCAGGTTCCACTGCGAAGTGGGCATGGGGAAAGGGGGCTTTACTGGCACTGCTAGTGGGTGACTAAGCACAGCTCTGCTTCATCGCAGAGCCGTAACCGAATCTGTCCATGGCGCTGCGCTCCTTTCAGAGCAGGAATGCAGAACGGCCCGGCGTCTGTCTCTCTGGGTCAGCCCGAGCACATGCCCACCACTGGCACACACATAAGCACACACACACATAGCACAAGCAGGCTCCAGGCTCGGCAGTGGCACGCACACGCTGATAAGGAAACCCGAGAGCACAGCGACAGAGCTCATTACGGTCTCCAACATGCAGCTTTTCTCTTTCACTCCCCCTTCTGTCTGTCTGTCTCTCTCTGCATCATTATATCACTGTCTCTCTATCTCTGTCTTTCCTTACACCTTTCCTTCATGCATTCTGAATCTTTCACTCCACCTGAATCACATAATTACACTGGAAAACAAAATATGCCTTGGCATTGACAAGCAGGAGACGCAGTGGCCCCTATTAATACACTGTGTCACTGGCTCTACATGACTGGCTCATTCATACCATGGCAGAAAATAATGGCATTTGGCACAGAGCAGGCACAAGCATTTATTGATATACATCTTTTCTATAGGGTTTCTGCTTCTCCATGACACAAGTACTCACAAAGCAGTGGTATAAAATAAACTGTAAATTGCATATATCACTCATTCCTGACTGTGCACTTAAACTCCCACACAAAAAGCAGTCTCTCTGCATTTTTCCACAACATTTTTTATGTTTTTGTTTAAGGAGGAGGTTTATCCTAAAGCTGGGTGCAGGTTCAGTGGAGTAATCTGAGGAACGTAACGCACCTTGCTGTGGGAAAAGGGTGAGCAACGAACAGAGCTAAAGGAGAAGACAGATGAATAAACACAGTCCTCCACCCACTCTTACCTTCCTCCTCAACCTAGTGAGGACACAAAGTTCAGAGCTGAGCCACTACCACTGTGCTGGACACTAAGTGTGATCCACAACCTTCTCTCCACCACGCTGGACACTAAGTGTGATCCACTACTCTCTCTCCACTGTGCTGGACACTAAGTGTGATCCACAACCTTCTCTCCACCACGCTGGACACTAAGTGTGATCCACAACCTTCTCTCCACCACGCTGGACACTAAGTGTGATCCACTACTCTCTCTCCACTGTGCTGGACACTAAGTGTGATCCACTACCCTCTCCCCAACGCGCTGGACACTAAGTGTGATCCACTACCCTCTCTCCACCGTGCTGGACACTAAGTGTGATCCACTATCCTCTTTCCACCATGCTGGACACTAAGTGTGATTCACTACCCTCTTTCCACCATGCTGGACACTAAGTGTATGAACCGTTCATAACAGCTAGAAGCTTTGTGAATGTGCTCACCCATTATACTGGGTTAATTGGCTAATTTAAATCTTTAAAGTAACAAACCCATTAATTAATCCCCAACACACAAACACAGTGCTGCTTTGCTGTGCTGTATATGATAGCCACAGTAGGTGCTATGCTCCCCCTGGTTAAACTAGGCCATTTAGCCAATTAGAGATTGGAACAGGCTGATATTGGTTAATGCTGGGTTGATGTAGCCTTAGGTTGTACCAGGTATCAGAATGTATAAAACAGGGTTTGAATAAGACAATTCAGATAAAACAGAGGTAGAGTAAGAATGGCGATTAATTATGCTAAATGACAGGCAGGTGTTAATTGCTCCAGGCATAACACACCTTATAAAACAAAATTGATATTTTGTCTTCCAGAATAAATTGTCATTTATTTACAGAGGTTAATTTATTGTACTTACTTATATATTTTTTTATTTTTTGAATTGGCTGTGCAATTTATAACACTCAATATCCCTCAGCTGGAAAAAAGTTTAAACCACATCTGACATGGAAGGAGTTTCAGAAAACTGAAAAGCAGTGTAACTTACACAAGTGCTTTTCATTGCACATTATATTGTTCCATTGTTTTGTATGCTTCTTTGAATGCCAATTTTTGCACTGAGCATCCTATTAGGAACTTGTCCATATCACTTATATTGTTTATAAAGTGTAAAATACATTCTTACTCTTGTTCACTTAATAAGCTCTTTCCTGTGTAAAACCTTTCTTTATTTGCAGGCTCTTAAATGCATGCATTCTAAGCCCTGTGTGTTTGTGTGTGTGTGTGTGTGTGTGTGTGTGTGTGTGTGTCTTGTCTGTGTGTTTCTGCCCCATTGTGTACAGGAGGATACCCCAGGACCACCAGGGAGCCCCTTATGAGGACCCTAAGAGCTGTCACACTGAAAGGGAAGCAGGCTGTTAGACTGGCCCACACTCTGAAGCCTCTCTAAGCCTATAGGCATTCCCTTCCCTGCTGCTAGTTCATGTTTACAATTCCTTTATTTTGCTTGAAAGGTAGTTTGGGGGGGGCTTGACAAAAGAGAATTGACAGAAAAAGAGGTGACAAAGAAATAAAAACATAGTATGGGGTGCCTTCTCTGGCCATAGAGACATCTGGGACCATCGCTAAATTTCCAATTAGTGTACTCCTGAGGGGGCTCACACAGAGTCTCTGAAAAAAGACAGCGAGAACGAGATCAGGGCCTGCAAATACAGAGAAGTAAAGAGCACAATGACTCTCTGTGGGTCGCTATGTACTGGCAAAATAGTCAAGATCTGGCCTTAATTGACAATGCTGTGAGATATTTGAAGGCCTTATGGGACAAATCAGCCCAGCTGTTGCCAGCACATGTTCTAAATTAGAGAGTTTTACCCAGATACACACACACACACACACACACACACACACACACACACACACACACACACACAAAAACAAAAACAAAAACACCACAACATATAGGTGCTTACTTGCGTTCACTGAACTCCTGAAAACACATTAACCTCTGATTGCCACAAATTTCAACCATGCCGAGCGAGTGTGCATGCCAGTGTGTATGCCAGTGTGTGTGTCTTAAGCCTGTGGTGACCAGCCAAAAAGAAACTCTAAGCCATTTGGGGAAAGGCTTGCTCCCAGCATCTGCTCTGCTGAGCTGCTCTTTGGTTAAAGTCACCCTGTAATTGTGAGGAAACCTCTTCCCAGCACGTCATTTGGCCCAAAAACCCCCATACATCAGTGCAGGAATGAGAGGACAGGCCAGCTGATCTAAAGACCTGGCGCTCTTTCATTTTAACACGGCCATTTCCATAAGACATGAGCTTTCATGTTGGCTTTCTCACAGCCTAGGGTTGGAGTTCACCATAGGCACAGCAGGGATCAATTTGCACAGTCCTGCCTCTCTGACACACAAACACACAATCAAACACACACACACACACACACACTCAAACATATACGTGCACACACAAATTTGCATGCACACAGAGACACACACTCACACACACAGAGCCGGGATGAAAAAAAGGCTAAACATCATAATTTGTCACCTGTCTCTCTGCATTGTAAAACATCCTTACCGATGTGAAGTCATGTACACACCCTTCATGCTAAGTGTTTGTGTGAAATTATATTTTAAAGTGGCAAACACTGCATGCTTTCTGAATTCACAAAATCAGATGATGTGGCTTTAATTAAATTCTTTAAATAAAAGGTTTCAGCAAACTTATGTATACAGTGGAAATCGCTATGTAGTAATATTGATAAATGTTACAATTTATGCAAGTTAATAAATAACAAATACAAAAAATATAATACATGCAAAATTTTATCAATACAATATATTTTATATTTTTATATTTTAGATTTTATCTTATTTAAAATTGAAAACTATAATAATTAAAATATGATCTACAAAAAAGAAGCTTAAAGAGAGCAAAACAATGTGGTTTCTTTCTGTAACTGGTAAAAGTGTAATGTGTGGGTGTGTAGTATAGTGGGTGAATGGAACAGCTGATGTGTCCAAAGCAGTCATTTGAACTCCTAATGACAGTGTGAAGTCCTTAGCACGAACCACCAGAGCACAGGTACCTGCACAGAGGAGTTGCATCACCTTGACAGGATGAAGGACCACAAACATACAAACACAGATGTCACCTACATCTACAGCCCAATACTCCTTCAGAGAGGTCCTTCAGAGTGTTGAAATGTGTTTCAACATTAACAACAGTCTGTTTATCTATGAATAAGCACTGTGACAGATTAACTGATTCTTAGTTCCACAAAATCTGCTGACTCCTCTTGTCAGAGACCAAAACGATTGTGATTCCAATCCCATTCACTATGCCAAATGTAAATGTCAATCCTACGTGTAGCTCCTGCCTTTCAGGTTTCAGTGTCGCAAACACCTGTACAATTTGTGTGCCCACATAATCCAGCCCTCCAACCTCAGCAAGAGGTTGAAATCGTCCTTGCTAGATCGCCTTGCGTGTGCAGGAGCATGGCCAAGCAAAACAAGCGTTCATTTGTTCAACAAAATCCGCGTGGCACGTTATTGGCCGCCTCGGTGGAAGCGTGGACGTGACATGGATCTGCACCACAGGCTCTGGAGCCAGGAAGCATGCCGCGGAACGGCGCTCCGTGAGAGCTGCCAATGGCCGCGGCGGCCAGCTCACACCCCCACCAACACATTATTCCCTTCCATCAGACTTCTCCAAGACTTCACTATCTTGCATTAATTGTGTGAGACGAGGGCAGGTTGCAGAGAGTGGGAGAGGTCCCCTGAGTTTAATCACACTGCAAGCACAATGCCCACTTTTGTGTTGTCTTGATATAAAATGCCTTAGGAGATTAGGTAGAGACACAACAAGAGGAATTAGAAAAAAGTTACAAACTGACAATATCTTCCATGTATTAATATCTCCATTAATTGATATTGTTTTTCACACAATGGTTAAAAAATCCTTTAAAACCCTTAAAAGCCTTTAAAAACCTTGAGCACCAAAAGCAAGCATTGCTTTTCCTGATGGTTACAATTGAAAAGTGTGTATTACCGGTGTTGAAGCTGGCGCTAAACAGCAGAACATAATTAAGATACAGCAATTCTGTATGTGAGTGTACGTAAAGACTAAAACAAACAGGCCTGTAGGCAAAGTATGAACAAAGAAAAGCCCTCCGCCAAGCATGCGACTATGAGTGAACTAGGAAAAACTCCCAGATGAACTTAGATGTATCTCAAATGTAGCACTTTTATATCCAGGTTAAAACATTTCTAATCTTGTGCTTATAGTTGACCTCTTTAGTTGACCATTTTATCCTTGCATTTGTAGCCTTTTAATGTATTTTTCCTCTTTAAATTTTTTTTTCAATTTAAATCAGTGGTATTTAATTTTATTACTAGATGATTCTATGTAATCGTGACGGAGACCGTTACTTAGGAAGGTTAAATGGGTGCTCTGGCTGCTATGCTAGAGAGCTGACTCTTTGGTCCAGTGCTCAGAGCTCACTTTTACTTCCTGTCAGCCTTGGGTTTGAGTCCCAGGTAGGGTGGCTGCCTTTAGCCCTTGTTACACATTGTGTCAAACGTGGAATGGCAGTGAGGCCATTGGGAGCTGGGCCATCGGGCCCAGCTCGATGAATCCACCCCGCTGTGATGGGATGGTGTAGCCCAGTGTGAGAACCCCTGATGAGTGGAATGGACATAGCCCTGATGGAAAGGGCGGTTATGTTTGGAGGGACATGTGGACAGTGTCACGCACAGAGGACACTCCCTGGAGGTGAAGGCAGTGTAATGGGGACCGTCACTCTCCAAAGGGGAGGATGGAGACAGTCCCTTAGGAAGGTTAAATGGATGCTATGGATGCTATGGATGCTATGGATGCTCTGGCTGCTATGCCTGGGAGCTGGCTCTTTGTTCTGGTGGTCAGAGCTCATGCGTAGCTCCTGTCAAACATGGATTTGAGTCCCATATAGGGTGGCTGCCTTCAGCTTTCGTTACAGTAATGCTTTGCTCTTTTTTTTTTTTTCAAAAACAGCAATAAGCTGTTATTTAATCATGTAATTATTTTATGTTTTATGTTTTGAAGCACTTTGGATTGCCACTGTGTATGAAAACTACTAAAAGTGATATACAAATAAACTTAACTTTCTTTGAAAGTACAAATTCTGTTGCACGAGTTGTGTTTAAGTGTTTTGAAGTAAATCTGCATGGTCCGTGTGTGCTTCTCTCGCTGTGCTGCTGAACCCAGGCAGTGCTCTTTAAAGAAGTGTGCGGAGGGCCAGCCTGCTGGACGCCAGGACGACAGGCTGACTGTGTTAAGGGCGTCCACTCCACGGCTTTTGGAAGGGTCACAGGGTGTGACAGAAGAGTGGTGGAGGTATTTATACACAACACACAATGGCACACCCCCATTAACGCAAGGCTCACTGGACCAGATGACCAAACAGTCCTGCTAGGGTCATGTGACCATATTACTCACTCCAGCGCCCAGCTAGTGGGAGGGAGGGGGAGAGAGAAAGACTAGAGGGGAGTTTGAATTAAAAAGAGCCAAGCAATTACTACCACCAGCAGGGAAGCCTCTCCAGCAATGCAGTCACTCTCCACTGGAATTACAGTACTTCAGTAAGAGACAAAAGTAGTTCCAATAAAACTGTCAGCTAAGTTCACTTTGAAGCTAATTTGTGAGACATAACAATTAGCAAATAACATGTAGATCACATGAGAATAACAGTAACTAGCCTCTACTTGATTTTATACGTCTACTTGATTAGTTTTTATGGGTTTTTTTAGGAGTGGTATTATATTAGCAATGCAACATCTATTTGTATATGACAAATACAGGTCTTTAATCCATACTGTGTTACATATAATTGCAGAATGCTTAAGCTATACTTAAGATTGACAGTCATTTAATTTCAGTGACTTTGTCATAATATTTAGAAACTGTCTAGAGAGGAAAAAAGAGATTTTTTTAACAAGCCTCCCTGACTTCTTAGCCACATTAAAGCAC
Source organism: Electrophorus electricus (assembly GCF_041902795.1). Taxonomy (NCBI): domain Eukaryota; kingdom Metazoa; phylum Chordata; class Actinopteri; order Gymnotiformes; family Gymnotidae; genus Electrophorus; species Electrophorus electricus. The sequence goes on along the minus strand of NC_137500.1, from coordinate 8,665,981 downwards.
TGTAAACAGACAGGTGAGCTGAGACAGAGAGCCTCTTTTCTTTCAACTCCTTCCACTTCAAAGTGACCTGCAAGGAGATGACACCAAGCCCTCAGCTCCACAAACAAAGGTGCAGGTGCAATGAAGGGTAACAGCAGAAAAAAAGAGGACCCTTTGTGCCCCCGTCTTCTCTCAGCAATGTGGAGTTCCAACCAGCAACCCACTAATTGTCTTCACTCAACTGAAGAGACTGTGTGCTCCAGTAATCAAGGAAGTGGCATTTACATCACATCTATTTATGTTGGGACTGTGGAATGGTTAAACAGTTCTGTGCCATTGTAGCCTGTGTAATAATCGGAATGTTAAAGATATAACATATCACATGAAATTGGAGACCCACATCGCTAACGAATAATGATGTCGAGCTTAGTACAGAGATGAACTTCTTCATGCTTCTGTGGTTTTAATTTGAGAAACTGCATGACAGTCCAGCAGTCAAGGAGAGCACATGGAATGTCTCCCGGCACAGAGAAATGCCTGGGACGCTGCGGTTGTCGAAGCTGAATTAATGTACTAGTCATTGCGTTTAACATTTCTGTATTCAGAGTCAACGTGGTGTGATCCTGAGCCAGTATGGAGCTGCGGTGCTTGTGTTTGAAGTTGCCTTACACACCTCCCATGGGGAAATGGATAAGCAGTAAGTTGGAAGGAGCACCTTCTTCACCCAACTCTCTCTCTCTCTCTCTCTCTCTCTCTCTCCGGAGCCTGAATCAGAGATGTGGGCCTTTTGTGTGCGAGCTAGTCCTAGCCCACAGCTCCCTGACCAATCACCCACTCACCCGCATCTTAAAGTGGTCTAGGGGTTGTGGGTTCAGAACAAGCTGACTTGAATGAGAGTGCTGTACAGCATCTCATTTCAAAGACCAAGTAGTCCCCTTCCCTTCACAACATGGCCCCTTTGAGGCTCCTGCCCCCCCACCCCACAACAGTGCCAGTAACATTGCACTAAACAAGGCTAATTAGCATAGCATCCCAAAGGTGGAATGCAATGAAAGAAGCACTTAGTGTACAGACTGCTAATGCTACAAGTTGTACATGACAGGTGGGCCTATTTAACTAATTGGGGTGTTACATTTGCTGTTACATTTATCATCGGGGAACTACAGAATATGGGTGACTACTTACTCATGCTTCTCCTTTCTGAGATAAAATATAATCTTTTTTTCTTAAATGGAGTAATGTACATTTTTTTAGATCTTATCCCAGCTAATGATGCTAATTATACTTCTTCAAAACAAATCTGACACGTTATTCTTCAAAGTGTCTGGTTTAACTAATTGCCTCAAGCCAGTGGGTAAAATGAATTATTAAAAATGAATGAGCAAAATCAAGCAAATGGCATAATGTCATGACGGGGCTTTTTATTTTTTAACCTGAACTTACACACAACTGTACTTTATTCACTTTACATGCTGAATACCAAGAAAAGCTCGTATTACCCTTGTCAGCAGTCTAATAGTTCATGGCAATGCACCACCGACTGTCCGAAAAAACATTAGTGGAAAAGTCTCACCATGCCATGACCGCATTCAGTTCCATCAGCCAGGGGCATGTGCTGGGTGCGACACCCTTTGTGGTCCCCTTCAGAGCTGGTGCACCAGAGTCGCTTACACTGTTTCTGTGATAAGAAAGTTTTTCATTGAAGACAATGAAGCAGACATTGTCAGAATTTAGACAATTAGAATATAACCTACAACAAGAAATCCTTAACTAAGTAATTTCATGCATATTTTGGTTCCAAATATATAGTGACTGTATCTTTAAAATGTTGTAAGTGCACATTAATCGTGGTAATACAGGGTCAAAAAGTAAGTAATTTCATAAAAGTGCAGGAATGTGAAGCAACCTCAGCAAATTCACTCAAGACTACAAAACAAATGTTCATGTTTAGTTCCTACGCTTCCAGTTCAGTCCATTAGCAATGGCTGGTCTCCAGAAGGATCACACCCAGCCAAAGCTTCAGACAATGTGAGAACTCAACATGACTTCACAAAGGCTTAACATATGCTTAAGGACTTTCTTGAACATGCCAAACACTAACAAATCAAACTACTTTATTTGAGTGTCCAGAAGGAAATTAAGACAATGCACTGTTACAGGACATGTTATACATTACTAGACTGAAGACCTTGTCTATCACATTGTCCTGGAAACCACAGGAAAAGGCAACACTGCTCTTTGAATGTTTATATGAAACTTGTTTGGACAGTGGGTGTGCTTTAAAAATTTCCTGCTGAGGAAAACCGGGACACTGTTCTCTCCTTCAGTCATTTTCCCATCCTAGCCAGCACAGCACCCCAAAACTAGTTTATTACACCAGCACCTCAGTTACATCAACAATAACATCATTCATCATTTTTTCAAACTGCTTTGTATCGTGTGGCTTCATCTTGTTCTCATAACCTGTTTACAGCGATTCCTCTGATTCATCTACAGTTGAATCAGCAGTTATGTCTCAAGGCATCTTCAAATGTGAAGCTCAGCCTTACCATAAATGGGCAGACTTGAGAGCCAGGTCCAAACATCAGCTCACACTGCCGGTTAGCGTTGTAGAGTTGACCTGGGAGCTTGATGGGAAGGTCATAGATCCTGCCAACTGGTTCATCCAACAGACACTCTCCATAACCAGTACTGAAGGACAAAACACAGGAACGCTTCAAGAGACACTCCCCATAAGACAAAACACAGGAAAGCATCAACAGACATCGTCAATACAGTGACTTACACCAGTCTGAGCAAGCTTTGTCTTTAATATTAAAACTCTTTCACTTGAAGTCTGCATTCATGGGCTATCCTGAGATACTTGCTGACTTACTTTGCAAACCTCAACAGAAACAGCAGGGTAGCACGTTGGATAGCAGTGGGTGGTCTGTTTTGTTACCTGCTCATTTCACTAAATGACGTGACTCTGTCAGAGCCCCTCCGTCCTACACGCAATATGCTGCATTTCAATACACCTTCCTAGAACCTTGATGTTCCTCTTCACAACGTCCAAAATGGAAGGATTGGGAATGCTATACATGCTTGCCAAAAATAAAGTTCCATAACACCAATCTTACAATACTTTTCTTTCCAAAGGTAAACAGCCTGTCCACCACACCCATCATTTCAATTATATAGGAGAGGTCACAAAAGAACAGCTGTTTTAAACATGTTCATCATTGCACTGGATTTAACCGCAGGTTTTAGACAGTGAATAGGCCTTTCAGCGCATGGCATTAGAGAGTCATTCAGCAGACTGCTGTAAGCATCCCAGTGAGAGCATGCTCTCGGTTCCTGGCCTCTCTGTGTGTGTCTGTCAGTGGAGAAAACAGAAACTGAGGGCCACAATGGCAGCTTGATGTAATTATGAGACATGTGGACACGGCTCGAACAATTTGTCCACCAAGAGGGCTAACTAAACACCTGTTTCTCCCCGAGCCTGCTCATTACTTCAGCTTCTCCCCATCCCCTATGCTGTGGGAGCGCTCATAGGCATCTTTGTTTTCAGGCAGATGGGGGGGATATAAAAGACTGCAGGTACTGTATGTGCATTTTAAGGAGGGAGTCCATTCAACGATGAGAGCAAAGCAAACTATGAGAGCAGGAGAGAGAGGGAGAGACAGACTCTATGGAGGCATCTCTCAGCACTGTCCCATCAGCACCTTGGGTATATGGGTGTGTTATTAAAAACAGCGGGTTTTTTCATAGAACTTTCTTATATTAAAGTGTGATGCATGAAGTCTATCAAGACCCAGAGTAAGCCGAAGCTTTCTGGCACAGATGCGGAGCCCACACCTGTTAAGCACTGAGGTGAATTCGGTAAACGTATCGAATAAAAATCAGTTTTGGTAAAGAGAGGCAATGCTAAAGGGAGGCAGGGCCTAAGTGCCTTGGCTTAGATGACATGTGGTTGATTTATAGTCCTACATGACACACAGCATAACATGCGACACTCACTGCAGTGTGCTGGCATCTTGCCCACCCGCATGTTTTCTTCCCTATACTTTTCTAGGACAAAAGTAAAAGCGGTCTGTCCAAATAGCCAGTACATGAACAACTTGATAAATCACTGGGTTCCAGATTTGTATGCTACCAGCCATTCTCAGTCAGTCAAGGATGAGAAAAGGATTAAATTAAACTTTTAGTAGAACTGTGATGAATGGTGTGATATATTTTGGACACAGTTCCATTCATTAATTGGAGCTCTGTATCGACTATGTCTCCCACTGGGACTTTAAAAGGGGGAGATTAATATCTGGAAAAATGCTTTATACCAGCCAGCACTTTAATTACTGCACATATACATGAATTACTGCAATTTAGCACATGAGCATAACTCGTGTGCACTGTGCGCTTGCTTCCAGCTGCAGAGATGCATAACAGAGAAAAATGTAATGTGCACATCAGTATGTGGAAATAAGAAACGTGGGTGCATTTCTTTCGATAACTTTCAGTTTGGACTTAGCACTTTGAATGGTTCTCTTATTTTTCTGAACAAATGAAAAAGTGAAAATGAAAAAAGCCATACTGCCTTTCAGGTAGAACTGTTATGATCCATACAAAAATCAAAACTGAGGAAGGTTTTTCTTCTCGAGTGTCCTTGTATATGTTTGTGAGTCCTTGTTTGTGTGTGTTTGTGTATGTGTGTGAGTGTATGTGTGTGTGTGTGTGTGTGTGTGTGTGTGTGTGTGTGTGTGTGAGAGAGAGAAAGAGAGAAGAGGGCAGGGGGAAGAGACCAGGAGTCTGTGTTTGTTCCTGCACTGTACATGCCTTCATTTTCCAACAAGAATGTAAAGAACTAGAAAACTCTTAAGAATGAATGGCCAGTCAAAACACTGATGCACTTAACCACATCGCCTCTCACAAGTCCTGTACTGATCCATGCTGTGCTGATCCATGCTGTGCTGATCAGTGCTGTGCTGATCAGTGCTGTGTTGATCAGTGCTGTTCATTGTTGCCTTGGCCAAGAACAGAGAAGCTCCCTAACATGAGCTCCACACCCTCCTCCACACTTCATGTTTATAAATATCGCCATTGTTAAGCAAACTGTTTTTTCTGATACTCCCACACAAAAAAACCTGTCAGTCTCCCCACCACTGACATTTCCCTTTCAGTTTCAGTTGTGAGTTCAACAAAATCGCCCACATGTGATGCCTCATATGAAAAAGGATTCCCTTTCCTACACTTCTGAACACCGTTCTTTCCCTTCACTGGAACACTGTGGCCAGATCTTGTAACGGAAGGCCAGCCATGGCCAGCCAAGCCAGTTCAACATCCCTCACACGGGCCTTCCACACAGCCCATGAGCCCTTGTCAACAAGGGCCTCTTTTGTGGAGGTCCCACAGGCGACAGCACCAGAGAGCGGATCAAAGGGTCGTGTCCAGCAGGAATCTCATTTTAACTGACATTTCCCCATGTTGAAGGGAAACCCTTCAGCTGAGGCGGCTGCTTGCAGCTTCACTGTGGAAGCCCTGAATGAGTCGTCGTCCTGGGATACCGTTGCTGTGGGACAAAGCACGCTGGCAACTAAATGATTGTTTGTCCAGCATTTCAAGAGTCACTCTAACCGAGAGGAGCAAGGAGAGGAGAAACAGACAAATAGAAAGAGAAAAGAAAAACAGACAGGAATAAAGTAAGGTGGGTCCAACAACAGGATTATGACTGATCCTTTATCAGCAAGAAAATACATTTGAACAAAATGCCAAAACAGCATGGTACCTATATAGCAAATTACATTTAATACTGTACTAAATGAAGAGTCAGTGATCAACTCCCTAAATGTCAATGGAATTTGTCAATCCATGTCTATGGGATTTTCCTTTTTGTTTCAACCAAAACTTTGGCAGGATATGTAGTAAGCCTCTAAATTAGGAATTTCTAGTGATATAACCATAACAGCATTTCCCGCATCTGGAGACTAATTGTCCTGTAACTGAACAGAGAGGCACTTACTCCAGGAATTCTGTGATGTACTTTCGACTGCATTTAGACCAGGACCATGGGCTTGTGTCATAGTTCAAGGTTGGGGCCATGACATGATACTGATGCTTCATTCCAGCTTCTCGGCACTTTGGGTTGTCATCATGAGGCATGTTGAAGCTAAAACATACACACAAACATGAACCCACACACACACACACAAACAGTCATTAGGAAAGAATATAGTGCTAAACAGATTTGGATTGGCAGAAGGGATCTTGGGATTGGCAGAAAGGACAAATGTCAGTGTTTTTTCAGGTCTACATCTTAAATGGTTGCCCCCCTTAATTTTAACTAGAAACTTAAAGCAGCATCAATAAAATTGGATTCACTTGTTTCTTTACTACAGCACAGTACTGCAGGAGGAACTATACACTTGTTCGTGGGTTATAGAAATATTCCACCATGTCTTCATGCTCAGAGAGTGCCAAGCCTGACACACAAAATTCATGGAAAATTGACTTCTTTTACACCATGAAGTCAGAAAATATGGATAAAACAAGACATTTAAAAGACTGAAAGTACATTTTCTTGGGATTACATGGAAGGGTACCAGGGGAGAGAGTTCAAAGTGATCTCATTTTAACACACACACACACACACACACACACAGATTGTCAAATGTCACATACAGTAGTTTGAAATGGATAAATAGGCTCAATGAGTCTTTTTTTGAAGAAAAATCTAATTATGTTGTTTTGATTCACCGGATGGACTGTGCTTGAAAGTGCCTTAGCAACGGCACAGATCCAACTGTAATGTTAACCACCCCCCCACCCCACACACACACACACACACACACACACACACACACTCTCACATACACACACACTTACACGTGACAAGGTTGACACTGGACAGATTATGCACAGCTGTGTTGTGTTTACTGAGATACAAAATATTCCAGCTGTGAGTTAATACATACACACACGCACTAATATGGACATATACACACACAAACACAATGATGTCCAATTCACATAAATGCATTCTATGAAGTCCCCATTTTAAAACAGTGCAGCAGGAATCTCCACAGCCATAGTGTGTAACTGTCACCCCATCAACTCATTCAATGCCACGTGACTCCACTTCTTTCTTGTGTGACTGCAAAGGTCACATGTAGGCAGGAAACGATCTGGCAGTAAAGTGAAGGAGAAAAGCTGTTCAAGCAGAGGCCAGCTGGTGCGCTGCAGTAGCCCCAAACGGCTCCTCAAGGTGCCAAGACGTCTTAGGAAAGACCTGAATAATTTCATGCTTTCACTTATAGCTATGAAATTACATGTTATTAACACCTGTGCATTTCACTCAATGTCATTAAAACCTTACCAAGTACATCCAGCTACCTGCTGACCTACAGGACATTTAGAGAATCTTGTGTTGCCAAAACAGGTCCCAAATCATTTGGACTTGAAACTACGAAGTGAGACTAATACTCCGTAGGACTATATTTAGACTTGTCAAAGATGGACAGACACATCATATTAAGTAACTGATAAAACACGTTTGCACTTTGAGTATTCCAAAGGAAAATATGCAAATCGGACTAATTTTTACAGTGCTGGCACTAGTAATGGCACTGCTTCAATCTACTCTTTGTTCTCTTGGAAACTTTTAATCCATTTCCAACTTGAGCAGGCCCAGTTGGCCACAGCTGACAGCGTGAGGGCCTCTGGTGTTAGAGTTGATGCAGGCCCACTTGAGCTAATGGAATTTGCTCCAGCTATCAACTCTGAGGGGGAGGAGAATTTCTGCGATTCTTACACAGAGTCTGACACTAGACTCATTCACTAACTGCAAATGAGGGTACTGCAGTGAATTATGCATAACATCTTTTGAGTGATTGAGTCATATGTTATGAGTCGGTCATCTGTCCACAATAGCTTTATTCATAAGCTCACCACCATACATTTACACACGTGGTGACAGTGGCATGTTGTGAAAACAGACACAAATGGAGGCCAATGTCATCACAACAGAAGACTTACACGGTAATTATGTGGTATAGAATGACGATTATACCAAAATGTGGGGTACTCTCATATTCTTAATAGCTAGCACCACTGAGACATGTCAGTTTCAGAACCTCTAAGGACAGATCTGTAGCATGCTAGTCTAACAGCTTTGCTGCAGAGTTCTTTCATATGCTATTTATATGTATATTTCATATGCAGGTTGTAGTACACATCAAACAATGGCGAGGACTTCTAAACAACAATAAAGTTGTATTCAACATGAAGACTGAAGAATGTGGGGTTGACACCCCACTCCCAGGATGGAGACTTACTCATGCACACGGGCTGTAACCTGCTGGGTACAGAGCCTGGATTAAGCCTGGCCTGCTATTAAACATGGAGTGGCTTTATTATGCTTTGCACCTGTGAGCTCCTTGGAAAGGGGGGCAGATAAGAGCGCTTTTGTGTGATGCATGGGGGCACTTTCGGGCAGGCAGACCCCTCCAGGGGCCGAAACTTACACATGGCCCAACTCATGAGCAATGGTGAAGGATGAGCTCAGACCGTTCTCCTCACTGATAGAGCAGCTACGGTATGGATCACACATTGTGCCCAACTCCGCCAGGCCTATACCGAGAACACACACACAGATTAGCAGAGTTAAGATCAATAAAAATTTAAATATATTGTGAAAGCACTGCAGTGACTTAGGACAAAGACAAAAATCCACATCACTTTCATTTATATTCCTTTCATCTTTACTTTAATCAAGTTTTAAATTTGCAAACTCAGGAAACATGATGCAGTGTATTTCCATCTTTGGGCACAACATCTGACCCTGACTCTCACACCTGCCGTTACAAAGAAAGGCCCATTATGGGTCACTAAGTACACTTTAATTTAATAATCACTGTGTACTGAGGCTTATTCTCAGATCTCCTGTTAGGCAGTGGCCCAAGGTGACCATCACACAGCTGACCACAGATCCATGTGACTAAAAGGCAGAAGCCAACCAAAATACTGGCAGCTCTGATAACTATCTACTTTCAGGTCACATGCAGTTAGGTGTCATTGGCATAACCACGGACACTGCTACTGCAGTAGGAAAAGTGAAGCAGAGTGGGACATTGTCACCAACAACCAGGAGTCTTGCAGGTTGATGACTGACAAGGCCATTAAATGAAGGTGATTCCAGCCAGCTGCTAAACCTCAGCTTTTAGCATAATGTGTCTATTATGCTAGGCGAAGCTTGTGTTGACCCTTTTACTGAAAGTGGACAAGGTCACAATCACAAAAGCTTTTAGACTCAAATGTGTTTACTTCATAAAGCCTGGGAATGGGAGAGTTTTTTCTTTGTCAAAATAATGATGTAATAAAACACATATGTAGAGAACCTGTCATATCAAGCCTTTTTTTCCCAAATGCCAATATACAATGTGCATTACTTAAAAAGTCTGCCTAAACTACATTACTAAACTACTACTGTGATTAGGTTTTGGTTTACACTGTAAGGTGTAAGAAATATGGCAGTTAGGTACATTTAGGTACTTAAAAATACAATTAGGTACATAAACATGCAGTTAGGTACCTAAAAAGTAGCACTCAAAGTAGATTATTAAAGTGGCCTAATCAAGTGTAAATCTAAAGTGTGATTAATATATAGTGATTTGCACTGTTCTACAGAGCTTTGCCTTTTTTGCTGATACATACACAAGCACATATGTGGTCTTGGTAGGAAACATGGGATCAGCCAGGGACCGTGCAGTACCCAGGGTTATGACCTTCCTCCTGAGCCCTTCAGTAACAAGTCTAATATGCTGCAGTAGAGAAAACCTTGCCAGATAGCCTCAGCTACAATTTGCCCTACATTACGTAGCATTCAAAGCAGAGTCCCTGCACTATACGCTACTCACTGGCCCAAAAGGATTTTATTTAGGAGAAGAAAAGAGTAGAGAAAAATTCTCCAGGTGGACTGACTTTGCAGAGGGTCATGTCAATTTAGATGTGTGAGGAACACACTCCTGAAACCTCTGCTGGGTGTCATGAAATCCAGAGAGGGGGTGGGACTAGATCTAGTAGGCCGCTGAAGACCACAGCACATACATCTCAACTACCTCAGAGGAGAAGTGTGCTAGTGTGGCCCAGCTGACCCTACGCAAGCATTCTTACACCTGTCCATATTTTTTTTCTATACTGACCATTAAGAATGCTGATCAGTTTTGAACCTAATATTTACAGATTTGTGGACAAGCCATGGTTGATCCTAGATCAGACACTGGATAATTATGGGAGCATCTGGAGAAGCCTTTACCTAAGGTGTCACACTTGTCCTTTGCTCTACAGATATCCTCCCTGTATGAAAACACAAACAGACCAAAGGCAAAGTTTTGTGCATTACTCATAAATGAGACACAGTGAAAAGAATTTTGTGGCAAACAATGAAACACACTTCAACTCAGTGTTGGGTTACCACTTAATTCAGCTGCAATTTCACACTGTATTATAGTAGGGTACAATAGGCAGAAACTTGGAAACTGAATATTACATTATACTACATGTTATGAAAGACCATGCGACCACAGTTATAGTAATTTGGCTTTCAGACAAATGCAGAAATTATTTACTATACTTTTAAATTTGTTGTTGTTTTAAATTGCACAACCCAAATCTCTAAAATGAATGATAAGCATCAAATACCTCAGAGGTTAAAGATGGAAGTTGTACAATAAAAGACGATACAAGTACCTGGTGATGAGCAGTGCAGTGTCGTGATGGGAGGGATGACTGTCATCCAAAACATTCTGACTGTGCTGCCACACACAAAAGTTGTGCAGTGTCGTAGCAGCATAGAAGTTCACATTTGGCCCTTCCTGAGACACATATAGAGCTTTTAACTGAGTCCCTCGTTCTACAAGCTTACAGTTATTTGAAAACTATATCGTAATAAATGCAACACAATGTGTAATTCAGAGAACGTTCGCATTGGAGGAAACCATGAATATTTGAGAAGGTCAGACTGATTCAACTCATTAACATGTCCTCAGGGTAAGGTGGTTTAGATGCCTGTCCTTCATCGAAAGCTGCTGAAATGTATCAGGTGGTATATACCTGTTCATTGTGAATAATGATCAATTTGACAATCATGATATTGATGAAATTCCCCACACTTGGGTCTTTGTAGACTGCAGCCACCTGGAATGAGAGGCACACAGAAAACAGAAAGGCAAACCAATGTTCAACATGTTTATCAACAAACTGCAGGTCAGTAGTCAGAAGCCACATAACTTAGCCTGACATATTTAGAACACTTCAAAAAGGCCTAAAATTGTTGGTGTGGTTCCAGACCCACAGACTGTTTTCAGACACATCACTATGACTAAACATGGTCAGTATCAAGGTATTACGATATACCAGGGTATTTACAAATCCTGAAGGTATTTTCAGTACCGTCAAAAATACAGATGCTCATTTGTCTATTAAATCGATAAATAAATGCAACAATATTAATGGGAAAAAAATCTAAAATGAAATTAATTTATTAAAACAGAGAGCTATATGTCATTGCAGTAGTAGCTCAGTGGTTAATGTACTTGACTTGTATTTAGAAGGTTACCAGTTCAAGCCCCACTGCTGCTAAGTTGCTGCTGTTGAGCCCCTGAACAAGGCCCTTAACCCTCAATTGTTCAAGTTGTAATTGTAAATTGCTTTGGATAAAAGTGTCAGGTAAATGTAAGTTCCATGAACAATGTGTCTGGTGCTTAATTGTGATGGCTGGCAATGTTGGGTTTAGCTTGATTTATTTTATGTTGTGTTTTAGCAAGCAAATAAGTAACATTAAAAAAAAAATCCTCAAAAGAAAATGAATGAACATTTTCAGGTTGTTGAAAACAGAAAGTGATCTACTCTAAGAAGTGAAGATGTAAATGTAAATGAAGATTCTGCAGACATCTGTACAAGCAACAAGTCCGCCAACTTCAGTGCTAACGTTAGTGCTAGCATTAACGTCACAACAGAAGCTAGCAAGCAACTACATATCCGTGATCCTCCTGCAGAATAGGTACTTTAATTTTATTGTCACATTTTTTTATTGCAACAACTGGGTTTGCTCTTGTGTGTTGATTATTGCTGTTACTATCTTAATGCGTAACTGTTCTTATGATGATGCTAAATGATGGAGTCTGTGGAAACTTTGCCAACGTTTACATTTTTACTGCATGTTTCTCTGAACTACATTTAATATAGTTTAATATCATAATATAATATATTGTAGCCTATTATTTAGCTGGTAGTTGTTGTTTTTTAGACCTGTTGGCTGGTCTTTGAAATGCATGTAGTAGGATATAGTTTTATAGTGGTGTCATAATTGAATGGAGATCTCTCTTGCTCGCTTGGTCTCTGAGTAGTTGTATGTGTATGCATTAAAGAGATTAGACATTAAATGTAACCTGCAAGCGGGTAGGCAGGTCTTGTGCATGCTATGAAATATAATCATAGTCTTCCATGGCAGTATCATTGTATATTACAGCAAGGTATGCTGAATCTATGACCTATGGAGGAAGTCTTCTAACACCAGCAGCTCAGCCTTTAAGTTTCTTTTGTTGTTGTTAATATTTTTTCACAAATTACATCATATATCGTATGCCCAAGTGAAATGTCAGGAAGGTATGAAAAAAGATACCACCCACGTCTAACTATGACCTCAACAGGCCCCTAAAAGCCCCATCCATCACATACACCAGACTCCAGCCAACCCTGTCTGCCACCCCTGGGTTTCTCACTCAGCCTGGCCTTTTGGAGTTTATAATTACTGCGAGGGCCTGTCCTGTGTCAGAGTTAATGGAACATTCCTGGCTGTTTAAAATGTAAGCTACTGTGCTGTATTTCATTGACAAATTCATATTTAACGTATGTACTTAATTGTTCCAAGCAAAACAAATCCATCAATAGACACACTAAAATCCTGCAGATAAAGATATACTGATAGGGAGTTAGGACATGCGGACAACACCCACAAAGCATTTACTCCAAATGCAAATACACTGCATTCATGTGGAGTGTTACCATAACGCATCAGACTCAGAACATCCCTTTTATGAGCTTGTACTCAAAAAGACATTGAGAGCAAATGTGAAGCAATACATAGCCTATATTAGCCAACTCTTGTCAGAATAGATGATAGGCATATCACTTTTCAAGTCATATCATTAGCGATAAACGAAATATAAAGATGATAGAAATTTTTTTAATATAAAAAAAATAATAATTTTTTTAAAAGGCAACAAAAAAGTAATTTTGAAAAATATCTTACTTACTACTGACATGATTGTTAGAATGTAGTGCTCCAGGTTGCGTCCGTGGTGCCGTACCATCTTGGCGTCCGCCGTTACCATTAGCTCTACGAAGCGTGGGTAGGACAGGAAGCGTTTCCTACGAGCGCCGCTCGGCCCGTCTGACCGGCGCGTCGCTGAGGGTCGTTCATCCACACTTTCCCAAACTGATTCCAACTCTCCCAGGAGCCTTCCATTGCTATGAAAATGGCCATGGTTTATCGCATAATCTGTGGAAAAAAGATAATAACGCTATATTTAAAAATGTTAAGATGTAGTCTAATAAATTTGACAAAATAAACTCCACATATATACCAATCACTAACTCTTATTATATTCGTGAATATTATTTTTTATGAAATATTAAGAGACATAAAAAAGTTCTCATTATTGACCTGGTACTTTATTAGGCAACGCCATGTCGTTTTCCCGTCATTCCAGCACATCGCATGTTACATTGACAACGATTAGTCTAATTTAACTTAAAAGATATCTTGTAGAAAATGGAAAAACAATTTAAGATTCAGTTACATTATAACGTCCTGAAAGTTTTGACCCATCTTAACGTAACAAATGTGTTTTTGCCGGACCACCTGGTGGGCTTGTCTACAAGTGGCGTTTTCACTCACTGATGGACTTTCTGCGAAACGTAGCAATACCAATCTAGTCACAGTTTAATAAAGCTAATGAGCTAACAAGTAGAAAGTGATACCAGGAATCATTTGTTAAATATTCATGCATGTTTTCGCAAACTAGCCAATACCGATCCTTTCATTGAGCCGCATAGCCATGAGGCATTGACAATTAACACTTATTATTACCTGTGGTTATAGTTAACAATGGCAAAGTACAAGATGGATTAATAATTTCACACACTACGCAGCAGAGTAAGTAAAATAAGTAGGGAAATGGGGCATTTTTTCTTTAAAGGTGCCATACAGAGATTTATTTAATTTCCCTGCCTGTGTTGTATTCAGATAAATAGCCTTTGCTGTCATATAAATCTTCAGTATAAGATGTATCTTTGTTAATTCCTTTGTCAGGAAAATGTTTGAACAAGACAAAGGAACTAGTTCAGTTGCATAGATATAACTATCTATAACTAACCCGCTCCTTCGAGCTAATGTTAGCTTTTTCACCAGTGAAGTGGAAACGATCAGTCATTCTGTTAAAATTGGTTCTGCTTGAGAGCTGAAATATGCAGGCTCAAACATATATGGATGAATGCATAAACGCTACATGGTTCACGTCTCAGTTTGACATACTGATTGTCTGAGCCACTGTAAACCAGCCAATCAGGGCAGAACTAATAAATTATTAATGAGCCTACCAAAAACTGAAAACAGCTTGTTTCATTCTAGGGCCAAATTATGCGGTTGTAAATGGACATATAAAACCTACCAAAGTCGCATACCTTTTATATAGACATCAGAGAACTATTTTTAAAACACTGAATAAATGTATTCTAGGGCCACTTTAAGATGTAGAGGATCACTCAATTTTGTGTGCTTTATAGAGTTCCAAGCATTTCAGATGTTGTACTGATCACAACTGTATGAAAGATGCTGTGAAATAAACAGTAGGGCTGTAAAACTAGGCCTGCCTACTCATCTTGCTTATTTCTTATGTGTTTTGCAAAAAAAATAAGCATGCACATCTAGTGTTGTCATCTTAGCAATTCAATGACTTTTCAGACCCCTTTAGTGACTTTTTTTCTCCAAAAAAGCACCTAGAGAGTAATGCAGCAGCTTTCTGGACAAACCTTTGCTACTTTCCATAGAAGAGTTTCGCACCTCTTCCTGCATCTGCTCTGTTCAGTGAGCAGCAGAGAGGCGCAGCAGCATATTCATGCATGGAATAGATGTAAATTAGCTGCACATCTGCAAACAGTTTTGGCAAGAACCAATCACTAATCAGCATTGTTTGCGTGTCCTTTGTTTTAATTTAAACAGATCATTCTGACTGTTAAAAAGGGAACATCTTTCTTGTGGTTTGTTACCCAGACGGAGGCTGTACCCTTTATTGAGAGGAAAAAATAAGTAATAAATGTAATATATTTACATTTTACATGTAAATATAGCCTCAATAATAGCACAAACCTTAAAGTCATTGTCTTTAAATTATGTTTGAATTTTAGTAGTGCAGAGCAGCACGGTGGAAATAGCTTAGAAGTGACTGCTAGTTAACATGAAGTGTTAATGAGCTCGTACCCACTGTTTGACAGCAGACAGAAAATATGTAAATAAGAACAGCTTTACTGGGAATTTGATTGCATTAAAATGCTGTATATGTGAGCACAGAGAGTAGGAGAGAAGCAACCAGATATAAAGGGCTACCATCACATGACACCAGGCAGAATGCAAATATAATGTGATGACGTCACAAATATGCTAAATCATATTTAGTGACATTGAGATACTCATCATCTAGCTACATTTACATTCAAACAGGTCTTAGCTCATTTCCGTTTAAAAGTTCCAATGAAAGTTGGCAACACTTCACATTTCAAACAGTCAAAATAACCACTATGACCATTCGAGTAGGTTGTGGAATCCTGCTTATAGTATTAACAAGGAACTGTAGTCTTGAGTGGAGCTTTAGGCAATCACAGCTAATTGCTGTTGTTCAGTTCACATTACACCATTTCACCAGACACAGTAATGTCAAGATTTTACTCATGTTGTCCTCACGTTTTGACTCATTGGGGGGGGGGGGGGGGCAATGAGGATAATACAGAATTCTTAAGAACTATTTCTGACTTCAGCATTATTATTAAGGAAACAAAGTGACTGGCAGTTCACAACACTGAGAATGTACAGAGCACACTTGCACACAGCCTCTGAAATCATTCTCCCACTTCTCTCTGCCCTCTTGCCAGCTGAGGAATGAGCCACACATGAAAAACAGTGCTCCCCGGATTCTTCAGCAGTGACAGCAAGAGAGACACAGAGAAGAGAGAGAGAGAGAGAGAGAGAGAGAGAGAGAGAGAGAGAGAGAGAGAGAGAGAAAGAGAGAGAGAGAGAGAGAAACTAGCCTGAAGACAAGCAGAAGGGACTGTCTAGTTTATCTAGTGTGAGCCTGCTCATGTCCTCTTGCTTTGTTTATAAGTTTCCACTTTGGGGATATATGAAGGCTATGCCCATGCCAGCATGATTCAATTGTTAAATGAACCCAACAAGTGCACCAAGCCTTCCTAAGATACATAAATTGCGATGAATGAATGATGAAAAGTGAACAATAACTCAAGCCAATATTTGGGTTTCTGTAAAAAAAAAAAAAAAATCTAAAATCTAAATTTACTTTATCTTTTTCCCTATTTTATGTTGCAAAAAGTGCAAGCAAATGGCATAACGTACCTAACTGAGCTTCAGAGGCAGCAGTTTCCAACAGTCAGAGTGATAGCAAGCTTTCTTTTTCACATTTTGCTGCAGAATCACAGAGCTAACTCTAGCAGAGATTAGGGAATATGTGTGTTTAAACTAGCTAAAAGTGGAAGCAAATGACAAAAGCTTTACCATAACCATATGCCTTTGTGTTCTGGACTTTCTCTACAAGTTGATAATGAAACAAACAGCTCACACATGTTTTCACTACATAGCATTTTGATATATGGACACACATGGTGTTACGTCAGAACGGGAATGTTATACTTTGGCAATGAGCTACACCTGTGAGCAGACAGTTGGAATCTGAGGCTCGCAGTCAGTTCACCTATATGAAAAAATGAAGGTATACTAAATACTGTGGTTTGATGAAACTATCCCAAAGTGATCCAGATATCTTGGTCATGAAGAAATGTAAGATAATGCATTCAGTATAATAGATTAATGAATCAATTTTATGAATGGTCAATTCAGCAAGGTGTAGTCATAGAAATCAGCAGTTAGTAGTCCTCGCCATGGATAATGTAAACATTGTAATGACTTCCTGCTTTACGACAGGGTGCCTCTTTTCTAAACCATGCTTACTATATTTTTACAAAATTTGTCAAAAAGAAACATGTCAACCCCACAGAGAGTGCTACTCTTTGAAGCTATGAAGATGGAATAGTTGGTGTTTTGCTGTTTTCATATTGCATATATTATGTTTAGCCAAATGTTTCACTTGGATCTCTTGGAAACATTGGAAGCTTTGAAAGCTTTGAAAATGCAGCCAAAAAGAATGAAAAGAAAGAACACAAAAGGGGGAGGAAAAGTATTGGACTGAAGCCCACGGTCACCAGAGCAGAGACTTGGCACTGACACTCGAAGTTCCATCCAGTCATAATTGGAACTATGAAACCTCAAACAGTGCCTGGCCCTCTACTCACCCTCTCAGCGACTACCTAGACACGAATAGCCACCTCCCTGTTTAGAGAACTGTAATTGAAAAAGTGGTACTGAGTCAAGCCAAAATCCCCTCATAATGCAAATGGAATCTTTTCAATGTGTGGACAAGAACATTTCTGTGAAACAGAGTTGTAATACCATAGAAGTTTGCAAATGCACTAATGACTGCAGGAACTGCTTTTCGGGTAGCTTACAGAAAAAATACCTCATCCTGCTACAACTTTCATGTTTCCAAAACAAACCTGTAACATTCAAAATACACTGAAGTGCCAGAAAAACTGATACAGATGAGCCTATGCAAAATACATAGCAATGCAACCTATGCATGTCATTGGTTGCATCTACCAGTGCATATATAAAACGATAGACATCTGTGGAAGCTTCTAGAGCTGTTTTGCTGTGAGAATGGCAAGTTATCATGATTTAAGCGATTTTCAACACGATTTAATGGGTCATATAATTTCAAAGATAGAAGCAAAGTTTGGATTTTTATGTTTAACCATTTCAAGGGTGTACCATGACTACAAGACTACAAAACCTCAACCTTACAACAGCTGTGTGGTCATAAAGAGACTAGGTGAATGTGACCAGCATCGGCTGGCAAGAATCATTTCACATGATAGGCGTGCAACACTGCCTCAAGTAACAGCGGAATTCAATGCTAGGGCCTCAACTAACATCAGCATGAGAACTTTGCAACGTTCCCTCCAAGATATGGGTTTTAGGAGCCGACACCCAACTCAAGCACCCCTGAAAACAGAGCTATGTGCCTCGCCTGAGCTCGGCTGGTGCGTTTACAAACGCCTCTGAGAGGTGAACATTATGTGTACCTCCTTTATGACGAGCTAAACCCATTCATGTCCTGCATTCACTCTGATGGGTTTTGGCCTTTTTCTACAGGACAATGCATGTCTAGAAATGCCACAGTGTGGTTAAGAGGAACACTCATCTGAATTTGGGGTGCTATGCAACACACTATGGAACACAGACATCCTACACCTTGGAATACAACAGAATTGTGGACTGTTCTTCAGGAAGTATGGTGATGTATGGTGCTCATTATCTACAGAATATTTCCATAGGCTTGTGGAGTCTATGCCCCATTGTATTTCTACAGTCCTATGCTCCCGTGGGACACCTAACAAATATTAGACTTGTGTACCAGTTTTTCTGGCACTTCAGTGTAAAACAAGAATTTAATAATATGTGGGACACAATGAATAATTTTAAACTTTATGCCATTCATTCAATAATTGACCCAACCAAAAGAATGAGCTGAAAACAACAAGACTAAGTAGAAGAGGAAATTTCAAGGACCTGTAGAAAGTCTGTACAGCCATTTGTGAAACTGGTTATTTACAAAAATATGAGATTACACAGCTCTCCTATAACCTATAAACATTCACTTTAAATAACATACAGCAAGCTCTAAAATAATAGGCTAACAGGTTAATGGTGGCAGAACCCTGACTGATGCAAACTGTGACCAAAAAACCTTGAAACCTGTATACAGTGCTGATATAAACAAAGAAAAAAAACTCTTCAGTTAACCCACTTTGATGTGAAGCACCAACACAGAGTTAAGCAGGATAGTTCAGAAGGGGTTATGTACACAGGATACCTTCTGGACATAAGGTACTAGGATCAGGGGTAATATTAGGATTATACGATCAATAAATGATAATCTCAGGTATAATATGGAATCGTATGATATGAGAAGAAATGTACAAACACACTGTAAAATCTAATTCTCTGACTGGTCAATAAGAAGTTTGCTTTATTAACATTTTCCACCATTCTCAGTGATCTCCCCAAAAAAGCACACATATACCTCAGTATTCTTGGTTATGGTTAACCATGGGACCTGGGCATGAGAATCAAATATTTCACGAACTTGTTTCTACTTGGATCAGTCAACAATATGATTTTCCCACTAAGCTAATTTTACAGTAAGGAGATAACACTAAAAGGGCCCTCTGGTACCAATTACACTTACAGGGAGCTTCAAATCAGACTCAGGTCATCATGGAACCTATAAAATTTTACAAGTAGTCAGACTGACAAAACTAAAGACTGAGAAGAAAAAGCTTCCCACTTCCAATTAGGTACAATCCGTCACTAGACCGAGAATAACAGTGAAGAGGAATTGTAGCTAGGAAGATGTAATGCATTTTGGCCTGAAAGGGGGAGAAACATATAGACAGCACAGCAGACAGCAACACACAAACACACACAGACATGCATTTATTACTACCCAGATGTATTTTGCAGCCGGTAGAAGGAGGAAGTACCAGGCCTCATTGGAGGCATGCTTTCCTATTTGCAGTGTGTAAATCATTGATCACTTGATGCTTTAATTTATTATGTCATTGTCACGGTTCCTCCTTCTAGCGTCGCCATCTCTATATGGTGACAACTTGCACGTATGTTTTGGTTTTGGTTTTGTTTCAGATTCCATCTTTTATTGTTTCGGGTGTTTCTCATTGTCATGTCATTGCCTTGTGTATTTAAATCCTTAAACTCTTTAAATTGCTTTGGCTACTTGTTCTATGCACTGGATGTTCCTGTGGGCATTAGAAAGGACAAGGAAGCTACAGCACATATGAAACACTGAAATGCTGAACGAAGCCTAAAGATAAAGAAAACGCGTTGGAAGTAAAAACATATAGACACTTTCACCATACAAAATTGCACAGGTCATCATAAAATAGTTATGTTACAGCTAACTCCACAAATAATGGTAAAATAGCTATTTCTTTTTAATTTTGTGAGGAATATGAGCACTGTCATGTAAAAAATAGAGGATATATTGGAATAGTAAGACTGATGTCAGGGCACCTTTTTAAAATCATCTTTCATTACAGCAAAGTGACCTTAAAAAATTATGATGTCACCCACCACAACTTTTGAACTTTCACTTTCTCTAATTGTGTACAGCCAAGCTGTTTTTGTTCAGTTTCCTTCATGGAAGCAGAATTCTATTATATCTTTAGACACACATTTCACCTGTCAGCACCTGTCAGGTATGAGCACATAGGCCATGGCTGTGACAACACTGTAATTTCTGTCAGTCCTGAATGCCCAGCCAGTGGACTCAGATACGTGGGTAGCAGAAAATAGACCTGGAATTCGTCGCAGGAATGTGGAACTTCAGCCACCACATCCTGGTGAGATTACTAAGGTCTACCTCTTTGTTAACATGGCTGTATAAGAAGAGCTGTCTGACCATGTCATGGCCAGAGCAAGACAGGAGGGGAGAAAACCTACTGCAGAGTCTAATGTGCATTCATTAAGATGTGCATTCATTAAGTCATTCCTTTTTGGAAAAAGCACCTTGCTCTCAAATCGTTTAACCAAATCAGGACATTGCTTAGTGTTCTGCAAACAAAGATCTCAGTGCCATCCTGTATCATGATCACCATGAGGACAGGAGAGCACACATACAGATAAGCTCATGCTATAGACTCGACAGTTCTGCCCCAATGTCTGGATTTGGAATGTGTTCCTTGTACAATTGGATCACACAATGTTCGATTAACACAATGAAAGCCTAATTTGGGGGAACATATAGAACATTTTTTATTGATTTATGTACTATAAATTATATGATTGTAAAATACATTTTCTCTCTGATCAGTATAATATTAGGGCTTAGGCTAATGGAATGGAAGACCAGCAATGAAGCACCTCCCCCACCTGCTGAGTGGACTAACAACCCTGCCCCCTCAGCAAAGTGCCTTTGGCCCGCACAGTCACAGCCTCTCATTCAGGCCAATGGGTGACCCCAAAACAAAAGGCGAGGATGAGGTCATAATCAAATGAGTGTTCCTATTCTCTCACTTGAAAAGGTTCAGAAACAGGCTGACTCAGTCTAGTGACTAGAAAATATAGAAGGGCATATTTACATGGAAACTACCCCACTAAAGACAACTAACTCTCCAAGCACTCCTAGCCAAGCATTTTCCTTAGAGAGGCAAATAAATGTGAACCAGGGTGAGTAAGAGCTGAGGTCAGAGCCAGCTCTTTTGTAGTTGCCACTTTGGACTGAGACTGGATGTCTGGGTTTTGTTAGCCTCACATTTTAAAGATAATCTGCCATCTAATAGGACACACCATTTGTGGTCCTACATGCATTTTTTCCATTCATCATATGTATTAAACAACATATATCAACACACACTCCTAATAAGTGCACCGAATTTTTCGTGAGCCCTTATTGCCGTATTCTACGCTTGTGTGTGAGGGCGAGCTAAACAGCTCATTAATCTCACATACATGCTGCTCTAGGCCCAAAGATATGCAGTGTAGTTTAAAGAATTCACCCCTATCCTTTGCTGCCTTCATGCCTCACATTATCTTCACCCTTCAGTGTAACAGAGAGATTAGCATTGCCAGAGGAGGCTGATAACCACCTGTATGCTTTATTAGTGCAACATGAAGAGAGCGGCTCAGAGAGGGATGGTCACATTTATAGAGGACACATTTAAAGGCAAAAAAAATCCTTCTCTCTTGAAGTTCACAAGAATAGTGTCAGTCAGTGCGTCAGCCAGATTTAGAGCTTGCAACACACTTAAAGCAGCATGTAAGTGCTTATGCATCCATAAGCAGTTTAGTTCATATAAGTAATACAAAACATGTCTATTACTTTATTGACCCTACCACCTGTGATCACACTTACAAAGTTTAACAAAGTCCTTTAATGACAGACATTATAGAAATTCTCACGGGCACATAAGGAGAAACTGAGGTATTTACTAGATCCCTATTTGGAAACAAGTCTCTCAGTACTACACTAAGGATAACATTATCTATAAGCAATGTCAGAGGTTCTGCTGACAAACAGCTGAAGATGGCAGAGCAAAATAGTGACACTATAGTGTATATCTTACACTACAGCTCTGCTAATATACCTGTGGAACATTTAAAATGTGGCCAGTGTAACATATATATATAAAAGACTATATCATGTACTATATATGGTAAACACATATTAAAGATATAATCAAACAAATGTACAGATATTTATATTATCACATTTCAAAAGCTTTGTGCTCTCTACAGTTTTGCATTCAAGATGTTCAATTGCAGTTAACTCAGTAAGAGCCTAAAATACTAATTTTGGAATTGAACAGAGCTCAACAGTAACAAAAGCCCCTGTAACTACTGAGTTCTTCTTTTAACCGTATATGATAACTGACTAGTGTGAATGCTATGTCATATAAAATATTTTGATAGGTAAAAGCCAGTGTTCAAGGTGAAGATAATATTTGATACCTGTTATATTTATTTTACTGACTGGACAAAAGACAAACTTCTTTATATGTCTTATTTATTGTTGTTGTTTTTGTTGCTGTTGTTGTTGTTTTCATTTAGTACATACGTATTAAAGCATGGTGTTATCCATTAAAGGACAAACCACAAAACTGAACACAAACACTAGCACACGAAGTTCTCACACCCACAGAGATCCTTGGAAATCTTGTAAGTTCTAACAAATGAGTACATTTGGCCTGTTGAGCATTGGCTGGCTCTCCCCTGAAATGCCCTCCACAAACAACTTCTCTCGCCATGTCTGCTTGTCCCCTCTTCTCTTCTGTTTCACATTCTCTCTGAAATCAATGAACAACTCTGATTTAAGACAAGACTGCTCTTTCAAGGGGGACATAAAGAACAGAGGGCATAGGCCATGAGATTATTGACCCTCACAAAGAACGCTTTTATCCAGCTCTGCAACCTGTAGAGCAGTGCTGAAGGGAGAATAATCTGCACGCTCCAGCCTACGGTGCCTATACCATTCACAGTGTAGACAGGCTGGACAGCCAAGAGGAAATTAATAAGTTACCTAAATGCTTAATTCCATTTGGAATACTGGTTATGGTTTACATTAGGCGCCTTTGTACTAAATGACAGCAATTAACAGCTTTGTGTGAACTGGAAAGATTTTTAATCAGAGGACAAGTTATTTCTGTTTTGTTAGTAAAACAAATATCATTCAAAATGGAATTTTTGTACCTGCTGATAATCTTTATTCTTTCACACAATTTATTCAACATACTGGCACTTATTTTTAAAAAAAGAAACAAATTCTCTCAAATATTTATTTTCTGCCAGCTATACTCATTGGTGAGCAAATATTGAAAAAAAAAAAAAAAAAGCTTTTTTTAATGTTTTATGTACGAGGTCGCACTAAGAAATTTAGCCTCTGCTGTCTGGGCCTGGCAGGGTGGCGTGTGGCAAGTGGGCTCTCTGAGGCACGAGCTGAAGGTGCCAGGCTAAAATTGCTGGCACTGAAGTGCTGCCAAGTAGGAGGGGGTTATGGCAGGCATTCCGCTTCCAAAGACAGGAGCAGAACGCTTACAGGTGATCACGGCAATACAGCAAAATATGATGATCCTCAGTCTCACTCATTTGTGCTAGTACTGAATTATACTGATAAAGTCTAACCCTGGCAAAATGCCATACATGCAAATTGACAATCTCTATAACTCACATTTATGTACTTTATGTAATGTATGTATTTATGTATTTATGCATTTTTATATAGGACATCTTTAGATATCACCTTACTTATATTTCCTAAGCATGTCCTTCAGCTCAAGCATGTAGAGTCAGAACTCACATATTGAGGATGTGGTCTCTGCAGCAGAGACCTGAAATATTCTTCAAAGCAAGGATTTATCTCAGCATCTGCCAAGCATCTCATTTATCTGATAACGGCTGGATCCACCACCTAGGACACCTTCAACTGCAAGCGCTCTTCCCTTTTAATCCTGCTGGCATTGTATAGCTGCTGCTTTTGGATGCTGGCAGTAGGTCCTCTATCTTCTTATTACTGCAGCCACGAACTCCCTCCATGCAGTCAGAGGAGGAGAGGTGTAGCCTATCCTCTGAAGCTTTTACTAAAAGAAGAATTTGGAAAACTGAAAACTCTAAGCACCCACAAGTTTGGCATAAAGACATGCCATCAAAGATGAGCATGTGCGAGCACATGTGAAGGAAAACCCCGCCTTTTGGCTCTACTCAGAATGTTAGCGGTGACAATCCAGACTGTCTGTGCCACACACAGACTGCTGCGAAGGACATGAAGCATATTAAGGAGGTATCAGCCTAACCCTCAGGGTCATTCAAACACTCTCCATTCCAGCACAGACAATGGTCATGGCCAGGATACAATGCCTGAGTTGAGACAACAAGCAAATCAAACAGCCCACACATACAAGATTTATAAGAGGGGACATAAAGGCCGCCCACGAGGAGGACCGTCAGTGGGCCTTCAGGAACTCAACTTTGCAGGGTCACTTTTCTGAAGGGGCCTCTCAACATACAAAAGGCCTGAGCCATAAAGATTCTAATTAAATGGGAGGCTTTGGTGGGCTAGTTACTGTAGGAAGGCTGCTGTTTCTCCAGGGCTGTTGTACATCATAGCTTTTCCAAAAAAAAAAAAAAAAACAAGGCTGCACAGTTCACAGCTTTATGAATCTCATTTGCTTTCATTAAATGAAGGATTTAAATAATTTAATCCATACCAAAGACTTTAATTCCCTTACTAACACCAGTACCAGAGCGTACACCTATATGTACTGTTCAGTTTGTTCAATTGTTGCTGAGCAGGCAAAATGTAAAAAGTTTTGAACGACAACTTTGAAAAGTTTAATCTGAGTTGGGAATTAATCAGCATAACTATAACTATCAAGGGCAAGAGAACAAAAAACAAGAATGTGTCATTTTTAATGTGCTTTACAGCTTTAGTTTAATCACTGTAATATACAGTCATAATAAAGCTAATAAACATACTCTGCTTTCATTTCCTACAGAACCCTTAGAAAACAGTCCATTACCTGAGGAGCCGCAGGGCTCGGACCCGTCTCTGACTGGTCTCTTTATTCTCTCATGTTTGTAGACCAGATGGGGTTTGTTGTGCTCTTCCTCATCCTCATCTCCATCAGCTCTCATCAATGGCTCTAAGAAGTACTCCCCAGTATGGGTCGTAAATGTACCGATCTGCAAGGTCAAAGTAAAAAAAGAAAAAAATTAGAGATCAGTAACCAAACTATAAAATCATTCCATAAGGTGGAGAGTGAGGTATCAGAGTACAATTTTAAGACTATTTACTATGATCTATTTCTATTGCATAGAAAGATTACCTAAGATAAATGCTTGGCAAAAAAAAGTATGATAAACATGACAGCCATTCTTCAAGCACATTTACCACTGAAGATAAGACTGATGAAAGGAAGTGGAAGCCTTGGTTTGTTCAGATAAACAGCAATAATATGACAGAGAGTGACTGAATTGTGCTTTTTCTATTGATGACAATGTATGGACATCCCTGTGTGAATCCATTTGTGTGCGTGCATCTGTGTGTGTGTGTGTGTGTGTGTGTGTGTGTGTGTGTGTGTGTGTGTGTGTGTGTGTGTGTGTGTGTGTGTATGTGAGTGAGAGAGAGAGACAGAGAGAGAGAGAGAGAAAGAGAGAAACAGACCAGTGTAAGCATGCTTCCTGTAAAACCACCTGTTGTGAAACAGCAGTTCTTATAATAAGGTTTCCCTGTGGCCTACAGACAGAAGCATATCAGCACACAAACTGTCCTCAATAAAATTGACAGATGTTTTGTAGAATCATAATATAAGGGCTCTTTTGGTGTGAAACATATAAAAAATATTTCAAAGCTGAAAGTCGTCTGAAGATTACAATCTCTTTGTCAATTCTAGATTGCATCACAGGTATGGTATTCTCTTCTGCACACACATCTCTTACACACGTTTGACATGACTTGTACTTCATTGTTCAAACTTTTCTTTGCCAACCATGCAGACTGCTATGTACTTGTAAAAGGGTAGTCTCCACACCCTGATGGTGAGCTTTTGATTTCTAAAAGCAAGATTATGCAGCCACATGCTATCGATCAATCAATCAATCAGTTAATCAGTTAATTAAATTGTAGATTCATACGCAACATTAATATCAGTTGGATTTACATTAGTGAATGCTCACAGCTGTATCTGGTTCCAAAGGTGCCTGAGTTGAGAGTGGCTGGGTGGAGATGTTCATCTCCTGCTTTGGAAAAGTGAAATCATGGCAGAACATGCCTGTCATCAAAAGACTGTTTCAGCTGAATGGGTGCTCACTTAGTATTAGCACCATGATGTTTGTGTGGTAATTTCATATGCTCACTTCAACAGGATGTTGCTGGTTTGAGCATGAACTCTTTGAGGATATTTCCATTCAGAGCAAAGAGGGGGAATTCTGACGGGAACACGTCCGGACGCAGCCTTAAGGGTGGAAAAATGACATAACTCGGCCTGTGCATGCACTATAAAAACAAGTCCACTCTGACAGACAATACTTCTACAAAATCACTGGCACACACACACACACACACACACACACACACACAAAGAGGCTGAAGAAAAGAATAGCTTGAAATGTATGTTTACAAGCACACCACTGTACATTTTTTATGTTGGACTATCAAATGGAAGGTTGTGGGTTTGAATCCTTGAGCAAGGCCCTTAACCCTCTTGGCTCCAGGGGTACCGAACAATGGCTGACCCTGTGCACTGACCCCAGTTTCCAAAGATAATCCCAAAGAAGCTGGGATATGTGAAAAAAATCAATTCATTGTACTGTACACAGTATATATGACATATAAAGGCATTCCATCTGGACTAGATCTTAAAATTATCACTGAATAACACCATTTATTTTCAACATTTATGTTATGGTCAGACATTAGAGAAAAGTCCATGAGAGTGGACAAATCCTACAAAGCGAATTTTATGTCAGCTAATGCAGCAACAGGGCTTCCTGCAGCACGTGACAGAGTTCATCAAGAGCCCTTCAGTGCAGTT
This sequence comes from Electrophorus electricus, assembly GCF_041902795.1. Classification (NCBI taxonomy): domain Eukaryota; kingdom Metazoa; phylum Chordata; class Actinopteri; order Gymnotiformes; family Gymnotidae; genus Electrophorus; species Electrophorus electricus. Next base: position 8,638,522 of record NC_137500.1, on the reverse strand, counting down.
TCAGAGAGGCTGTTACTAAATGGGGAGGAAGAGATGGCACGGTGTTATTGCTGGGCTTTATCATAGGCTCTAGTTACAATGTATTCACCTGCTGAATGGCTATGAGTATCTGTACACAAGGCCATCAGAAAACATCTTGTACTTGGGGTTATTAAGTCAAGGTGCAGACAGGTGCTGTCAGCTGGGGCTTGAATGAGGCTGCATTGCTGCTATCACCAGCTGCCATTCTCTGAGAGAACAGGACAGGTTCTACTCTGACATCTTGGTGCAGGGTGGGCAAGCAACAGAGGAAGGTGTGTAAATGCTTTAGGGCTGAGGAATGATGGTGTAGCACTGGCTCTCACCATCACTGCTCCTGGACATTGCTGAACAAAAAACACGAATGGGGAAAAAGCCATGCAAGCCCAGGGTAAAACATGCTAAAATGAGCTGACGTGCCAAAAGTTCAAACTAAACATTGGCTGATTGTTGTCAGTCTGATACAATGTTAATATGGGCCATCCACCAGAGAAGGTCCTCAGCTCGGTTTCTCCAATAGGGTTCTAGGCCTGAATTTTCTTGCGTTTTTTTACTTGTGACAGTGGATGTTGTTTCATGCAATAGATATTGTTATGAAAGAGGAGTATCTCAGAGCATACTTTACTTAGCATACATTGATATCAGCAAAGCCTGATTCTGTTCGCAAATGAGTGCTGAAATGAGAAGTTAAACATGGCCTCTCCACAATAGCCTATACTAACACATTTCTGCAAAGACTCTTAGACAAATACCATAGAGGAGAATGCCACATTGACTACACAAAGAATGGAACAGGAGTTGTTGATTAAGGCTATTTAAAGTGGAAGTGTAAATATCAGATTTCAGTAGGAAGGTCTCAACAATGCAGCACAATTATCGCTCCACAGTACTGAATCAAATGTGACTGCTACATATAAACTCCCCTCCACGAATCCATTTATTTCTCACATGATGCTTTGGAGACAGTGTGGGGATATTTTAATTCCTGTCCTGTACCTTTATTATTTTCTCTATATTTGAGTTGGCCAGAAGCAGTCAGAGCCTCTTCATTCGATCCAGAATGAGATTCCACTACAGCCTCACTGAAACTCATAATTGAACTGCAGCACCTGAGAATTACACTTCAATATTTAACAAAGCAGCCAAACAGTGAAAACATTCACTTCCAGTTAGAACTAACAGCAAACTGACAGACCATAAATACATTATACAGTTGTGTTATCTGAGAGATCATTGACAATGGTCATGTGCATCCGCTCTCAAAAAGCTGAATAATGCCTCCTGGGCTCATCTGAGTTAAACTGCTGGGGTCATTAGGATCCTCTGCACTGCTGAGAACTCTTTATAACCCTGCAGCCTGCAGCGATGTGAGATCACACACTGCTCCCATTTGCAAGCAGGAGGGATCGCCTCACTAAAATAACTCATTAACGAACAAGCGCATGCGAGTGGGCCATGGGCGTGTCCTGGAAGTGGCGACTCTAAGAACAGCTTAGCATAACCATCTCAAGGCCAGGTAGAGGCAAGTTACTGAGCAGCTTCAGCAGGGTTTAAATCCTAGTACTTAAGCAGCATAAAACTGTTCTGAATGTTAAAAGAAAAAACTGGATCACTGTGTGTAAAAAAGTCTAATTGCATGTAAAGGTTAGGTTAATAGTGTTTCTCAATCCTGGTCTAGGAATACCACCCAACTGTGTGTTTTAGTGTGTTTACTCCACTAGAACACCTGTTCAGGAGTCATGGTTGGCTTCAGAGTATGCTAGAACCTGGGAAAACACTGAAAATCAAAGTGTTTAATTTTTCCAGTACCAGGAAACCTATGAGAAAGAGAAATTATTTTTGATATACTGTTCATTGTTGCGGGGTAGTTATTGTATGACTGCAAAGCTTAAGAGACCCCATTTAATCATGCATTTCACCTGCTGCAGCGTGTATGCACAGGGATTTTCTGGGATAAATGAAAGAGTATCGATATCTAGTAGTCTTTGCGTGTTATCGGCTGTTCACTGAATTGTGCATGATATTGTCTATCCGTAAAGGCTCACGCAGTTGCCAGCTGGTACGCTTAGAAAGTACAGTAATGTGCTTTCTACTGCAGACTCCCAGTACCTGGGTATCTGTTTAGTCATATCACTATATCCTTTCGGTCTTGTGCTAAAGACCACAGAACTCGCACAGGGCAAATGAAACTGGCTCGAAGATATCAATGTAGACTGCATAGCCCAGCCAAACTTGGCATACATACCATCTGTCTGAAACGTGAGGACACTGTTCCGTTTTGTGATGTGATACGCGCACACACTTGTGCGCTACACACTCGCTAGACTTGATAGCGCTGCAGAGATGCCGGGCCGGTGAGCACATTCACATCAGTTTTAATTCACTCGAAATAGCTTGCTGTATATGAGAAGTAGGGAATAAGTTGTACTCACAAGTCCAGTGCACAGGCTGAAGACTGCGTGGTGTTCACTTTTGGCGTTAACGTGTCCTCGAAAAAAGCAGTGTCGCATATCATTAACGTCTTGGTGGGTGTCGTTTTCATGCCTCTTGTCCTCTCCCAAGTGTGTCACCGTATAGGACGGGGCGATAAATCCCGAATCAGCAGTTAGATTAAGATGGAAGCGTTGGCCGAACGCCTCGATTCTGTAGTGAGCTCGCATGGCCAATAAATCAGCATCCACACTTCTACGTCTCCTTCTATAGTGAAACTGGTCAGGAAACAACTCGCCAAAATCATTTAAACGGATTGGCGTTATAATTTCGTAAGATGACAACTGTTTGATGAAGGTCTCTGAAAAAGAAATCAGAACACAAACTGGGTTTCAAGGTCCTGAGTTTGCAACAGGCTAGTTGTAAGGGAAAGCCGGCTTTTATCACGTACTACTTCAGTAATGTGCATTTATTAATTGTAAATAACATGTTACAACATCCAGCATATCGTTTACTAAATGTAAATGCTATAAAACAACACTCGCATGAATCACATGCCTGCCAACCTTCTTATGCCGTTTTTTTGTTTTGTTTTGTTTTGTTTTTTTTGTTGTTGTTTTGTTTTGGTTTTTTTGCGCAAGTTGTGGCCGCGAAAATTAATGTTTTAATTACCTTGCTTTGGGTGCAATCGATACGTTAATGAGTTCCGGACGAGTGTGGAGATATGACACAATAATCCCAGCAGCCAGACTGCAAAATGCATGATTTTCTCCGCAAAGAAACCCCGGCTCTCTTCTCAAGCGGCTTTCCCCCCTCCTTCTCCCGGCTTGTCAGCAACAGGTCGTGGTATCCGCGGAGGCTCTTTGCAGCGCTAATGTTGCAAAGTGCACTGGCCTCATTGCATATAAAAACATACATCCACTTTACCCTGTGAACAACGACTATTTACAATACATTCTCGCAGACTTGGGGCATATGTGAGCTACAGCTAGGCAGAGGGATCAGTGCCAACTATTTTTTCTTTGGCCATCCATAGGACACCCCTCTAACTCAAAGCACTCACCAACTTCAGACGCAAGAAACGCCCCTGTGCCTCAGAACCAATAGCGAGCCTCGACCACCATCCCATACAGCGGGCTCTGCTCCTCGGCAATAGCCTAGTAGTGCACTGCTCAAACTTCTCTTAATCAATACTGGTCACAGTAGAGGCTTCCAACCACTGACTCATTTGTGGAACTGCGTATCATATAAGGTAACCATAAGCTTGTCGGTTATAAAGTAAAGATGGCTAATTAGTAGGCACACCTCCACATTTATTACATCACTATTCTACAACTTTTCGAAATTGTACTCAGCATATTGGTTACATCTGTAGTTCTTTTCGTTTTTATTGAATAATCTTTCATTGATCAATGTCATAGGAATTCTTCCAACTACTCCCCTAGAAGTCAAGCTATTTAATGTTTCTACTTTTAAACATATATCCAAAGGTTTTAGCTATTTGTAAATATACAATGTATTGCATTTGGTTCCCCCATTTTATATGCAGTTGATCAATAAAAAGTGCTAGTATTGTATTATTCTTACATGTAACATCCTCTGTCTTTGGTGTCTGCTCTCTTCAGGTGTATCGCAGCAAGAAGTCTATAAGGGAAGTACCATGAAAGAGAGGATATCAGCATACCCACAGGCCAAGAACAGTAAACAACCAACTATTTAATTATTGTGGATATATAAAAATAAATGACTATGGCTAAAGACAAAAATTCTAATTCCTAAATCTTACTGAAGTCTGAGATTTCTTTGCAAAAACCATCCTCAGTTTACAGATGGTGCCAACTGCTCATCTCCACCAAAATTACAAAGGCCAGATTACAGTGATTTAAAAGTATGTAGAAAAGTCTGCAAGAATCTGGGTTAACATAAATAGAAAAACAAAAAGAAAAACCTTTACCATTAAGATGGAATGGTGAAACATGATAGAAAACCAGAAATGTCAAATGCCAGTTTTGCCGATTGGCAAGGAAAGTAGTAAAAATATACTTCATAAAAATTACATTTAGTAATGCTTTTAGACTCAATAAGCAATACTTAACGATGCAGCAAGACAATGCTCCAAAATTCACAAACTGTAAAAGTGGTAAAGAGTGGAAATTGGTATCAGAGTTGTGCCAGCTATGGGAGCCTGAGACAAAACAATTGGCCGTGCTCTCAAGGAGGGAGGAGGGGCATACTGTCTCTCCCCTGTCAATTACAGAAACACTAGCCAACCATGGGCACCTGTGAGCTCATGCATCAGAAGGGAACGGATAGTGCCGTCCTCAGAGTGTGTTCCGCTGCCCCCCTGACGTTGCATGAACCGTAAGCTCAAGAAGATATGGCGACTGGTTACATGTGCCTCGAAGGAAGCATGTGACAGCCCTCGCCTTCCAGGGTTGGCTGCTGTCGTGTGATATATCTGATGGGTGGGAATTGGCTATGAATAAATAGGTAGAAACACAGGGGAAAAGTTGTGCTGACTTTGAGCTTAAGCATTTGCCTGTTTTGGATAGGGCTGCCAGCTAACTCAACTTTTGTTGGGACGTGCATGGTTTATAGATGAACGCAAATACCTATTTCCATTCAATTACTGTGACTTAGCTTCATCTTACTTTATTCTCTTCTACAGCTGGGATTCCTTCAGGCCACTGTTAGGTTATCCAGCATTTACGACTCATACAGAGCCACCCCCAGCCCCTCTGGCTCAATAAAGGAGCAAGGTGTCTACCGAGGCAGTAAATACTATTTAATTCCACACATGCGGAGGACTTCATTAAGGCGATGCTTTAGGAGAGGAAGACCTGCTTTGGGGGATTTTTGTCCCAGCCAGATGTTCTTAATGAGAATAACAGCTTTATTTTCATGAGCTGACATATACTCTATGTCTGGAAATGTTTATGGCAACTCTGATTGGGCTATATTAAAAAAATATAAAGACTACATACTATATGTATTGGAGGCAGAGTAGAATGCAATATACTTTCCTACAACCCTTGCAGGTATCTTTTTCTGGCTAGTGTTAAAAACATCTATTTTTTGTTTGTTTATTATCCTACACATAGAAGATTATCTAATGCAAATGTTAATTTGCATGACACAACAGAAGTTGCCTTAGCCCATCTTTAAAGGTCTTTATGTATCACTGTTTAGTGCTGTTCAGACTCTATGAGTTCCATATGTTGAGCTGCTCGATGTCATATGTAGGAATACCCTAACATTTCCCTGCTTTTGACCATTGACTTTGGCATGAACCTCAGCAGGTCCTGGGAAAGAGTGCTAAATCAATCAGTGGTCAGTGGTCATGTTTTTGTTATTTTTAGAAAAGTGTTTCATACTCCATATTCCATTCATTTTCTCCCAGCTTAGTCATAGTCACAGACTACGACACTGTCCTGCCGATGGAAATCCTTAGCAGTTTCTGCAGTTCATTAAATGAATCTCCTCTCAGCTTTTCTTTTATGACCTTTGGGTATTTTTGAAGTGAAAGAGCAGACCCAATCCATCTTCCCCTCCAAATGAGACTGTCCTTGAATCCTTGTGGACCTCTACCCAGAGACATCAGCTGCAACTCCTCCTATAGAGCATGATAACCTCATGGATTTAATGTTTATACACATCACACACATTAGCTACACATTGATTAATTTATATCTTAATGTTTTCTTTTCTATCAGTTTATCCATTTTATTTTTTAAAGCTCTCTGTCCGTGTGTGTGTGTGTTTCATGTGTGTTTTGTAGAGCGTATGGTTTGATGTTAGAGCTTATAATAACTCACGTTATAATAACTCACGTTGCCTTGCGACTTCTCTGATGCACATCTTATCTTAATTTGGGATTACAGGAGAGAAACGCACCTGTGTGTGACTCTGTTTCTCCTCTTCTCGAAAGCATTATGCAGTATCAGAGCTCTTCAAAACACCATACCCTTTCATATGACCACACCCTGCTGAAAGTCATATCTGGCCTCAGAGCTACAGCATACACCTTTAAATCAAAAGATTTAGGACTTGTGCAAAGTGCACATTACTATACAACTCTTATTGTTGTTTTCTTTTGATTTTTTTTACCTTGGGGTAAAAGTCAGTGACCTTTCTTTTCTCTCTTTCTCTCATTTGATCTTAATGTTGAATCAGAGCAAAATAAAATTATGGAAAATCAGACATAATTTAATTAGCTTTAGTATTCCTAGCTGGGGGAACAGTGCTCATTCCTAGCTGGAGGAACAGCAGCCAGATGTCCTGCGCACATAATAGGGGCCACCATAAGGAGGTGGTCAGTCCCACCATCCCGCCAGCTGAACCACCTTTATTCGGATGCCTCGTACTTCTCCCCAACAGGAGTTACCGGGTTTCGGCTAGTGGATGTCATCAGGATACATAGATTTGTGGGTAAAAGTCTGAGCGGCACCTTCACACTCAGTGTTGCACAGTCTTGCTGATCCTGTCTTTAGTTTTGATGTGACGCATGCACCCTGTCAACCACTGAAACATTTAACGTTCAGGGTTTATTCTTTGGATAATAAGTGGATTGGCAGTGTCAGAGCCAAACCTAGCTATAAAAATTAAACATTAATTACTGCAGGTAGGTGCAGATCTGCCATATGATAGTGTGAGAAAACAAAAAAGGGAACTCTTCAGACACTCCCCTAGGAAGAGGATGTGTGGTTCATGCAAATGTTGGACAAATAAGGTAACAAAGTAAGGGGAGCAAACTTAAGGAACTGAGTAATGAACACAGACCTTATATTAAAGCATTTTAATGATTATTTATTTGTTATTTTGAGGACTAAGAAACAGGATATTGAGCAACATATGGGGACAAAGGTTGTTCTTTTTGCTGCACATCCATTTTTCAAGGTCATATCTTGATTTATTAGTTTAAAACAGAACAGCTGATGGCTGAGATCAAGCAAGAGAGCGTCAAATGCTGAGTGTACAGTAAAAGCAAATCTCAATCAGTAGTTTATCTTAGCTGAGAAAGCACTGAAATCAATCACTCACAGTACACTTCAACCATCAGGCCTAAGATTGGATTGCTTCCCTCTATTATATTAATGGAATTGGATTTGGTCTTGAATCATATTATGGCTGGTTATTAATCATCTGGGAAAAAAAGCAGAGAGATTCGTAACAGGGAGCAAAAGCTTCAATTGGAGGTTGGTAATGGATGGCCTGAAGGCCTTGAAGTCAACGTTCTCCGGGGCGGAGGCTAGTGGCCGCTCCTCCTGCCATGCTCCTCTCCTCTCTGTATGTATCCTCTCTCAGATGCTCTGCTTCTCATGGCACATGCATAAGAGGCCACGTACCAAGCAACGTAAGACCTGTGGACTCTTGCTTGCCAGATTGAGGCCCTCTCTTCCACCCCCCCCCCCCCCATATCTCTCTGTAAGCTGCGAATTCCATGGACCCTGAAACATGGCAGTGTGCTGTCAGCTCTCTTCCTGCCCTTTGAGTGGAGCATTGTCAGGCTTAGCCCTGGAGACAGCTTTAGGAAGACTGTCAAAACAGCCCTCTCAGATTCTCACACCACTTGTATAGCCTCACTCAATGCACTGGTTAAAAAAAGGGAAAAACAGTGTGTGTGTGTGTGTGTGTGTGTGTGTGTGTGTGTGTGTGTGTGTGTGTGTGTGTGTGTGTGTGTGTGTGTGTGTGTGTGTGTGTGTGTGGATGGGTGTAAGGAGAACTGAGCAATAAATATAAGAACATTCGTTATCACTCTGCAAACAAGATGTAGAAATTGAATGGCAGTTCAGTGGTTTTGTCAACGTTCAGTCATAAAATCCCCACATGGCTTAAATAGAGATAAAAATCATACCTCACACGGCTTAAACAGAGATAAATCTTGCCTTTTCTAGTGTCCCACTACTTGACATTTCTAGTGTTTACATTCTGAGGCATTTGTTGAATGGACAAAAGAGACAGCTCAAAGACCTCTTGCTTGCCATTATCTTGGTCGTAAAGTCTATTGACATGCAATGACGTACTAAAAGATCCATCAGCATTAAGAGTTTTACAGGTGTCTTTTTGTTTCTCGCATAACCTGCTGTACTAAACGCTCCTCAGTCACTGGTTTTATGAACACTTAAGTAACTAAAAGAAGATATAGCTGACACTTACTCGAGCAGCCTTGAAAAGGATCTAGGTCATAACTTTTGTTTTATGTACTTTAATTCCTAATTCCTAAACAACTCATTATCATGGGAAAAGGTCTGTATACAAACATGAAACATTCCAGGTGGTTAAAGACTAGAATTATACTGTCTTTCCCTGTCAGTATTTTCTTAATCTTATTTAGATTTCTGCCACATGTGTTTGCAACAAAAAAGGGCTTGACCTGGAAGAAAAGCTCCATTAATTGCAGCTTTCTGTCTGCAAATGTGCTTCAAACTCCTGAGGCTGTAATCTCTGTAGCAGCTTATCTGCATCTGTGTGCTGCCTCTAAACCATCTGCACTATTAGAACATACATGAAAGTATTTCTTTTCTTTTAGGAGTACTTAGATTCTTATAGCCACACTGCAGAATAAATGAAAATTAACATTTGTTTTGAAATTCTTCAGAGCCATTTTACTGCGCACAAAAATTTCAGCTTTATGATGGTGTTCTGTGTCTTACCAAGTCCCTTTATGAGTATTCAACACTAAAAGACAGTATGCATGATGAGTATGAAATCATTGTCAACGCTGCTTTTATTAAAGTATGGCATTAGCGTTCACAGGGCAGCAGTGAGGCAGGGTGCATGTAAAAGTCGGTGGGAGCCAGACGTCAGGGGTAGTGGACACACCGAACGGGTTTCTGCCCAACATGCCTGCAGCTCTATCAGCCACGTGAACGTGTCTGCCTGATCAGGTTACAGAGGGAGAGCTGGGGATCTGTGCACCAGCTGCCCCCTTCTCACACCATCCGTCTGCCATCTTTAAACACCAGACCAGGAGAGCTTGTGACACCCAGACGGTGGCTGATGGTTTAATGCCAATGCAAGGCAGCCTGATGTGCCACTCTCCATGCTATGAGGCTAATCTTAGCCACAAATAGGCAAGAGCAAACAACTGACTACGGATAGCCTGCTAATAATAAGCTGTCAGAATCCTTTGTTGGAATGCGCTGCTACTTTTTTAGTGATGCCTAATATATTCATATTCTTATTAACATAGGTTTTATTGTATGTTAGCCTATAAGTCTGGCAAAGATGATGAGTCCAACATTGTAACTTAATTTCTTCCAAGTGTGTGACTTTAGGTTTGGGTGCTGGGCATTTTCCTATGCCATTCAGACTGTACTGTAACTTCTCATCCTAAGTGTCCTGTGGGTCTCTTTTATTAGCAGCTGTGAACATTTAGCTGCTCTGACTCACATGATCTGATGACAGTTCAACGGGGGTCTTCCGCTTCACTAGTCCTGGAGTCTATCTCAGAAGCAGCAAGGTCTGAATGACCTCATTGCCACAAAGAGCCTTGATCTCATCCACCCCACCCAACCCCCGAGTCATCATAGTCTGGATTGTCCATCCATTGCGTTAAAAGTCTTTTTCATGATGATGGCATAATTACTGTGTCTGGTTTTCCTTGTGTTTTATTTTAGGGGAGGGGTTGGCAGCCTTGCTTTCTATTCTTCTCTCGCTGGATTGTACAGTAGGTCAGTGAACACAGGTGAAGCTTAGCCGTCTGAACATGATCTAGTTGTGGGTTTTTGTTCATACTGTTTTTGTTCATACTTGACTCATATATAACTAATGCAGCAGCATTACAGTGCCCACTGTTTCTAATAGTGTTTATGAATTTATATACCTCGCTCATCATCAGGCAATTCAATAGCTTTCAAATTATGTGATGAGATATTCCAAAATCATTTTTTAATTTAAGTATTCTACAAAAGGCTGTGAAAAAATACATATAATCCAGCATTAACACTAGCTAAGATGGCAGAAATGTTATTGCATTATACCTAAAGAATAAAATCTCTTCTTGTCTTTAGAGCACAAAATTAACATTTTGTAATGGCAATTACTCTTGCCCATGATATTAGCAATGTTGCAGTCATATTTTAATGTTTACAACTCAATATAAAGATAATACAGTCTCACACAGACAACACAGACACACACACAGTCAGAGCAGTGTGTTCTAAGGTAAAGCTGTGCATGGAGTTGCAGACAGAGGAGGGGAACACAGACGAATACCATTTAATGCCCTGAAGCCCACCAGTGAGACTGTTGCACTATTTGTGAACTACAACAAAAATAGTAAGACCACAGAGAGACCAGAGCACAGGAGTTTTACATCTTCTGTATGTGACCTGTTCATTCGCAGAGACCTTTAACTTGGGCCAAAAGGCTTTCCTCTAGTCTTGACCTTTGCTAAATCTAAATAATTAAGACAACACAGCTAGCTGTCAAATGGTTTAATGATTTGTTTAAACAGCATTTAGCAGCTCAAATCCATAGAAATATGCCAGAGCAACTTGAGTCAGTGAGTACATTTATACGACATTTGTAACAGTGAGAACATTTATAACAGTGATGTATACTAATTAAAAA